>NC_069659.1:216095000-216695000 GCF_027244095.1 Hemicordylus capensis
TCCAGAAGAATACTATGTATCCAAATAGTATCGAATGCCGCCAAGCAGTCCAGAAGGACCAACAGAGTCACACTTCCTCTGTCAATTCCCAATTGTAGATCATCCATCAGGCCGACCAAGGCAGTCTCCACCCCATAGTCTACCCGAAAGCCTGTTTGAAAGCTGGTTTGACACACTAACATATGCATGGCATGTCCATTGATCTCTCTAACTACATGATATAGGTGCTATGGTTCACTGACATAATGCACCACTATGCAACATTTCCTATAGGTAGATATGTACTGAATTGGCTGCTTAAGCCCATGTGGTCATAGTCAGTGACTGACATCCTAACTATAAAACCATGCATGTTTGAAGGCTCTGGAGGGATGCAATGGGGGCTCACACTCAACTCCCCCCCATCCTCCTCCATGGGTGACATGTTTCTTCTCTTACAGAGTGCTTCCAGGTTGTGGGCAGAGCTGAAATGTTTCATCCTCTGGTGCAACAGTGTGCATGGAAGAGGCTGCAGGAGGTTACACAGGCCCCTGTCGCATCCCCACCAGATCTTCTAACAGGCATGCTTTGTTTCTTAGAATGTCAGGCAATGCCATAATGCACCTGGCATGGACAGGGCCTTCTCTGTTGTTGCCCCCAGACTTTGGAATGCTCTCCCAGTGGCCATTCACTCCTCAGACCCCATCACAGTTTTTAGAAAGCTTCTTAAATCTTGACTTTTTACCCAGACGTTTACATGACCATTTCTATGCTGCTTCTATGTGTTTTTATTCTTGTGTCTATGTGTTTTTATGCTTGTATTTTATAGTTTTTAAATTAGATGCGTTTTATATTTTTAGCTTAATATTTTAATTGTCATTTTTATTGTATGTTTTTAACTTTTGTAAACTGCCTTGGGGTTGTTTTTAATGAAAGGCGGTATAGAAATTCAGCAATAAATAAATAAATAAAATGTCTGTAGGAGATTTTTTAAAATGTACATTATGAGAAGCACTAGACTTAATGGCATAAATATTCATTTTACCAAAACATTTGAATGAATTTTTATAAGCATGCATTCTTATTCAGCAAGTGGTTCTCCTCATCCAAAAGAGTCCCCCCTCCACTACAAACACAGAACCTGGTGAATATTTGACCCAGCACTAATGCCGATGGCATCCAGAAGTCAAGCTTATCAAAACTGATAGAGAGCTCCAGATATAGCTTTAAGTGGACTGTTTTTGTAATTTAAAAAGTGTGATGTTGGAATGTCAGAGTAATTATTCAGCCTAAAATAACAGGGTAGAACAATCTTCATAAATTACTTAGCTTACCTGTAATAGCAGCCTGCCAGAGCTCTAATTCACACTACTTAAGTGCTGTAGAATATTCTTTGTATCTGCCCTCTGGAGACAGTTCTGGATAGATTTTACCTTTGTAGAAGGTCAGGTGACGTGTATTGCAAAGAGCCGCCACCCCCCCGCTCCTCAAAAAGAGATGCTACCAAAGGATACACTTTGCTCTCCTTCTTCTGCATCTTGCCACCCAATTTAATTAAGGCTCTCCACCTCCCCCCACTGAACAACCTCCTCATCAGGACAAATGTGTACTTCCAGTCCCTTGAAATAGTTTGCCATGCATCTAGAGGAAACTGGGAAGGGTTGGTGAAAGAACTGACAATCCAAAGTGACAACTTGCAATGGCCCGCAGGAACTCAATCATGTTAAAACACTCTAAAGCGGAAGCTAATGCATATTGTCATTGGACTGTATGTAATAAGCACAGATTAGAGAATTCAGAGACATCTTCAGGGCTGCAGCTGGATTGGCCTCTTTGTAAAGTGCCATGCAGAAACCCTTGCCTTCTGAAAAGAGTTAAAGTCCTACAACAAGTAACAGCCTGCCTTCACATCTTTGGCACCCACCTTGCAGATTATTATTCATCGCTTCTGCAACATTGTCTACTATGTATACGTATATGTATGTTTGTTTGTTTATGGTTTGCAATTATTTGGCAGCTTAGTTTGTGATCTTCACAGCCTAGCAGGAGCTTGGAATCTGGATTTCTCCAGGCAATACTCTTTCCACTCCATCACATTGGCCCAGCTTCACATAGCTACTGTCATCACACCCTTCAAATGCTATGTTACTGTAGCCTCTCATCACACTGAGATGCTGTGCTAATGAATAACATTGTTATGTACTACAGAATCCACACTCTCTGTATCCTGTTGTATTGTGACAGAAATGCTATTTGTGTTGTGTCAGATGAAGAGGTTAATATCTTTCGTATAACTTGGTGGCTTGATAATGGACACTGATGATCCACTGATGCTTCTACAGCAAGGTGTGGTTAATTGCTTTGATTGCTCAATTTTTCTAGATGGAGAGACAACCCAGAGGTAGCTAGTAAAGGAAATAATTCAGATTTGTACTCAGCATATTTTCACATTTTAGATTGTAAGCCCTTTGGGTACAGGAAACCATTTTCTCATTCCTTTGCTATGTATATCACTTCGTATGGATGTGCCACAAACCTAGTGCCTAGTGCCTAGTTTGGTTCAAATCTGAACCAGACTCGAACCTGACTGGGTATGTTTGGTGTTGGCATCCCTCAAATGCCCCCCCCCCCGGGCTCAGTTCGAATTCAGGCCCATTTCAGGAGTGCCATGGATGTTAAATTTGCGGGGTGTGTGTGTGTCTCTGGACCTTCCCCCTCCCCCTGCCGGCCTCCCCTCTGGTCTCCTGTGGGCCAGTTCGGCCCATTTCAGAGCTGGTTCAGCTCTCTGTGAGCACACAGCAGTCAAGGTTGAGCCTTCGAACGGAGTTGGTTCAAGGTCAAGCCAGCTTGCACATCCCAACCACTTTTGAAAACTCTCTTGAAAAGTGGCACATTAATATTCTGAACAAATAATACATACTGCCAGAATTAGTTGTACAATAAGAACAAGCACTTGCTCTCTTTTAGGACTTCTTATGTAGAAGCCCCATAAGAAATTTTACTTGTCTTATAAGAACTTCTTTGACTTCCCTTGATAGTTCTCAAATGTTTCTCCTTAGGAAGAACCATGAAGTTCACTTCAAATTTCATTGTTTTGACATTACGTTAGCTCATGCATATGTGTCCCCATGCAAGGAAAACTTTCCCTCAGCACCTCCAAGAGTACATGTGTGAGAGTGAAACTGCAGCAGGACTGTATCAAAACAACCCTGAACTCATGCCTCCTTACCTTGGCTGACACTTAAGTCTGGGCTGCATTCTTAGCACTTTCAGATCTTTCTAACTTAGAAGCTACTTCAAAACTTCTCATTCTAAGCAGCATACAGCAAAGTTCTACAGGAGAATGAGAAATGAGCCAATCAAAAACCAGGGTAAAACACAGAGGGACAGACTAATGAAATCTTCTATTGGCATCCATACACTAGAAATGTAAGTGGATATTATTGTGACAGTTCAGCCACAGGTAAGAGACATAGGAAATGTGGTTAGTTGTCCAGGTCACTAAGAGCTCATGACCTTAGAGTCTGGGTCATGACAAGGACATCTTTAATACTTTCTAACTGAAACCAATGAGCCTGAAAAATGCTGAGAAAGCGTCCAATATTTGTCAAAACTTAATTGACTGTCTGGTCTTCCAAGCAATTGCTCTGATATGAGACCTTAGCCAGTAAGTTTTGATTACTTTTTCCTAGACATAATGGTCATAGGATTCTGCAACTGGTTTCTTTCATTTGTCAGTGATCTGTTTCCTTGAAAGATAACCCATGTTTCTAAGCACCCTCAGCCATTTAAGTATTCAAAGATCCTGTGCAATTCCAAATATGAGTATGAATGGTGTGTTTGTGGACAAGGTTGCATCCATCCAAGGAGCTTAGAAGCACAGTGGATTGAGAAGCTATTGTTGAAATAGACTTCAGAAAAGGTGCTAAGACTTAGCAGACGATGGCTTCTGTATCTAAATAAAAATAAAATTTTACCATTGGAAAAACAGGGAGAGAATCAAATTCTAAAAGACACATAGGACTTCTTTGTTTCAAAATAGTACTCATTCCATTCCTTACATAGTGCTGTATGCGCCTTTAAGAACCCACAATTAAAATTATATCAATACATAATAATTAGAATTTACCTATCAGAGAAAGCAAGGATGATGCTCTCCAGTGGAGGCACTACCTGCTCCCATCAAAGGTGTTCGTAAATTAGTCTTGTTTGCTTTCCCCTATAGTCTGTGTTCAATGTAGCATTACTTATTGGCACTGATCCAGGAACAGTAGTAATGCATCGAGTTGTTTTAGGTGGCTTAATGGTCTTTGACACTAGATGGGGCTGAGCATTCCAATTCGCACTGCAAAACAGATGCAAAGCTGCATCCTCATTCACACCCTGCCATGTGAATGGATATTGCATTGGATACAGATGTCTATTTGGATGAACATTCATAATCTGTGCACATAGTTCCTTATCCAGTAGGGAAATAAATTAATCAACTTCATTTCTGTCAATATAGCTCAAGGTGGTTTATTTGCAATATTGATTGATTGATTGATTGATTGGGAGTGGAATCCAAAGGGGATGCATGGAGCGTTCTACACACACAGTGAGGCTACTTTCATGAGCAACCTAACCCTGGCTAGGGCAGCCCAGCCTAGGTTAGGCTGCTTGTGTGAAGCACCAGAATTGCTCCCAATCCTGGCACTTCCAACCTGCCAAAGATGACTCTTTACCCAGCCTTTAGCCAGGGTTAAGAGCATGGCACCCTTAACCCCGGCACCAAGGACGTGTATGTGCTGGGGATGCAGGCAGCATGTGCACACACAGAGACAGGCGGCAAGAGTGCCCTGCTGAGGGATGATCCCTCAATGCACTGCACTCTGTGTACAATTCTGGTCACCACATCTAAAAAAGGACATTGTAGAACTGGAAAAGGTGCAGAAGAGGGCAACTAAGATGATCAGGGGCCTAGAGCACATTCCTTATGAGGCAAGGCTACAACACCTGGGGCTTTTTAGTTTAGAAAAAAGATGACTGCGGGGAGACATGATAGAGGTCTATAAAATCATGCATGGTGTGGAGAAAGTGGATAGAGAGAAATTCTTCACCCTCTCACATAACACTAGAACAAGGGGTCATCCCATGAAATTGATTGCTGGGAAATTTAGGACCAAAGAACAGAAGTACTGTTTGATGCAATACATAACCAATTTGTGGAATTCTCTGCCACAAGATGTGGTGACAGCCAACAACTTAGATGGCTTTAAGAGTGGTTTGGATAACTTCATGGAGGAGAAGTCTATCATTGGCTACTAGTCGGAGGGCTAAAGGCCACCTCCAGCCTCAAAGGCAGGATGCCTCTGAGTACCAGTTGCAGGAGAGTAACAACAGGCGAGAGGACATGCCTTCAGCACCTGCCTGTAGGCTCCTGGTGGGCCACTGTGTGAAACAGGATGCTAGACTAGATGGGCCTTGGGCCTGATCCAGCAGGGCTGTTCTTATGTTCTTACTCCTGTTGTGGTGCTTTGAGAGATGCCGGAGGACTTCCTCCTCTGACTCCCTGCTCTGTTCTCTGTGGTGCAGCTCATGTGCCGCACAAATGGCAGAGCATGACACAAAAATTGGCCATGTGTGAGGAGGCAGGCAGAAGCCCACCTCATCACAAGCCCTCCATTCCCAACAGCATTTTTGGTCACGTGCACAACATTAGTCGGACTTTCCCAAATCCCTCTGCATCCTCTCACTAAAAAGCCAGCCTGAATGGTAAGGGTTAGGGATGTGCACAAACTGGTTTGGCAGACCTTTCCAGACTGCCGGACTGGTTTGGAGGTCTGGAGTTTGAGCCAGTTCAGTGGGGTGGGTGGTACCTTTAAGGAGCAGGGAGGGTGCTCACACCCCCTGCTGCATTTTCCCTGCGGGTGCAGTCTTGGAAAACCGCTGGCACATTGTGGCAGCATACCTCCTTGCTGCGCTGGTCAGCATCAGACCAGAAGTGGTTGGTGCACATGCGTGTGTGCACACATGATGTGCGCATGTGCACTGGCCACTTCCAGTCTGACACTGATTGGGACATCAAGGAGTTCTGCTGCTACCCTGCGCCAGCAGTTTTTGAGACAGCGCCGGTGAGGGAAATGCGACCCGGAGGGGGGGGATGAGCACCCTCCCTGCTCCTTAAAGGTAACCCCCCACTGGTTTGTGCACATCCCTAGTTAGCCCCCCCTCCCCCGAGCAGCGAGCAACATGGTGCAGTGTTATGCAACAGGGTGAAAACTGGCAAAAAGAATCTATGTGCACAGGGCTTTCTGAATCCCAGCTCCTGACTCATCCCAAGTGCTCATGATGAATGTATGTTAACTATCCTGCCTTATTCCTCTCTATCCTTGGCCATTAGGGTTGTGCAAATCTGGTTGATTTAAGTGATTAAACCTCAAAATGAATCTGCCCAGTCACCCCTGGCCAAATTCAAGCTCAAATCAAATCTCCCCAGATTCAATTTGAATTGAATCAGTTCAACATTTGAGTTTCAAGTTTCCCTTATTCATCGCCCCGATTACCAGCTTTAATTTTTTTTAAAAAAAATAATTTAAGCTAAGCTCTAGTCCTTGTAGAAAAAATGTATGGTCATCATTTTATGAGTTTTTAGACATTTTGGTGTGTTTTTTCTCTCTCATAATGAACCCCTATGAGAACATAAGAACTGCCCTGCTGGATCAGGCCTAAGGCCCATCTAGTCCAGCATCCTGTTTAATACAGTGGCCCACCAGATGCGGAAGCCCACAGGCAAGAGATGAGAGTATGCCCTGTCTCCTGCTGTTACTACCCTGCAACTGGTATTCAGAGGCATCCTGCTTCTGAAGCTGGAGGAGGTCTATAGCCCTCTGACTAGATAGATCTCTCTTCCATGAAGTTATTCAAACCCCTCTTAAAACCATCCAGGTTGTTGGCTGTCACCAGAATTTCACAAGTTGATTATGTGTTCATCCACACACCTTTTGACACTCTCAAAAACTCCAAAAGGTTAGTGAGGCAAGATTTACCTTTGCAGAAGCCATGCTGGTTCTCCCCCAGCAGGGCCTGTTCTGCTGTGTGCTTAACAATTTTATCCTTGCGAATGCTTCCAACAATTTGCCTGGAATGGTTGTTAAGCTAACCAGCCTGTAATTTCCCGGATGGCCCCGGGAACCCCTTTTTGAACATCGGTGTTACATTTGCTACTTTCCAGTCCTCCAGTACAGAGCCTGATTGTAGGGACACATTATATATTTTAGCAAGGAGGTTGGCAATTTCACATTTGAGTTCTTTAAGGACTCTTGGATGGATGCCATCCGGCCCTGGTGATTTGTTAGTTTTTAGTTTTTCCAGACAGTTTAGAACATCATCTCTTGTCATTTCTATCTGACTCAGTTCTTTAGCCTCCATCCCTGAGAAGCCTGCTTCAGGAACAGGTATGTGCTCAGTATCCTCTGTCGTGAGGACAGATGCAAAGAACTCATTTAGCTTCTCTGCAACCTCCATATCCTCCTTAATAATCCCTTTCACTCCCTCATTGTCCAACGGTCCAACCACCTTCCTGACAGGTCCCATGCTTTTGATGTATTTAAAGAAGTTTTTTATTCCTCTTGATGCTTTTAGCAAAATGTTCCTCAAACTCTCTTTTCTGCTCCCTTATTGTCACCTTGCATTTCTTTTGCCAGAGTTTGTGTTCCTTCCTGTTCTCTTCATTTGGGCAGAATTTCCAGTTTCTGAAGGAAGTCTTCTCCTTTATGACTTCCTTGACTTTACCTGTTAGCCATCCTGGCATCCTCTTGGACTTAGTGATACCTTTCCTCCTTTTTGGTATACATTCTAACTGGGCTTCTAGTATTGCGGTTTGGAGTAAACTCCATGCATTCTGGAGCGAGATGACTCTCCTGATTTCCCCTTTCAGTTTTCTTTTCACCAAACTCCTCATTTTGGAGAAGTTTGCTCTTCTGAAGTTCAAAGCTTCTGTGTTTGACTTCCTTAGTGATTCTCTCCCTGCATTTATGCTGAATTGGATCGCACTATGGTCACTTTTCCCTAAAGGGTCCATGGCACTGACATCACACACTCAGTGCCACTCAGGATTAATTCCAAGGTTGCCTTCTCTCTGGTTGGTTCCATGACCACCTGTTCTAGGGACAGTCATTCAGTGTATCTAGAAATTTGACCTCTTTGTCATTACATTTGTCATTGTAAATTCACCCAGTCTATGTGTGGGTAATTGAAGTCACCCATTATTACTGCCCTGCCTCTCCTTGACACCTGCCTAATTTCCTTCTGGAAACTCCCAGTCACTGTCAGTGTTTTGATCTGGAGAGTGATAGCTTGAACCCAGTAGCACATTTCCTTTCAGGCCTTGCATTGTCAGCCACATGGTTTCTGTGGAAGACTCTGGTCGTCCTAGTTTTTTTTTTTTTTTTAACAGATTCTATCCCTTCTTTAATTTACAGTACTACTCCAGTTCCAAGGCACCCCTCCCTGTCCTTTCTATAGAGTTTATATCCAGGGATAACAGTGTCCCACTGGTTTTCACTGTTCCACCATGTTTCTGTTATGCCCACTATGTCTATTTCTACTTTAGCAACTGTGGAAATCATTTTGCTTGCTTGACTAAACTGAAGTCATTCTGTTAAGCCTGATGCAAGAGCTTTTGAGCAGAAATGCTATGCAAAAATAAAACAAGCAGGCAGGCAGGAAATGGTGAGGCTTGGGGTTTGCCTTGAAATAGATTTTTTTGGGGGAAGCTCCTATAAATTTGAATAATCCTTATCAGACAATGATCCGGGTCTCACGATCTGTGAGACCCGGTTTCATTTGGTGAGCGGGAAGAGCGGGCTAGGCCCGCTCTCTCCGCTCATGAGCAGGGAGGGAGCCCTGGGCAGCTGGATCAGCAACCCACACGATGGCTGGCTCCAGGATGGAGCTGGTGGGGGCTGGGGAGCTTGGGGGGCACGTGACCCCCGGAAGCCCCAGTATGCCTTGCGCGAGCACACAGGGCATACTGGGGAGACCCCCGAGCCGGGAGACTGCTTTTAAGCCTTCTGGCTGGGGGTCTATTTGTGAGTAGCTGCAGCGCAGAGCCGCGCCGTGGCTACTCATGAGCAGTTAATCTGGGTTTGCAGAGTGCTTGCTCCACAAACCCGGGCTAACAGGTGGGCTACAGGAGTGGGTTAGCTGCTCCGGAACCACTGGGCTCGGCCGCGAGCCCGATGGTTCTAATGATCACAAAAATTGGGCTAGGATTTTCCTAGCCTGATTTTTGTGATCGTAAGAAAAGCCCCAATGTCAGCAGTTATATTTTGAATGACCCTGTCTAAAGTAATCTGATCGTGCAGGATAAATATGGTTTGTCACTGTAACTTTCTTGTTTTAATACATGCATGCAAATGTCCAGCTAACTGATTGAAATGTTGGAGCAAACTAAGACAAATGATGTAGTTTCCTCTCTTGACAATATAAGACTGTATTTTGCACTTTGCAAATCATCTTTGGGGTCTAATCAGGTCTGTGACCTTCACAGGCTTTCTCTGACCCATTTTCAGCTGAAACTGCCTTTGTGTCAATAAAGCAATACTTGGATTATAATAAACACAGCGTGAAGACCATGTTTTCTTCCATACAACCAAGCACTCCAGCTCACCCATCTTGACTCGGAGGCTTCTGGCATTGGCCTATAAGCACCTACTGTATATGCTGAATCTCTTACCTGGTGTATGTTATCTTTCTTTTGGCTCTTTGACCAGCTAGCACAACATTCTGTCTGCTCTTTATGTGGTTCTACTCTGTCCCCTTCTGTTCTATCTTAATTTTTTACACCGCACACCTTAAGGGATGGCATTTGCTCAACCGGATACTGTCCAGCTTCTGCCGGCGATTCCCCAGGTGTCATTTTAAAAGCTGCTCTGTGGACTTTTTTATTTTAAGCACCAGCAGTCTGGTTCTATCTTGGTTCAAGTGCAGCCTGCCCCTTTTGTACAGGCTTTGCTTGTCCCAAAATGTATCCCGGTGCCTAACAAATCTAAAACCCTCTTCCCGGCACCAAAGTCTCATCCACTCATTGAGTCCCCACAGCCCTGCCTGTCTCACCGACCCTGTGCATGGAACAGGTAGCATTACTGAGCATGCTACCTATCAGCCAAAATTTGGTTTCCGGGATCTCCCTACTGCATTTCCCCACATTGTTGCTGCCAACATGCACCATGACAGCTGCCTCCTACCCAACACTGCCTAACAGCCTATCTTGATGCCGTGTGATGTCTGCAACCTTCGCACCAGGCAGGCAAGTCAGTGTGCAGTCTACATACAGGTCACAAACCCATCTCTCTATACCTCTAATGATTGAATCACCCAGTACAAGGAGGCCTCCACCCACCAGAGGAGTATCCCCTGTGCAAGAGGATATGGGCTCATAATCCACAGAAGTGTTCCCTTCTAAAGGAGCAATTCTCTCTTCCTCAGACTGATGTCCTTCTTCCCTGAGACCTTCATTCTCCCTGACAGCAGAGGAGCTATCAGCCTTAGAGTGGGATGCCTCTACCACGTCCCTAAAGGTCTCGGTCGCATGCCTCTCTGTCGCTCTGAGCTTCTGAAGATCCGCCACCTTGGTCTCGAGGGAACAAACTTGTTCCCTGAGAGCAGGAGTTCCTTGCACCGAGCACACACCCATGACTTCTGCCCATGGAGCAAATAGTTACACATACAACACTCTGTGCAATACACTGGGAAGTGCCTCTTTCCCTGCTGGCTTTCAATCTTCATACTTGGTTTTGTTGGCTGTTTAGAGTATTTGGAGATTGTTTATTAGAATGTTGGCTGTATTGGTCAGCTATTTAACTGTGCAGACTTCCTTTCTCAAGAATATGAAGGAGGGAGTAGTACATACCTTCTCTTCCCACTGGGCTGCTTGTGATCAAGGGGACTTGTTTCAGGCTCCCCCACACACTTCCTCACTAAACTCCATGCAAAACTCCAATGCCCTATCTGCTATCCCTGTTAACTAAGTTCTCGGGCCTTCACCTCTTATATAGAGAATAGGCTTCAAACTGAGACAGGAGTGTGGCCTGTCCCACCAGGTGTGTCTTACTACAGCCCTAGTTGACTCCTCTCTCTGTCCCCCTCCAGGCAGAGAGAAACAACAGCTAAATGCCACAGAGCCCCCAAAGCAAGCCCTAGCAAACGCTAGCCCTGGCAAATGCTAGCCCTGGCAAGAAACACATACACACACACTAGGACTTCTTCCTTAAAGAGAAACCAGCCTGTCAAAATCTCTCCCCCACAACTTGTTAGTTTGTTTGAAGGAAAAAGGCTTGTTGTTTTGTATAGAAAAGCATGCTTAGCTCCCCAAATCTGCTTCTGCTCTTCTCAGAGTAGGCTTCAAACTGAGGATTCATTACACACCAATGAGTCTAAACTCTTCAAACATTCCTTAAAAATGAACTGAGGACCCCACTGCTTTGCAGGTTTGTGGGGGAGATTAGTTGCACCCCATGTGCCAGCAACCCCCAATCCACAAGCCAGTGGGGTACTCAGTTTATATTTTAGGAATTGTTGAAGTGTTTAGACTCTTTGGTGTGTAATGAATGAATAGAGAGCGCCTTTTTTTTACATGATCTGCACCACATGTTAAGGTCATCTGAGGAGGTCCGTCTCCAATTGCCACCGGTTCGTCTGGTGGCGACCCAGACGCAGGCCTTCTCTGTAGCTGCTCCTGGGCTATGGAATGCACTCCTGGCAGAAATTCGTAATCTGAGATCATTGCTGTCCTTCAAGAGAGCCCTTAAAACATACTTATTTGGCCTGGCCTTCCAGAGTTTTAAATGATTAATTGTTTTAAACTGTTTTAAATTGTTGCCCTGATTTTCAGGGCTTTTAGCTGTTTTATTGGTTTTATTGTGTTTTTAATAGTTTGATCTTAATTGTTAATTTGTTTTTAATTGTTTTTATCATGTTGTGAACCGCCCTGAGCCGTATCGGAAGGGCGGTATATAAATCTAATAAATAAATAAATAAATAATCCACCTAGGGATTCATTATGAGGAAATGTCATTACACACCGAAGAGTTGAAACATTTTAAAAACAGTGACCGCATGTTCGCTCCATGACTCACAACTTCTACAAATGCTAGGGCTTAGTGTATTTCCCCCTAAATGAAAGCTGGGGATCCAGGTTAGGGTTATGGTTAGGGCTGCTTATAATCCCCGTTATTGCCTATGGTGGAAATATACAAAATCACAAAAACTAAAACATTCATAGAAAATCAATGGAGTGCCCCCACTGCCTTGAAGTTTTGGGGGTAGATGGCACCCATGGTGCTCTACTCACCACCCCAATTTGGTTCCCCATGTACCTTTAGAAGTGAGTTTAATCAATTCAAATACGAATCAAATCTGATCCAATTTGAATCAAATCTGATTATATTTGAGTTTTCAGATTCAAGTTTGAACTAAATCTGGCTGATTCAATTCAACCTTGAATCAAATCATGCACATCGCTGCTGGCTGCTAAACACAGGTTTGAACAAAAACATCTTACATCACTTCTGGAAGACAGACAGGCTCAAGCTGTAGAGAGTCTTCAGGAGAAGAGCCTTCCAACATGACTAATGACATTTGAATGTGTTGGGATACCATGTTACCTGGTTGCTTGGGTGGCCCTGTGGAGTCTGGAGAGGGGTGTGGCATGCCTCTGCTGTGGCTTTCATCGTCTTAGGTATTATGGTAGGTATGAGAGGGGCACAGACAGGGGTGTGCACAGAACTGTCTGTCCCGGTTCGGTCCAGCCCCCATCGAACCCCCCCCACCGCCCCCCCAGTCCAGTTCAGTCTCAGACCAGTATGTGATATTTTTTTAAAAAAATTAAAATAAATATCTAAATTTGCTGTAGGCCGCGGGGGGGGGGGCTGCGAGGGTTCCCCCTCCCCCGCCAGCTTTCCTCATCACTGCTGTGGCCGGGTAAGTGTATCCTTTTTTGTCCTTTTGGGCCTCCATAATGATGAGCGACGACCATTTTGGCCGCCTCTGCACATGCACAAATGCTGTCTGTGAGTCTCTCGGCCTCACAGACAGCATTTGCACATGCGTGGTGGTGACCAAAATGGCCACCACTCGTCATTACGGAGGCCAGAAGGGGCCAAAATGGATACACTTACCCAGCCGTGGCAGTGATGAGGAAGGCCAGCGGGGGAGGGGGAACCCTCGCAGACCTCCCCGTGGCCTACAGCAAGCCCCCCAAAGAGGCTAAAGGTATTTTTAGACATTTATTTTAATTTAAAAAAAAAATCTGCAGACCGGTCCTGGAAGTTCGGTTCCGGTACAGACGGACCGGGGGGGAGGTGTTGGTTCGATCTCAAACCCATGAACCTCTGGACCGGACCGCTGGACTGTTCGCACATCCCTAGGCACAGGCTGGTCAGGTCTTGGTGCGGTTGGGAGGGCAAGCCAGGGAGAGCTGCAGGAAACAGCTCCAGGGAGATGCTAAGTTGAGTGTGGCAGGGAACAGGAAGCAAGGTCAGGAAGGGGGCCAGTGCTGGAAGTAGGCTTTAAGCCCTGTCAGCTCTGCACTGGGGTATTTAAAGACAAGGCAGCTCGTGCTGAGGGGCTGCTTCTGAGTATGGGAGCCAGGAGTTCTCCAGTAGAGGGAACTGGCTGAATGCAGCAAGCCAGGAGGAGGACTCGGGTGACAAACTAACGTCCTCCCCTGGCTGTTCCTGAGGTTGACCCTTTTAGGGGTGCTGCAGTAATTCTGGAGTTCAAGAAAGGCTAGGAGCCCACCTCATCCCCTGGAAGTCTGACAGAATATTATTAAACTTTATTATTGTTGTTGTTGTTTATTAAAACATTTCTGTACTGCCCAAAACTTATATCTCTGGGCGGTTTACAACAGAATAAAAACAAAGTAAAATATTTGTTAAGACAAAAATGGGGAGGGGGGGAGACACACACATTACAACAATTTTAAAATTTTAAATAATACTTTAAAACAGCATTAAAACCATTAAAACAACATTAATTAAAAGCCTGGGTGAAGAAATGTGTACTTAAAGACTTGTTAAAAGCTGTCAGAGGTGGGGAAGCTCTTATTTCACTAGGGAGCACATTCCAAAGCCTCGGGGCAGCAGCGGAGAAGGCCTGTCCCAGAGTGGCCACCAGACGAGCTGGTGGCAGCTGCAGGCGGACCTCTCCAGCAGATCTCAGTGGGCGGTGGGGTTCATGCAGAAGAAGGCATTCCCTTAAATACCCAGGACCCAAACTGTTTAGGGCTTTATAGGTTATAACCAGCACCTTGTATTTTGCCCGGAAACATATTGGCAGCCAGCGTAGCTCCTTCAATACAAGAGTTATATGGTCTCTCTGAGATGACCCAGAGACCAGCCTGGCTGCCGCATTCTGGACCAACTGTAGTTTCCGGACTACGTACATGAAGCTGGTATAGTTTAATGAAGCTGGTATAGTTTACTGGCTAAAAGACCTAGCTCTGAATCTGGACTTCCTTGGTTCAAATTTGCCTCTGCTGTCTGTGAGTCACCAGGTGGACTTAGGCAAGCCACACACTCTTGGCCTCAGCTCCCCAGTCACAGAATGGGAAGAACAATGCTTATTTACCGTGCAGAGCTGTTGTAAGGATTACAGCAAGATAACTAATGTGTACTGCTCTGAAAACCCTAAAGTGCTATACAATTTCTAAGTATTGTTATCAGTACCCTAAAGGTGTGTATTAATTACACATTCCAAATTAATAATAAACCAAAGGTACAAGAGCATAAAAAAACAAAATGGCAAAATAATAATAATAATAATAATAATAATAATAATAATAATAATAAAGAAGAAAGAAAAACAAGTCAAAATAATCGACATAGCAATACCAGGGGATAGCAGAATAGAAGAAAAAGACATAGAAAAAATCACCAAATACAAAGATCTACAAATTGAAATTGAAAGGCTGTGGCAGAAAAAGGCCAAAATAATCCCAGTGGTCATTGGCGCCCTGGGTGCAGTTCCAAAAGACCTTGAAGAGCACCTCAACACCATAGGGGCCACAGAAATCACCATCAGCCAATTACAAAAAGCAGCTTTACTGGGAACAGCCTATATTTTGCGACGATGTCTATAATAACCAACAGTATTGATGATAAAATTCTGGCACCCCAGGTCCTTGGGAAGGACTCGATGTCTGGATAAAACAAACCAGTCAATAACATCTGTCTGACTGTGTAAATAAGAAATAATAATAATAATTCGATTTCTATACTACCCTTCCAAAAATGGCTCAGAGCGGTTTACAAAGAGAAATAACAAATAAGATGGCTCCCTGTCCCCAAAGGGCTCACATTCTAAAAAGAAACATAAGACACACACCAGCAACGGTCACTAGAAGTACTGTGCTGGGGGTGGATAGGGCCAGTTACTCTCCCCCTGCTAAATAAAGAGAATCACCACGGTAAAAGGTGCCTCTTTGCCCAATTAGCAGGGTAATATAGAAATCTATCATTGATAAAAATGTATAATCAGGAGCCAGTGGTATAAAACATTTTCAGCCAAAAGTCCAAGCCATAAAGCAGTGTTTATTGATAGAGAATTACATCCACCTAGTGTATGAAAGCATTTATCTTCTGTTTCTTGTATAGGGCCTTGCTGACAGATGACTGAAGTAGCATTTTAGCAAGATAATTTTCAATGCAGAGCATCTCAAACTAAAGGGCAAGCCAGACTTTATTAAGAATTTATTAAATGTTAAATGTGCAAAAAATTCAATGAAAAATGTAAACAATTAAAGTACAAGTACAGCCTCCCTTGTATTATTACATAACACACTACAGTATCTGAGTTCAGTGGGATTTATTCCCAATGAAATGTATATAGGACTGCAGCCTCAATTTCTGGTTTTATAGAAATTCAATCTCCACCTGAAATTGAAAGCTAGATAGCAGAAGTCCTAGAACTGGTACCTCTCAGCCAGGTTATATACAGTACTTTTTGGGTTCCTGTCCCTCAGGCCTGAAACCAACTCTTTCCTTCAGTGCTTGGCAAGATATCTGGAATTATTGGGCTAGCATTTTATTTGCACAAAATGATTTGCCTCTGCAGAAGGATTCTGTCAAACATTCCTCCTGAAGAAATCTAAAAGGAAATAGCTAGATATTTTGTACCATATTACATCTCTTCTAAGAGCTACGTTTTAGGATTCTAATCTTATTTTTCCTCACTCAAGAGCACCAGATTATAATATCCCCTGAGAGCAAATAATGTGTTCTTTTCTTCTCATCATAGACAATTCTGCCATCACTCACAAACCCAATAAGTTGAAAATTAGCAAAGCCTTCAGTCTTGAGAGTAAAATAATATGGACAGCTTGAAGTAGTTAGATTTTCTGAAAAACAAGATCAATAGTTTAAATGCTCACATGAAGTTAAAACAAATTGCAGTTGATCAGCCATTTTAATTCCCCCACAATGCCCCAGTCTCCAGCATAACATCACTGGGAAACATGTTGGGGGTGCAGTGACATTCCAGTGGTGGTGCCCCCGCTGCCACACCAGCACACAAGTCTCTGGGTGGTTAATTTTTTAAAACATGAATTGCATCACAGACATTCATCCAACTGCAGTCCAACAACCTCTGTATTCAGGGTAGGGGAGCCCCACCCTCTTCCTGGTCCGCTGAGGCCACATCTCAACAAGATCCATAGTGCTTGCATCACCAGACTATGGGTAAGGTATCAGCATGTCTCCAGGGCAGAAGCCAGTGGCCACCAAGGGGGCAAGCCGAGTGTGATTGTGCCTTTTTGGAACAGTCCTCCTGGCCTCGGCAGGGGAAGGGCATTTAAATCCCTTTAAATGCCATGCCATGTGAGCCCTTCTTCTGAGATTGATTGTACCACCGCCCTCATAAGAGCCCTGCAACAAAACAAACTCTCTCACAAGCACAATATCTGGCAGTGGGGGATGCTGAGGGCCACTATTTTCCTGTTACTCAGGAAAGGGAAGGGAGCAAGATGACTTCTGGGGGGGGGATATGTATATGAGGGAGGGCAAAAGATCCTTGGTCTGGCCCGCTGTGACCAAGGATGCTCTTGTGATGGCTCACCCTGGCAAAGCAGTCCATGGAGAACAAAGCACACTCCTGCCCCTATGGCAGCTTGCCACCAATGGACTAGTACTCTCATGAGAGGGCCAGTAGTCTGGGAAGTATCATAGGCTTGCCAACCTTCGGTCTTCCATTGAACTGTGTGCTCATGAGTTGAGCTATCCAAAGTAGGGGGGGGGCACTTGTGTGGGGCCCTCGTACTCTCTGGTTAATGATGGAATTTTAGCACAGAATTTTAGTGACCACCTCCTCTCCAGGGAAGACTTTGATGCACACAAAGGAGATCTCGACACTCCATGTCTCTGGGCATAGCTGGGTGAGCAGACTGGGGAAACACCAGGACTGGGGACAGATCTTTACTCTCATTCAAATCCCCAAGGTTTGGACCAGTGTTGCACTGTATATAGATCTGCTGCTGTAGGGAATCTCAGGAGAGGGGATTCTCTGTTGTCTGCAACACCAGGAGAGGGGGGTGGTCACTGTTCTGGGCAAAAATAAAGATGGACGTGTTGAAAGGGGTGGGCGGGCTGGCAGAGGACATGCTTTGACTGCTTCTTCAAGGCAGCCATCAAGACAAGGAGAGCTGTTGCTGACGTACCCATCCCCATGGCTTGTTTGTATAGAGCAACCAGGCTGGGCAGCATCTGCTGTCCAACCCGCATGCATTTCTCCATAGCCTGACATGCTTGTGAGAGAGTGGTCTGAGAGAAAAGGGATGTCATTGTGCATTATTAGTGATTTTGCCCGACACCCCTGTCCCCACAGATGGTTCTTCTCATGCATTCTGAAGGGGTATCCCCATACCCTTACATTGTCATGAGTGAGTGGTCTGCTCAGGAACATCATCCATTCTCATCACATTTGAGGAATCACTCCTTTCACTGAAGGCAATGCTGAGCCTGATGTCCGCCCCTTCCCCTGCTGGGCAGGTGGCTGGTCCCACCTTCCCCAGCATCATCATGCAAAAAATTGACCTGAGGCATTCAAGAATTCCTGTTTGAGGCTATCTGTTAAACCCAACCCCAGGTATCTCTGTGCTGCCATATGTTTCCATCCCTGAGATCTGATGGGATTGCCCGATTTATGTTACCACCGCAACTGCATGTGCTTGTGGATATACATCCTGATCACTGGATTTTCAGAGACCTAAGCACATATTGCCCATCTTGCCATGCCATCCTCTTCCTCTCCTGTCAGGAGGGGGTAGATAAGAAACAGAGTGGAAAGAGGACATGCCCCCATGTGGCTTTCTCATGTGAGGCACTGAAGCTTGGGATAGGACGTTCCTGTGGCCGGGCAACTGCTTTATTGGATCAGAGACCGGGGGCACGGCAAGTTCTCGAGGAGGGAGCCAGCAAGAAGTGCAGCAGGCATGGAACAGGCACAATCCCAGTTGGGTCTGGGCCACCCTCTCTATGATTATGGTTCCAGAAACCACAAAACCATGGTTATGGTGGTGTCTGTGTTTGGATGTAACACTGTTGCCAAAAAACCTTAGGTCCCAGCAGTGAAACTCACTACAAACTGAAGGTTCAAATTGGAGTTTGGCGAGGCAGACTGAAGGCCACTTTTGCAGCGAAGCCATGGTTGCACACATGTGGTCAATCTCAAATTCAAACCGCTGCCCCATTTAACTGTGGTTTTGTGTTAACATGCAAATGCAGCCAATGATTCTCATTTCACTGTATGCTATGAACCCCTTTTCAACATTATGTTGTATGGGCATTCAGGTGTCTGTACACATGTGCATATTTGTGTGTGAATGAATGTACATACATTCATTTAGAACGTGAACTTGGGTACAAGCCCACTCAAATGCAGGGTACATATAGGTAGTGTACTATTGTATGTGTATTAAACATGGCATGTGAATTACTGTATGTGTGTACAGATCTGTATGGATAAACAATGTACACTATACACATATTGTACATGTATTAGAGCAAAGCTTATTCAGCACCTCATCTAGCTAAATGTTTTCTAGGAGCTGTTCTCACTCTGGGGATCTAGATCCATCTGGAGATATATCTGGAGGATGCTCTAGAACAGGCTTCTCTACATTGATCAGGTGTTTGGACTTATGGCCTATAAGACCTCCTCCTACTCTTCAATTCTATGATTTTATCAAATCATCTGAATTCTGAAATTCAGCACACATTGCTCAGATACTTTCAAGCACACCTTCACAGCCAACAGTTAGAAACTTGATCTTCAAATAAAGTGATTTCAGCTGGCATTCTCAGGCGGTTAGGTGTTTTGCCCAATGCCACATTCTTGTGGCAATTGTGCTGTACACACAGCCTTGAGTAAGCCCCATGATAAAGTCAGCATCTCGTTTAGTTCATGCAAATACAGGATTTGGGTGTAAAACTACACACTCTAAGTGAAAGTTCGGCTTGCAGCCATTAACATTTCATTTTGAAGACAGTTTTTTATGCATGCATTGAAAATATTACAAAGTATGATAGCAGCCTAGCCACAGACATCTTGGCAGGGTGACACATTTTTGGCTCTGACTTGCACGGTAGGATGGACAACTTGTTTAAAAAACAACTCTTGCTTTTGTATCAGGAGCACCATTTATAGAGGGGAAGGGAAGGATTTGCATTCCGCCCACCACATATCAGCCCATATGTTATGATTCCTCAGAGTCAGGTTTGAGAGAGAGAGAGGCCACATCTGCATGTAGTGCAGAACTGTGGGTCCAATGGATCCTTGATTCTGCTCCCCACTTCCCCCTGCTCTCATGTCCAGATCCCGAGACTGCAGAGAGGAGTGGGAATTGTCTGCCTGTGCTTCCTTCTTGACTGAAGGACTGCCCCAGCAGCCAGAGTGAGGGAGGAGCTTCCTCCCTTAACTCCAGTTGCAAAGAACCAGGCTGTGGTGCCATGTTCAGAACATAGGAACATAGGAAGCTGTCATATTCTGAGTCAGACCATTGGTCTATCTAGCTCAGTATTGTCTATGCAAACTGGCCGCGGCTTCTCCAAGGCTGCAGGCAGGAGTCTCTCTCAGCCCTAACTTGGAAAAGCCAGGGAGCAAACTCGAAACTTTCTGCTCTTCCCAGAGCGGCTCCATCCCCTCAGGGGAATATCTTATAGTGCTTGCACATCAAGTCTCCCTTTCACACAAAACCAAGGCGGACCATGCTTAGCTAAGGGGACAAGTCATGCTTGCTACCACAAGACCAGCTCTCCTCTCCTGCCAAGAGACACTGGCACCGCTAAACCGGAGGTCCAGGCAGTGAACCTCACTACAAACCGATGGTACAATTCAGAGTATGGGGAGGGAAATTGTGGGTCAATTTTCCATCTTAACTGCAGTTGCCTGAGTTTGGACATACAGAAATTGAAACCGGAGGCCCTTTCATCTCCAATTTTGTGTTATGTGTAAATGGAGAGAAACAGAGAGAGAGAGAGAGAGAGAGAGAGAGAGAGAGAGAGAGAGAGAGAGAGAGAGAGAGAGAGAGAGAGAGAGAGAGAGAGAGAACTCTGGGTGGAATTATATTTTACAATGAACATGGAGCTGCCATATCACATTTTCCCTCCCTCTCTTGCACTCAGTACATATTACTACATATCATGCCATCATGATATTGTGTGTCCCCCTCCCCCTCTTCAAGTAGAAGTCATCTAATGCAGAGTCAGGGAAGGGGAACACTCAACATCAGGGCCTCAAGACATAGAATTTGTTGTACTACAATTTACAAAGGGGGAGGTAAAGAACTTGACTGGATCTGCTGTTTTCAGCCTGGTTTTCTTTGCAATCTTTCCCCTCCCATTCTTTTTGCACACTGGCTATTGTTACACACTATTAAATGGGCTTGTGTAGTAAGTATACATGCCACAGGCACAAATCATTTTGCTTACAACAAACAAACAGGAGGCAAATGCTACTGACTTGCGTGGTCTGCATTAATAATCTAGCTATAGTTACGACAAGGTATATCCAAGAAAATTACCACAACATATGTTCTTGCTGTTTGATCTTGAATATATCCAAGAGGGGACCTTGAATTTTGCTTTCCTCCCCGCAACAAAATCTAAAATGGTGCCATTTCTTTCAGAATAGGAAGTGTTTTCCAAAGAGGTTAATTTTTTAAAAAAATATATTCTTAAAATATTATATTTGTCACTAGCTTTTCTTACTTTTTCTCTCTAGCACATGAATAGACAATTCATATGTTAACAGAGAGTCATTGGAACTGCTTCTCTCTGGTCTGGTCCGGTCCCAGACCCCTCTGGTAATGTTCATAATTGGAAAATGTGCATTGGCTGAATGATGCAATTTTTTTCCAGACCTGCTTTAGCACTCCCTTCTAGGGATGTGCAAACAGGTTTGACATCGAATGTGTTCGGTTTGACAGTTTGGGGTCAAACCAAACCATCTCCTGATCGGTCTGATGCCTGACCAAACACCCCCTGTTTGTTTGGGGGCTTGTGGACTTAAAAAACCCATATAAAAATCTTTTTTTACCTTACCCCTTTCAGGGGAGTAGTTGTAGGCAGTGGGGTGGGCGGGTCCACAGAGGTTCCCCCTCCTCCCACTAGCCTCCCTTACAGCCCAAACCAGCCCGTTTGTCTGGCTCTTTGGCCTGTTCAGGCTTCCACCTCCAGCATGGTGGCCATTTGGGATGCTGCTGCACCTGCGCAATTGGCCTCTGCATGGACTGGGTCACGTAGAGGCCAATTGCAGGTGTGGCGGCCTCCCAAATGGCCGCCACGCTGGAGGGGTAAGGCCCGAACAGGTCAAAGAGCTTGACAAATGGGCTGGTTTGGGCTGTAAGGGAGGCTGGCGGGGAGAGAGAAACCTCCGTGGACCCCCCCTGCCTCCAACAACTCCCCCAAAGGGGGTAAGGTAGACTTTTTATTATTATTATTATTTGAAAACAAAACAAAAGGTCCACAACCCCCCCCCCCCCGGACCAAATCAAAATGGGGTGGTTTGAGGGGGTGCCGGACTGAACTGGCCCGGCCTGGTTCGAGTCCAGCCAAACCGGGCCAGCCAGTTCCATGCACACCCCTACTCCCTTCCTTGGGGACTCAAATCCGCCATTCTAATACAGTAGTTTTGAACTGTGTTCTGGAAAACCTTGCGGTTCTTCAGAAGAAACCTAGGGATTTTTTTCCACAATGAGAAAATAAATATTGCAGACAAGCTTCTCGTAATGACAGGTTGACTACCATTTAGGCTTGCCAACTCTGACTGAAGTTATTCTGAGAGATTTCTTCCCGATACATTTCACAGTACAAAATATTTACAATCTCTAGGATTGCTTTCAGTAGTCACCTGGAAATTGGTACTGTTTCCTGGAGACTCCAGGCCAATTCTGAAGGGTTGACAACCCTACTACCATTTCGAATCTTCTCTCAGTTCACATGAAGTCACAGTAAGGACCAGTAGTCCTCACTAATATGTCCTAAACCTAAACCTAGAATAGGGAGCAGATCGGTCCTCTGGAAAATTTCTCTCAGCTTGAAACAATACAAAATAAATTCCTGAGGGCTGTTTTTCAGGTACCCAAGGGTATAGCAAATGCCATCCTTCATAGGGAAGCAGGGGTCGCCACTCTGAAAGCAAAAGTATGGTTTTGCATAATTAAATTTTGGTTAAGCCTGGTCTTCTTTCCGGCTGGTCTTGCCCCTTTAGTGTTATCAGACAGTTTTGTTTCCAAATGGAAATCAACTCTGAAATTAAAATTGCATCACTTGGGCACTTCTCAAGAAGATCTTATTGGGCGAGGATTAGAGCAGGCGCTTTGCTTTGTGAAGCAACGGCTCCGAGATATAGATTTGCAGGAGGAGTCCGCACGGTTATCTAAGGGAATTTACTTAGGTTTTCAAACTTTTAACTATAAACCAGCTGAATATTTAGAGAAGATCTTGGTACCAAAATTTGGGAGATTTTTGACCCTTGCACGATTGAACGTTCTCCCTTCGGCAGCACTTGATGGTAAATTCAAACTACTTCCTCATGATCAGCGCTGTTGTCCCTGTGGCTCAGGGGATATAGAGTCTTTCACCCATGTTCTTCTTTATTGCCAGTTTTATAAGGACGCTCGCACCAAATTTATTGCTCCTATTTTAGCCATTCATTTATCCTGGTCACACAGACCAATTTTATTTGGAAATTATGCTGGCCAATTTTAAACCTGTAATTTCAGATAATGTGGCAAAGTTTTGTTTTGTGGCGTCGAAGCTCTGTCAAGACTGTATTAGTAATTTGGTTTGTGATTTTGTAAACTTTTGAAATGCTTGAATTCTCTTATTAATGCTATTAATTGTTATTGTTTGTTAATCTGGTCTGTGACCACAATAAACACAAGCAAACCTAGAATACTCTGCAATGAGAAGATTTTCTGAGGCAGATGTACAGGAGTTCCGTGGCAGACAAAATCAAAGGACTGGTCAATGGAAGCACCCCACATACCAAGGTATGTGTAGCTTTCTGGAGAATATATTTCTTTTTTCCAGGTCATCAGTCAGCTACTGATGGTGACCAAAAAAGGAAAGAGTACAAAGAACCGACAGCAACCAAGGCCCACCAAATCAACATGCTAGGCAGGGAGCTGCCTTGTCTCCCATTTGCAAGAGATATATAGGCAGTATTCCAAAGTGACTTCTCTGTGTAATAAAAACTAATGGCAGACACAAACTATTGAACAGGATGACTGATAAGAATTACCGTTAACATTATTTGTATTGTTACTAGCTAGGGCATTCCTATAAAGCCATGTGTCTGCCTTCAGACAGACCATGATTCAGTCCATTTCCAGTTAAACTATTAATGGGTGTGACCTAGAGACAATGCAAATGAATTTGCCAAGAAGTCACTGTACTATATCTACTTCTTTTTCTACTTCTATGCATATTTATATACCACTTTTCAACAACTGTCCCTATGCAACTCCAGCACAGCAGCCTGCCTGTAGTTGCTGCTGGTGTTTATCTTATATTTCATTTTAGATTGTGAACACTTTGGGGACAGGGAACCATCTTATTCTTTATTTATTTTCCTGTGTAAACTGCTGAGCAGATATGGGGACTGGTTGGAGGCTGAAAGGATGCAGAGATCGGCTAGAGGGGTCAGATGGATGTGGCTACATTGCCTTTGGTCATCTTGCCCAATGAGTTAGCACCCAGACCAGCTGAGTCTATAAAAAAAACCCCCAAAGGCAAGAGACATGGTCTCCCAGCACAGCATCCCTCCAGTGGCTGTTGCTGGTGTCTGTCTTATGTTTCTTTTTTAGATTGTGAGCCCTTTGGGGATGGGAAGCCATTTTAGCCAATTTGTTTGTTTGTTTGCTCTATTTATTGCTATGTAAACCTCCTTGGAAAACCCTTGTTGCAAAGGTGGTATATAAATATATTTGTTGTATTCATATTTGTATTCTTAAAAGCAATATATAAATATTCATAGTAGTTGTATATTCTGACAGATAGCTAAATTAGTCACAAGCAACACAATTGGCTCGCTCTCTCGCACTACAGTGTGGGCACTGATTTTCAGACCCCGCAAAGTTCCCCACAAACTACTGGGTAGGTACATCCCATCTCCATACAGAATCACAGCTGGGGCCAGATACTGCCCAAACTGCCCCCAGCAAATAGTAAGAATTTATTCAGTACCCAAATGTGCCAACCTGTTTAACAGACATTGCAACAGTTTAGCTCTTTTAGATCCTGAGTATCCATCACCTTTCTCCACTGCTTCCAAATGGGCTCTGATAGCTTGCATAAGATCATAGTCCTTATCAGAGGCGGGGAATTGCAATGGGGGCAGGCATTTTGGAGGCTGTCCAGGTTGACCATTTCTCTTGCCTTTGGGTTTTTTAGAGACACAGCTGGTCTGGGTGCTTATTCATTGGGCAGGATGACCAAAAGCTATGTAGCCACATCCATCTGACCCCTCTAGCCAATCTCTGCATCCTTTCAGCCTCCAACCAGTCCTCATATCTGCTCAGCCTTGTGCACCATGCAAGGCATGGGACAAAAGCTACACACACACACACACACCCTACTTTTTCAACTAAAAAGTCCCCATAAGGGTTTAAATAGCAAAAAGCATGGGGGAATTGTTCATTGTCTCAAAGAAGTTCATAATCTAAAAAAGAAACACAAGAGAGATACCAACAGCAACCACTAGAGGGACACTGTGCTGGGTTGAACAGGGACAGTTGCTATTCCTCTGCTAAAAGAGCCCCCACTTTAAAAGGTAAAGTGGCCCAGTAGGAGAGGGTAAGCATATTGCTAACTCTGTTGGTAGGATCTCAAGATAACTGTGTTACCAGTTTACACACACACACAGCTGCTCCATACATTCCTCTCATAATGAAGGTATATATTTAACAAAGTCTCACCACCATTCATCGTCTCTGGTTCTGACAAGCCTCTGCTCAGCCGTCCAGACAAGGAGAGTGGGCCAATTGCTACTGCACCCAACCTTCACAGCAGCACCCAGCTTTTCTTTGCCAGAGAAGAAAACACAAGCGTCAATGGCAGTGAGGAGGATTCAGTTTCTGTCATGAAGGCCACAGACTGGTCAAACGCACCCCAAGGCGGATGGTGATTATGCCAGTGGTTTGTCCCATGGCTTAATCTTTCCTAGTTCCTTGTCCCTGGCTCCTCTTCAGTTGTTTGGCTAAAGCTGGATCTGAAATGCTCTAAAGAGAAATTTAAAAGAGAATTCCAGGGTCCCTCTCAAGTATAAGCTTGAGGTTTGGATACATTTTTAGCCACTGTCACCACTAGAGGTAAATGTCAACTCTCACTTTGAGCCCTCAAGCATCTCATGGTGCTGCTGTGCCAACTTGACACCACAATCCTCCTGTCCTCATATGGGAATGAGAGGGAATGATGTCATTCCAGAAAAACAACTAAGGTTTTTTCCTTGTTTGAAAAGGTATACAATAATTCTTTCCTTATACAGAGCTATCAGAACGCACACCTTTCCATCCAGTAACAGCTACACTACGGGCTTAAACTGACTGCAACTGTCACAGACCCTCTCTCCTCATCTGCATATCGAATCCCCAGTGCCCAATCCCTACAGTGTATGACAACTTTGCTTCCCTCCATTACCTTCCATAGAAAACCTCCAAAATAACTTTAAAACATATCACAAACATAAATGCTGAAAAATAACCAACCAAGCCCCATTTTGTCATACCAAAGAGAAATAATAGGGAATTTTCTGAAACTGTTTCTCCATGTCCCACTTTGGCACATCTAGGTGGTCACTCAATATTGGTCTGATTTTTGACAGATCAAGAACAAAACAGGAAAATCCAGGGATTTCTGGATTAAAACACCACTTCAGAAAAATCTGGATGTTACTTTCTTTTACTCAGGACCCCCCTCTAAGCCATCTAGCCATACACATAGGAGAATCTGTTAACAGAGGTAAAAACCACAGCTACAGTGAAATTTTGAGTCTTGAACTTTCTACTTTGTAAGAAAACCTTACTAACTCAGTGTTACTGTATAGATCTCAATACACTTACCATTGTCCTGAAGATATGTTTGAGTCCTCTAACTAAAGCTTGGAACATGCCATGTTCTTAAAAACAGTCAGTCTGGTGATTAAATTGCTTAGTCCTTTGGAGGAAACCTCATAAACAAGGCATACCAGTATTTCCTTGGCAACTGCAGTCCAGCCCTAGAATGTGTGAGGTCACAAAAGGCCAGTTGTGTGAAGCTCCCTGACAATGAGTCAGACCATTCGTCCATCTAGCTCAGTTTAGTCTACTTTGAATGGCAGCAATTCTCTAAGCTCTCAAGCAGAGGTGTTTCCCCAGCCCTGCAAACTCAATTTCTATAGTTGGAAATTGAACCTGAGACCATTTGTATGCCTTCTGCCTGGGATCTAATCGTACCAGTCTATACAGCCTTTGGACAGAGGGTGAAAACATGGGTTGACAAATCAAAGGTTAAGTACAGAAACTGAGAATCGCACTGCAGACGATCATCTAACCATGGTCCGGGAACTTCCAGTTTCGGGGCAGTGGAGCCCATCCTTCTTCTTCGTCCACCAGAGACAAATCCCAGCAAGCTCTGTAGAGCTCACATCACCAGAGTGTGGGCAAGGCATTGGCACGGCATTGGCACGTTGTTGGGGTGGCTGCCATTGGCCCCGATCTCTAAGGAGGCGTGCCCATCATGATCCTGCCTTTTCAGCCTTGACAGCTGCCTTGGGCAGGGTGAAGATATTTCGACACCTTCCTCTCTGCATTGGCAGCAATGCCCTTGCAGTAATTTCAGGTCCATACAGTCATGCAGCAGCACAATCATTTCTACCCAAGAACATCCAGGGGCACTTCTAGATGGCAACAGATGTGTGGGGGGAAAGGGCTGTAGATCATTTTGGCTGAGCAGCGGGCTGGTTAATGGCAGGCAGGCACAAGGTGCAGAGCAACAGTAAGTGTTATTCTGCGACACAACCATGCCGCTGCTCCTTCAGACTGGGAAGGATCTAATGCAAATTAATTGGTGATGGTATTTCTGGGAGATGTAACCTGCCCGGATAGGCAGTGCCCAATGATGGCATGTGCCCCCTGCCTTTGCTGGGGAGGACTGGCTCACATTTAATGCATCCAGAGTTTAGTGAGGGGGAGGCCATCCTTGCACCTACCTAGCAACCACAACATTGGGAAGGGCTATGGTGGGGATACCACCCCAGGCAATCGCTGGATGAAAGCATACCCCACCAATCAATGGCAGCCTGAGAGCAGCAAGTGGACTCTCCCTAGGGGGAATCCACTTGCCTGTCTCCCAGCCATGGTTGTCACTCAATAGCCAGGAAAATGACTTGCCACTTATGTCATCCCTGTGTTCCCATTTCAGGGGGTCCTCTTTTAATCACCCTGGGGAAAGGCAAACTGTCTCCCCCAGTTGGAGAGGAAGGGACTTTCAGTCCCCTTCCTCCCCCACCCCAAGAAGAGAGGATTTGGCCCCTCTCTTCCCACTTTTACTGTTCAAAGGTAGAGTGAATGTACCTTGCGATCACATCCACACCTGCTGGTGGCTTTTTGAGTTAACAAGCCACTAGGAATGTGCATGGAACTGGCTATTCCAGTTCAGCTCGGCTTGAACAAGCCTAGGTGATATCTGGATCAGCCATCGAGCTGGCTCAAGGGCTCAATGGCCATACTTGTAAAGGGGAAGCCAGCACAGAACTTCTGCCATGCTCACCTCTGGTTGAGCATTACGTCTTTCCCATCATTATGTTGGGAAATCAACCTGCTTGTCAGGTTGGCTGCAACCTTTACTTAGCAGTCCTGTTTTGCAGTTAAGTTTCAAAGAACTACCTCTATAGGTTTAACTAAATCAGGATGTTGGGAAATCAACTGCCCTGAGCCATTTTGGAAGGGCGGTACAAAAATAATAAATAAATACATAAATAAATAAAAATGGTGCAAAGACTCCTCTTATTCTTTACATTCATTCAAATATCGAAGGTATAGTACTTTTTGCTCCAGTCTTTGTATTGCCCCTTGCCCCATCTTCAATTATCTTATTCCCTCATACTACTATTGGCAGTTGGCCATGGCCAACTGGCTGCTCTGAGCCAGGATTTAATCATCCAAAGCATTTAGGTTGGGAACCTGCACCTTGAGCAGCACGTTCCTAGGAACCACACTATAGGGGGTTAGAGAGCCAATCCCCATATTGCTTACTTTGATTAAATGATGTTGTGGTCCATTTACCTACAACCAAGTCTTGTGTATTAATTGGTGTGTGGGTGTGCAATTGCAACGATCATGTGTTCACTGTTATATTGTATATACAGTGCAGGCTCCTGCATAGTCCTGATGGCCTGGGAGTTTTCGGGCCAGTGATAGTGTGATTCAGGCTTTCAATTATAATGCAAATTCAACTGAGAGGGATTCAGATGGATTCTTTAAGACAGATGAATTTCAAATCCCATTCAGATTTGTTGCCAAAAAAAAAAAAAAAAGAGTTCTAAAATGTCTACTCAAGTTCAAAAGGGTTAAGTTTCCTTTTGAAATTTCTGACATACAAACTATCATTATATAAATTTTAAAAACTGTTCTTGTGGCTGACATTCCAAGAATTTTACAATCCAATGTCTTCAGTTCTTTGAAGATCTGAAATACATAGTTAGAAATAGTCTCTCCTTATCTATCAATTTTACATTGACTGAAAGACAAGCACAGACAGAGAGACAGAGAAAGAGAGGAAGAAACTGTCTTGATGACAGAACTTATGTTTTATTAAAGTATAGTTCAGCATGCCTCCATTAGCTAAGATATTGCCTTCTATACTCAACTCTGTAGATTCTTCAACTTGGCTTAACTTCATTAAGTATGCTTTTACTTTATTATTCTGGGTCTTCCTACGTCTTAGTCTCTGAAATAAAGAAATGAAGCCCTTTTTTGTCTGGTAGAGGTAACGGCAACTCTTAACTTGTTGGCTGAATTCACATTACACACTGTTTTATGGAAACATTTTCAGTAGTGTTGAAAAATGCTTTCCCATTTGGAAAAAAAAATCAGCAATATCTGTGAAAATGTTTGCCTGCTCATTTGCATTGCATTTCTTGCTCCCTGTTTCTCAATTGGTGTCTCTGGGGGGAAAAATTGCAACCATGTGACTAACGTAGGAAGGTGATAAAAGTAGTTACCAGCCTGGAGGGAATGTCAATGCAGTAAAAGTGCCACTGAACAGGATAAGAAACAATGATTATTCTTATGACCAGAAGCATTGAGGAAATGTCACCACCCACCTGTGCTAGTCATGATGGCCTTCTGAAGCTTGAGCTGGGGGGAAAGCTTGAGGCTTGGAGGTCCTGGCGAGCAGGGTGAACCAACCTCTCATGCCTGTACCTGCCCAGCCTCCTCATCTGGCTTGTGAGTGGTGTCCAAGATAGACTTCTCAGAAGCCTCTACAGCTGAAAGAATCGGCCTTGCAGAATTTCTGCACAGAACTTGAAATCTGTAAAGGATTCAGGAGGAGGTGAATTTGGGCAGGATTTTGGACCCTTTTATTGACCTTCCATTACCAGATCTCAAGATCTCCTCTTTAGTGGCTGCTCCCTAAGAAACCTCTGGGTGAATCCCTCTTCATTTACTATCATTCTTTTCCTAAGGAATTACTGGTGAATGATGGTATTCCAGCCAAACTCTGCTCAGTGCAGTATGCGTCATTCAATGAAGCAGTTCAGATAGTGCTAAACCATTTGTTTCAGATTAAACCTGCACTGTTGGGCGATGGAGCTGTTCTAATTGACTGTTGAATTCTAAATTGTTGTGGCCCTTTCCCCATCCAATTCCTGCCTCATGTCTTCATTGGTGTGGGGACAATATTGCACTTCTGAGCTTGCTATTTTTGGCCTGGGACTTTAAACACTCATATTTGGTGCAGCTCTTTTAATTTCAATCAATTTGTGATGATCCTCTAAAACCTTTTAGAGCTGGTCTCAGGGATCGGCAGTAAACCTTCCTGGGGTTCTTTGACCCATGGCAGCTGCCCAATAATGCCAACTGCTAACACCAGCCCTAGATTTACACTACAACAGTTCTCACAGCTTTCTTTCTCAGAAAGAAATGTATTGGCAGTTTGTTTGTTTTTAAGTTGTTCCTGGCATTGGAATAGTATCCAATAAAATATTGCATTTACTTAGGCAGGATAAATAGCAACACATTAGCAAAATTAGAGGAGAATTAATTTAACAGTCCATAAATATACGTCTCTATCCTCCATTCTAATTTATAGAAGCCATTAATGTATATATGTCGATGCCAGCATTCTACGTGCCAGCATTTTACATTAAAATGAACAATATGATCCATGTGATTCCAATATAACCACTTTTCAGGATGCAAAACATTTACTAAGAGGGATTCTGTTTATTCTATTTTTAATGTTTTAAAGGCACAATTCAAAAACAAAAGAAAATGAAGAAAGACATTCTGTTTCATTTCTCCTGAAGGCTATCATTCAGAATGACACAATGTCTGGAAAGTAGTAAATACGGTAATCCCTTGCCAACCGCGATTGTTAGGTTCCAGCAAACCTCCACAGTTGGCAAAACTGTGGTTGACAAGCAATAGAAATCATTGGCAATGAGGTGGTTAGGGGGACTGTGGTTGTGAGAGCACCTCAAACCAAGGGCAGGGGGAGGTTAACAATCACTAAAAATCCACTCAAACACAAAGAGAGGAGAGCTGGTCTTGTGGTAGTAAGCATGACTTGTCCCTTTAGCTAAGCAGGGTCTGCCCTGGTTTCATATTAATGGGAGACTTGATGTGTGGGCAGGGTAAGATATTACCTTTCGGGGATGGAGCTGCTCTGGGAAGAGCGGAAGGTTTCAAGTTCCCTCGCTGGCTTCTCCAAGATAGGGCTGAGAGAGATTCCTGCCTGCAACTTTGGAGAAGCCGCTGCCAGTCTGTGAAGACGATACTGAGCAAGATGGATCAAGGGTCTGACTCCGTATAGGGCAGCTTCCTATGTCCCTAAGGGAAAACAAGTTGAAAAACAAGTTGAAAAGCACCAACTTTCCAGTGTCTTCCATCTCTCTTCCTCTCCTCTGTCTTTCTCTCTTTCCTCTGCCTCTTTCTCTGCTGCTCTCCACTGAGCAAGGGGCAGAGCCTGAAGAGAACTGCTGCTCCCTGCAGGCAACATCCATCCTCCAGGCCCCCAAACTAGAGGTGAGGTGAGATCCACCTCAGCTCCTGACCGGCTCTGCCCACAACTCCTTTCTCCCACCCACAGCCAGGATGCACACAGACGTCCCCATGGTGACCTCCTCACAGTCAGCCCCGATTCCTTAGGCAGCTTCCGCCTCCTCCCCTCCACCCCATGCAAGGCGCTGCTTCATCCCCGGCTGCTTCTCCTGTCTATTACTGCAAAACTAAAGGTGCCTACAGAGACATGGCCCTTGCTGTGGGGGCAAAACACACACCCAGCTCACCGCCTTACCTGCCACCTGTACCCCAACTCCATCACCTCCCCCACAGTGCAGAGAGCCCCATGGGCTGAGTCCCCCTCGGAGGTCCCGGTGTGTGTGTGTGTGTGTGTGTGTGTGTGTGTGTGTGTGTGTGTGTGTGTTGGGTGGGGACACAGCAGCCTTGCCTCCCTTGCTCTCTCCCACAAAACCCCAGCTACTCAGAACAAAGAGCCTGCCCCAGCAGCTCCATCATAGTTTGCCACTGCACAAAGCAGAAGTGCCAGAAGCACTTCTTCTCTCTCTCTCTCCTCCACCTTTCTCACCCTTTAGCACTTCTCACTACTTTACCCAAATCATGTGATAACTTGCAGATACTCAGGTGGCATTACATGAGACTGGTCACAAAATCCCAGTCACGCATATTCAGAACTGCAGTTGGGAAAGCCATGGTTGGCGAGGGATGACTGTACAGCAAATGCTTGGTGGCTTCATTCACCCAGGCAGTGCCATTACATGTTTGGTCCTCTTGCAGAGTTCTGAGTGCCAGAGACAATTGTATGGAGGTGTCTGTACTGTGCGAATCACCCTTAGGATAGAATCAAATACTCAAGAACTGTGCAGTAGTGGTCACAATGTCCAACCATTAGATCACTCCATGTGGGAAGTCAGCCTTGCACTGAAATCGCACATGCCACCTCCACTCCCTTCCCGAATAGAAATACTTGCATAGTGTTGTGTGTGTGTGTGTGTGTATGTGTGTGTATACACACACACACACACACACACTTTGTTTTGATACAGCCTCATGAATTTGTGTCTCAAAAGAGATGAACAAGCAAAGTTCAACACAGGGGATGCTCTCATATTATTAAGAATCCATAATGTACCCCAGGCTTTGGGATTCTGTTTTAGATGGAGCCCAATCCAAAATGGAGCCCCAGCCAAAAAGGGGCCAGGGTGGTTCTGTGGCATTCTGAGCATTGCTAGCTTCATACCATAAACTTCAAGGCCTTCAGCATTTGATAGCTAGGGATACATTTGTGTAGCATGTCTACATTTATCACTGAAAAAAATACACAGGGAGGGTAAAATCTGAGCTACAAACATCCAGGCCTGTAACAAAATGAATATACTTCATTTGCAACTTTAAACAATTTCTCAAATATTTAATTGCCCCTGACACTGGAGCCTGTGAAGCTCTTGAGCCTGGTAGCTTCTCCTCTCCATCATCTATCCTGTCAGGCATGGGCAGAGCCACCATTGAACGAATGGGTTCAAAGAACCCAGGCCACTGTCCTTCAGGGGCAGCACTTCATGTCCCAGACACGCTCCCCGCATCTGATGTCTGATGCATGCCCAAGACACACCCCACTTAGTGCCCTAGACACGCCCCCTGCATCTGACGTGGCTAACCGCTCCCTGCATCTGACATCAGATGCTGGTGCAGGGGGTGGGGCTAGGGGGGCCATGGCAGCGGGCTGAGCCCGAGCCACCGCTGGCCTCCCTCCACGCCTGCTGTCAGGCCCTGAGATGTGCTGAGCCCAATTATCACTTCCCCTTTCCCACAGCACGGGGGTCATACGTTGGAATCCCATTCTCTCTGTCCCTCTCTGGAAACCATGGTTCCCATCAGGGTGTAGCTCTGTGTCCTGCTTAATATTAGTCTTGGGTCCACCAGATGATCTCATCTGCCTCTCTACAACTGCCTTTTCCTTTACCGATAATTTCCTTACCTACATAGAAAACTGCAGCCACCTAATGGCTCAGCAGGGAAATGACTTGACTAGCAAGTCAGAACTAGCCGGTTCGAATCCCCACTGGTATGTTTCCCAGGCTATGGGAAACACCTATATCAGACAGCAGTGATATAGAAAGATGACGAAAGGCATCATCTCATACTGCACAGGAGATGGCAATGGTAAACCCTTCCTGTATTCTACCAAAGACAACCACAGTTCTCTGTGGTTTCCAGGAGTCAACATCGACTTGTTGGCACACTTTACCTTTACTTAGAAAACCAGGCCCTCTTACTATATCAGAGGAACAGAAGCATGTACAGTAAGGCTGTGATGGCAAGTGGAAGAAATATTTTCATTTATTTCTAAAGCAAAAACGTTACTTTCCTCCACCCCATTCCTTGGAAAAAATCCATTAGATTTTCCTAATGGTAAGACCAGTATTTCTACACAACCTAAACACAGCACTGATCAGGGGTGTAACTATCACAGGGCAAGGGGAAACAGTTGTCTGGGGGCACACTGCCTTGGGGGGCCCTCCAGAGGCAAGTCACATGACTGACTCCCCCAGCCGCTCACCCGCCCAGGCTTCCTTCAGTTGTATTCATCCTCCGAAATTGATGTGGGTGTTAAGTCCTGGATCTACCAGAACCACATCTCTTTCTCTAGTACCATTAGATGACTTGCATCATCCACAATTTACAAAACCTTTTAAAACATAATTTAGGATGACGTTCTATTGTGGCACTTAGCTGTCTTATATTACTATGCTTTTTGTTACCACTATTCAGCCTCATTTAAGATTTCTTTACTTCAGGAGCTGAGCTTCAGTGTGTGTGTGTGGGGGGGGCATTTTAAAATCTTGTCTCTGGGCCCAGTTCAACCTTGCTACGCCCCTGGCACTGATACCTGCCATCCTACAGTCTTGCAAGTTAATTATATCTCAGTAATATTAAATAAAATGTTTCTGTAGGGTTTTTAAATCATGATTTTCAATATTATAGACAGAATTGATATAATACTGCCAATATTAGTGGTAGAACTGTTCATTTTCAATATTATTGTTAGGGAGGAAATGAACATTCAGTTTCAATATTATTGGTAGGCTTGCCATTGATATTGTGCCTAATGTGTATTTCACTGCAAATGTGGAGGTTCCTCTACTAAAGAAACATCTTAAATTTTTAACTGAAGAAAAGGGAAAAAGAAAAACTGAATTTTTAAGTGGATTCCATACATCTCTAAATTTATGTTTTTCACTGAGTTGTATCATTTCATTACAAGAAAACCCACTACTAGTATTGCATGGTATTAACTGTTTTTCTAAACTATGGAATATTTTGTATGCTTTAGTGAAGACATTAAGGGAAAACCTGTTCCAATTCATGTTACATAATTTTGTGACTCATTAATTCAGCTTTTCCTGTGCAGGAATATACTCAAGGCTTAGTTATGCATCAAAGGAGCATATGTATTGAAAACCTATAATATGCAATGTGCTAGAACTGGGATACCAGGAATTCTGTGACTGGTAGATTAGGCATTCTAAGCAGTGTCTTGAAAACTACTGGGTGAAACTGTATAGAAGTAAAGGGATTTTCAATTCTGGATTCCAGAAGATAAATGGATGGCAAGTAGATGTGAACTCATGAGTACTTCTTGTCCGGCAAGGCTGGCTGTCCTTACCTCCAAGGACGGAGTGGTGAGGAGCCCTGAGGAGACAGGTTCAAGTGGCAGTTGGGGATAAGCGGAGAAAAGACTGCCAATGGGCAGGGACTTGGCTCCAGCGGAGGAGGGGCAGCGCCCTGAAAGAGCCAAAGGGGAGGTGCACCAGGATAACATCAGCAGCACGCCTCCTGAAGGGAGGTTGTCTGAATGGGAGGAGGGGGAGAAACACTGGCAGCAGCTGTAAAGGGTAGACAATTACAGGGAATAAAGAGGGGCGATGGCCCCGTAATTGGGGGTGGGTGATGCATAGCCTGTGAAGAGACATATAAGGGCCCGCCCGGGGATGAAAGGCAAGCTGATGGCAAGTGTCAAGGGTGCCCGGAGAGGGGCAGACATGACTAGCAAGCAGCATAGGACTGAGGAGGCACATGGTGAAGTTCAACCTCCTCCCCATCCCTGCTCCGAGGCCGGACCCAATAAGCCTAGCCATGCTTGGTAAAGGGGACACGGACGTGTAGCCGGAGAGTTCTATATTTTGGGAAACATAAACTAAAATAGCTGATCATTGCTTCTTGTATACCAGCCTAGATCCAGTTAGCAGCCTTCCTGGATATCCCGTTAGCATTTCTGAGTATCTAACATGAATGCTACAATTTTATTCCAGGGCTGTTACAGCAAGACTAAAAGTTTATCTACACTGTAAACTTAAACTAGTTTAATAAACATTCTGTCACCTCATAGAACTCTGGAAACTAGGCATGGGGGGTGTGTGGCTAGAAATCTATAACAGAATTATCAGCACCCTCAGAGAACTATCACTCCAAGGATTGCTTGCAGGAAGCCATGATGAGAGACATTATTAGTCTTATTTTACATTATATCTTTTTATTAATGTTGTGAGCTGCCCCAAGCAGTAGTGTACTGGACGGGCGGAGTATAAATATTTTAAATAAATAAATAATTGAGAGCTGCTGCCTCCAACAGTTAAACTGGCATAATAAAACTGATAAATGTTTGTAGTAGAAATAGGCCTGGGAATGGTTCCTTGTATCAGAGTTCTCAAAAGTGTGGGTGGGAGAGAAACATTCAGCAGGCATTGCTGTTCTTGCCTCAGTGTTAGGGCAATCTGGATGCCTGCTTTCCCGCAAGCCAATTATTATGCTCAGACTGATATCCCATAGGTCAACTATGCCAGTGGTGCTGACTACCAAGGTGAAAACTTATCACCTCCAAATAATGCTATTGGCACTATGATTCTTTGTGTTAGACCATACTAACTTCTCCCCTGCCATCTTGAAAAGATCTAGATGATTTATTGAGTTATGCTAAAGCACCAGAGGGCTCAACTCAAGAAATCTGGTAGGAAGGCCTAGACATCCTTAACTCTGTGCTCCACTGAGATGTTCTACAGTCCAAGGGGATGAAATCGTTGGCCTGTACCTTGCTCCTACACAGTATCATCCTAATACTGCATCTTCTTCTTATACAGCATCTATCTTCCAAATACTGTTGGAAGAAAGACTGTATCTGGTCAGCCAAGAAAAATCAGGTAACCTGATGAGCTAATATGAGCCTTCTCCACTGTAAAGCTACTAGGGCTGTTATGGATGAAATTATCAGATCATATCTGATTGTGAATCCAGTCAAGTAATTATTAGGAACATAGGAAACTGCCATATACTGAGTCAGACCATTGGTCTATATAGCTCAGTATTGTCTTCACAGACTGGCAGCAGCTTCTCCAAGGTTACAGGCAGGAATCTCTCTCTCAGAGAAGCCAGGAAGGGAACTTGAAACCTTCTGCTGTTCCCAGAGCGGCTTCATCCCCTGAGGGGAATATCTTGCAGTGCTCACACTTCTAGTCTCCCATTCAGATGCAACCAGGGCAGACCCTGCTTAGCTATGGGGACAAGTCATGCCTGCTACCACAAGACCAGCTCTCCTCTCCTTGAATCATGCATCCAATAACTGTAGAAGCCAAGATTGAATAGTTCAATGAATCTATCATTTTTAGTCAGGGAAGAGCCTGAATTTCACATTCATTAGAAAATGCTGGACAAAACTTTCAGACTCTAATTAGATTGCAACAGAAAGCAGCTTCCATGGGTATACATTACAAATGAGAAGGGCAATTCACAGGTTATTGAACACTTCTGAAATTAGTGTTGAAGGAGTTCTTCTCGGAGCACCAAGAAAGGGCCTTGTCTTCTTTCCTATGGGCAGCATCCAGACCCATTAGTCATGGCTAAGCATCATTCAAATCAATGAAACAGGTTAGTCATGACTAACATAGATTCGATTCATTTCAATGGGATTTAATCATGACTAACTTAGAGGCTGTGCACACAAGCAGCCAAACCCAGGCTAGGGCAGGGTTTGGCTGCCTGGGTCTGGCTGCCCATCGGCACCACTGGGATCAAGTCCAATGATGGTGCTGCCCTCATGAGTAGCCCAATTTTTTACTCCATCCTTTAGCCAGGGTTTAAGGGTGTGAGTATGCCCTTAACCCTGGGGCCAAGGTCATGTGTATGCTTGGGCTGCACACAGCTAGAGTGCCCAACTCCTGGGGGAATCCCCCAGTACAACTCAGGAAATGGAGTCCTGGCCTCCAGAGAACTGCACACTGCATGGAACACTGTGGATCATGTGGGTGTGCGGCGGCACACTGAAGGGGAGAGTGAAGATCATCTGGTGGGGGGGAGGTAGGGCCATCCCTATTGCCTTTCCAGCTGCAGTAGAAGGTTGTGTGCATGACCTTTTAGTCTGGATGATGCCTGATGTGTGTCACCTCATTAATGTGAGTCATATAAAACATAAGAATAAACAGTAAGTTCTTATTCTTATTCTGCCCCTTCTGTATACTACACTAGGTATCGGATTTCTCATAACAGCATTTGGGAATTTATGAGCTAAAAATGTAGTAGTGGATGTGATTTTGCGGTCCAAAGTAGGAGCTTCAGTTGGGCTTAAATGTCTCCTGATACCCACTTAGAGTCTGCAAATATTCATTTTTTTGTTTCAGGCCTGTACGGCAACATTATTTTCCCTGGTAGAAAACCAGCAAAACACTATACCCCCACCCACCCCCATACTAGCTGCTTTCCCTTCCTTCCTGAAATAATTAATGAGCCTCTCCACACAAGCCATTGCATGGCGGCCCAGACTGGCTGCCCACATGATTACTGGCTCCGTCATGGAGCTGATAGGGGTGGTGCGGCTCGGGGGCTGCCCAGGCACCCAAAGTCCCAGAATGTCCTGCATGAGTTTGTGGGGCATCCTGGGGAGACCCCCGAGGCCAGGAGGCTTGTTTTGGCCTCCCAGTGGGGGTCAAACAGGTACCATGAGTTGCTGCAGTGAGGGGCCATGCTGTGGCATTTCACGATTGGGTAAACAGGGTTAGTGGAGTGCGCACTTGTTGGCCTAGGCCTAGGGGAGACCCTACATGGCTTGGGGCTGGGGGACCTGAAGGACCACATTCTCCCATATGAATCTGCCAGGGCCCGATCATCATCTCAGGCCCTGCTCATAACCCTACCACTAACAGAGATCCAGTTGGTGGGGACTAGAGACAGGGCCTTTTTGGTTGTGGCCCCTCAGCTTTGGAACGCCCTCCCTGAAGAGCTTCACCATGCTCCCTCCCTCAGTGTTTTTAACCTCGTCCACTAACCTCGTTTAAGCAGAGGGGTATTTTTTGAGGCTTATGCCAGGAGCCACACAACTCTCATTGCAGTACATGACCAGGAGGAACCGGGCTAGGCTCTCTTAGCCCAATTTCTCCTGATCATGGGAATAGCATAAACATGTAACTCAATCAGCAACCACGTGGTGAATAGGGTGCCACAATCCTATGTAGCCAGTCAGACTTGTTTATATGAAAAAAAGGGCCATCCATGGCAGGGGGGGTCCACAACAATGGGTGGAGGGGCAAGGTCCCTGCATGCTGGCCCAGTGCGTGGCTTCTACCCTCAGCAGTAGCTGCCCTCATGACTTGCTCTGCTGCACACAGTGGTGGCTCCAGCGGGTTTGTTGAGCAGAGCATGCTGTGGGACCCGGCTGAGTCAGGGGACAGTTCTGCTGAGGGCAGAACAAAGGGAGATTCCAGAAAATCTCCACGAGTTTTCCCAGACACCAGGCTTTACCGCGGGCTTTCTGCGGGGCTTTACTGCCAGTTCGAAGCCCCCCCCCCCCAAAAAAGTTGCAAAAAGTGGATTTTTTTTTTACCCTGGATATAAATGGGGCTACACTTTAATGCATGATGAAAAATTCAAATTGTGTGTGAACTGCCCCCTGACAGCTCGCACGGACCTCAGGGTAAATTTGGCCAATATGTGAACACACACCCTCCATTCCAGAGGAGATGCGAGGTAAAAGCCGGGTGTGAAAAACTTCCATGTGGCCTCGACTGCCATGGGGCCATGAAAAGCACAGGGCTTGGGGCAATGGCCCCAATCGGCTGACTCTTACGGACAGCACAGCATGAGAATGTCATTTGGGGCAAATGAAGGCAATCGAGAGTAAGGACCAGAGAGGGCCATTCAAAAGAATAAACAAGCAATGCTGGGGGGGAAACTAATGAAAATAGGAAGCATTTGGCACCATACAAAATGTTCACACAAAAACCATGGGGCTGCTGCTGCTCACCCCTGAGCAGGTATAAACAATAGTCTTGATTACAGAGCATGATCAGTGCAACTTGTGAAATAGTGGCTCACCCCACAAAATACCATTTGGTAGTGTGGTTTGTTGAATACCAAGATGCAAAAAGACAATTGCAAAATGCCTGTGCTGACAACACAGGCGTTTATGAAGCATGGAAGTTTTCATTATCGCATAGCTGCATGTTTTATCATTCTTCCATGCCTTTACACATTGTAGGCACCAAATGAAACTAATAAAATGTGGCTTTGATCCTTCAAAGGAGTAATTAAGCTGAAACACAGAGGGGAAAAATATTGTATTACGAGGAAATGAATGTAGGCTTTTTAAGAAGTCAGGAACATCATTACATTGAGAGGTGCCAAGATGTTAATTTCCATATTCAGTGAGGAGTTCTGAGCCCTGCCAGTCTCTTGTTTTTATCAAATTTTCCTTCATAGCAGATTAGTGGAAAGATTTTAGATCAGATTTCCCCATTTAAAGTCATTTGCTTAATTACCAGACTGAGGTTTGAATAATGGTGATTGAGTTAAAACTTCTTGGGTGGGGTGAGGGAGGGGGGCAGAGAGGAGTTTGTGAATGTTACTCGGAAAAGATGCACAGAACAGAAAAGGAACTGTTGGCTGTCAGTCAGAATTATATGTTGACTACCAAATGGCACATCATTGTATTTGTAAATAGGGACAACGTTCAGGTGGGGACATAACCTGCTCACTGCCCTAGTTATCCTGAACTCTGGGGCATGGTGGGTTTTGCCCCTTTCAACTGTGCTTGAAATACAGCCCGTGTACTTTAGCCCACAGAACTTAATGGTAGCCATGTTTTGTTCCTCTCTGGTTTACCTCTGTGGAATGCCTTGACCTTGCAGAGCCAGTTGTAGCAGTGCCGTTTAAGAAGATCCAGATGATCCAGATCTAGATTTGTGTCTAGAGACTTGAGACAGTGTACCTGAAAGGATTCTGAGAAGTCAAGTATGAGTCATCTGCCCTTCTTTTCTTGGTGTTCTCCTTGGCAGTTGCATTTGGAAGGTACCCCAATTTTCCACTTGTGAGCATCATGCCTCAATGTTAATAGAATGTTAGAGCACAGTGAGGTCACACCAGATGTGTGTGCGCGCATCTCCTGGTGGTGTGCCATGATTGGCTGCAGTGCTTCATTAGAATCCTATCCTCCATACTGGCTGTGGGGACAGAAAAGAGAGGAGTTAGGGGCAGTCATTTCATCTCGGCCTTTGCACTGATCCCAGTGGGAATGCTTAACATCACTAAGCACTGTAGTGTGCACACACAGAGCAGCTAAACAAGTTAAAAACCCCAACATCAAGAGCAGGCTTTTGCAGGGGGGCTGTTGAGGGGTGTGTGTGAGGAAAGCAACAACAACAATGCAGTGAATCTATGGGGAGGCAGAGAGGGATTTGACAGTGGCCTACCTAAGTCACCCTTCCAACTCTCCTGACAGCCCTAGCACCTACCTGAGATTCCCTCCCCTAAACTAAGCCCTATTTAAAATACACTCTAAACTATCCAGTGGGGTGTGTGTGTGTGTCTGTGTGTCTGTGTGTGTGTGTGACGCATGTGTATAAAATGAAGGGGGGTTACCTGTCCAGCGTTGTCTTCTTTTGGCATGCTCAGTTGGAATCAGGCCAAGCAGCACACACTGGCACTCACCAGCTGGGGGAGGTGGTTGCTGAGCATCATGGGGCAGGCACCAAGCCACCCCAAACAATGAGGAAATAACTAGCTGGGGGTGGGGGGTGGGGGTGGGGAGCCAGCAGATAAGGGGAGGAGAGAGAAACCAGAGCACTTAGTTAAGTCACTAGGTTCTGGAACTATGTAAAATGAACTGCAGTTGTTACTGCAAAAGGAAAAATAATAATGGGAGAGACAGAGACAAAGGGCACGGGCTCGGTCTCTCCAGCAGACCACAAAAAGACCAGCCTGCTGGTAGGCAGGCCAGGCCCCTGCCACCCTCAGCTGCTCAGTGATTCAGCAGCCAGTCAGTGGGGTATTTTTTTTGGGGGGGGGTCCTCTCTGAATAGAGAAGGCCAGGGCGGCGGTGGAGGAGGAGGTGGAGGAGGAGGCAGCGGACGAATCCACTCCAGCTGGCAGCAGTCAGCAGTTCAGTCCAAGGCAGAAAAGCTAATGCCAAGCTGCCTCAGAGAGTCCCCTTATATACATTTTGAAACTCCCTCCTTCTGCCTCCCCCCATCCCTCCCACTAGCCAATGGGAACACAGTTGCCCATGACAACCCTAGATTTGAATTATAATAAGCCAACCAAGAAGCAAGGATATCGCCAGCCAATCGCTATTCAGTGCCAGAAAACCAATCCAGAAGCATTACAAAGAGCAAACAAAATGGCTACTTGAATCATCGAATCGATTCAATTCAAATCAGGGATGTCTCTAGAATCACCATTGGGTCAAATGGTGATTCGATTTGAGGTTGAATCGGTCAGATTGACCCAATTTGAATTGAATCAATTTGCCCATGGATCTCTATGCATATCCCTAGTTAGTACAAGGGCAGTGTGTCTGCCCATTCCCTCAGAATGGGGCATTCTCCCACGAGATCCAAATTCAATGGGGATACATGGAAAGGGGCTGTTGCACATGCACATTGGCACATCTTGACATCAATCCCATACTACACCTGGTGACAACACCCCTGCCTGTTAGGGATTTGTTTTTTCCACACAAGCACCCATTCAATCATGGAAAGTGTTTCTTGGAAGGGGAAAGAAATAGAGGGCATATTGCATGCACCACTCCACACTGGGGTTTTCCAATTCATGGTCACTTTTCCTTGGTGAAAACACCCCGCTCCAGTCATGAATACCTCCCACAGTTTGGACCATTCTATACAATTAGAAACCTTCGAAACAGATTTCCATAGACCTGAGGTCAGGTCTGACTTCTCCAAGAAGGGTCGCAGCTGCCCTTTGTGTCCAGCACAAGTGGTGATGTTGCTAGAAATGATAGCACAAAGCCATGCATATTCCAGAGATAAGTCCATTTAGTTCAGTGGCGTTTCACACCCAAATAAGTGTACATAGGAATGCAGGCCTTTTGAATTATAAAAGAAAAGAAAAGAAAATGAAAGCTGAGATAATTTTGCCCCAACAGACTTCAGCCTACATCAGAAACCACATTTCACACTTCACAATTTAATCACAGAAGAGACATTCAAATTTGTAATCCCCTGTTTTTAAAAATAAACTAGCTGAACCTGCACAGAGCATCTGTGTGCTAGGGCTTTGTTGTTCTCCTTGCCCCCTGCCACAGCCCCTGCTTTATTGCTCAATGTCAGCCACTCACTCTCACTCACCCCCTCCCTACTGCTCACCCGCTCACTCACCCCTCCCCACCACTTGCCCGCTTACTCACCTGCTCACTTGCCCACTCACTTACCCGCTCCCCATTGCTCGCCCACTCTCCGTTGCTCGCCCACTCACTCACTGCTCTCTCTCTCACTCGCCCACTCCCCACCTCTTGCTTGCTCATCCCCTCCCTGCCACTCACTCGCCCCCTCCCCACTGCTCACTCACCCCCTCCCCACCACTCCCTCCCTCCCCACCACTCACTTGACCCTCTGCTTCTCGCTCTCTCCTCTCCAACCCTCATTCGCTCGCCCCCTCCCCACTCACTCATTCACTTGCTTGCCCCTCCCCGCTCCTCTTCCCTATCCACATATGGAATCCCCACTGCCCACTCACCACAGTGTTTCTGTTCTGTTACCTGTGATTGGTACAGCACTGTGTGGGTGGGGCTTGCTATTTATGACCTTAGTGTATTATTTATAAAGATATAGGTATATTGCCCTTTACAGATTTGCTCTAACTTCACTGCTGCCATCGACATATTAAGAAACACAGAGCAGTAAATTACTTAAGAGAGTTAATGACTATGAGTGTTTTTAACTGCCAGATTATCAGATCATTTCTGTGAACACATGAATATGGGAGTCATTTGAGGGGTTTCCACAGCAACATTGATTACTAGGGAAAGAAAAGCACCAACCATTTAAAAAACAAATGATGCCAGAATTCTATTGAAAAATCCCCAAAGCAGAGAAAGATTTAAAGGTTCTTTTTCAAGGAGTCCACAGCACTGTGATCTTGTACTGATGTGACTGGGAAATGCAGGGTCATTACTGCAAAGTGTCCTGCTCCACTTTTTGGCTTTCAGTCCCTGGGCTTGGGACTTCCAGAGAGGATGCTCACACCATGATGGAGTGGATTGGGTTGCAGAACTGTATGCTTGGCATCATGGATATCCTACAAAATTATCTCTGTTTTGGCCAAACAAAAGAAAAGAAGCTATTCTGACGACCATCAGAAAGTTGGCCAAGGGAGCCGAGCCCACTTCCTGGTGATTGTCGAACCACTTGGTGGTTCCAAGGCGGCTAGCCCACCTTATTCCTCCTCCACTTAAATAAAGTTAGTGGAGTGAGCACTCCGTTAACCTTGTTATTTTGCTCATGTGCCACCATGGCTCACAGCAACACACAAGTAGACACCTGGCCGGGAGGCTACAAGAAGCTTCCCGGGCTCAAGGGTCTCCCCAGAATGCCTTGTGAGTGGCCTTCGATCCCCGCAGCCCCCACCAGCTCTGTGACAGAGCTGATAGTTGTGTGGACGGCTAATCCAGCTGCCCAGGGCTCAGCGGGTGATCGGCTAAGCCTGCTCTCCCTACAAAACACCTTGAGGTGCTTCACACTAATTGTATGAAGCACCTCAAAGAGTTGTTCAGGCTTTAAAATGATCGGGTTGCTTCTAGGAAGGAAATTACCAAATTACCAAAGAGAGTGTATCCACTCTCAAGGACTATCAGCTTTTCCTAAACATTGATGGCAACTTTTTAAAAGGCACTGAAGACACATTTAGTCACCCAGGCTTTTAATTAGATCCATAGTTTTAATATTTTTATTACTGGGTTTTAAATGTTTTAATGTTTTAAATTATTCTAATGGTAAACTGCCCAGATACTCAAGTTTCAAGTGGTATAGAAATACTAGAAAGAAAGAAAGAAAGAAAGAAAGAAAGAAAGAAAGAAAGAAAGAAAGAAAGAAAGAAAAGAAATTTCCTTGTTTGGAACAATAATTTTTTAAAGGAAATGATGAATTTGAGAGCTAACAGTGTAGTCCTATGGCTAGCAGTGCAATCCTTGGCATGCTTACTAGAGAACAGGCCCCAGTGAAATCATTGAGAGTTCTCAGCAGGCAACCATAGGATCAAACTCTTTGAGCACGAACTGGTAAGTTTCTGGTTCAAACATTCCCACAGCCATGAACTCACTATGTGATCATAATCAAGCCACTATTACCTCAAGGTAGGGATCACAAATCCCCTGCTAAGTGGGCAAAGAGGTACATTCAAAGTACTGGCTCTCTATATTTAGTAGGGGGAGAGCAACTGTCTCTATCCAACCCAAGCACAGCATCCCTCCAGTGGCTGTTGCTGGTGTCTGCCATGTGTTTCTTTTTAAATTGTTATCCCTTTGGGGACAGAGAATCATCTTCTATCATTCTTTTTCTATGTAAAACCACTCTGAGAACACTTTTCATTGAAAGTAATAATGATGATGATGATGATGATGATGATGATGATGATACAACAATATGTTTAATTTTTCTTTAGTTATCCTAGACACTTGGAAAGGCCCCGATAATTAAAGTACCAAATACAGTCAATAACATCTAGAAGACGGTGTGTAAATAGCATAACAACAACAACAACAATAATATTTTTTTTATTAAATAGTATCTGATGCAAAAATACCATCTAGATTCAAGGAAAATTAGAGAAGTCCTGGAAATAATAAAGCAGCAAATAACAGCAGTGTCAAAGAAGATTAGCAGATATGAAGCCAGAATTACACAACACAGGCAGAATCTCCAATTCCAGTCGAATCAGAAACGTTACTACCAAAGTATAGAAGGAGAAACTGCAAGAAACATAGAAACAACAAATAAAGAAGAAACAGTGCAATTCTGGGAAGAATTATAGGACAATACAATAGATTATAATAAAAAAGCAGGCTGGGTAAAAGAAGTCACAAAATGTAACCAACAAATGCAAGATCTAATAATAACACCAGAATTAATAAGTGAAAGAGCAAAGAAAATGAAAAATTGGACTGCACCAGGCGACGATGAATGGCATGGCTTTTGGCTTAAACACCTAACAAGCCTTCATTAACAACTATCAAAACAGTTCAATCACATCTTGAAAGGAGGTGATATTGAACAATGGCTAACAATTGGCAAAACTCATCTCATAATGAAAGACCCAGCAAAAGTTGCAGTTCCAAGTAATTTTAGACAGATAACCTGCCTGCAAACCATGTTCAAATTATTAACTGGAATAATAGCAGATGAAGTAATGCAACACTTATTAACTAATAAGCAGCTTCCAGTTGAACAGAAAGGAAATTGTCCAAACACCAGAGGCACAAAAGACCAGCTGCTGATTGACAAAATGATTTTAGAAAATGGCAAGAGAAGAAAAACCAATCTAAGTGTTGCATGGATTGATTACAAGAATGGCTTCGATTCATTGCCTCACACATGGATACTAAAATATTTAGAAACAACTGGTGTCAGCAAAAACAATCAGACATTTATTTTTAAAAAAGTAATGAGCATGTGGAGTACACAGTTAACAATCAATGTCGAGACACTTGGACAGATTAGCATTAGAGGAGGAATCTTCTAAGGGGACTCGCTATCCCCTCTGTTGTTTGTAATTGCCATGACTCCATTTTCACAAATACTAAACAAAACAGACCTCGGATACCAAACATCTAAAACATCACATAAAATAAACCATCCGCTCGACATGAATGATTTGAAGTTGTATGGAAAGTTCCAATCAGAAATCGAACCACTGCTAAACACTGTCCGTACATTCAGTAGTGATATAGCAATGGAGTTTGGACTAGACAAGTGTGCTGCATCCCTCGCAGCTCAGGTGGAAGAGGAATGCTGCAAGTCCATCAAACAGTAGAGGTTGGAGAAAAGAGGCCTTGAGGAATATATAAAGGACAGTGAAGAAGATGCACTTATCTTAGATGCACTTATTATGGTCAATAATGAGATACTATTCAACACCAATGAAACAAAACAGGCCTACAAGAAAGAACAAGTCAAGAACTGAGCAGAAAAATGGAGAAATAAACCACTGCATGGTCAATATTTGCACAATATAACCCCAAAATCAAACATCATCAAGACCTGGCCATGGTATAAGAATGGCAACTTGAAGAAAGTAAGAGAGGGTTTAGTACTGGCTGCACAAGAACAGGCACTAAGAACAAATGCAAAAAGAGAAAAAGTAGAAAAATCAACAACAAACAGCAAGTGCCGCCTTTGTAAAAAAGCAGATGAAACAGTGGACCACCTAATTAGCTATTGTAAAAAGATCGCACAGACTGACTACAAGCAGAGGCATGACAAGGTAGCAGGGATGATACACTGGAACATCTGCAAAAAATACAAGCTACCTGTAGCCAAAAATTGGTGGGACCATAAAATTGAAACAGTTGAACAAAATGAAGATGCAAAAATATTATGGGACTTTCGACTACCAACAGAGAAACATCCGCCACACAATACATCAGATATATCTGTAGTCGAGAAGAAAGAAAAACAAGTCAAAGTAATCGACATAGCAATACCAGGTGATAGCAGAATAGAAGAAAAAGAAACAGAAAAAATTCACCAAATACAAAGATCTACAAATTGAAATTGAAAGGCTGTGGCAGAAGAAGACCAAAATAATCCCAGTAGTAATTGGCGCCCTAGGTGCAATTCCAAAACATCTTGAAGAGCACCTCAACACCATAGGGGCCACAGAAATCACCATCAGGCAATTACACAAAGCAACTTTACTGGGAACAGCCTATATTCTGTGACGATATCTATAATAATAACAACAATATTGATAATAAAATTCAGCCATCCCAGGTCCTTGGGAAGGACTCAATGTCTGGATAAAACAAACCAGTCAATAACACTTGTCTGGCTGTGTAAACAAGAAATAATAGATGATGATGATGATGATGATGATGATGATGATGATGATGATGATGTCTGGATAAAACAAACCAGTCAATAACACCTAATAATTGCCTACTTTCCAGACTAGTTTCATGAAGGCCAAATGATGGCTAATAACATTATTCGTTATTTTATGCCGCTGACAAACCACTTATGGTTAGTGACTTTCCCCCATAGTGAAAATAATTGTTAAGGGCTGAACAATTTCAGAAAAGGTTGAACTCCCTTGTGAATCATGTTTGTCTCCAGCTGCACAACCCTCTTGAAAATAAGAAAGCACTGAGTTGGGCTAAGTACACATTGCTTCCTGTACTAATGCTCCCCTGGGTGCTTAAAACAAAATTGTATAAACTCCATCCCTGAGAAAGAAATGAGTGTGCTCTGTGGCAGCAATTCTTTTTAATATACAGGAAACCAGTAGGAGAGCACAACATAAAAATTGACCTTTATACTTCCTAATAATATGTAGCAAATCAAATGTGTCCTTTTCTAAAGTAAACGTTCTACCTCAAATGATACGGTACTGTAGATAACAAAGCTGTCGGGCATGAGCAGAATTGCTAATTCAAGATTTTTCAGCAGTCACCAATTTCCAAAACAGAAGAAACAGCTGTTTATTATTATGTCGGTGCTTCCCCAGTAGTGAGATTTGCAGCTAATGTTAAACATTTCCTCATTCTTTGAATGGGGAAAAGGTATTTTGCCTCATTTATGTGGAAATTATTTTTATTCCACCCCCCCCCAAAGTCATTTTGTGTAGATTAGACTTATAGGAAAGCTCAAGAAATTAAATATATGTCATTGAATTTTATATTAATGTGCTCTCCAAAAAGGGAAGTAAAAGAACATTTTGAAATTTGAAGGATTTCAACTTCAAAAATTATTCATTTTATTGAATAATTACCATACATCGTAAATTTGAATCATAGAAAATTTGATCATGAAGAAGTTCTGCTTCATTTAGTTGCAATGTGGTTTTCGAATTACTGACCTGACTATTGTGTGTTAAAAACCTGTTGAGAACAAGAACAGTGAGAATATGAGCATTATATTCTTAATTCTTATAAAAATAGTGGGGAAAACCTTTTACTCAGCATAATCTGGTGTAAAATGAGTGCATTCAGCTAATTTAAGTGGCAAGATTGCATATGCAAAATTTGGTATCTGTAGGTAATTGGCAAGTATGACTTAATTATACACAAAAAAACACAAATTCACTCTTCAATATATATATCCAAATTTAGAGCCTCCCGTTTTCTAGATGTTTTTAAGGAGGACCTGAAAACATACCTGTTTAGTCAGGCTTTTAGTCTATAGTTATAGAGCCAGGTCTCACGATCGGTGAGACCCGGTTCTGAAGAGTGCGCGAGAAGAGCAGGCTAAGCCCGCTCTCCCCGCACATGAGCAGGGAGGGAGCCCTGGGTGGCCGCATCGGCCACCCACACAATTGCTGGCTCTGTGACGGAGCTGGGGGGAGCGGGGGCCAATTGGCCCCCCTGAAGTTCCAGCATGCCCTGCGCGAGTGCGCAGGGCATGCTGGTGAGACCCCCAGAGCCGGGAGGTGGCATTTCGCCTCCCCTCCGGTGTTTTCCTCGTGAGTAGCCACAGCGCAGAGCCACGCCGCAGCTACTCACAATAAAAAAATGGGTTTGCAGAGCGCTCGCTCCGCAAACCCGGTTTTAGGGGAGGAGTACTTGAGCTGGTTGCCCGCTCTAGAACCACAGGAGGCTAGCCTGATTTTCTGCAATTGTATGAATAGCCTCGTAAAGTTTTAAGCTTTGGTGTTTTTGTCTGTGTTTTGGATGGTTTTAATTGTATTGATATTTTGATGGTTGTGTTTTTGGATTGCAAATCACCCACGATTGTTAAACTATAACAACAACAACAACACATTACAGCAAAATCTGCTGCAATATATAGAAAATACATTTAAAATTGACAGAGAAATTTACTTCTATACCATGTTGTATCAGAATGATCATTAGCTATTATGTATGGTCAGATTTTCAAAGCACAGTTTTTGAGATGAATTTGCAATGCAGAAGTGGCTAAGGAAAAAGAGCTTGTGTGAGAGAATAAAGAAGAAATTGTATAATTGGATAAGACTTTGACAACTGTAACTGTAAAACATTTCCTGTTGTTTGTCCGTTGCCATACAAGGATGTCATCTCACAATTTTAATAGCTGAGCCGAAGGGGTATTGTCTGGGGGTACAAGGATATGGAGGAGCTACAATGAGAGTATTGTCTGGGAAATTACTTGGTGGCTTGGCAAAGGTGCCGCTTTGCCCTTTCTGCATGGGCAAAGAGGGACCTTTTTAAAGTGGTGATTCTCTTCATTTAGCGGGGGAGAGCAACTGGCCTTATCCATCCCCAGCACAGCATCCCTCCAGTGGCTGTTGCTAGTGTCTGCCATGTGTTTCTTTTTGGATTATGAGCCCTTTGTGGACAGGGACTACTCATGAGTTGCCACGGTGCAGTGCTGCTCCACGGCAACTCATGATCATAGAGCCCAGGTTAGCGCAGCGCTTGCTCCGCTAACCTGGGCTTAGGGCAGGGGTACTTTAGTGGGTGACCCGCTTAAGAACTGCCGGGCTCGCAGCCCAGCCTGGTGGTTCTCACGATGGGAGGAAATCGGGCTAGCCTCCGCTAGCCCGATTTTCTCCCATTGTGTGAATAGCCTCAATATGTTACTCCAAGCTAGAGCCTAGATCAAGAAGTCCCAGGTCCCCTCAGTCAAAACCTCCCCAGATTCTTTGTGCCTATCAAGGCATCATAATGTGATACCCAAGGATCCTCATCTTCCGATTGGGCTTTGACATAGCTTCTCAATTGTCTATATAAACTTCAGACTCAGATCAGCCATTAATCCAGGGCATATTGGTTACTGGTATCTTGCTTCTGGCTTATGACTCTCTATTCTCCTGTCCTAGATGTCTCGTCTTGACAAATGTATTCAATTTTTGCATATCCTTAGATGTTTTCCTTTGCAACATGCAAATTCCTTATGGAAATAATAAATAGCACTGTTACTCTTAAGTAGCACAAAATCTGTGCAAAGCACATTTGGGGAGTTACACAACAATATTCAAAACTGACATAAAAAGGCAATACTGACACCTGATATTAGTCTTCTTGTTGCTTAAAAGGACGAGTCTTTTCAGTATGGGCCAAACAAGATGTGACTTTAAACACACCATAAGGCTATCCTCACAAGCATCCTAACTCAGTCTAGGGCAGCCCAGCCTGGATTAGGCTGCTCGTGTGAAGTGCCAGGATCGAGGCCAGTCCCGGTGCTGCTCCCCCGCCTAACCTGGCTTTTAACCCCAGCCTTTATCCAGGGTTCAGCATGCGAGCCAGGGTTATGGGCATGAGTCAGGGTTAAGGTGAGCCTGGGTTAAGCATACACCAGGGTTGCATGTGCACTTGGGCTGCATGCAGCCCGAGTGCACACATGCCTAGAGCACTCAACTGACAGGGGAATCTCCCAATGGGATTCCTGCAGGCCAGGACTCATTTCTTCAAGCTCCAGAGATCCATGCTGCCAGAATCCCATCCCCCAATGGGATTCCTGGAGGCCAGGACTGGTTTTCCTGCTCTCCAGGGATCCACACATGAAGTGAGCTCCTCTGGGGGGAAAGTAACTTATATCTTGCCTTCCCCCTGCACCCTCCCCACCTGCAGCAAATGGTCATGTGCACAACCTTCATTTGGCCTTGTGTAATTTTTAGTTTTGCAGAAATGGTAGCTGCTGGAGAGCCCAATCCAGTCTGGGACTATGGAATAGGAGCAGAAATTTGTTTAAACCTTTCCCACTGCTGGTTTCATCTGGAATCGGCTTCCTGTATTTAACAAAAGAGAGAGAGAAAATGCAGGGCCAAACCATGTGTTCCATCTAGTTTGGTCCTTAAACTGAGTGGTCCAGAGCGCATTATCCCAAATACCAATTCCCCCACTTTTTGTTTATTCGACTACCATAGTTGCTTAAAAGCCATAATAATTGATTACAGAATTATCTGTAAACCTCAAATCTTGCTTTGAACTGCCACTTGGCAACTAGAATCTTGATCTGTCTGTTGTTAGATAGATTAGTCTCGTTTAATGGCTCTTCACTGTGGAACAAATAAGACATGACCCAGAATGGAGGGCATTGCTCTTCCCCAGTAATTCAGACTACATATAATCATGCCTAGAGCACCAATATTTTTCTGATTCTACATGCTGTTAATACATGATAAAAAATTTGAAAAGCCTATATAATAGGCGGGCATGGTAAATGCCCATATATCTCTTCATCAAAGCAAGGGGCTATTGGGCCTCTATTCAGAATGTTGCTATAATTTATCTGAGGAATGTAAAGGTAACAATTTTTTTAAACTCTACCTCCCCCGCCCCCAAATATATAAATATATATACACACACACTCAGGCTCTTAAATCTCACAGAGCATCCCCACACCTCCACTGAAATCCATTTTCCCTCCGCCCGGTCCCTCCCAACGTTTTCTTTGACCAGCCTCTGCTCCTTGACTTAACACCAGCTTGATTGGCAGAACAAGTGATAAATGCTTATCTTCATGTTGACAAACACTTCACTTGCCAATGTCTGCAGCTACAGGCATAGGAGCTGGCCAGGCTCTTTTGTTTTTGTTTTGAGGCAATCCTCTGAAACAGCACCCCTGGTCAAGAGCTGCTGGATGTAGTTATATAATTGATGTAGTTATTTCCCGCCCCAGCCCCAAGGGGTTACATGTAAAAAACAAAAACAAAGCCCCAAACCAGACACTGAGTATTTGATTCAAGCGGGCAAGATTATTTGTTTTGAGTCAAAGAAATAATTGCCACTTAGAGTGAATGCATTGTCTACTGAATAACATTTTACTCACTTTAAATACAAATATGTATGCTGAAATGGCTCTCGTACCTGTCCAGAGTTACATTGCTTTTCCGGCTTCCAGATCAAAAAGGCAGTATTTCCCTTTGCAATGATCATGATATGGATGCTTTCCTTTCTTGGTGAAGAACCTACATGGGCAATCTGTTAGCACTATTCACATTCTCTTGGCCAATGACAAAAGACCCATTGATTTTAAATTGGTCAGATTGCAACCTGAATGCAATTCTGTAACAAAATGAAGAATTAATCTCCTCCAGTAAAGAAGTGCCAAGCAGCAATTGGCCTTCCTTCCTATAGTCTTTCCCCCCCACATGCATTAGTAACCATGGAAAAGATACCTTCAGTTGACCACATTCAGTTGACTTGTGCTTACATTAGCTTTCTGGTACATCCATTTAGAGATGGCCGGGGCAGAACATCCAATCAGGAGCTCCCCAAATACGTAGAAACATAATGATATACTAAAGAATTGAAAATTTGTGTGCAAAAAGACATTGCAAAGGGATCAAAGATATATGAAACAGCATTTCATCCTCCAAGCTGAGGCCACGAGGTGTTAGAGAGTGATCATTCTGCCAATTCAGAGGTTTTCTGTTGCTTCTGGTGTTTCAAGGTTCAAACTGAACACTACTTCAAGCATGTGCTTTGCAAGCATATGCTTATTTTTAAAATGTTAATTTGTAACCTGATTGGGACTGTGGCTTGGGACTGGTGGGGTGGGGCTGGCTTTAACGCAACCCCTGTCATGATCCAGATTCCACCCCCCCCCAACACACACCCATGCTATTTGCCTTGGAGGGAAGCTCCTATTGGCACCATTGGGAGTGTCATTTCCCTGGGCAAATAGAAGCTGGGGACCATATTCAAATTGGGGCTATTCCAAGTGCCAGCACTAAAGTCCCAATCGATCCAGCTGTTTAACATCGTTAACATTTTAAAAGCACACTCTTGCAAAGTCTGTGCTTAAAGTAACATCTAGCTTGACCCTGAAGATATTATCATTATTGGCCGACATGATGGGCAGCTCTCCGTCAATGTTCGAAACCCACCAGGGGTGCTGCACAACTTGAAAGGCAGTCCCTACAGTGTAGCATGATGGGACTGCTGTGAAATGACTTAAAACCCCTTCCAGGCAACACTCTTGACATTGTTTCCAATGGGAGGAGCTCAGCGCAGAAGCGGTTTTCAGCCACTCCCCAGAAGTCCCATTATGCCACACTGTCAAAGCTGCCTTTCAAGTTGCACAGCAGCCCCTGGCAGGTTCCTAACATCAAAGGAGAGCTCCCCATCATGTGAACCACCACCACCTATTATTTTCCCCAGTCTGAAAGTTTACAGTCCCTTGAGTTGATTTGTTTGGCTTGAGAGAGATGATGAAACCAGGATAAAAGAAACAGGTGAAATTGGTCTTTAAAACTTGTGTATATTTTCTCCTCTTGCACCCATAGTGCAATTCCCATATTGTTGTAGTGATCCATTGAGTGGGTGGGGATAAAGAGAAATGATCCCATGCAACCAAAACAAGATACAATGGAACAGAACTGGCAGGTAGGGATGTGCAAATTGTTTTGGGTACAAATCCATTTGTATCTGAATCTAGCTGATTCAGGTGATTTGGAGACAAAACAAATCACCCCTGTGGTCCATTGGCTAGATTTGGGTACAAATCGAATTGTGCCTGATTAGATTCAAATTGTTTCGAGATTCAGATCCCTCCAGTTAATTCTCCCAGATTCCCAGCTTTCATTTAAAAAATAAAGCTAATCTCTATCCCTTGTAGAAGTGGAGTTATGGAGCAAAATGTGTGGTGACTATTTTTCAAGTGTTTGAATTCTTTGCTGTATAATAACTTTTCTTCAATGAATCCCTATGAGGATTCATTACACACCTTCATTTCTTCTATTCATTTTGACTGTCTTTTCAACAGTGCCAACTGTCAACTGCCATGTGCCAAATGCACACCCTGTCCCACCCACATGGCAGTGGGGTAGTACTCAGTTTATGTTCTAGGATTTTTTTTTCAAGTGTTTAGGCTCTTTGGTGTCTAATAACCTTTCCTCATAATGAATCCCTATGAGGATTCATTACACACCAAAGAGTCTAAAAACCTCAAAAATTCCTAAAATATAAACTGAGTACCCAGTGGCTTGTGGCTTGTGGGGTAGTTTGAACATGGGATGCCACTAATTTCCCACCCCCACCGGCAAAGTAGTGGGGTCAAAATGAACAGAAGAAATGAAGGTGTGTAATGAAGATACCAAAGAATCTAAACACTTCAAAATACCTAAAAAATAAACTGAGAACCCGAGTGTGTGTGTGTGTGTGTGTGTGTGTGGTGTAGTTGACAAATGGCAGTTGACAGTTGGCATTGTCCAATGATAGTCAAAATGAACAGAAGAAATAAAGGCGTATAATGAATCCTCATAGGGTTTCATTATGAGGAAAAGTCATTAGACACCAAAGAATCTAAACATTTCAGTGCTCCTAAAAATTAAATTTAGCACCCCACTGCCTTGCAGGTGGTGGTGGTGGTGGTGGGGTGTTGTCGGCACATGGCAGTTGACAGTTGGCACTGTCCAGTGACAGACAACATCAACAGAAGAAATGAAGGTGTGCAATGGATCATCACAGGAATTCATTATGAGGAAAAGTTATTATACAGCAAAGAATCCAAACACTTGACAAATAGTGACTGCACATTTTGCTCCATATCTCCACTTCTACAAGGACTAGAGCTTAACTTTTTTTAAAAAAGAAAAAAGAAAGCTGGGGATCCATTTTAGGATTATGATATGGCAAGTTCGAATCCCCATTGTTTCCTATTGTGGAAATGTTCAACATCAGTAAAAACTAAAACAATTCATTAAAAATCAACCAAGTGTCCCACTGCCTTGAAATCTGAGTGGTTGGTGTCACCCATGGGGACCTAAACACCAACCAAATTTGGTGCCCCTAGGACCTTGTTAAGTGGTCCAAATTGGTCCAAATACAAATCAAAGCAAGGCAAATACAAACCGAATCTGGGGTGATTTGGAGGGGGTAGATTTGGATACAGGGGTGATTTGTTTTGGGCACACGTTCAATCAAAAAATCAATTTGTGTACATCCCTACTGGCAGGCCAAGCTCTCCCTTGTGCACAGATGTTCAGTGTACTCTCTTCAACCATTATTTATTCAGCAGAGACACTTCAGCTCTGACCCCTGTCATTGGAACTGCAGAAGTGGAGGGGAGACTCAAACAATAAACTCCTGACTTGAAGCAACCAATTAAGCTCATCTTTAAAACAAAAACACAGAAAAGCCCTCAACAGTTCTGGGAAACAGCCATAAGTGAAGGTAGCATTTAAAGGTCAAAGATAATGCAGGGTAGTTTGCTAATCTCTATTTGACAGTGCCAACAGCCACAGACTGGGGTTGGGGGATGGGGTGCGGGCTAGGTGGATTTATCTGAAGCTTGTTCATCAGAGTCTGACTTTTGCTATAGATAGGTGGCAGCCCATATTTGCTTTCCTCTGTTGAATGATCCTCCAGAGCTTAATGCACTTGAGAAAGTCAAAGAGGATTTTTGCCCACTCGGGATTTGATTGGACATTGCACTGCTGAGCACACGATAAAATAAGAATCCCAGCCAAAATGGACAGGGGGCCCTTCTGTTTGTAGAACTGGGGCACTTTCCGTTTGCGGGTAAGGCAGGATAATCAGGGCATGGATTCAACACAGACCTGAGGACCACTGCAAGCCAATCACTTTGTAGCCCAATTGGCACATTGGATCCACTTTTGTGATCTGGTGTAGTCCACATTAAGGAATGTTGTGCAGAGTCTACCCAGCATGATACATATGACTCACTAGTTCCTGCACTTGTGGTTTAAGCATCAAAATGGAAAGAAGAGGGATGGCACTGCCAGATTTCATTGCTACCACCATCACAGCATCCCTTAGTGTCTAAACAGTATGCATTTCCCAATAGTTAGCATCTAGTATTTTCAAAAACCCTTTTATCTCCGTAAGAGTTCCTTGGAAATGTGGTTTCAGGGCTGCTGCCCAAGGCTCTACATCCCCCCACAAAGCCTATTTCCAAAGCCGCATTTTAAAATATATTTCAGCAAGGCTTGAAGCACAGTTGCTCAGTAATTAATTACTGTTTGTACAGCACCCTGACTTCTGCAGATAAAAGGCCTTGGAAAAATGCAACCTACGATGACTGCTACTAGCATTTAGATGAAATGACTCCTTTTCAAAATTATTTTATGGTTCACTCAAAATAAAGCCATGATTCTAATTACTACAACAAATGTAACTATCTGCAATTCGATCAGATGAAAAAATAATGGGAGTTTAATTTTTCTAATGAGAATTTTATGGAACTTGTTACTCTAAAAAGAGACAATTGATAGCAAATTAGATTGCAGACCCTCACAGAACAATATGACTCAGGAAGGACCATTCTGAATTAATTTAATTTTAGGGATGAGTGAACTGCTGGAGTTCTCAGCTCTCTTTTCCTTTTGTTTGTCACATGAGGACACAGATTGTTAAAGGCTTCTGTCTCCTGGTTCTGGTTTCCCTCTCCCACAAAGCCAAGCTGAATTCCACCGTGAAGAGAGAATTCATACTTTTTTGAAATGTGTGAATGCTCCTTCCATGTGGTAGAACCAGAAGACAGCTGTAAGTTGGAGCTATTGTCACTAAAATAGACATGGGTGAAGAAACAGTTAAAAGTAATGCATTCTTTTTTATATAAAAATGTCTTTTAAAAGAGGAAATGAGGGTTCAGAAGATCAGATCCATTTATGGCATTTGTTCCCCATTTATTGTAGGTTTCATTCATGCCAAAGATGAATGTGCACACATATAATATGGTCTGCAGTAACTGGCTCTGATACACTGTAACTTCTTTTTGCAGTGATCACAGCATCCTTCAAGTTCTTAGATGCCAACTGAGAAGGAAAAAAAAGACCTCATATTCATGTTGATGCTTAATAAGTCAATTTGGTTTATTCAAATACAGTAGAACTACACATTAGGTCTGTGCAGATAATTTGGATTTGGATTTGACTGATCCAAATCTGACAATATTGGCTTTGAATTATATGGTGATATCAGATACCATATAGGATTCAGAATCCAAATCCAAATTCTACCTTAAATTTGGATCCCCCCCCCCCATAGCGGTCAATTGAGATTTTTAAAAAACAAAAAACAAAAAACCACTGGTTGGTTCTAGAATCTTGAAACTTACCACACACATGAGGAAAGGAGGTCAGGGCTCAGTGTAGTAAATTTGAAGAGAATTGGTCAATTCCATGATTTTCTGTGAATTTTTGAAATCTGTGTAAAAATGGCTAAAAATAGTGAAATCTGACTTGTTTCAATGCAGAATTTTACAAAACATTCTGAAACTGAGGTCCCTTTGTGGACCATCATTGCACTAGCATGTGGAGGAATCTTCCTTTTGCCTTCATGAATGCAAAGCATGTTTTTCCCCCCACACCTTATATTTCCAGAATGGATGGGCCTACAGTTACAACAACTGACACACATGAAGTCCACATCTGCAGGACTCTCTTTTATATTTTTCAAGGCTATGAGTAACTGCTCTGGTTTTGGTGGAATGTTTGTAATTTTAAAAAAAGGAAAAGAAAGGCTAAAACTGGCTTGTTTCAAGCCAGAACCTTACTAAAAGTTCTGGATGTGACACCCCTCCTTGGACCATCATTCCACCTCATGTGGATTAAAAAGGACATTCCTTTGATTTTTATATTAATTGTTTTCCTTCTCCATTGCATTAACAGGCAGACTTTTAAAAAGGGATTAAAAGGACTGCACAACGTTTAATCCCTTAATGGCTAGAAGCAAAAGTGAGAACTTTTTTCTAACCACAAAAACAGAAACATTGAAAGTACTTCCTCTTTTACTGACTGTGTGCTTCTGCAATGGGGAAGACAAAAATTAATATAAAATCAAAGAAATGTCCTTGTTCCCCCACGTGGGAGAATAATGTTGATACAAGGAAGGGCTTCACATCCAGAACCTTTTGGGGTGCAAAAGGGGCATGCCGTTACCCCTTTTCATGAAAGCAAAGGGTAAATTCCTCCACATGCTGGTGGAATGATGGTCTAAGGAGGGTCTTCAGTTCCAGAAGTGTTTGCATCCTTTTCACAAGGTCTTGTGTGAAAACCTACAATTTGTGTATGATCAAATGTGGCCTTTTATAAAACTGCTTAGAGCTGAGCCACTAGATGCTTATTGTCATAGGCCTAAAGGTTTATGTTTCATGCTCTGAGTTACTCAGCTGATTCTCTAGTAACCCAAGCCTGCAAATTCGAACCTATTTGGTTCGATGGTCTGCTGTTGAACTGAACTCCCCTTGTTTGGTTTGGTACAAGACCAGAAACACACACACACACACACCCAGAAACACACACCTCCTTGAACCCCCCCACCCCCCACAGTTCAGTCCAGTCCAGGAGGGGTTGAAATTTTTTTTAAAAATTGTACTTACCTCTTCTGGGGGGGCTTCTCCGAGGCCATGGGGTAGGGGGTGTGCCTCCGCAAGGTCCTCCCCCCCGCTGGCGTCTATTATGTTGTAAATCACCTGGTTTGGGCTCCCGCACATTGGTGAATTATTCTTCAGCTTGTTCTGGCCTCACCCCCACAGTGGTGGCTATTTTGGAGGCTGCCATGAATGCGATTTACAACATAACAGAGGCTGGCAGCGGGAGAGAGAACCTCTGGAGATGCCCTCATGGCCTCAGAGAAGCACCCCAGAGACGGTAAGTAGAAAAATAATAATAATAATAATCCCCCAGTGAGGCACTACCTTGGCGTGGTTGTGGGGCTTGTGTGCTCTGATGAAGGTGAGAGCTATGCCAGAGGTCCAACCATACTGGACAGGTCTCACCAGAGGAGCCAGACAAGGAGTGCCTCTCCCATCAACAATATGGTGAGACGTAACTTTAATAAATCTATACCGGATCGGTCGTTGCCCGGGTCAACAAGGACCGCGCCAGATGCTATAGTCCCTGGACATCTAGTGGCAAGTGGGCAACAGGACTCAGGATCTTCAGTTGAGCAACCAGGGCTGGAGACTGCAAGGTTACTGGAAGAAATGTCGCTCAACTGGAAAAAATTACGAAAAACACCAACAAGGAAATAATGATCTGCTATTACAAGTCTAGTCCAACTAGAAGAGGTTATTTAAAAAGAATTTACCAGATTTGGAAAGAGAAGCATCCAGACACAGAAATAACAGAACAAAGGCTAGCAGACCAGAGAAGATTCATAATCAGAAATAAAGTATTCACAGGAGTTGAGCTGGAAGAATGGCAAAGAGCAACACAGGCTCAAGATATGGAAGAAGAATTATCACCAATTGAAGAAGTTGCTCAGGCGCAGGTGGAGGAGGTGTTGGAAATCGAGGATGCCACTGTTGCTGAACTGTTTCAAAATCAAAACCAGGCAACCTCCCCTTTGCCTTCACCTCAAAAACCCAAATGCCGTTTAACAGAAAAGCAACAAGAACTAAAGCAAAAAATAACTGAGCACATGAACCAAACAACCACCAGGGTTGGACTTCCAGCTCTAAAAACAGTTGCCAAAAAACAACTTGCTCAGGCATTAAAAGATGTTAATGCTGCACTTGCAGAAATCACAACCAAGAATTTGCAAGAAACAAACCAACTAATGTACAGTGCAGCAACAATAACAACACAAGAGCTCGGATATAAGATCAGTGGACCTGTCAAAAAAGAAAGCAGTACATCACCTAAATGGAAGATTAGATTAGAAAATAAAATCTCCAGGCTTAGATCAGATGCTAGTAAATTGAAAGATATGAAAGACAAGAAGCTGACGAATGAAAACACCAAACAGTATCTGATCCAAAAATACCACCTAGATTCAAGGAAAATTAGAGAAGTCCTGGAAATAATAAAGCAGCAAATAACAGCAGTGTCAAAGAAGATTAGCAGATATGAAGCCAGAATTACTCAACACAGGCAGAATCTCCAATTCCAGTCGAATCAGAGATGTTTCTACCAAAGCATAGAAGGAGAAACTGCAAGAATCCTAGAAACACCAAATAAAGAAGAAACAGTGCAATTCTGGTGGAAATTATGGGACAATCCAATAGATAATAATAAAAAAGCACGCTGGATGAAAAAGGTCAAAAAATGTAACCAACAAATGCAAGATCTAATAATAACACCAGAATTAATAAGTGAAAGAGCAAAGAAAATTAAAAATTGGACTGCGCCAGGCGACAATGAACTGCATGGCTTTTGGCTTAAACACCTAACAAGCCTTCATAAACAACTATCATAACAGTTCAATCACATTATTAAAGGCGGTGATATTGAACAATGGCTAACAACTGGGAAAACTCATCTCATCATGAAAGACCCAGCAAAAGTTGCAGTTCCAAGTAATTATAGACCGATCACCTGCCTGCCAACCATGTTCAAATTATTAACTGGAATAATAGCAGATGAAGTGATGCAACACTTATTAACTAATAAGCAGCTTCCAGTTGAACAGAAAGGAAATTGTCCAAACACCAGAGGCACAAAAGACCAGCTGCTGATTGACAAAATGATTTTAGAAAATTGCAAGAGAAGAAAAACCAATCTAAGTGTTGCATGGATTGACTACAAGAAAGCCTTTGATTCATTGCCTCACACATGGATACTAAAATGTTTAGAAACAACTGGTGTCAGCAAAAACATTCAGATCTTTATTTAAAAAGCAATGAGCATGTGGAGTACACAGTTAACAATCAATGGTGAGGCATTTGGACAGGTTAGCATTAGAAGAGGCATTTTCCAAGGGGACTCACTATCCCCTCTGTTGTTTGTAATCGCCATGACCCCATTTTCACAAATACTTAACAAAACAGGCCTCGGATACCAAACATCTAAAACATCCAGTAAAATCAACCATCTGCTGGACATGGACGATCTGAAGTTGTATGGAAAGTCCCAGTCAGAAATCGAATCACTGCTAAACACTGTCCGTATATTCAGTAGCGATATAGCAATGGAGTTTGGACTAGACAAGTGTGCTGCACTAATAATGAAAAGAGGAAAAATAACAAAAACAGAAGGAATAGAACTGCCCAATGGAAGCAAGATCAATAACGTGGAAGAGAAAGAACATTACAAATACTTGGGCATTCTACAGGCTGATAACATCGCACACACTGAAGTTAAAAGAAAAATGGGAAGTGAATACATCAGGAGAGTTAGAAAAATCCTCAAGTCCAAACTCAATGGCGGGAACACCATACAAGCCATAAATAGGGGTGTGCAATTCGGGATTTCGGGTGATTCGGCTCGGACCCGAACCGAATCACCCCTGTTCTGTTTTGTGCCCGAATCTGGGTCACCCGAATCACCCTTAATTCGGTTCGGATTCGGATTTAATCCGAATCTGAATCTGAATCGATTCGGGGGGTAAAAAGGGGCCCAGGGGCAAAATTTTGGGGTGGGGTGGTAGTGCCCAATGGGTAGAGTCTACCACCCCAATTTCAGGGGGATTGGGCAAAATCCTGATTTTTGGTGAATTTCTAAAGTTTTAGTGACTTTGGGGCAGTTCGGGGGCATAGCATGGGATCTGGGTAAAAGGAGTGCGGTGGGGAGGTAGTGCCTAATGGGTGCAGGCTGCCACCCCAATTTCAGGGGGATTGGGCAAAGGGCTGATTTTTGGTAAATTTCTGAAAATTTCATGTCTTTGGGGCAGATTGGGGCAGATTGGGGCAGAAAGTGGGGCCTGGGGCAGAATAGTGGGGTGGGGTGGTAGTGCATAATGGGTGGAGGCTACCACCCCAATTTCAGGGGGTTTGGACAAAGGGGTGATTTTTTGAGAATTTTTGAAGTTTTAGTGACTTTGGGGCAGTTTGGGGGCAGAAAGTGGATCTGCCCCAAAATAGTGGGCTGGGGTGGTAGTGCCTCATGGGTGGAGGCTACCACCCCCATTTCAGGGGGATTGGGTAGAGGGCTGATTTTTTGAGAATTTTTGAAGTTTGGGTGTCTTTGGGGCAGATTGGGGGCAGAAAGTGGATCTGCCCCAAAGGAGTGGGGTGGGCTGGTAGATAGTGCCTAATGGGTGGAGGCTACCACCCATCCCCAATTTAAGAGTGATTGGGCAGAGGGGTGAATTATGGTGAATTTATTTGTATGAGGTTTGTCTTCATAAGGTGAAGTGTGCTAAACTGATTACTTCCTCATATTATTCATAGTAAAGGAAAGTGTGAAAAAGTGAAAGTGGGGTCATGAGAGTTGTTTAATTGAAAAAAATCTCATTTGCTATGATAGAATGAGAATTCACACCTCAGAAAAAACTTCAATCACTATTAAATTGGGGATGGGTGGTAGCCTCCACCCATTAGGCACTACCACCCCACCCCACTATTCTGCCCCAGGCCCCACTTTCTGCCCCAATATGCCCCAATCTGCCCCAAAGACATGAAATTTTCAGAAATTTACCAAAAATCAGCCCTTTGCCCATATCCCCCTGAAATTGGGGTGGTAGCCTGCACCCATTACGCACTACCACCCCACCCCACTCCTTTTGCCCAGATCCCATGCTATGCCCCCGAACTGCCCCAAAGTCACTAAAACTTTAAAAAATCGCCAAAAATCAACCGTGAACCGAATCACCCGAATTTTTCATGCCTGAAATTCGGGTGATTCGGCTCGTGCCCGAAAAATATTGGGGGACATCGGGGGTGATTGGGTTCAGCCCCGAATCACCCGAAATTGTTCGTTTCGGGCACAGATCGTTCTGTGCCCAAAATTTTTTGCACATCCCTAGCCATAAACACCTGGGCTATACCTGTTATCAGATACACTGCAGGAATAATAGACTGGACCCAGGAAGAGCTAGAGACGCTAGATCGTAAGACCAGGAAAATCATGACCATCAATCATGCTCTGCACCCCCGCAGTGATGTAGATAGGCTCTACCTCCCTCGCAGCTCAGGTGGAAGAGGAATGCTGCAAGTCCATCAAACAGTAGAGGAGGAGAAAAGAGGCCTTGAAGAATATATCAAGGACAGTGAAGAAGATGCACTTCAAATGGTCAATAATGCAAAACTATTCAACACCAATGAAAGAAAGCAGGCCTACAAGAAAGAACAAGTCAAGAACCGAGCAGAAAAATGGAAAAAGAAGCCCCTGCATGGTCAATATTTGCACAATATAAGTGGAAAATCAGACACCACCAAGACCTGGCAATGGCTTAAGAATGGCAACTTGAAGAAAGAAACAGAGGGTTTAATACTGGCTGCACAAGAACAGGCACTAAGAACAAATGCAATAAGAGCAAAAGTAGAAAAATCCACAACAAACAGCAAGTGCCACCTTTGTAAAGAAGCAGATGAAACAGTGGACCACCTGATCAGCTGTTGTAAGAAGATCGCACAGACTGACTACAAACAAAGGCATGACAAAGTAGCAGGGATGATACACTGGAACGTCTGCAAAAAATACAAGCTACCTGTAGCCAAGAATTGGTGGGACCATAAAATTGAAAAAGTTGAAGAAAATGAAGATGTAAAAATATTATGGGACTTCCGACTACAAACAGACAAACATCTGCCACACAATACACCAGATATAACTGTAGTCGAGAAGAAAGAAAAACAAGTGAAAATAATTGACATAGCAATACCAGGGGATAGCAGAATAGAAGAAAAAGAAATAAAAAAAATCACCAAATACAAAGATCTACAAATTGAAATTGAAAGGCTGTGGCAGAAAAAGACCAAAATAATCCCAGTGGTAATTGGCGCCCTGGGTGCAGTCCCAAAAGACCTTGAAGAGCACCTCAACACCATAGGGGCCACAGAAATCACCATCAGCCAATTACAAAAAGCAGCTTTACTGGGAACAGCCTATATTCTGCAACGATATCTATAACAACTGACAATAAAATTCAGCCATCCCAGGTCCTTGGGAAGGACTCGATGTCTGGATAAAACAAACCAGTCAATAACACCTGTCTGACTGTGTAAACAAGAAACTATTATTATTATTATTATTATTATTATTATTATTATTATTATCATCATCATCATCATCATTATCATTATTATTATTATTATTTTACACAGACAGACAGGTGTTATTGACTGGTTTGTTTTATCCAGACATCGAGTCCTTCCCAGGGACCTGGGATGCCAGAACTTTATTGTCAATGTTGTTGCTGTTGTTATAGATATCGTCAAAGAATATAGGCTGTTCCCAGTAAAGCTGCTTTGTGTAATTGCCTGATGGTGATTTCTGTGGCCCCTATGGTGTTGAGGTGCTCTTCATTGTCTTTTGGGACTGCACCCAGGGCCTCAATTACCACTGGGATTATTTTGGTCTTCTTCTGCCACAGCCTTTCAATTTCAATTTGTAGATCTTTGTATTTGGTGATTTTTTCTATTTCTTTTTCTTCTATTCTGCTATCCCCTGGTATTGCTATGTCGATTATTTTCACTTGTTTTTCTTTCTTCTCCACTACAGTTATATCTGGTGTATTGTGTGGCAGATGTTTGTCTGTTTGTATTCGGAAGTCCCATAATATCTTTACATCTTCATTTTCGACAACTTTTTCAATTTTATGGTCCCACCAATTCTTGGCTACAGGTAGCTTGTATTTTTTGCAGCTGTTCCAGTGTATTATCCCTGCTACTTTTTCATGCCTTTGTTTGTAATCAGTCTGTGCAATCTTTTTACAACAGCTGATTAGGTGGTCCACGGTTTCATCTGCTTCTTTACAAAGGCGGCACTTGCTGTTTGTGGTTGATTTTTCGACTTTTGCTCTTTTTGCATTTGTTCTTAGTGCCTGTTCTGTGCGGCCAGTATTAAACCTACTGCGGCCAGTAAAGAAACCCTCTGTTTCTTTCTTCAAGTTGCCATTCTTAAACCATTGCCAGGTCTTGGTGATGTCTGATTTTCCACTTATATTGTGCAAATATTGACCATGCAGTGGCTTCTTTTTCCATTTTTCTGCTCGGTTCTTGACTTGTTCTTTCTTGTAGGCCTGCTTTGTTTCATTGGTGTTGAATAGTTTTGCATTATTGACCATTTGAAGTGCATCTTCTTCACTGTCCTTGATATATTCTTCAAGGCCTCTTTTCTCCTCCTCTACTGTTTGATGGACTTCTTCTTCTTCTTCTTCTTCTTCTTCTTCTTCTTCTTCTTCTTCTTCTTCTTATTATTATTATTATTATTATTATTATTATTATTATTATTACATTTATATCCCGCTCTTCCTCCAAGGAGCTCAGAGCGGTGTACTACATACTTTAGTTTCTCTTCCATAACAACCCTGTGAAGTTGGTTAGGCTGAGAGAGACGTGACTGACCCAGAGTCACCCAGCTAGTTTCATGGCTGGATGGGGATTTGAACTCGGGTCTCCTCCCCGGTCCTAGTCCAGCACACTAACCACTACACCACACTGGTTCTCTGTTTCCATTAAGGAAACATCTTTACATCTTAACTACACCAAACATTTTGAGTAAAAAGTCATCTCCTCACTTGACAGCCATAGCAGTATGGTATATAAATTTGATATGTGGAAGTGTCCCATTGAAATCTAAGTAAAAAACTGGTGAGAATCAGGCTGAAGGTATGTCAGCACATATTACCGCTACCTGCTATCACTGTCAACGTCTGATGTTTACTACAGGGCTGAGTTGGGGTCCAAAAATAAATGGAATTTGCTTTTGGTTTTCTCTGCAGCATTTCTGAGTGTTGAACAGACAACAAGCAGCTGGTCAATTTTAAAAGGTGGGTGCTGGGAGAACGAAAGAACAATTATGCAAGGGTTTTGTTTTGTTTTGCTTTTTGCTTTTTTAAAAAAAATTAAAAAGCTGTATATCTTGCTGCAATTGAGCTAATCTCTTGATTTAAATATACATCTATTTATTTATGCATTTATTTATTTTTAACATTTATTTCCCTGCCCTTTCATCCAGAGGATTCTCAGAGTAGCTCACAATAAAATTGGAAACCCATAATAACATCCATAAAACAATACATTAAGAGCACAGCAACATAATCACTAACAAGGGGTAGCATCCAGACCTTGAGGGGAATGGCATTGCTTTGGCATATACTCCTTCTGGCATTGCACTGGCACAGTGATTCTCAAACTTGGGTCCTCAGGTGTTATTGAACTTCAACTCCCATAATCCCCAACCAAAGGCCACTGAGGCTGGGGATTATGGGAGTTGAAGTCCAATAACACCTGAGGACCCAAGTTTGAGAATCCCTGCGCTGGCAGAAGCTCCTTCCATAAATGGAAGAAAAGTTGCACTCATATAGGGGCATAGCCACCAATGGACAAAGGGGTACACATGTCGCTGGACCACTGGGGTCTGGGGTGGCTGCCTCTTGCCCTTCCCCCCAGGGCACCCACTTGCCCCCTCCCATACCTAGCCAGCAAACAAATTATTCACTGGCTGGGAGCATGAGGTGTGCCATCTCATGTCCAATTGGCACAGTGTTGATTGGTTGGAGATTTCTTTCCCTGTCTCACTCTCAGTGGGGCAGAGAAAGAACCCCCTAGCCATTCAGTGCTTGAACAAACCACTGACTGAGGAGGACTGAGAGAAAGACCAAGCAGCCCCTATTCTTGGTGGTGTCCACACACCCCTGCATCAAAGTCACATGCAAGGAGGCATGGCCAGTATCAGGAGAGGGTCAGTTTAGTTCCACTCCTGATTCTCCCCAGTCAGCACTTCATTCAAGCACTGCCTGGGAGCTCCCAAGGCAGAGGAAGAAGCTCCCAGTCAGCACTTGAATGAAGCACTGGCTGGGAAGAATTGGGAGTGGGGCTGAATGACCCCTTTCCTGATACTGGCCATGCCCCCTGCATCTGACTTTGATATAGGGGTGTGGTTAAGGTGGGTGTGCTAGCATGTGCTTACCTATTTCCAATTGGTGGGAGCTTGTCTCCTGGCTGCTGCTGAGCTTCCTATACCTATGCACTCATGAAAGGGTCTTTTTTGTACAAGCTGAATTCTCCTTCCATTCACAGAAGCAGCTTCTGCTGATGCAGCACCACTCTGCTGAAGGTCTGAATGCTTCCCACCCCCACCATGGAGTGGAATTAAAACTGACAAATCTAAAAAGCCTCTCTCTCTCTCTCTCTCTCTCTCTCTCTCTCTCTCTCTCTCTCTCTCTCTCTCTCTCTCCTCATTTTGCACCAAAAATATATCAGTCAAGGTCAGGGATGATTCCAAGGGGTTGTGGGTGCTCTACACAAAATATTTCCCTCTCTCCCTTTCTGTCCCCCATCCACCAAACAGGAACTTTACAGCGCAGTGTCAGACTATACAGTCATAGTATATTATGGTACTAGTTTGAATTAATTATTTTAAAGAGCTCTATTGTTTGAACAAGTCTCACACACTCACTCTACACCAGATAAGCCACAGAAGTCAGTGCAACCAGGTAGGTCAGAGACTCCTCCAGTATCCCAAGAGCCTGGTCAAGCTCTTAGCTTCATTCTTGGCCAGAAAGTGGACTGGGTGAAACCATGTGTGCAGGGGAAGTGCAGGGTAATCTTCCCTGCAGACTTCAGCTGACCTGATACGGAGCTCTCTCTCCACCCCAGCCTTTCCTGCCACATTGTCTTGGAAAGTAGGGGTGTGCACAAAACTGGTTAGCCTGGTTCAGTTTGAGTCCTCACCAAACACAAACAGAACCAGGCATGTTTGGTTTTGTGCACTTCCAAACCTCCCCCTCCCCCCCCGCCCCCGGCTCAGCTCAAATTTGAGCCAGTTCAGGGGTTCTAATGTTAGAAAAAATGCTTTTTTTAAAAAGGACTCACTGCCTCTGGGGTTGCTGCCATGGCCACAGGGGTGTCTCTGGTGGCTGCACCTCCCTCTGCTGGCCTCCCTCCCCAGACTCAAAATGCCTTGGTTTGGCCAGTTTTTGGCCTGTTCTGGGCCTCTGTGTAATGGAGGTGGCCATTTTGGAGGCCTCTGTGCATGCACAATGGCCATCTGTGTGACCCCAGTCTTGCAGATAGCCATTGCGCATGTGCATCAGCCTCCAAAATGGCCACCACCAGTACACAGAGGCCCAGAACAGGTCAAAAACCAAACAAACTGGGCCATTTTGAGACTGGGGGAGGCTGGCAGGGGAAGGGGGTACTGCCAGAGATCCCCCTCCTTGCCATGGCAGTGCTCCCCTGGAGGCAGTGAGTCATTTTAATTTTTTTTTTACATTATAACCCCCAAGCCAGGCCCAAGTCACCCGGGAGTGTTTGGCTCGACCACGAGCCAAGCCAATTCGATGTCAAACTGGCTAATGGTCAAGCCAGTTTGCACATCCCTAAAGGAGATGTGTGAGGAGAAAACTAGCCTGGAATGCAGACTGGAAGATTTGGCCTATTTGGAAAAAGACACAATGTTCTAAGAGGAATCTGGCCCATTTTCTGAACATGTTTGTAAATGTCAATCTTCATTAATAAGCTAAATAAACAAACATCATTAAATACCTATCTCAATAAGTATTTAATGTACAACAAAATCATCACTGCTCTAATAATGTTCTTTGCCAGTTCTTTGCTCACCTAAACTCGTTATTCTAGAGTCACTTCTGGGCACAGTTCGCTGTCTGGGTAGAGAATGCCAGAGCTGGAGCGCTGCCACTGAAAATATCCTATCTCTGATCACTACTTGCCATGGAGTTGCAGGGGGAGATGGGCCTTTGAGGATTATCACCTTGTGCAGGAGAAAAGATAAGCTCAAAGTAACTGGATACTATGGGCTATGAAGGTTAATTCCAGCAGAATGAATTGTGCTTGGGAACAATTGTGTACAATTGTACTTGTATACTGGGAGCCAGTGTATTAAAACTGGCAAGATATGTTCCACTAGCCTGGTCCCAGTTAGTAAAGCAGCAACAGTATTTTGAACCAACTGCAGTTTCCAAATAGTCTTCAAAGGCAGCTGACATGCAGTGCAGCTACACTCCAGTTCAGCTGTATTGTTTATTTATTCATTTATTTAAAAATATTTATACCCCACCCCTCCAGTGCACTACTGCTCGGGGCGGCTCACAACAATAAGATAGATACAAGATACAATAAAAGCAATACAATCAATTAAATTAAACAAAAAGGTTGTCAGATTAAAAACCACAATCATTATTAGGTTCAAATGGTTATTTTAAAAGCTAAAAACTGAAAATTATAAAAAGCTTTGCCATGTATTCAGTAGAGATGTGCAAATGGGTTAACCATGTGAGAACCACGTGTGAATCATGTGCAACCTCAGACTGAATACTCCCCGTTTCAGGTATTGGGGGGTTCTGTTAAAAAACATTATTTTAAACATTGTTTAAAGTTATAAAAGTCACCACCTCCCGCTCCGGGGGCTTCTCCAAGCCCATGAGGGGATATGTCTCCAGAGGTTCCCCCTCCCCTGCCGGCTCCCATTTATTCACAAATAGCCTTGTTTGAGTGGCTTTTGGCTCGTTCCAGACCTTACCTCCATGGCTGCGACCATTTCGGAGGCTGCCGCTCATGCCCAATGGGCCTCTGTGTGGCTTGGGTCATGGCCAGGCCATGCAGAGGCCCATTGGGCATGTGTTGCAGACTCCAAAATGGCCACTGCCAGGGAGGTGAGGTCCAGAATGGGCCAAAAGCCACCCAAACATGACTATTTGTGAATAAATGGAGGCCAGCAGGGATAAAAAAATAAATCTTGATAGAAGAGCTGAAATGAATGTGATTCAAGCAAATGAATAATAAAAATGGCTAAAAATTGTGAAATCTGGCACATTTCAAGCCAGAACTTTACAAAAATGTGTGAAACAGAAGGCACTCCTTGGACCACCATTCCACCAGCATGTGGAGGAATCTGCCCTTCACCTTCATGAAAAGGGGTAACAGCATGCCTCTTCCCTCCGCCTGCCTTTTATATTTCTGGAATGGATGGACATACAGTTAAGAAATCTGGCAGACATTAAGTCCACATCCCCCCCCCCAAGGCTATGAGTAACTCCGTTGATTTTGGGGGAATTTAGGGGGTGGGATTAAAAATAGAAAAGCTACGTCTCTTATTTTGCCTTGCCCCAAGCTCAGTGGGCTGGTAATTTGCCCATTTTGGAAATGAACTCCTCAACCTGGCAAATTACCAGCCCACTGGACTCGGGATGAGGAAAAACAAGAGAGGGAGAGAGTTAGCCAGGGCAGAACAGAACGAGAGCCTCAAGCATTACACTTGTGTCTCATTTTCCACTTCACCCAACTTGTTTGCACAGGCCACCAGTGTCACCAGTAAGAAATGAAATGAAAGAGCCCCATTCAGAATTTCATTTCTTACTAAACACATAAGTTGCACTCCTCCTTTTCTTCTTCATCAGGGTGACCAAAGCCATTCTAGTGCTAAACCCAGCCTAGGAACCAGATTAAAATGGTTCTAAATAATTGGTGTCATCCAAAGGTGTTTTGGAGTTCTATGGGAAGTAACCAATCAGGTATCTTGCACCAAAATGGTACATTTGTAACCAGCCAGTAGTTAGAATAATCTTCAGAGTCAAGAGATATTTTTTACCCCAAGACTGGTCATCAGTGTCCCAGTTTGACATTAGCTTCTACTCTACAAAGTATCCTAACCCTGAAAACCCCAGATAAGTTTCAAAATTGCAAACCTTTCTGATTGTGGTGTTGCCTCTGTCGTTAGAAACAGTCGGGGGGAAACGATGCAGTCTTCTTAGATCCATGCACCACACACATATCTTGGAGAACAGAGGCCCATTCCCATGCTGTGTTCAACACTTGTACAACGAGTGTACAGGGTACACAAGTATGTATCTGCACACAGGTACAGTCATGAGACTATTCTCCTGCCTTCCCTTAATGGTGCCCCTTATTTCTTTTTAACTTCTCTGTTATATATTTTTTGATTTCTAGTTCCCAAATCTACTTCTCCATATCAGCTTCATCAGGCAATGACATAACTTCCCTAAATGCCTGCTTATGGGCAGTAATGGGCTGGATGAGCGATAAGAAGTTGAAGCTGAATCCAAGCAAGATGGAGATGCTCATTGTGGGGGATCAGAATTAGAGAGATGAGTTAGATCTTCCTGTCCTGGGTGGGGTTACACTCCCCCAGAAGGAACAGGTTCACAGCTTGGGAGTGCTCTTGGATCCAGGCCTCACCCTGGTATCCCAGGTGGATGCTATGGCCAGGAGCGCTTTCAATCAGCTTCAGCTGATTTGACAGCTGCACCCATTCCTTGAAGAGAACAATCTTGAAATAGTGGTGCATCCGCTGGTAACCTCCAGACTTGACTATTTCAATGCACTCTACATGGGGCTGCCTTCGTACATTTGGAAATTTCAGTTAGTTCAAAATGCAGCAGCCAGATTGGTCTTTGGGGTAACCCAGAGAGACCATATTATGCCTGTTCTTAAACAGTTGCATTGGCTGCCAATATGTACTTTCTGGGCAAAGTACAAAGTGCTGGTTATTGCCTTTAAAGCCCTAAATGACTTAGGTCAAGGTTACCTTAGAGAGTGCCTTTTTCTGTATGATCCCCAACGCACGTTGAGGTCATCTGGAGAGGTCCCTCTCCAGTTACCAACGGCACATCTTGTGACAAGTTGCAACTGGGTCTTCTCTGTTTCTGTTCCTGCATAATGCACTCCTGGCATATATCCATATTTTGGGATCATTGTTGGCCTTCAAGAAAGCCCTAAATACATACTTGTTTGGCCTGGCCTTCCAAGGTTTTAAAATTGTTTCTAAGTATTCTTAATTAGTTTTAAATCTCTCTGAACAGTTTTAAATTTGCTTTATATTGTTTTAAGCTGTTTGTTTTAAATTGTGTTTGTTTTTGTATTTTACTCTTTGTGCACCACACAGAGCCTTTGGATGGGGTGATATAGAAATGTAATAAATGGAGGGAGAGAGAGAGGGGGAGAGGGAAAGGGAGAGGGAGAGGGAGATGGTGTATGGATGTAGTTGATGAATTAGTGAGTTAGTAAGGCATTCTTGAAGGTTGTAGAGCTGAGAACTAAATTGCTTCTCTCCTCTCTATCCAATTGGAAATGGCTTGGGTAAGTCAAAGGTACTTGAATGTATGCTGCCCCTTTTTGTAGGCCAACAGTCATGGACATAGTTTAATTAAACCAGTCAGTTGGGTTGTAATGGCTTGTGGGTGGTCTTTGCATGCTTAATACCATTTTTCTGTCCATAGATATGTCTTATAAGGAGATATATGCTCAACTGTACTTCACCTTGTCAAGTTAAACCTGCCATGACATTTTAGAGCCATTCTTGTACAAAGGTTCACTCATCCATCATCTCAGAGTGTCTTTATAAGTCAATGTTTCCCTTATCTTGTTGACAATGAAATTTTGTTTATGGCAGTGATATTGGATATGTTATACCATTATTAGCAATAATATATCTTGCTATATAAGCTACATTAATTAGACTATAAATCCACATTTTAACTGCCTCTTATGATTATTGAACTATGGCCCAGAGGCTCTGTGCATACCAAAAATTAATTTGAGTTCAGCACAGCATGACAACATTCTTGGGAATTGTTAAGGTTCCATTTGTATAGAAGACTGAAGTCCCCCTTCTTGTATTTTCTTTTTCTGAAAACCTGGACTCTTTCTTACAAAATCCAAATATGTGGAAACTTGTGGCTCATCCTCATGCATGTTCATCCATTTTTAAATCCCACACCTGGAGTATTGCCACAGCTCTGTGAGCAACATAACTTAGGAGCTGGGAGGGGCACACTGACATGTTCTCCTTTGGAAGTCCCACTCATATGATTTCTCTTTCATAAAATTGGTGGGGAGAGTGAGAAATTGTGTCTGTGTAGGACCTCCTGGGTGCTGAAAATTGGTGTGGATTCCTTGACTCAGTACTTCCACCATGAGGCTGCAGCAGTGGGGCCACTCTACTTGGGGTAGCAGGGAGGGTTAAGTGCTTCTGTTGAGATTCTGAAGCAGGGCTGTAGCTGCTGTTTTGAATTATATTTTGCTGCTTTATTTTAGGATAATCCAATGCAGATTAGAGCCCTATATGGAAAGGGCTGTGGAATGCGCTCCCTGCGGAAATCTGTAATTTGAATTCTCTATTAGCCTTCAGGAAAGCCCTTAAAACGTATTTGTTTGTCCTGGCTTTCCAGGGTTTTTAAATCGGTTTTAATATTTTAACCCAGTTTTGGGGGTTTTAATTACTGCAATTGTTTAATTCTTGTTTTAAAATGTTTTAAAATTGTTAATTGTTATATTGTTTTTAATTTTTGTTTCAGCTCTTTATTGTTTTAGTGGTTTGTTTTTAATTGTAAACCTCCCTGAGCCATTTTGGAAGGGCGGTATACAAATAAAATAAAATAAATAAAATAAAATAAAATAAAATAAATAAAGGGAAATGTCGGACGTTGAAGCAGGTTTCAGGAAAGGCCGAGGAACAAGAGACATCATTGCCGATGCACGCTGAATAATTGAGAGCCAAAGAATTTTTTTTTTAAGTCAATATGTGCTTTATTGACTACAGAAAAGCCTTCAATTGTGTTGACCATGTCAAGTAGTGGAATATCCTTAGGAAAATGGGTGTCCCAGAACATCTAATTGTCCTCAATAGAAATCTATACACAGGGCAGGAAGCCACAGTCCAGACTGTGAAACAGACTGGTTCCAGATCGGCAAAGGAGTAAGACAAGGCTGTATACTTTCTCCTTCTTTATTTAACTTATATGCTGAACATATACTGAGAGAAGCTGAACTGGAAGAAGATGAGCATGGTTTTAAAGTTGGAGGAAGAAACACCAATAACTTGCACTATGCTGATGACACCACTCTGATACCTGGGAATGCGGATGATCTGCAAGCTCTTGTAATGAAAGTAAAGGAGCACAGTGAAAAAATGGGACTATGACTAAATGTCAAGAAGACTAAACCAATGACAATGGGTACAGCAACCAGCCTCAGAACTGACACTGGAGAAACTGAAGTGGTGGATAGCTTCTGCCTTGTAGGATCAACCATCAACAGTAAAGGATCCAGCAGTCAAGAAATACACTGCAGAATAGCACTTGGTAGGGTTGCAATGAAAGCCTTTGAAAGGATATTTAGATGCCGTGACATGTCTATACCTACACAAAGATTAGAATCATTCAGACAATGGTTTTTCCTGTGACACTCTGTGCATGTGAAAGCTGGAGTTTGAAGAAACAAGCTAGAAAAAGTATTGATGTTTTTGAACTTTGGTGCTGGAGAAGACTTTTGAGGATACCATGGACAGCCAGGAAAAACAAACAAATGGATCATAGAACAAATCAATCCAGCATTTTCATTCGAGGCACAAATTACCAGGCTCAAACTATCTTATTTCAGACACATTATGTGAAAACCCAGCTCCTTTGAGAAGTCCATAATGCTGCGGAAAGTTGAAGGAAAGAGAAGAAGAGGATGATCAGCAACAAGGTGGATGGACTAGATTATGACAACAATAAATGCACCACTGAGAGACCTTACAGGCCAAGTTGAAGACAGATCATCCTGGAGAGAATCTATCTATGAGGTCACTAAGAGTCGACACTGACTTGACGGCACTTAATCAATCAATCAATCAATTTCTTGTTCAGTTCTGATTTTTATTGTCTATTCTTAGCCACCTTTATTATTTTAAAGATGTTTCTGACATATGAGTGTTAAAAATAAATAGCTGAGTAGAATTAGCTATGTGGTGATCTCATTGAGGTCCAATAAGCAAACAAAAATGCAGTACGTGCTGAAAACTGCAAAAAGACACCCATTAGGAGCAGGGTTTTCTCAGCAGCAGCACCTGTTCTTTGGAACATCTGCCTTATTGAGACCAGATAGGCTCCCTTTCTATATGTTTTTTAATTTCTGGTTAAAATACAGCTTTTAAATAAAACTGTCTATGCTGTTTAACTTGTGAGTGGGTGGTTTTCCCCCCCAGTAATATTCTGTGGTACTTATTGATGCTGCCTAGTGCTTTATTGAGTAGCAGCTTTTATCATTCATTCATTCATTCATTCATTCCATTTATAAACCCTCTGGGCAGTGTAGTATAAAAAACAAAAAAAAAACCCCATCATTTAAAACACACTACTTAAAACAATATAAAAACAATGTTAATACAATTTAAAACCAATTAAAATACTTAAAAGCTATGTTAAAACCTTGGAAGGCCAGGCCAAACAAGTAAGTCTTTAGGGCTCTCTTAAAGGCCAACAGCGAGCCTAAACTGCAGATATCTGCCGGGAGTGCATTCCATAGGCCAGGAGCAGCTACAGAGAAAGCCCGGTAACTGGAGAGGGACGTCTACAGAGGACCTCAACGTGCAATGGGGACCATACAGAAGAAGGCACTCTCTTCTACATGATAAATTTTGTGGAGTGATTTTGATCTTTTTTGGAAGCCACTTTGGGTCTATTTAGAGAAAATTTGGGTAGGATTTTTAATCAACCAAAAAATAAATAGAAAGGACTGCTATTTTTCAGCACTGCCAAAAATGTTCACAAAAATAATGGTGGCTGCCTAGTTTGGACTCAAGTCTAGCTCCAGAGTGGACTCAGAAAGGGCAGGAGAAGAAAGTGATAAAGCAACTCACTCAGCTAACATCACACTGCATCAAATCACTGCTACCATTATGGGGTGGTGATGGCCCTGGTCCTCCAGCCAGTGTCCAAGCTGGCAATCCCCGAAATCAAACCCAATCACCTCATGCATTTTCTTCAGTTGTTCATTAGTGTAATTAAAAAATTGTGCTTTAAGAAAGGAATGCAGCCTTAGATGATGGAAGAATCAGAGGAGATGGAGTGTTTTTGTGGGGAAACATGAGAAAGGCAATATTCATCAGCATCTTATCCACAATGCCCAAATTGGGGTCTGCCTTGCAATCATGCACAGCTGCACTTCAACAACATGAGTGGCAATCCAAAGCATGAGACCAATGTTAATGCAGAGTTTCATGGGATCAAAAGCACAAAAGGGTTTGTGCGTGTCCTTGTATTTGATGAATTATTGATTCTGCTCTCTTTTTTTAATATTGCTATTGATTTCTATATTGCAGGGTTTCTTTGGTTCATATTGGTCTTGCTTATATTGTTATCCTAAGATTGTTAAATATTAAAATGCTTTTTGAGGGAGTTTGCTTTTCTGAATAAATTGTGACTTTCCTCAAAGTGGCACATAAGTAAATACATCTAATCTGAATGAATATTTTTGGAGAGCTTATGGCTTTGAGAGATGATGAGGTCTTTCACACAATCAAGAAATATGTTCTATCCAGGTTTGGGAGCTGTGTGTGTTCCCAATTTTCAGTTGTGTAGAAGCAAGGTAAGAGGAACACCTGGGTAGCTTTTCCTCCTACCTTGCTTTGACATAATAACTTCTAGCCAGTTTTTCTTCCTACTTTGTTTCCACAGAATCACTTCTACCCAGGTTTTCCTCTGACCTTGCTTCCACACAACCAAAAATTGGGACCACAAACAGCTTCCAATCCTGGGTAGAACACGATTTTTGATTGTGTGAATTACTTCAGTGGCTGACACCCTGATTAACACAGCACCCTTTCTCCTAACAGCAGCATTAGCCTTGACACTTCCAAAGCATGGGCACTTGCAAGAGCTGGATGATTTTCGCAATTTTCCCCATGCTCTGGAAGTGTTGTCTGAGAATGGAAAGCATGTCCCTGAGGGCTGCACAGCATTCAGAGATTTATTCTCCTGGGTCAAACAGCAATTCTTGAGAATGGCAGAAATGGTCATGCTTTTGCACAAAAATTGTGCGCTAAAGAAATGCCAAGGTTCAAGCTGTGTGCAGGCTACTGTTAGGAGTTCACGCACAGAGTTAGGATGTTGGCAAGTGGTATGGATCCAGTACTTTGTGTCACTGGGCTTTGCTTCACAACACTGTCAAACAACTCATGCTGTTTTATGTGAGCTTTTGGGCCAATACATAGAAAGCGCTGGGAAAAAGCTTGTTCACTTTTCTGCTCTCCAATGAAAGCCAAAATTCTTGAGGTCATAAAGGCCTTTTCTTTTTTAAGTGATTTAAAAGAGAAAAGAATTGAAAAAATATCGTGTATGCAAGACATTTGGCTGGAGCTGATGAGAGTCTGGGAATCTGATTCCACTAGAACTTAAAAGTATTTTCACATGCTGATTTCAGTCCTATTTACTTTGTTATGACACTCTGGCTACAGGATCTTCCATTGTGAAGTTCCTTATTTTTAATTATTATGCAGCTGGCAATAATCAACTTTTGGATATTATATTTAATTTTACAGTCATGATTATATTTAATCTTACAGTCAAGATTATATTTAATTTTACAGATTAAAAGATTTTAGGGCTAAAATACACATGATGTTATGCCAATTACTAGAGCTGATGGGATTATATTGATGGACTGAGTAATTAGAAGTCAGATTGGGGGATTCCTACGGATCAGGACTGCGGTAGGGGGGTCTTTAACCTTACCCACAGCCATGATCCCAATCTAGATTGGGTCCCCTGTGGCTTTGAAACAAGGAAATACTTTCCCATTAGAAGATGTTTGAGTTCGATAGCAAGATGGCGTCGGGAATGAAAATTACTGACTAAACCACCTGTCAGGATTTTCATCAATCATTTGGTCTTATCACCTTCCATTGGTCAGATGGAGATCAGTATGTGTGCGGGGCTACGTCCTCCTCCTCGAGGTGTGAGTCTAGGGGGTCTTCAGTCCCTGAAAATTCTGGAAAACCCTGGATGAACATCTGGAGAGACCTTCCTGCAATCATCGGACCAAATGAAGAGAGGCTTCCACCAACCTAATTACCGATGACCTGCTCTTTTCTTCTTATCTTAACTAATAAATCTCTGAGATGTCCACGGCCGTGAGTTTGGAGGATTTACGGTGTTGCTGGGTTTTTAAAAATCTCTCTTTACTGAAAGCTTTTGCTTACTTTTCACTATTTTTACTTTGCTGGAGATCTCAGTATTCCAATGCTAACAGCTTTCAGTTTTTGTATTGAAGAATTTTTTGAAATGTCTGAAATCCCAGCAGTTACTTATTTCTTATTTTATTCTTGAACTTTAAATTACTCACAGCATTCGTTGGAGTCTATTAAGGGGTTTTTCTTCTTCTCCCTATCTCTTTGTGAACCTCCCCCTCCCCCACTTCGAACTTTCCGGCAGATAAGTATTTGTAATGGAGAAGAGGAATGGAGAAAACGACAGGCTTGGATAGAAGAATGGCTTGTTTTTTCTCTTTTGATTTGGTGTTGTTGTTTTTAATCTTACCATTTTTGCAGAGCCACATATCTAACCAGTTCATGTCTGTCTTACAAAGCCCTACTTGGATAAAAGTTTACCTGCTTTCTGGGAGGATTTGTCTTTGACTGCTCTGAAAAGTTCCATTTACAGTTCCTTCTGTTTGCACAGCTGACAAAGTGTTTTATGGCTGAATAATCACCCTCAAGGCATTCCCTGTGTTAACTGTCCTTTATATTTTAAACAATAATATTTAGGGAGTTCTGAATTAGGTGCAATATGGGTAACAAGCTAATCAGGAATTAAGTTGCATTCTGGGAACCCGATGGCCTAATAGACCTAAGGAATTGTCACATATATCTTCCTGTTTTTTTTCTTTTTTAGGGACATAATGAGAATGTATTAAGAAAGGGGGATTTATGGATGAATTGAGAATATCCTTGCAACTTAATTTTTAGAAACAAAGCGTCGCAACAATGCAAACATATCCAAATATATGGAACATGATTATTGGTTTTTCCTTACCACAGGACATTATAGTTTTAAAGGGATAAGAATGACAAGCAGCTGAAGGGTACTCTGTTTCTTCTATTAGTTTCAGTTTACTATTACCTCCTCTCTCCCCACGGGTTTTTATTACTTGTTATGAATATCTGAATAATAATTATTATACTTAATAATAACACTTTGAGAAGTTTAGCTGAAAGCAAACAATTGGAAGCAAATTGTGAAGGATCAGATACATGTATACAGGGGATAATGTATTGCCATTTTTTTTGCTCCCAGTTGTAGGTTACAAAGATCAGTCAAGGCTGAATTTTGTCCCCTCCATTTATCTCTGTGGTATGTTTATTTGGTTTTCATTACAGAGGAGTGGGACTACTAAAGGTTTAGCTGATCTTTGTTCATTATTTTACTATGTTTTTGTGTTCCAGTTTGTGATTGAATTTCATGAACTGGTGGATATGTGGCTTTGTATTTATGACACACATATTACTTCTGGTATGCCAGAATTAGCGTTTTTTAACTCCTATTTTCCTCTCCATTGGATAATCTTGGTTGAAACCGTTTTGCATTTATAGTTGCCCAATAATTAACTGAATTTAGGGGGAATGTTCTGTGAGAGTTCTAAATTCTACTCCCTCTGATGATTAGGTTTTTAGTCGAGCTTACAGACATTAACAAGCCTTCTCTGTATAGCTGTTTGAATCTCCCACGGATTTTTTAGGAGGTAGCCAAATGATTTTTGGAGGAGAGAGCTAGTATGAAGGGATTGAAGCAACTTAGGGTGTGATTTGAACACAGTGACATATAGAACTAACATATGTCTTGCCTGAGAGATCTTTCCCCTTTATTGTATGGATATTACAATATTATAAATGGTACTGAAGTGAACTTAATAATGTATATTAGGATATATTTGAGACATATTTGAAGTACACCTAAAATTACACATTTGTTTTTGAGCTCTTATGTAGGATTAATCTTTATTTAGATTCCTGTATTTGTTATCCATAACATTGAAATTCATTTGGAAGAGAACTGTTCAGCACCTTGCTGGTGAAGTCTGCTGCTGTGGTTCCTATTGTAAACTGGTTATTCGGTTGGATAGAACAAGGCATTTAAAATTCTTTGAATTCATTTTCAGTTTGGCTAGAATCTTGGATGACCTGTGATCATTCTAGATTGTCTCAGCCCACCAGCTTAACATATAGGTTAATATATTATATCTCTCATTTAATGTTGATGGGATGGAAAAGGCTAGAAGATCCATGATTTGTTCAGGAAACTTCCTTTGTTGAGTATTGGAGAATAACATACTACAAAACATACTTTATTAAATATATACGTTACAAGACATAGTTATCCCACTTATTGAAAGTTTTAATCAATTTTGTTTCTTATGATTACTTATACAGGTCTTAATTCAGAAGTAGGACAAAATTAGAGCAAGGGGACTTATATTCCCCTCCCTATAGAATACAGAATCTTATCAATAATACCCAATATCATTTTTTGTGTCTGTGATGTTCAAACCACAGAGTACTGGAGATGCTTTGCCCTGAGTTCGAAATAATTGTATCATATCTACTTTATATATCATAGTTGGGTTGGCTCTCTCCTTCTCAAACTGTTTGATAGTGGGATGATCAATCACTTTGGGACAGACTTCCCCCCCCTAATTTCCCGTAGTGGAGTTCAAGATTCTTTACTGGTTGCTATTGATGTCTGATGCCTAGTTTAGGACCCTTTAGATTCAACTAATACTACTGCATTTTTTCTTTATTTTGGTTTTGAAGGATAGACTTTGTATGTAAACTTGTTTGGTCTCGTTGGAGTCTCAGAGATGTAACCTTTTTGTTTCTACTTGTAATACTAATAAAAACATTTTTTTTAAAAAAAAAATGAAGATGTTTGAGTTCTAGTTAAATTGCATGCACATGGCCATTGATCTGGATCAGGACCACGGTAGAGGATACCTTCTGCTCCACAACTCAGTAGTGACTACTATACTGATCCAGCTGCTATTTAAATAGAAGCCCATTGCCTAATACTATACTTAATCATACACTTAAGGGCACATGTAGTTTTGCACTGAGATTTGTTGAGTAGCAGCACACAATGCACAGAGGGTGGGCAGGAGGGTTATACTTCAGTCGTGTGGAAGCTGCTACACACTCTGCTTTCCAGTTGTGCTGGCTGCAGCATGCAGCCTTAGAAATGCACTGGTCACTTTCTGCATAGTGACCAGTGGACCAAAACATAGTGGAAGAAGTGTGGATAAAAACATGGCCATTGCAAGAAGGCTGCTGAGCAATGATGCTCCTGTCCAAAGCAACTAGTTACAAGTAAGAGACATGGGCTGACAGCTGGACTAAGTGGACAAACAAAGAAGGTCACATAGCTGTGTGGATGCTCAAAGGACTTGTGCATTCTCTTGCCATTTTGGTTCACTTGCACAAGGCAAACAGATCATTTTACATCAGGGTTGCTCAGCTTTGGTCTTCCTGCAAATGTTAGCCTACAACTCCCAAAATCCCTGGCTATTGGCCACTATTGCTGGGGATTATGGGAACTGTAGTCTAAAAATGGGAATTGTAGTCCACTGGTGCAACACACCCTTCTTCAGTGTCTATAGTTTACATGTGGCCCTATATGATATCTCAGTGCAAGCTCCTAGGTTTGTTGTACGTGCTATCATGACATCCTTGAACTAGAGAAACATGTTTGCACTAGTACAATGTTAGTCTGGATGTCTGCCACTCTTTCCTACTCCTTCCTACAAAAATTACTTAAAATGATAGTAAACTGGGAGGGGGGGATAAATAAAAAATACAATGAATAGGAATGGAAAAGTGGAGGGGGGATTAAATGGAAGGGCGGGGAATTGTGCACTCCGACTAGACAAATGTAAGAAAAGCCCATATTATTTTTTGAGTGTTAGTTAACTAGAGGTGTGTACTGTTTTTCCCTTAATGGGATTTCCAAAGTGCTTTTGAAAGTATGTTTCCACTTAGAGCTAGTTAAGCAATGCAGAGATTTACAAGATGAGGGGCCATCTAAAGCGCATGAATGCTAAATGGTACTTGAGTCTTAATGTGCTGCTCTTTTCCACCACCTGAAGCTACATTTGAAAAATTTAGTGTCAAAAACCAAAGCAAGATACTAGGACAGGAGAGTGGAGAACCTCTGTTCTCATCCAAACCATTTTTATTTGTTTGGAATGCATCAACATCCATTGTCTTGTAAAATATCTGATATGACAAGATGTTCATTTGTTGGTGTTCAAACATGAACTCTCATCAATAATACATAAAGGTAGTCACTTTTGAAGAGCCCAACACTTGAGCATGAAGCTCAAATGCGAAAAGGAAGGAAAAAATCCAGGCAATTTCCCACATCAGTCAGTTGCTATGCATGGCTTTCCTTTGTCTTCAGCACATAACCTTTGGGACACCAGAGTAGGGTATGATTGTTGATCGGTTTTCAGAGTTCATTCCAGATACATTTCACTGCACAGTATTGACCTTAAGGGGAAGCGGGGATTGCCTGTCCACCAAATACTATAGATTTCTATGCCCAGAAGGAGCCTGAGGCAGCATCCTACAAATCCAAGGTATTTGTTATAGATTAAGATGGTTGAGACTTAATACAGCACTATTTTCCACCACCTGAAGCTATGTTAGAAAAATTAAATAGAAAGAGTGAAGCAGAAGGCAGGATAGATACAAAGCCAATCTCTCAACAAAGCCCTTCTTCAGTGCCTATAGCTTACATGTGGCCCTATATGATAGCTCAGAGAAAGGGCAGTAGGAGGGATAAAGATTAAAGAGGAAACTTCTTATCAAAAGGAATACGTGTGTCATCAACACTGCATGTGAAAATGTTGAAACTGAGAGTGGTAGTGTGGGGTAGTGGATTGTAAAGGGATTTCCAGCCAGGATCTCCACCAGCCAGAGTTAGACACCTTCTTCCTTGTAACTGGGGCTGCACTCAGGTAGTTATTGACCTTATCTTTGCAGCATTGCAGCACCACCTAGATAAAGGCCACAGAGGGTAGAGCTGTTTCTCAGCCCAGCCAAGCCAAAGGATCTTGTTGCTTCATCAGCTCAGGTCTATAAATAGCCACATAGACTGCCTTGCCTTGCCTTGCCTCATCTCCCCACTCCCACCTTGGACTACCACTTTTGGCATGTTGCCTTAGTAGATGCCTCTTACTGCCGCCCCAGTACTAAACTCTCTGCCTACTCTGGAATCTAATCTGTGTGCTGCTGCTTGTCTCTGAATCCAGCCGAGACCTGACATGAACAGACTGTTGGAACTTGATTTGTGAGACTGGATTAGTTTTTCCCCTTTAAAAAGTGGTATAGACATTAAAAATAATATACTTAGTGGGGAGGGCCCAGGTTCAAATCTCTATTCAACTATGAAGATTGTATCAGTCTCTTTTAGCCTTCATCACTACAATGTTTTGCCAATAACATTGGATACCTCATGCATACACACATAAAATTGTTTCAGCTTCATAGGAACATAGGAAGAAGCTGCCATATACTGAGTCAGACCATTGGTCTATTTAGCTCATTATTGTCTTCACAGACTAGCAGAGGAATGTTTTCCTGACTCCAGCTACTAAAACATTATGAAGCTCTTCTCATGATCCGTGAGAAGAGCCTCTAGGCAGACAGTCTGCTCTGGGTGGCCGCAGTAGCCGCCCACATGACTGCTGGCTCCGTCACGGAGCCGGCCACGGCTGGGGAGTTTGGGGGCTGCATGGTCCCCGGAAGCTCCAGCATGCCTTGCGCGAGTGCACAGGGCATGCTGCAGAGACACCTGAGCCGAGAGGCTGCTTTTGAGCCTCCCAGTCAGGGGTCTCCTTGTGAGTATCTGCAGCAACTCACGATAGTTTGGCGGGTTAACCCCCTGGAGGCCACTGGGTTCACCTGTAAGCCCGGTGGTTCTCACCATCAGGAGAAATTGGGCTAGGCTCCCCTAGCCCGATTTCTCCTGATCGTGGGAATAGCCTCATTATCTGTCTAGCATAGCATAGCATAGCATAGCATAGCATAGCATAGCATAGCATAGCATAGCATAGCCTTTATTTTGGTCTTTGACCAGCGTAACAGCAAAATAGACAAAAATGGTTCAATCTACTCCAACAAAATAATAAGTCTCTATAAAATTACTTAATATAATAAGTAGAAGAAGTTAGAAGTTAAAATTATGAACATAAAACTATATATAAAAGTTAGTCAACACTAATAACAGAATGACACTGAGTATAAAGGTAGCAAGACAGCAAAATTATGTAATTAATACAGAGCGGTGTTAAATCTCATACCATATTGTATTCTATACTATGTATGGCAGCAACATATCCTGCAAGCGGAGGCAACATACATATAGGCTTTAGAATATTTAGTTCTTAATGAGCTCTAAACAAATTTTGCTAGCTATAGGATTATAGGATTCCCATTATAGGATCCAGAGTCATTCTGATCTGCCAAGAGGACATTTAGGTAAAAGGAATCAGTACAGCCTGGATATGAGCTAATATCTGAAGAGATGAACTCGTGCAGAATATCATGGTAATAGTGACAGTACAAGAGTACATGAGCCATCGTTTCAATCTCACCAGAGCCATAAGGGCAAATACGTTTTCCATATAGAATTCTTTGATATCTGCCTTCCAACACAGCTGTGCACAATGCATTGTACTGGGCCAATGTCAGGGCTCTGTGGTACTTTGGGACTGTTAGCTGGTTTAAACAGTTGGTGGGGGTAAAGCTCAGAATTGGATTGTCCAAAAAGACACCAACCAGAATGTAGCCCTGATCAATTTGCCGCTCCATATCATAAATTCTTTCCCTTATTTTGAGTCTTGCATTTTCATAAGCCAGGATTAGCAGTGCGGTGGGAGAAAACCTGTAATAATATATCCTTTCCTCCACCCCTTTCTACCACCTTAAGTGATAAATGTCCTTTAGCACCCATGGAGCTAAACCAATGGGATGGAAAATCAGCTTAAGCCATAATTCAAAAATAATAATCCAAGCCTTAGCCTCTATTTTGAGCAACTCTGCTTTCAGCCATAGAATGCCCTAGGAACACAGCTGGGGACCTGAAATATATTCTTCATGAAATTAGATTGAACCACTTCTAATTTAGAGAAATTAGGGTAACCCGGCTTGGGACCGGGTTACCTTAGAGCGCCTTCTTTGGTATGATCCCCACCATCACTCATTGAGGCCATCTTGAGAGGTCCATCTCCAGTTACCACCAGTACCTCTGGTGGCAACTCAGAACCGGGCCTTTTCTGTAGCTGCTCCTGGTCTGTGGAGTGCACACCCAGCAGATATCCGTAGTTTAGGCTCGCTGTCGGTCTTTAAGAGAGCCCTAAAAACTTATTTGTTTGGCCTGGCCTTCCAAGGCTTGTAAAGTGTTGTTGTTTTTTGTAAGTATTTTAATTGGTTTTAAATGGTTTTTGAATTGTTTTTATATTGTTTTTAGCACTGTGTTTTGAATTGTGTTTTTATGTCTTTTTAAAAGTTGCTGTAAACTGTGCAGAGCCTGTGGATGGGGTAGTTGATAAATGTAATAAATAAATAATAATTAATAAATAAATATGCCCAGCTGCACTCATACAAAAGCTGTGCACAGACTTTGGCCTCAAAGAGTTTAATAGCTGCAGGGATAAAATGGGCACCCCTGGAGTAGTAATAAGATTGAATTGTCTGTGTGCTCTTCTTAGCATTCTGCCTAACATATTCTCTGTATGCAAATCTGCAGCCAGAGCCCTGAAATATTACACCAAAGTACTTAAGTTGTTTTAATTCTTCCAACTTGTACCAATTTAGTATCCCATTGTAAATTTTTGGTCTTTTCACAAACACTAGAATCTCGGTTTTACTAAAATTAATTTCAAGCGAATACTCCTTACAATAGGAGGGCAAAGAGCAAAATGCTCTTCTTAAACCTATTGGTGTTTGTGAAAGAATGACAGCACCATCTGCGTACAAGAGAACAGTGAGATGCTTATCCACTAATTTGGGAGGATGATAATCCAAATTGTTTAAATGGGAAGCAAGGGAATTAATGTAAAAGTTAAACAATAGTGGAGCCAAAATACATCCTTGTCTTACTACCCTAAATGTTAGAATTTCCTTGGTGAGCTGCCCTGTGTGCTACAGCACACTCTTATATAAGAGTTTTCATGAAGTTTTATTATCAAGCATAATAGCCGACAATCCATTGATGAATTAAATCGCTTGTTCCAGAGTTTCTCTCTAGGGATCAAATCAAAGGCAGCCCTGAAATCAACAAATCCTGCAAACAAAGCAGAGCCAGAATTGGAGGAGTATTTCCCTACTATATGCTGCAAAATTAAGGCTGGATCCATGACAGATTGACCAACACAGAAGCCAAACTGCTCCTCAGCCAAGATGTTCCAGTCTTTTCGAACCAGTCTAGCAGCCTCTCATTCAAGTGTCTGGCATACAGCTTACTTATCACACTGAGCAGACTAATAGGTCTATAGTTATCAGGGAGATTCCTATCACCTTTCTTGTAAATTGGAATAATTACTGCCACTCCCTAATCCTTCAGGACATGAGCTGTCTTATCAATATATGAAAATAATGAAGCCAGGACAGGGTTCCACCATGCCAGATTATTTCTGATAATCTCCGCTGATATATGGTCATATCCTGGGGCTTTATCAGGTTTTAACTGTCTTACCAAAGCTTCTATTTCAGAACAAGACACAGGTGGCCACTCTGGCAACTGGCCCATATCCAATATTGTTGTGCCAGTTTCTTCATCTCTTTTATATAACTTATGAAAGTGTTCCTCTCAAACCAAAGTGGGGATCACACAATTCAGGTGGGCTATACCACGAGAAGGATATAGGGCAATCATACACCCAAAGAATGAGGGTTTGTTTTTTTATCTTGTGGCTGCTATCAATTGTTCCCAGTATACACTCATGGCCTCTCTCTTTTTATTTTTCGACAACTGCTTATATTGTTTTTTTCTGCAGTATGGTGCTCTGGAGGGAAGCAAAAGAGGGGCAGTCCCTGTATGCTTGATAAGCAAGAATACGCTCACTTTTGGCATTACTGCAGTCTTTATCAAACCAGCTCTTAGAATAAACTGGGCTTGTTAGTCTTTGAGGGTCTGGAATGGGTCAATACAGGCTGGAGTGCCTGAACAATGTTATTATAATGGTCTAAAATTCCATCATCCATCTCATTTATTAGCAGTACGGAGCACAGATAGATAACTTTCAGATCCCATCATTAACCTGACCTGCTCCCCCAGGCTATCAGGCCATCTAACCAAGGAGGGACGCGCCTCCAGATCTAAGTTTGAAAGATAGGTTGGTTCAGCAAATATTAGGCTTCCAGAGAAATTCAGATGTAACGCTCCAGGGAGGTGATCACTCTCTGGGCAACTAGCAATTTTAAATTTTTCAAGATATATAAGTAAGCCAGGAGAGATCACCATATAATCAATTGTAGAAAATCTGGAACCAGCCCAAAAAGTGTACTCAGCTGCGTGGTCATCAATTGTAGCACCATTCAACAATTGCAAGTTTAATTCATCAAAAATTTGGGACAGACACAGACCTGTGTTATTCCCTATTCTGTCCTTAAACTGACGGGCAATTAAAGGTTGAGGAACTTCATCGGCCAAGGGAAAATATTGGAATTTCGTATATAAAATCTTATCGTTGATTCCCATTCTGGCATTGAAATCACCAGCAATCACAGTATATATGTGTGGCACAGAGCATTGCAGCTCTTCTATATAGGCCTTAAATTTAGTCCATACAATCTTAATCTGAGAGTGCTGGTGAGTAGGTGGGATATAGACATTTGCAAAAAGCAAAGACACATTGTTAAATCTAACCAGCAAGGTCATAGCATAATGTTCAGAAATAGGCAAATTGGTAATTGTAGCCCTGATGGTAGTAGTGACAAATATACTCAGCCCACCGCATGGCCAGCCTCTGCCACCCCCTGGGGCTGCTCTTATTGAAAAGGCTGTAAAGCCATCCAGGTGGAGTTCTTCAGACAACCATATCTCCTGAAAAAGCAAAAGATCAAAGTCAGCAATGTATCTAACAAATTCAGCATCTGGCAGCCTTGATTTTAAGCCGGCCACTTTCCACATCAAACATTTTAAAGGGCACTGATACAAGCAATGTCAATCTGAAGCACCTGGAGGAACTTTAGTTGGAGTGGAGTACACCAGAGGGCAGTCAATAACAGGAAGTTTTTTTGTTGCCTCCAGTCCTGCAAACCTAATTCAGGAGTAGGCTGAACTAGGGTGGCATCCCCTTGTAACGGCTGGCCCAGCAGACCGGATGAAAGAGCAGGTGTCAACCCGCACCCTGAGTTATTATTCAAGTGGGTAGGAGTAGGAGATTTAGGAGGGGTAGCTTGCTCCTGCCTTAGCAGAAAAGGGGAGCCTGTAGACATTAGAGCAACAATCTTGTCAAAATGTGGGTCAGTGGCAAAAAGCATTCCTGGAACTCTTTTAGGTGAATTGACCTTCCTTAGGGGAGGGGCAGAGGTGTAACTATAGGGGGGGCAGGGGGGGCACGTGCCCCGGGCGCCATATTTTCTGGTCATGTGGGGGGCGCCGCCATGACCAAATTTTATTTTATTTTATTTTATTTTAAATTGTTAATACAAATGTTTCCTGCTCAGTGCAGCAGCGCTGCAGCAGTCAAGGGAGTGTGTCGGTGCCCCCTTCCCCACGAGCGGTCCCTTCCGCGCCGCCTGCGCCCCCCCATTGCTTTGCTGGCGCCTGGCAGCCAGTCAGTGGCCTGGATTGGCGGCGACGGCGGGCGCTTGTGAGGAAAAACCTAAGTATAATGTAGTATGTTGGGGGGTGGGGGTGGGGGCACGGTGGGGGGGGCGCCATTTCAGTGCTTGCCCCGGGCGCCGTTTTCCCTAGTTACGCCTCTGGGGAGGGGGCTCCTGTGGATATAAAATTGGCTCAATCTGCAGTTGTGAAAGGCCAGATTCTTCTTGATACTGTACTGGAGAAGTGTGAGGAGGATCCTCCTGGGAAGGGGTGGCCATCTGTTCTGGGAGTGTTTATTTCTCTATCTTCTCAGAATTTCACTCTCCCTTGCAGCCAGCTGGCTGACAAGCAAAGAGTTTGCAATGCTGCACACAGAAGTAAATGAATTTTCTATCGGAGAGATCTATCTATCTAATTTTTAGACTGCCCCAAACTTCCATCTCTGGGTGGTTTAAAAGTACATTTAAAAAATTAAAAGGGGAAATAAAAATAAAAACCTTAAAACAATTTAAAACCACAGTCAAGTTGAAAAGCTTGGGTGAAAAAGTGAGTTTTTAATAGAGATGTGCATGAATCCATTTTTTAAAATTTGATTTGTACACGAATTGAATCACCCCGATTTGTTTTGGGTCTGAATCTCTCCCCCACCCCCGCGAATCATCGCAGATTCAATTTGTACTCAAATTTTTCAAATCCAAATCTGAATGGATTCATTGCAAAAAAGGGGGTTCCAGGGGCAAAAGAGTGAGGTGGGTGGTAGTTCACCATGAAGCTACCATCCAATTTAAAAAAAATGGACAAAGGTGTGATATTTAAAATTTTTTTGAAGTTTGTGTGTCTTTAAGCTTTCCCCCATAGGGAATAATGGGGATTTCATCAGCCTTATAACTGCATGGGGGGGGGGCACCAGGGTGGCCCAGAGCAGGTTGTGGTGGGTGTTAGTACCCAATGGGTGCAAGGAAGCTACCACCCAGATTTAAAAAAAAATGGGTAAAGGAGTGGTTTTTAACATTTTTTTTAAGTTGGCATGTCTTTGTGGCAGATTCGTGGCAGAAAAGAGGTTTCACGGGCAGAAGAGTGGGTCAGGTGGTAGTAGTGCCCCAATAGGTGCCTGCTACTACCCAGATTTCAAATAAATTGGTGAAAGGGGTGATTTAATTTTTTTCCTCTGAAGTTTGCGTGTCTTTAAGCTTCCCCCCCATAGGAAATATGGGGATTTCAACAGCCCCATAACTCCACTTCGGGAGTACCAGGGTGGTCCAGAGCGGGTTGCAGTATATTGCACATAGAATGCCAACCACCCCCAAACCCAGAAGCCCATGGGGCACTGGGCTTTGTTGTTTTCAATGTATGAGGTGTTCTTCTAAGAGTAGGTTTTCTGGCAGGAAATGAGAGAATGCACTCCAAGTTCCTGCCAGTCTGGGTAAACAATACTGAGCTAGAAGAACCAAGGGTCTGACTCAGTATAAGGCAGCTTCCTATGTCCCTATGTACTTCCTGTGGTTGTCCCTCTGGGTCAGGGGCCAGCCATCTACTACCTTTCCTTTTCTCATCCTCACCCTGTATCTTCCACTGGCTAAATAATCCCTCCCTCCTGTATCCTCAGGAGAATCTAACACACCTGCCCTCATGAGAATTCCTCTGATTGGTCACAGCTTCACCTCAACCTGTTGCCCTGGCAACTTTCCATGCCTGGATGAGTGTGTGTGTCACTTCCAGGTTCTCCCATTGAACAGCATCTGTGGACTGGGTGTGGACATTGGGGTGCCTCTGAGAACTACCGGGGGGTGTGAATCACAGGGGGAACTGGCACAATCAGGAGTGGGGAATCCTGACATTCATATTCTAGTATTTAAAAAACATTCATGCTTTTGTAGAGGTATTTCATGAATAGTTAAGGCACTTACACATTCATATGTGTATTAAAATGTCATGGAAATTGTAAGTTATGATGCTTGCCTTAACTTCCAAACCATGCAGTAAATACATCCTATAATCTCACATACTATTCTCTGTTTCAATAGGAAATACTGAGGCTTTCCCTTCATCAGAACTACGTCCTGAGTGCAGGTCATTAATTTTCCTCATAGGAATGAATGGCAATCCTTTATTGATAGGAGAAAAAGTCAAGGATGAACTCAAAGGGTGAGTTTGGACATCACACAGCACCATGGCTGTTTTTTGTTTAACTGTGATTAAGTTGAATGTCTGAACCAATATAATTCAACAAATTGTGATTTATTTCAGGCAGTGAAACCATGATCTTAACCCAGGTTTGAATCTGGTTTGTCTGTCCTAAGTATGGACTTGCTTGATGTCTGAACCCACAATCACGATTAGTTTCAGTAGCATTATCCTCCGTGCTGCTTAAATAGAGGCAAGCCTAGTCATGGGAAGTATGGAGGAGAGGCAGGACTCACACAAATCACAATATGGCAAAAGGAACAATACCTATGGCACCAATCCAGCTTTGCTAAATAAATGTTAGAGTGAGTTCTCATGATCCATTTGCCACTGGAAGTCATGAGGAGGTGCATGCATTCCTGTGAATCTCAACTGGAGTGATCATGTGCCATGTAAATACAGATCTTGGTTTGGCATGGTGCTGCGCCAACATTTAACCACTATAAATCAGATGTAGGATTTGCTACTGTAGTTAAACTTTGGTTCAGCGCTGTGCCAAACTGAGATCCACCCTGGTTTTTATGTGGCACATGATCACTCCAGCCAAGTTCAACAGGAGCATGTGTGCCTCCTCAAAATTTTGGAGGCAAAGAGATTGTGAGAACCCACCCTTAATTAAAATAAACTATGGTCCTATGTGCGGTCTGATCTCTCCCATTGACACCATTAGGATGGAGCTTTGCCCCAATGATCCCAGCCTCAGTGAATCAAGCCTTCTGCTAATTGCATAGTACCACCTTTTCTTCTGCACAGCTCCAACCTTAATTCTATTTCTTGGTCACTCACAATCGAATGTGGGAAGGCAAGTAGCTATTGACTTCTTACCACTTGAACTCATTTAGAGTAGCTATTTGACTCACCAACGGCACATATGCTTCCTGTGCATATCCCTGTGGTGAGATGTCTAACAAATAAACATGGTTCTGCAAGCATGCATTTCTGCATTGCAAATATCCACCACTGTACACAGTGAGTAACACACTTCCTTCTGGGAAGAGCTTTCTTGGCAAACATTTATAGGCAGGCAGGCTAGTAAAATGTTTGGTTGGCAGATTATTTCCCCCTCTAAGGCTCATATTATACATAACATCTTTTACTAAGCAAGTCAGCAACTACGAACATGTTTACAACACATTTGTCCCAGAAGCACCACGCAGGAATGTAGCATTTAAATAGCCATACTCAGAGGAGAATGAAGTTCTTTCCCTTTCACTATATTCTCTGAGTTTAAATTCAGTTTATAGTTTTAAAAACACACACACAACCACCAGAAGAGGAAGAGAAATTGAAGCATGAAAGAACAGAGGGAATAATATTGCAGTTTGCACAATGTAGTATGCATTTTGGATGCTAAAAAATTCCTCAATAAGGCCTCATTTAAAACAGCTGTGTATAGTTTGCTAACAATTCTTTTGCAGTGCTTTGGACCAGTCACATGTTGGAATTTGACCTCACCAGACCTTTTAAACAACTATCCAGAGCTTTCAAATGGTTTTGACATAGCCTCCAGCATTTCGCAGCTGAAAATTGGGACTTTTAATATACTTGCTACACCCCTATTCTAGCACTGTGAATCACTCCCTGAGGCCCTCTCACACTATTACATATTGCTAAAAGCTCTTTTCTTCCTGCTGGTTCATTTCTTCTGCAATAGCCTCTCCCACTGCAATGATGTTAATTTAGGGCTGTGACAAATGTTCACTGATTTCATTAATGGGTGGGTGTAGTGCTTTTTGCAGTGGGGGGAGCATGTTGGAATTTGCTATGTAATTGAGAATTGCCTGTGTTCTGATCCAGGGCATACTTGTGCATGTGTTTGTGTTCAGGCTTTGAGTGGAGTCTGTTTCAGTTAAGCTTCCTACTTGCTGACTTAAATACAGAGAGGTTCTCCCTCTCTCTGCATAAGTAACTGTTGGCCTCTTTATTGTTTTCTTAACCTACGTTTAGTAAGTAAGAAATATCAAATTTTTCTTTCTCCATGAAGCTGGCTTCCTGGTCAATTACTTATAAAGGATAAGTAATTTCTCTGTAGTAGTGCAAATTGAACCCCTCCTAATGATGATAATGTTCTTTTTTTTCCCCATGCCTGTCCCCAGCCATTTAATCTGCTGCTCAGAGGCGTAACTATAGGGGGGGGCAGGTGGGGCACGTGCCCCGGGCGCCATCTTTTTGGGTCACATGGGGGGCACCACCATGACCCCCCCGATCCAAATTAAAAAAAACCCCCAAAAACCCAATTTTTTAAAAAATACAAAGTTCTCCGGCTCAGCAGCGTCGGCGCCCCCTCCCCCACAAGCGCCAGCAGTCCCTTCCACGCCCGCGCCCCCCCATTGCTTTGCTGGCCTGGCTGGCTTGGCAGGCAGCGGGCGCTGCGGCGGGCGCCTTTCATGCATTGCTCACTGCTGCTTGCCTTGGCTGAGGCGCTCTGTCTGGAACTTCAGGCCAGCCACAGCCAGAAAGAGGCCCTCTAGTGGCTTGGGTCTCTAGTCACGCACGCACGCGTGACTCGGCCGGCATGCCGAGTCACGCTGCGCATGCGTGCGGGTGCGTCCGTCCTCCCAGCTCGGTTCGCCCACGTGGTGGGATGGTGGTGCAGTCGTGGAGGAAAGCGTCGTTGCTGGGGCTGGGGCTGCAGCAGGCGCAGGAAGGACGAGGACACACACGCCCCTCGCTCTCTTGCCCCCGCTGCAACCTTACCCAGGCTTGCAGCAGCCAGGCTGCAAAGCACCATCCCCACCAGGGCCCAGGCTCCCATCGCAGCACGTCCAGACGGCTCCCCGAGACACGGCAGCGGCGTGGCCCCGAGCAACGCTGCGGGAGTGGGCGGACGCAGCAGAAGCCGGCGGGCTCTAGGAAACTGGACCCGAGGGGCCACCTCCCTTTCTGCCAAGACGCGAAGAACAGCTTAACCCGGTCGCTGCACAAAACGCCCTCTGACTGAGCCTGCTTGATCTTCGCCGGCGTTAGCAGGACTGGAATCCTCCGCCTCTGTTCAGTTGGCAGTGCAGGGGTGATTGGATAGCAACCGGGCTACCGACCCTCCTGCACTGGCCTGGTCTTCCCAAGAATCGACATCAACCTCAGAGGTGACTATTGAAAGGAATCCTGGCGATTTTAGCAGCTTAATATTGTGGTAAATAATGTTGGGGTGGGGATAGTGTGAGTGAAAAAATCGGATCCCCAAGAATCCCTTCGGTCAGTGCTGGCAACCCTAACCTGGGCACTGGCTTTTCATTACAGACCAACATTTTGCTAAGTGGACAGAGGTGAGCAGATCAGTATATGTTTATGGGGAATTTTTTTAAAAAAGTCCTAAGGAATATATGGTTCTCTGAGTTAGAAATATTTTATTTCCTCTGTGAATGCTTGAATTTGTTTTTGGTGAATTCTAAATAGCCTCTATATTTAACCCCAAAATGGATATATGTATTTCTGTCTTCAAGGATTATGTTATATGATTGGTTTTTAAATCCTGTGGTAGTCTCTGACTGTGTGGTGTGCACCTTCATGTTGTGTATGGTGTGTATACATATTGATGGAAGCATGTATTTAATCTTAGATTTACAAACCCACATTTAGCCATGGAAGTTTTGTTTACAAGTTTTGTTACAGCAGCACCGGGAAGACATTTTAAAATGCAAACCCAGGCAAATTGGATGAGGAGTTTGATTTGTGTCAATCATTACTCTTTTCTTCCATCGGCTGGATTCAGTATTTGTTGTCCTGATTCTGAGCCATATGAAATCCGTCTGTTGATCCACAGGGTTGTTGTGAGGAAAAACCTAAGTATAATGTAGTATGTATCATCATTGCATCATAATTCTGATGTTTGAGATACAAGTTTTCTGAAACATGTGTGTCAGTCAGATGTATGTTGGGGGGGGGAGGCAGGGGGGTGGCGGGGGGCGCAATTTCAGTGCTTGCCCCGGTCGCCGTTTTCCCTAGTTACGCCTCTGCTGCTGCTGCCTCTGTGCTTCTTGTTTTTCTTTCTTCTTCATCCTAGTAAAGGTTATACTGGTGATCCTTGTGAAACTGGGGATCATGTAGTGCACAGAATGACATCATAACAATATGTAGTCAATCAGAACTGGTTATTTGTTGATGCTTCTGAAATGAACCCCTTGTTCCCAGTTGGTGAACACTCTAATTCTCTGTCTCAACAGAAGGCCCCAGACATCACCAAAACAGGGAAGTGGTTTTCAGTGGTGCTGAAGATAATGACAAAAAGCAATGCCTTTTATCTAGTTCAAATACAAAGAGGAGGTTTCAGTTTCGGTTTTAGTAAGAATACTAGGAAAATATACTGGCTGACATCCAGACTAATAGTACTATTCAGGAGTTATTCTACCTTTAAAAAAAAAAAAACATTTTATATCCCACTCTTCCTCCAAGGGGCCCAGAGAGGTGTACTACATACTTAAGTTCCTCCTCACAACAACCCTGTGAAGTAGGTTAGGCTGAGAGAGAAGTAACTGGCCCAGAGTCACCCAGCAAGTATCATGGCTGAACGGGGATTTGAACTCGGATCTCCCTGGTCCTAGTCAAGCACTCTAACCACTACACAATGCTGGCTCACTTAATAGGTATATGCGAATCGATTTGGGTACAAACCGATTTGTAACCAAATCTACCTATTTTGAGCAATTTGTGGACAAAACAAATCACCCCTGTGCTAGCTGGTCAGATAAAGGTCCAAAACAAATCGCCCAGATTTTGGACCTGAAAAATTCATAGATTTAGACCTGCATTTTGTGGCAATCTCTTTTGCTGTCTCCATTTCGTGTCAGAATTTTTTTTTAAATCTCGCCCTCCCAAGCTTCAGATTGGTGACTTACAGTGTGCAATGATTGGCTGGCGATTCCCCCCTGGTTCCAGATTGGTTCATTTCCATTCAAATCTTGTGTTGCCAGGGGTGACTGGCCCCGCATTGGCTAGAGGAAGAGTCAAAAGGGACAAGGGTAGGGGAAGTGCAAAAAAGAGATTTTCAAATGTACTTAAGGAGGCAGGCAGCCACCATTCGGCCTTTCTGCCTTGTAGGAAAAGAGCGAGCCAGAGGTGTTTTGCTTTGTTTTGCCTGCCTGCTGCCTGGAGTGGATTCTCTGCTTTTTGTTCCTGCTTTCCTGATTGAGGAAAAGAGAAGAGAATTTTTTTTCACCACCAACCACTTCCTGCTGCTAAGAGAATCATTGCCTGCACCTGCTGTCTTTGTGAATTGATTTGGGTACAAAATGATTTGTACCTGAATAGGCATGTCTTCATACTATTATATGTGGATGACATGCAGGCCTTAAGCGTGCCCTAAGACTGTTTTCATCATTCTGTAATGAAGAGTCTATTGAAATAAACTATAGTAAAACTAAAGTCCTGGTGTTCGCCAAGTGAGCTAGGCGGTATAACTGGTCTATACACAAGATTGAGCAAGTTAATTCTTTTAAGTATTTAGGAATTACCTTTCACTCTGTTGGTTCTAGAAATGCCCATTTTAATTTTATCAGGCAGTCTGCTCAATTGGTTATAAATAAAATAAAATCTTACCATTTTACACATGGTGCTGCTTTTATACCTGCTACATTTAGACTCTATACAACTAAAGTATTACCTTTACTTTTATATGGAGCCTAACTGGGACCTGCAATTAATTTTACCTCACTTGAGGCTATCCAAACTACGTTTATCAGATGTATTTTGCAAGTACCTTGTGTTCCTAATGCTGTCATCAGAAGAGAACTTGGGCTTATTAGGTTGGAATCTTTATATTGGTGTTGCATTTGTCGGTTTTGGTTAAAATTGGTTTTTGGACAGGCGGGTTTGGCCTCTTTGGTTATGAGGGATGGTTTCAACTCGAGTTGGAAACGAGCAGTGTTGAGTAAATTTTCTCTTTTTGGCCTTTCCGTAGAGGATCTGTTTACTGCAGGAACTGAGCAGGCCAGGAAGGTAGTTAAGCAATGTGTTTGGGACATAGAAGTTCAACAAGAACCTGCATGGATCAAGCATAGTTTATATTTAGTGAGTCAAGATATCAGTCTTAAACTTCCTAAGTGTTATGATCAGGGGCGTAACGATAGGGGGGGCAGGGGGGCACATGCCCCAGGTGCCACTTGGGAGGGGGCGCCAAAAAGTGCCCCCGCCAATTCCCTGCCTTTGGCAAAAAAAATTTTTTGTGTGATTTTTTTTGGGGGGGGGTCATTACGGAGATCTCCGGCGGGCGGGAGCTCCCATTGGCTGCTGGAGAACACATGCCCACATGCTGGTTGTCTCAGTTCCTCCCTCCCTGCTTGCTGCACGCACAAGGAGTGGAGCGGAGTAGCTTGGTTTAGTTGAGAGAGCAGCTGCTGCTGGGGACGTTCTCTGACTCTGCCTGCCTGCCGTTTGCCCACCACACTGCCCTCTGGCTGCCTTTTATTCTTCTGTTGTGCATTAACAAAGTAAGTTTCATTGCTCAAATCTCTCTCTCCCCCGTGTGTGTTGTGTGTGAGAGAATGCCCCTACTCCCTTGCATAACGTCCTCCTTTTAGCTCTTCTGTGCTTTGAATAGCAGGCTTCACACACCCCCCCCACCCCTAAACCGAGGGTAGCTGCCTGCAAGTGGAGCCAGTGTCACTCTCCTGGCTTGCAATGTGTGAGTTTTTGGCTTGCAATGCGTTTCTGGCTTGCATTGTGTTTCTGGCTTGCAGTTTCTGGCTTGCATTGTGTGAGTCCCGGTGGGATTGCAAAAGGAAACTCACGCAATGCAAGCCAGGAGAGCGACTTGTGGCTCCACTTGCATTGCCCGAGTTTCCTTTTGCAATCCCACCTCTGCAAAAGAAAACTCATGCAATGCAAGTGGAGCCACAAGTCGCTCTCCTGGCTTGCATGCATGAGTTTCCTTTTGCCAGAGGTGGGATTGCAAAAGGAAACTAGTAGACTAGTACACAAGATCTTTGCAGCTCTGCTACGAATTACAACTTCTGGATCATCCCTTAGCATGGGCGTGGGGTGGCAAATTTAATTTGGAACTCATTAATATAATTTTTGAATAATGTTCAGTCTGTCTGGATTAATACTAGGTTTATTCTTTATAGCAGATTTTTATTAGAAACATACAGTCTACAACATTTTCAGCCTTGTTCATTTGGTGCATATTGTAGATGTTCTGTCTCCAAAACATAAGTACAGCATCTATATTTTTGAGGGGGGGGGAAATCCCATTTAATACAGTGTGAACAAATTGGTCCAAAAAGTAGCAATGGGAAGTTTTTCTTTCTGCCCCTGTAGCTTTAATAAGATAGAGTGCACAAATATCACTTGATTAACAGCTGCGATATTAATTTCCCTTTTTGGTTGCTTGACTCACAGCGAGAATCATGTCAAGGCAGTGGAGAACCAATTAAATTGATTTTAATCTTTGTTAGGGAAGATAACATGCCTTTTTCTCTCCTTGTTTAAATAAGTTTCAGTAGGTATTATTTCTGGCTTTAAAGAAATTGGTATCTTAATGTAATGGAATCCTTCTAATTACATACTTAATAGTTTTTTAAAAGTTAATCACGGTTTTTCATTCAATGTGTATTTTGTTTTACATATAAAACTTATATTTTCCTTTGAGAGAGTTTTAAAAATAAGAGGAAATTGGGAAGGCTTTTTTAAAACAAAGAAAAATCTCACCCCTACTTATTCATGATCTTTTTTATTTGCCTGTGTTTTTATTTCAAGCAAGTCAGATGTAATTGCAAATAACATGCAGAAGATTCCAGGTTCAATCCCTACCTCCAGGTAGGGCTGGGAGAAACTCCTGCCTGAAACCTTGGAGAGCTGCTGCCAGTCAGTGTGGGCAATAGTGAGCTAGGTGGACCAACATCTGACTCTGTAGACAGCTTCCTACGTAATCAAACCATAACTTGCCCTTACGTTCAATCCAATTGGATGCATTCACATTCACAGCTTACATCCAATAAACTGCTGAGTAAGCCCTCCAAACTAGGATCACACAGTGTGGTTTGCAATTCTGCTATATGAAGGGCCCAAACCTCAGTTTTGCTGTTCAGGTGCATAGGCAAACGGTGATTTAATTAAACCAGGAGGTTATTTATTAAGACTGTGTATGAGAGGGAAGCAGAAAGAGGAGGAGATCATGGCTCAAATAATGGTGGCTGAATGTGGCTATTGAGTTTCCCAGGAATACAACCAACGTAAAGTGTGCTACAAATAGACATTATTATAGAATTAATAAACATAGAATATCTATGATAGACTAGAATATATGTCTATTATAATTTAAGTCTCTATTATAATATAAGCATAAATCTTGAATAGACTAGAATATCTATGATGGAAAAGACTAGAATACCTGTCTTGTCTTTTCCATTTTGGGACACAAAACCTATTACTATGTTTAAAAGCATTTATTTTCTGGCCATGAGGACTGCAAACTTAGGCTGTTGGTATGCAAGACATTTCTTTAAAATATATATTTCTAAAGAGCCTTGTAGCCTCATGTTTCCTTTTTCCTGTCCCAGTATACTTGCACGGATGCAGCCCACAACCCACATTTGACTATGGCTGTGACACATTTCCATATTTCCGGGGGCGGCCGGGGGGGAAGGAGCGTGGCGGGGGGGGGGCAATTTCATTGCTTGCCCCGGGCACCGTTTTCCCTAGTTACGCCTCTGGTTATGATGTGGTGCTTGTTCCAAAATTTAGATGAGCTCTCACTCTGGCATGATTAAATGTTTTTCCCACAGCAGTATTAGAAGGCAGGTAACAAGGAGTTCCACTATCTTTACGACTTTGCCCATGTGGTAAAGGGGTTGTAGAATCCACCTCGCATGTTATCCTTCATTATGATTTTTATAGTGAAACCCGTTCAAGACTTATATCTCCTATGTTAGATAATTTTCCTGGCCAGTCTGATGAATGTTATTTAAATTATCTTTTAACTAATGTGGCCAGATTTTGTTATATTATTTGTAAAATGCGTACTGTTTTATTGTAAATGTTTGCTGGTCAATTACCGAATAAACTCATCTCTCTCTCGCTACCTGAATCTACCTGTTTTGGACAATTTGTGGGCAAAACAAATTGCCCCTGTTCTAGCTGTCCAGATTCAGACGCAAAACAAATCAGGGGTGTTTCGATTCGGGTACAAATTGAATTTAAAAAAATCAACCCCTGCACATCCCTACTACTTAATTTAAATAGGACTACTCAAGAGTAATATAGTCTGGCTGTCAGCCACTAGCCCTATATCCACCCCCAGCACAGTACTTCCAGTGACTGTTGCTGGTGTGTGTCTTATGCTTCTTTTTAGAATGTGAGCCCTTTGGGGACAGGGAGCCATCTTATTTGTTATTTCTCTTTGTAAACCGCCCTGAGCCATTTTTGGAAGGGCGGTATAGAAATTGAATTATTATTATTATTATTATTATTATTATTATTATTATTATTATTAATGGCTGACATGATGAGGAAAATTACTCAAAATAGTCCCATTTAAAAAGATGTTGCTTAACTTTTCCTTTGTATTTCAATGAGACTTATTTGAGTAGTTTTCCTCAGTCATTATTATTATTAGTAGCAGCAGTATTATACCATTTTTCAATAAGAAAAAGTTTTGAAGTGCTTTACACAGCAAATACAATGAAATAAAATCAAAAGATTTTATTTCTTGTACATAAAAATCAAAAGATGTATTTCTTTTAAATAAAATCAAAAGATTGTGAGCCCCTGTCTGAAAGAGGCTAAAAGGTCCAAGGGAGACACTGTGCAGGGTCAAAAAGGGACAGTTGTTCCCTGCTATTAAATATAAGAGAGCCAGCACATTGCCCAGATAGCAGGGAACTAATATGTTAGCAAGAATTCTGAATGAATCTCACCAATTGCATGGTGTAAAACAGGAGGTTGTTAAATACTGAGTGCCTTCATGTTAATGTATTTGCATTTCCATAAAGCAATAGAGAGAAGATAGCTCTGCCACATATTTAGGGATTTAGCTTGTAGACACTATGTGGATGAGCCTGAAATCTAAATAACTGAGGCCTGGACACACTAATGTTTTTAAAAGGCATGTCCAAAATATCATTCAAAGATAAAATGACAGTGATTTGCCAGGGACAGATAATAGAAACTGGGGACTACCCTTATTATGCTATTGTAATGGGATATAAAATCAACAATGTAATCACAGGTAATCACAGTTTGGCACAAATATTGATGTTACATTGTTGATTTTAATGTAGAAACATCAGAACACACTCATTTTTACTTTTAACCATGTGTGTGATGTATTTGTGATTTCAAAGGTAGCCAGTGGACCATTTTATGTTATTTATCACATATGTTTTGAATTCTGGTCTTTGACAGTAAATAAACTTGACTTATTTATCACATAGAAGAACTCATGAGGCCTTTTACAGCTTTTATAAATTGTGGGTGCTACTGGTTGCTCAGATTGTTTTTATATGTGTTGACAGGAGAACCTCTCTATCTGTGGATTCACCTTCCGCATATCCACAGATTCGCATATCCGTGGTCAGGTAATAGACACCAGACCTCAGCATATGCCCACCCCCAGAAAGGGGGTAATTCACATAACAGTGAGTTGGGGGTGGCCTGAAATTACCTTGGAGGTCATTTCTGCCTAGAGATTTTATATTAGGCAATATATACATTCAATAAAATAAATAAATAAATATAAATTTATTTCTGGCTGCCATTTTGTGTAGAGGAACCATTTTGTGGCTCACTTCTTAAAAACAAAAACAAAAACACCCCAAGATTTTTCATGTAATTTCAGGGACCTTAGGGCTGTGGTGGCGGGGGAGGGGTATCTCTGGAGGGCAGAAGGCCCACAGAGCATGGTAGGGCACTTTTGGGGCCCGTTTTTGTTGTTTTTAAACAAATTTTCAAAATCAGGGAACCTAACCCCTACAATCTCATTGATTGCAATTATCCATTACCATGGTTTCATTACTTGCGGTAATCTGCGGGAACGGAGCCCCCACGGATAATGAGGTTGACCTGTAATTTTCATTGCTACCATTTTTTTCATATTTTATTCTCTGAGACTTGAATAGCTTTTGTGTTTTAATGCTGTTTTTATGAATTTCTGTTATAATCCACCTTGAGGATTCACTTAGGGCTAGAATGATGGGATATCAATTTGGCAGAAGGGGGATCAATATATAAAATACCACTCTTTCATAAAATATAAAATACATAAAATACCACTGTTTCAGCCCCAGAGCAATTTACAATGTAATATATCCTATATCCAATCAACAATGGAATCCATTAAATATGGGGATGCATACTAAGGCAGAGCTGAAGAAGATGCTCTTAAAAAGCACCTTTGACTGTGACAAAAAGCAACTCTCCTTTTCCTGATCTTTGGGGACTGCTCTGAAATGGGGCAAAGGTGTTTGGTCATTCAGAGTGAAGGCAATACAGATCCAGGAAGCAGAGCAATCCCTTTCAGTTGGCATTGTGGCATCATCACATGGCCAAATTGGACTGCCTAAATGGTTGAGGAGTGTGCGGAGAAACATTAAAGTCCTCATACAGCAGCGTGAAGTGGTAAAGCTCTGTGGTACAGAAGTTTAGCCCAAGAGGTTATCTGAAGACGGTAGGTTGAGTTCAAAAAACAAATAAAGATTTATTAAGAAACTAGAACATCACATACTGAGAAAGATATAGGACAAAATACCCAAACAGGCACTAGCCTTCAGCAGCTGAACTGTTCTGACTCTAACTGCCTTCAGAGACCTATTAACATAACTCCTCATTCATCTAGTGACCAGAAGAAGTTACTGTAGTGCTAAGAGCAATGCTTTAGAATTCTCACTTCTAACATAAATAACACTGTGATATTATGATATTGACTGTAAAATCCCACATTGATTAGGATTGCACATGGAACTACTCCTGCCGGAAGAAAGACCAATTGATAGTGAAGCAGCAAATCATACCCTATAATATTGCTTATTACGCCAAGTGCTACATTTCTGGATGTTTTGGTCCCCAAAATGCTCACCAACAATGGCAGGAACTAGTATTCTGAGCCCTACATCTCCATCAATTAATGTCTGAGTTATTGATTTTACTTAATCTCTCTTGGGTTACCATCTCAAAGTGCCATACATTTTATTTCATATAAAATATATGACACCTTTGACTCCATTACTAAAAATATATTTCCACTTGTAATTATACATTGAAAATCTCCCTCGTTTTTTCCTTTTATGTTTCTCAGATGATCTGCTGCTTTTAAGAGTAATAATTAAAAACTATCATATATTGTTCAAAGAAATCTTTTCATACCCTTGCAGAATTCCCAATTAGTTCCAACCTTTTCAAGGTACTCTTGATAGTACAAACTGAGCAAAGAGGTGTATTTAAAAGTGATTTTCTATTTAGCAAGGGGAGAGCAATTTTCCCTATCCAGTGCTGCATCCCTTCAGCAGCTGCTGCTGGTGTCTGCTTTGTGTTGCATTTCATGCTCTGAGCGCTTTGGGGATCATGAACCATCTTTCAATTTTTTTTAATGTAAACTGCTTTGAGAATTTTTTGTTGATGAAAGGAGATATATACATATTTGTAATAATTTTCGGGAGTTGCATTATAAAATGCCTTATCAACATCCATTGATAAATAAAGATGAACTACCTTTAGTAAAATATTTATATTTGTTATGGTGAATAGGCTTCATTCAGATGTTATTAAAAAGGACAGCATACTCGAATACACATCCCAAGTAGGAACAGACGTCCTGCCCCACTGCTGCCTCTGCCACTCCCCTCCCATGATGCTCATGCTTACACAGCCTTCATCTGAAGCAGCGAAGGTAATAAGCATGATGCCGGGTGCTTCCATGAGCAGGAGACTACATTGTCTTTTTAAACAACATCTGAATGAGACTCTTGCCTTAATATGGATCCCAGATTCTACTAATTCACTGTGGGGGTTTTTAATATCCTAAACTCACTCTGGATTAAATTCCAATGAAACCTAGCATGAAAGATGAAGGAAATGCCCACCCCAGGGTAATGCTCTGAGGAACAGACAAATATGGATGACAACTCTAGGGCAGCGGTTCTGAAGGCTGAATTCCAGATCAGGGAGTGGAGGGAATAACACTTGATGGTGAAATTTACTAGTGCTCAGTCCTGTTCTGGGTCAGGAGTGTAGTGGAGGAGGGACGCATAGGGATGGAGCGCCAGTACTTCTCAGCTTCAATGGCTGTTGGAGTGAACATGGCTATGGGGGCTGTCATGGAGAGTGGCTGTACTTCTGAATTTGCAACAACATCACTGCCCAGGGTAACCCCTCACACAAGTCATAGCCAGCTTATGAAGGCACACAAGCAGTTTACTTGAGAGAACTATGAGCCTGAGAATATTTGCAGGTAAAGCAGGTTCCATGTTTGATGCTGAGTTGACGGTTGGCTAGGGCAGAATGGAGCTCTATCCTCACTCTCTTCCTGCCAGCTCCATTCTGTTTCCTCTCAAGAGCATCACATTATTTGAGAGGCCCTTGGGCATTGCTACTTCATCTCCTCACCCCAGAAATGTGATTTCTTGCCTGATTCATGGGAGAATTGAGATATCAGATCTAAAAGAAGGTACTGGAAAAGTATGGTTTGGCCCATTTTGGCAAGCAGGTGTCAGTTCCTCCCAGCATAACTATTTCCCTGGTTGTCTGCTACAGCTGGTCCTTCTGGAAGTTTCTACCTCTTTTTCAGTATGTCAGTAATGAAAGAAAGGGCAATACCCTCATACTTTGTATATAAGATTCCTAGCACAACTTGATTTCATACATATGACAATCCTTCATAAACGTTAACATTCCCAACAAAAACCAAGTCTCTTGTATGATTGGTGGTATCACATGGCTAGAACTAGAAATTGCAGGTTTAAAGAGTATTTACATTTTTGTGTAACAGCAGGCATAAAGTCACCCATTGTTTTTCTTTATTGATTGAGTTATGAATTTTCAAGTGAAATCTAGTTCAGAGAATCCCAACAGAAATTAAACTGCATTAAAAATTAATATATACTGTATTTGAAATGGGCTGCTAAATAAGGTCTGGAGAAGTAAGGTTAACCAGTGTTGTTGCAAATAGAATAGGCCAATGCTATTTTTTTCACGCTGTAGCCTGGTGCATTTTGGTTAAAACAGAATGTAAAAAATAATGCAGGAAAGGCCACTTATCCACCTCTAGTTGCCCTGCCATTTTATGCATATTTTATTTTCAAATGCTGAAGTATCTTACTTATGATTGGAAGTAGATGCCTTTATTTTCCTTCCAAGAGTCATTTTCTTAATGTCATCCTTCATTCAAACTTCTCCAAAATGAGGAGTATGGTGAACAGAAAACTGAAAGGGAAAATCAGGAGAGTCACTTCGCTCCAGAATGCATGGAGTTTACTCCAAATCACAATACTAGAAGTCCAGTTAGATTGTATACCCAAAAGGAGGAAAGGTACCACTAAGTCCAGGAGGATGCCAGCATGGCTAACGGGTACCATCAAGGAAGCCATAAAAGGGAAGAAGACTTCCGACCGAAATTGGAAGGCCTGTTCCCAGAAAGGAACACAAACTCTGGCAAAAGAAATGAAAGGTTGTGGAGGTGTCTGTGTTTGGATGTAACACTGCCGCAGCCGCAGCCAAACCTCAGGTTGGAGTGGCGGAACTTACTACAAACTAAAGGTTCAAATTGGAGTTTGGGAGGCAAACCACAGATCGCTTTTCCCTCAAAACCATAGTTACATGCATCTGGATGTAATGGAGTTCCAAATTCTGCTCCATTTATCTCAAGCTCCGTTTTCATGTTACATGTGAAGACAAAGCAACTACCCTCAGCATGAGACTGGGGTGTGATGATATTATTTTGGTGCTGGGCACATTCTAATTACAGTTTTAACCAAAGCAAGTCAAATGCTGCAATAGCAACTTTTACACCAAGGCTCTTTTAGATGCAATTAAAATTTAATCTATGCTCCATGTTTCACACCTGTTTGATTTTGGTTTCAGAAGAAGAGAAGACTCTCAAACAATTGTGTATGTTGTGATTTGGCTGTATGTTGTGAATGGTGGACTGTGATTCATCTCGCACCCTCTTCTTCACAAATCTATGAGTATTTCCTACCTCTCACTTTTCCATATTGTGCTGCAGTGTGACACTGAGTGGGGGCAAATATTTATAAATATTTAAGACTACAAAAATCATCAGATGTTGTGATGATGAATAAAACTGTTTATGACATCATTGGGGCCCTTGATTGCATCAATCAGTTAGGGAAGGAGAAAACTACTGGAGTGTGTTTGGATATGATTAAAATTCAAATTGCTCAACTGATTTTTCACCTTGCTAGGGAACCAGGGACACAGGTTAGACAAATACATGTCTCCTGCAGGTTCCACATATTGCAGATGGGGTAGGCAGTGTGCCTGGATTGAATCTAGGTGCCTTCTTCTTCCCCTTAACGAACAGGAAGCCCTTCCTAGCTTTATGGAGGTTGTTCTCAGCTTTTGCAGTACTGTACTTGAGAAGAGGATTGTAGCTGTGGCTGATCTCAATGGCACAAGTACACAGCATTACAGTGAGTCTATTAGATCTGTTTCTAGATAATGTTTTATCCTAGAAATAATTTGCTCATTTCTGTATTTTTCACCCATTGAAACAATTTTTGAAGTCTTTTAAGCCTGACTAATAAACCTGACAAGGTAAAATCAAGGTACTCAGCAGTTGAATGTTTTTTTAAATCCTGTGATTATAGCTTCTTGGTTTAAATAAAATCTCAGGGGAGGCAGCATGAATCATTTGTAAAAAACAAACAAACAAACAACCCACAACATTATGTATTTCAACTTCTTTATCCTTCAGGTTGTTTAATTGCAACTTTTTATTACATATACAAAAAGTTCAACACGATAAGTCTGGTTTGGGTTTTATCAGTGTTATACCATCGTACAGACTGCCATTGCTTTTAATATGGGTTTGTAGCTTGTCATATAGAATAATCAAGATAAAAGAAAAATATCCTCCAAAAGAACTTGGATCTTCACCAGACTTCAGTCCGGTTCATACGTCATAGTCATGCAGGAAAAACCTCCCTGTGAGAAATGTAATGTTGGCTTTCCTTGAAATTCCTTTGAGCTTTCACCTGAAGAGGAACATTAACATTTGCTTTGATTTTTATTTTAGGTGAAATCTAAAGATGTGTGGAAACTCTCCTCTCACCCACGTACTTCCCAAGAAACTTTGCTCATCTTATAAAAGATTTTTGGGTTGCACTCAATCTTTCTCAAAAGTTTTCCTAATATTTGCTTTGAATTTTGCTTAAGACAAATGCTGGTTGCAGCAAGAACCACAGTGGTCCCAGGGGCGTAAGTTTCATTGGGCAAGGGGAGACAAATGTCTCTAGAACCACAGGGACTGGAGGGCCACCCAAGGACCCTTAGCCAGTACCCCATGCCTTGCCTGCTGGCCCCCTCTCCTGCTAGCCCTCCTGCTCTGGCCAGGGGAGTGAAGCAGCCTGCAAGCTGCAGCGGCCCCTTCAGTCTCTGCCTCTCAGCTGTTTGGTGGGTGGGTGAGGCTTCCAGAGAGGCCTCCATGCAGGCCTTCCTGAAGCCTGAACTCGAGTGCCGGCAGGCAAGCAGCAAGGAAGGAAGGAAGGAAGGAGGGAGGGAGGGAGGGTGGCCAGTGCTGGCTGTCCTTGCCCACCACAGTTCTACCTAGCTTTTGACTCCTCAGGCTTAGTAATGGAGGTAGGATGTGATTTCCTTTTTGTGATTATCCCCCCCTTGGATATTTAGGGATTGCTTGCCATAGAGCTTTAATATACTGTAAGGTGGTGGGGGGGGGGGGTGTAGGACAGATTGAAATGACTCTGAATATTTAATTCAGAGATCGAGGAATTTGCTGGTTTAAAATATTTTTTAAAATTAAAAAACCCCTATTTTTTAAAAAAAGTAGTTCCACCACGATATGGAAGAATCTGCCCTTTGCCTTCATAAAAAAACAACCCAATTTTAGCCCCAGCCTTTAGATCACCTGGAATGACTGAGCATAGGAGTTTGGTTTTGAGCAGAGATGTGGGAGGAATATGAATATTTCAAGTGAAGTGGATTGGACAAATTGCTGGTATTTAATATTTTTAAAATTAAAAAACCATCCAAAAAAGTCCTATAAGTGGCATGTTTCATGACAAAAAATTACAAAGTCCTTTTGGTTTCAGTGAAATGCACTTCCAGCTAAATGTGGTTAGATTTGCTGCCTGAGGCTGCAATTCTCTGCACACTTACCTGGAAGCAAACTCTGCTGAATTTGTTAGGATTTATGAGAAAACATACATAGGATCACATTGCATGGTTGAAAGTCTCCTTTGTTAATCAGCAGTGAGGGGCACATTTTAAAATCTCATCTCCAGGCCCACTCCAACCTTGCTACACCCCTGAGTGGTCCTATACAATCACTTTGATAGCTGTGGGAGTGTCATTAAGTTCTTGCCAAGCTGCACTCCCACATCACCTTTGTATGCACTGTGAAGAACTGACTCTCCAAAATAAGTAGTTCACTTAAAAATCATTTATATTTCTATATTTTGCTTGGTCTTGGGGGTCACTGAGTTAAGCATGGCAATTGTGGCCAGGTACTTAGAGTGACAGGAGGAATTCTATAGATTTGTTCTATAGAGTCTGTTGGAAGTCAACTGCCAAGAAAGTACCTGGCATAAAGGGGCTCAGACTGAAGAACAGTAAACTGTTACTGGTTGTGCTGTGAGCTGTGTATTTCTTGGACAGTATAGACTTTGATTTTGTTTTTTTTTTTCTTTTTCTTTGTGAAACAATCATATCTATTTTTAAAACATTTGGACTTCCTCTATTGGAGTAACACTCCATACCTACAGCATACCCTCGCTATCAAGGGCAGTAGATATTATAGGAGAGGACGATTGAAGATAAATGGTGGTAGTGGATTCAGGAACTGTCACATTTACAAGCCTGTCGATGTGGATATTGTACAAGTTTGCTGGACCTATTTTGTGTATGCAGTGGCTGCCTAACAGAACAGTCTTTTGCATGTTTACTCTAGAGTAAGTGCTCCTGTTAATGGGGGAGTGGCAAGCAACTGAAAGATGCCTGGAAAAAACAGGAGGAATAATGGGAGAACCCTTTCTAAAGATCCTTTTTTAAAAATGGGGAGAGAATAATAGAAAGATCCCTTTAAAAACTGGGGGAGGGTGATAAGGGAATAAACCCTGTAAAACAAAAAGGAAGGAAAATAATGGGGGGGGATCTTTTTAAACACAGAGATGGAGGAATAATGGAAAGATTCCTTTAAAAACTGGGAGGGCATGATAATGGAACAGTCCTTGTAAAAATGGAGGGGGAATAATTGAGAGATTCTTTTAAAGACATGGGATAGGGAAACTGCATATGGTTTTAAGAACAGAAATTTATCTGTGTATGCTCAGAGGCTGTGCCCTCTGTTAACAGCCTTTACAATGTAGTACTTTGTGTCTTTCTTCCTATGCTGTCTCTAGACACCAGTAAGTGGTGATATTTTTTTACCTTGTCCCCTATAGTGTTTAATGACAAAAGATGCACTCTGTGAATGTTCTGAAGCTGTACCCTCCAAGCACAGCTTTTAAAATGTGCTACGTTGTTGTAGACACCAGGGAAAGAAGACAACACCAATAGATGTGATTAAAAATACAACAAATTTATTAAAATACCATAGACTTAGCAACTTAAAACCATGTGTGGAGGAGATACCTATAATTTCTTCTTAAAATTGCCAACATAATATTTGTTGGCATTGACAGCACTTAGCACTAGTCCTCTGAGCCAATTTCTATCGTTTGAATTTGATAATCTTTTTTCTTTTTGGAGAGAAGAACATATTGAGTAGCTTCTCAGTATGAAAGAAGAACAAGAAACTGTTGATTCGTTAGTGAAAAATTACAGTTAGCTAGCTTTTGTAAAAAATAACTGTATTAATGCCAATAGAGTGCTCTTCCTCATGTCACTGTGTCCCTATTTTTTATTTACTCTGAGCATCCATTTCCAAAATTGTGAGACTAGAGTATGTTGCAAAATTATTGTAACACTCTTCCCAGGGCATATCTTCAGCATCGGGCATTGAGGTATACTGCTGCTGAACATGGGGGCAGTAGAGTCATCCCTCGCCAAGCAGAATGGTTCTGTTCCTCTGCTCTCGCTTGGTGATATACTCATCCAAGATGGGCAAGAAGAGACTCCAGGTGATCCATGACGTCCAAGCCATTCCACTTAAGTCATGCTGGCAAGACATAACTTGGTATCACTGTTGGTCTGACATGCCCGATGACTGACCCAAAACACAAAACTGTGGCCAAAGAAAAGAATCCAAACTGGAGATGGCAGCTGCACAGCTGAATGAATATTTCATATGTTTGAGAGAGTTGACTATCCATTGATAAGAGATGTGTGCTTTCCCCTTCAAGAGATTGTTCGAGGCAGCATGCTGAAGGACCTCGGCCACAGAGCCCAAAGTTCTCCTCTGATCAGAGTGGATCCACTCATCTGCCAAAACTCATCTTGTTGCCTGGGAATTTCACGTGGAAAGAGTTCTCAAGTTCTCTAGGGCCAACAGCTAATGCAGATTGTACTGCCCTCAAGCACCTCTGTCAAAGCTAAGCACCATCTTGATGACAGTAGGAGTTCCAGTGACAATATCATGAATCTAGTCTAAATTGGGATTTATTTCTTCTTCCAAGGCGGGTTTAAACAGCTTCAGAAGCAGAGTTGGACAGTGTGAAAATAACTGTATCCAGAAACTTGACGGATTTATTCTGCGGTATCTGTAAGGTCAGGTTTGCCAGGTAAGTTGGATTAGTCGGAGAAGGTAAAGCAAATGTTGATAGGCCTCCTCCTTCTCACACCTGTGATGTCCTGCTTGTCCCCAATCATCATCTCCTCCACCTGATTTTTAAAAAAATTCAGCTCCATGCAGTGCAACACTACATTCTGCAAAGTTATTGTGTTTTTAACCAGCAATCCTATCTTGATATCCACCAGGTTTAGATCTTCCTCCAGCTGTTAACTAGGTCAGATTTCTAGCTCTTTTTGGAAGTCTAAATCACTCCGATTCATGAGGTAAACCAATTGCGCAAGACATTCAGAGAGGGATTTTCAGAACAATGGTCTGCAATCCTCTCTAGCTTTGTTTGCTTTAAGAAATACTTGAATTTTTGCAAATGAATTTTTACTTGAAAGTACTGTAGCTGCTGAAGTACTGATTCATGACTGAATCTTGATAACAGAAGAAATATTTCTTTGAAACATCGCACATCTTTCGAAGTAAATTTCCCATTGCTTGTATCCCTGTCCTGGATGCCCGTATTCCTATGCCTGATGGCTCATGACTTTGGAAGTTCTTTTTTTTTTTTTTTTGCCGGGGGGGGGGGGGTACTGGGAATCCCCTTGCTTGAGCTTGCAGTTGAATTGTCAGATCCTCATCTGCAAACCACAGCCGTTCTCTGTTATAATTTGATCTAATTAGGCCAACAATATTCAACATCGCTTCACCAGTGATCCATGATGATTTGGGTATGATTCCTTCAGCTATCCTTCATCAAGATCTCATGCTTTTAAATTCTTGGCTTACAACAGGCTATTATAGTAGGTTTCAGCACACTCCGAGACAGCTCAGAAATGGTCTGGAGGTTGTAAGATGCCCACAGGCTGTGCAGAATCGCCTTTTTTCAAACACTGGTTTATCACTGTCATCCCGATGACCAATTTTGATGCATTTCCCATGTGTCCGTTAGCGTCATAAATGCCTTTCTATATCTCATCCTGCCCAAGGGAGATGAATCATCATTACATTTAAGTGTTTTTGCATTCTTGAGAACATCTTGGTAATTATCTTCTTTCATACCCTGGATATTTGCTGTAGGAAGCAGCAGCGCCTCTACTGTTTTTTCCAGGATCTCCACGAACAATAGCTTCATTAATGTGACCAATTGCTACAATTCTATCATTTTCCTCTTGAATCTGTGTATAAGCATGTCAACACAGTTCTGGATATAATTCCAACTTAATATTTTTACCCTTAGGATGAAGTTTCCAACTTGATAGACATCAGGGAATCAGCATAACATTATAAATTCTCTTCTTCCAGCTTATTAAAGCCAATGGATGAGATGCTAAGATGAGTCTTTGTTGCCATTATGTTCTTGTTTTCCAAAACCTGGTTCAGCAACACCACTGCTGATAGCATTTCAACAACAATAGATCGTTCATAATATGCCGGGTAGTTCATGACATTCTGTTGCTGAAGATTGCAAATCTCAGTTTGTGAGTCTCCGCTTTGCCATAGGCTACCCTAACTTCATTCTGTATCTCACTTTTGTCAAGCACAAGTGGAAACTCGGCTGTCTGCAGTCTGTGCTCCTGGAGTTAAATAAACATGCTAGGTACCATGAGGAACTCGGCGGCAGAACTTCAAACAGGCTCAAAACAGAATTGTGCAAGCTGGCCATCAGTGCCACTTCATATTGCCTGTCAATAGTCTCATTCACTTTGGCTAAGGCTATGTGAATGCTGACCGGATTGATGTTTCCCTGGATCTTGGCTTGTGTCAGTGACTCTTCATATACATCTAATTCATCTTTCAAAACTGAGCATTCTTCAATCTTGCAGTCTCCTCTTTCCTCTTTAGCTTCTGAGAGTTCTTTGATATGCATGGACAAGATTGCCATCCAAATCGACTGCCCAAGTCCAAGTTACTTTATTACGATCGTAGATCAGATAGTACAACAACAGAAAAGAGGGGAAAGAAGAGAGAGAAAAGAAAAGAAAAAATATTGCATGAGACTACAACGTATAATACAAACAATGTAGCAAAACCTAGCCACATTGAAGGTAATCTCTTTATAAAAATTGGATAGCAAAAACTCTAAGTAAAATACATCAGAGTGCCCAGGAAACTTCCCCAGGAGAGGAGAAATTAGTTTTAAACGAGCATCACTGTAAAATTTACAATATAAAATAACATGAGGGATAGTTTCTACAGCACCCATTCCACAGGGGCAGATCCTTAAGTTAAACGGAATCCCTTTGTATCTACCATCCCTAACAGCCGTCAGAAGGGCGTTTAGGCGGGCAAGAGTAAATGGGCACCTAAATTTAGGGATAAGAATATTATCTAAATATGCTGCCGGTGTGGAATTAAAAAGTTGTTTCCCCAGATATATACCACTCCTTAGACGGGCTGTATCTGCTTGTAATTCTGTATCAGCAATACGCTGCTTAATAACCTGCCAGGCCTGATCATGTCCTAATCTAAGAATTTCCTCCTGGGAGAACCCAAGTTGAAGAAGTTTATCGACTGCCATTTTTATTTATTTGATTGTTTGTTTGTTTAATACATTTCTATACTGCCCAAAACACAAGTTCTCTGGGTGGTCTACAAAACAATAAAAACAGTCAATAAAAGATTAACACATTTCAACAATTAAAATTAAAAAGTTAAAACTATTAAAACACAATTAAAACAGTATCTAGTTAAAAGCCTGAGTCAACAAATGCGTCTTGACTGCCCTTTTAAAAGTTGTAAGAGAAGGGGAGTCTCTTATTTCAGTAGGAAGTGTGTTCCAAAGTCTCGGGGCAGCAATGGAGAAGGCCCATTCCGTAGTAGCCATCAGACGAGCCGGTGGCAACTGCAACTGACAAACCCCTCCAGAAGAGCTCAGTGGGTGATGTGGTTCATAGTGAAGAAGACGTTCTCTTAAATACCCAGGGCCCAAGCTGTTTAGGGATTTATAGGTTATAACCAAAACCTTGTACTCTGGTTATAACCAAAACCTTGTATTCAAGGTTTGAATTATAACCAAAACTTTGTACTCAAATATAAATATTTTTTGTTGTTAGTTCACAATGCAATTAAACCAAATGGAGGATCTGGAGTGGAGCAATCCCTCCTCAGTTACGAGAATTCTAAAGACCTACTGTATGAACCATTGCAAGTTTCATTGGTGCAACAGTACAGGCCTCATTTGACATTTTAGCAAGTAACATAAAGACAACCAGCTCTATGGGGGCATTTTCTGGATCCTAGACACTTTCAGCACTAACTGATTCGTTCTGATTGCCATCTCATTTGTATGCGTCCTCTTTGTCTTGGTACAGTATGGCTGAGATAATGGCTTTGTTTTCAGGCTCTTCCACCCATGGGATTGTAGGACATATACCCCTTCCTCACCCAAGGCAGGGTGGAGTAACAAAGTTGCATGGGCACCCTTAGGGGACAAGGCTGCTCATAGTGTAGCTTCCTTCTTGCTAGCTAACACATTGATCGAGAGAAAGAAACCCCATTTTATGTAGAGATTGGCAAGAATCCCTATTTTAACATGTTTCCGAACACCAATTTTTCTAAGAAGGTAAGGCCTAAAACTGAAATGGAAATAACTCACCTCTAGAGGTTAAAGATAGTTGTCCCTGCCTTTTGAGTCAGAAATCTAACTAGGGAACATTCAAAAAGCAAGCAAATAAAATTGACAGATAGATCTACAACTCCCATCCCAATAGCTTCATAGCTCAACAGATAGCCAACATTTTGCTTTCCAGCACAATATCATGCTGGGGCTCTCTAAGTGGTAAATGGCTTGCCACTCATGCCAAGTCATTCATGCAGTTGTGTGCCACTTCCACAGAACTTGCAGGTTCCAGGTAATAGCCCTTGACAAAAGAGGAATCTGCCCCCAAAGGTTTCATCAGTTCTTCTAGGCAAAGCAGAATCAGTAGCGGAACATTTTGGGGAAATCTTCTTTATCCTGTGAAGCATCTTTGACAGTGTTTTCTGCAGTTCCTATTTTATCAGCATTAAGGCTTGTCCCATTTGTATCTGCTAAAGACTGCTCAATGGCAGTAGGGCTGATAAAAAGCTTCAATATCACCGATAGTTTATCCACAAAGCTGCAATATCACTGTTAGTTTATCCACAGGAAATACCTGTCACAATCATTTTATCGGCAATTACTTCCTGAGGTGGGTGATGTTCTGTAACAGCTGAATCCTCTTGTTCATTGACTTTTGAGTCTCCATAGTTGAGTCCTGTTCCACATCTGGGTGATTTCATTGGTTTCAGACTATCTCCGCTTAAAGAGACAGAAACATCACAGATGGTTGGAACTGAGCAATTTCGACATAATCTTCATCCACTCCATGAATAAAATGGGAAAGCCTCTGTGACTTCAGAAAGCTACCACTTGAACCATGCATTCCATCAACTAAATCATCTGCAGATATCAACCATGGTGCAGACTGCTTCTTCAGTCCTTTTTTCTTGGTCTGTCCAGAGGTCTCAAGTATACATATTTTTCCTAGGTTCATTTCCAAATGAATAATCTGAAAGAGATACTCTTACAACTGCACATCTAGGTCTACTTTTAAAACTAGTAAGCCATAGTCAGTAACTGGGTTTAAACTTCCAAATCATTAAGATGACCCATTTTGTTCCCAGACCACATTCAGTTATTCCCGTAGTATTTCATTTTCTTCTTCCATGCTTTTATCAAAAGATATCAATAAGTATTTTTCCTGGAGTTCTTTGGAGAATCCCCATACTGCCAAGACATTCTGCTTGCAGTATTATGAGTTGGAAAAAATTGAAATTCACTGGGATGGGCAAGATCTTCCATTGTTAATATCTCAAGTTCACTGTCTTGCACACAGCCATCTTAATGATCATATGAATTGGAACTCAAAAACTCTTCTCCCATGTTTTTAAAAAACTTCTTTCTGTTACTTGAGCCAACTGCTCAACATCACAACATTTGCAAGCAAGTTTTCCTCTTCTGCATAACCATGAAAGCTCCTTAAGTTAGATTCCTTAAGTTAGATTGATTTTATACATCTATCTAATGTAAACGGTAACTGCCTGTCTGTTGCTCTCTGTCAGCACCGGAGTGGTGTGAGAGCCTGTGTGAGTGAGATTCATTGCTGCCAGGATGTCCTGCTCCCTGAGCTCGGAAGATGTGGCAGAGATGGGCGGGTGGGGGGGGGACTCTGGTGGTGAGTGCCGATCTCCTTGTCACTACTTCTGCTGTTTCCACTTCTTGGAGTCTTGGACTTTGCTACCACTCTGGACAGTGTTGTTGCCTGGTGAGGTCTCTGCTCCTTGGTGCACATGGAGGACTCTGCAGCCTCTCAGTCTCTGCAGACTCTCAGTGCTCAGTCAAAAGCATCTGAGAACGAGTGACTGGGAGCCAGCTGCTTATGCAGCCACTCCCAAGCTCCCATTGGCTGGCCCACAACACCTGGCATGGGAGCCAAGACGGCAGCCCCGGTGTCCATCTCAAGGGCCAGGACCTCAACCCTGCCCCCTGCAAAGCTGCATATGGCAGCAGGGAGCAGCATTTCACTCATGCCCTAGAACGCATGGAAATTGCATGTTAAGGTGGTTGCATTAACTTGTGCATCATATAAGCAGTTAAAAACTGTGCATAGTCTTCTATATTATGCTGGCTTTAAAATTAGGCTCCATGAATCCAAACTTTACCTTGCTTTTTCAACTTGACATTGGGCTGTGCATCCAGGGAAGTATCCAGGCAGAAATGTACTGGTACATCTCCAGTTCATGAACTACACCAGTTCAATGAACCACACCAGTTCAATGAAGCTTACATTTGCCCCACATGGCGGGATATTACAGGTTCCTTGGCAGCTGAGGCTTGTTCTGCTACATCTCTTCACTGTTACTCTAAACTCACTGATACTTCTTTCCCCACTTTTTCCTCAAGCAGAATGTGCCAAGAGATTTAGGAGGAAGTGAATAGGCCCTTACCTGATATACTAATAGCATCTGAATCCTGACAATGCCTGAAGGAACTTATCTTGTCTGAATAGAACTGATGATGAATGTATCAAATAGTTTATCAGCAAAGGAAGTGAGCAATTTCCTCATAAACCATTTGGGATGTTCTGCCTCAGTCTTCCATTCCAGCCAGCATCCATGACAAGCTTATAGCTCCTCTCTATGGAATTCCCTGTCACCTGATCTTCGGGTGGCATCCTCCCTGGCAATTTTTAAAACTGAAAACATTTTTTATTTCAACAGGCCTTCCCCAATATCATCTAAGTCTCACTGTTTTATTGGCTTTCTTGGATTTTCCTTTGTTTTTATGATACTTTATTATCAATATGCTTCCCTCTCTGTTTTATGTTATTCTTTACTGATGCTGCTGCCATGTTTCCTATCATATTGTTTTAATCATAGTTAAACTTTGAGTTATTTTTTTGTGAGCCAGCTTGAGTCTACGGGAAAAATTGGGATATAAAATGTGCAGTCAATCATACCATCAATAGCTTGGTTGCACTCTGCCATGGGCATTTGCCAGTGGGAAGGAAGGTGAGAAGGAAGCGTGGAATAATGGAGTTGAAAGCTCTTTCCACCAGACCCCAGAATGAAATCCCAAGATCTAGAAATCCACTTCCAGACAATTTCAGGTCTGGTCTTTCAGTTTCAGGTCTTTTAGGCATGGTCTGGAAACAATGTGTGAGGCAAGAGGATCTGCCAGGCACCCTAGGCCTCATGGTGGATGCCCAATCTCATTCTGAGCTCCATTGCAGATTCCCTCTCATTTTTGCTGGGGTAGAATTAGCTTTCTCTTTTATCTACAAAATTTTCTAGTTCAGAACCCAGCAGTTCTGCCCATCCTTACTATATAAGATGCAACTGCACTAATTGTATGGATGTAGCTAATTCATGACCATCTGTGTTTCCTGAACAGAATGAGGAAAGCTTTGTCACCCATCTCTTTCCCTTATTACCTATAGACCCAGTTCAGATGTAACACAGAACCAGGGGTTCAGTGGACCTGCAGTTCTGCACCCCCTTGCTCTCCAATCCATGTCCAGATGTGCAGGAGAGCTGCCTCTCTGTAGTCAACGAGACTGCAGAGATGTGGGGGAGCTGGCTGTGCAGGCTTCAATTTTTCCTGAAGAACAACCTGCATAGCCAGTTGGGCCAGAATGAATTAGGAGCTTCCTCCCTCAACTCCAGTTACGAGGGCCCAAACTGTGGTGCCAGTGTTCAGATGACATGCTGGCACAGCAGAAATTGAGTCGTGGCAGTGCACTCTAACCGAAGGTTCAGTTTGGTGAGGGAAACCACAGGTCACTTTCCCCTCCGTTTCCAGAAACTCCGTTTCCCCAAATTTGAAAGTTGGGACGGGAGGTGAAGGGACCTCCAATTTCCTGTTACGTATGAACTGGGCCCGTAAGGGACCAAGCCAACTCATGTGAGAGAAATTTTCGCGGAGTCACCTCTCCCTGTGCCTCGTGGGCTGACCCACCGGTCTTAAATTAACTAAAGGAATCTCTGGTAGGTAGAATTCGCTGCCACCAGCGACTCCTCAAATAATAGGGTTTTTTGAAGGGAGCAATAACCCTTAGACCCCTCCTTACTGTGCTAGCAGCACATATAAAAATGTAGCTCCACTTTTATATGTCCAAGTGGGTAGTAGCCAGCCTGGCAGTCCTTTTTTGGAGAGGTGAACTGGAGAGCTCTCCCAGAGTCAGGCAAATATTCTGAGATGACATTTAAACCAAGAATAAACCAATGTATTATTGTTTTCCAAAAATAAGTACATTCAGGATTTTAAAGCGTAATATTTTCAAATATTTTCAAATGAGGTTGTTTTATAATGGTTACAAAAAAGGGTAGCTAGGTATACGTACAACACACACAAGAGAAATAAAATAACAACTCTAACACAATTCTCACTAATACTTTTCCTAAATCTAATTCCAGAAGCCCCAACCTGGGCTTTCTTCCTCCTCCTGTCACTCACCAGACCCATTTGTAGCCAACCCTGCTGCCCCTGGTCCTGGGACACACAGAACCCACCCTTACAAAACTCCACTGCAATTCTCTCCTCAGGGCACACCCTTCTAGGGATGTGCGAAACATTTAGGATACAAAACGTTTTGTACCCAAAACAGCCTTTTTCAGGTGTTTTGTATACAAAACAAAACATCCCTGTTTCGGCTACAAAATGTTTTGTTGTTTCGGACCTCCATGTTGTGGTGATCTCTAAGTCAGTCTTCCTTCTGTGTTTGACATCTCTTTGAATTTCCCACCCTTCCAGCCTTCTGATCGGTGACATAAATCATGGGCTGACCTGCTGACAATTCCCTCCTTTTTCCCCATTGGCTCGTTTGCTTCTTGCCACTCTTTACTGACCCCACATTGGCCAGGGGAAGGATTGCTAACCCATGGGGTGCTGGGTTCTGTTGATTCTGTGGTGTTCTGAATGTAGATTTTCTGGTAGCATATGAGAGTGGATTCCTGTTTTTCACTGAAAACCTCATATGCTACCAGAGAATCTACAATGAACACCTCAGAAACAACAAAACCCAGTACCCCACGGGCTTGTGGGTATGGGGGTGGTTGGCACCCTATGTGCACTACACAACCCCTCACTCTGGGCAACCCCAGTGCCCCCCAAGTGGAATTATGGGGCTGCTGAAACCTAAACCTCCATTATTCCCTATGGGAGAAATCTTAGACATGTAAACTTCATCAAATCACAAAAGATCAGCCCTTTGCCCAATTTCTTTGAAATAATTCTGGAAGTTTCCTTGCCCCCATTGGGCACTACCACCCACCACACTCCGCTCTGGGTCATCCCTTTCCCCTTGATCTGAAGCAATACATTTGCTGGAATCTCCATTATTCCCTATGGGAAAATTCTTAAAGATGTATAAACTTTAAAAATTCACAAAAAATCAGCCCTTTGCCTAATCCCTTTGAAATTTGCCTGCTAGCTTCCACCCTTTGGACACTACCACCACCACCCACTCTTTTTGCCCTGGGACCCTTTTTAAAAATCCAAATCGATTCGGATTCGGAAAATTCGGCTACAAAACAAAACAGGGCTGATTTGGATTCAGAAAATTTGGGTACAAAACAAAACGGGGGTGTTTCGATTCAGATACAAATCGAAACAAGAAAATTAAAAAATGCACACCCCTACACCCTTCTTCTCCCTAGAATGGGGAACACTTTAGACCCACCCATCTTTTCTATAGATTGGGTCTGGCTCAGGGTTCCAGCTTGCCAATCAGGGACAAACAGCCCATTGCACCATTAACCCTGTAGTTGCTGGCTGACTGTTCACTACAGGGCCTGTCATAGCTGGGTAGGAGCCAGTGTTGCAACAGATTCCCCCGTCTCAGCTGTCACCTCAACTATGGCAAAATACATTGGAATTTCATGGCCTACTTGCCTTGTGCAGGAGTATTGTTTATTGATCTCGCAGGCAAGCAATTCTGTTTCATTTTGTGAATGTTTCAGTCCATATAATTTACAGAATATCCTGCTGGAGTAAAGTATTGAGAAGCCTTGATTCCCTTTACCCTAATTGTCTGGATTTCATATTTTTCTGACAGCATTCAAAGCCAGAGCTATGTATGGCTTGGAATGGTCTGGGCCAGTGTTTCTCAAACTTTTTGGAGTCAAGGACCGCTAAATTCTTCGTGCAGAGTTTCAAGGACTGCTACATTCTTCATGCGCAGTTTCCCGGACCAGCAGTTAGTAAAGGGGTTTCAAGTCTGTCTGTCTGTCTGTCTGTCTGTCTATCAGACTTCTATACTGCCCAAAACTTGCATCTCTGGGCAGTTTAGAATGAAAATAATATAAGCATTAAAATAATTAAATTTGGAATCTTTTGCAAACATGGAATATTAGGGGTTCTTAACCTTGGGTCCCTCAGTTAAACTCCCATAACCCCCAACAACAATGGCATTTGGCCATTATGGCTGGGGATTATGGGAGTAGAAGTCCACCAACGTCTGGGTACCCAAGGTTGAGAACCCCTGAATCTAAAAGCCTGGGTGAACAAATTTGTCTCCAGTATGTCGGGAGTGGAGGTGCTTGTGATTACTCAATGGAGAGGGGATGTTGGGCCATTAGAAAAATTCAAAAGCTACATGGGGCCAATGAAAACAACATACAAGCAAGCCCCACTGATGCAAGAGGGAAACAGCGTTCCCTCTCAAGGCGCCTCGACCACAACAGGCAGCTGGGTTTCAATCAACCAACCTTTGGCTGCAAACAATGAGCATGCAAGAACCAGCAGCCCTTCAAGTGGCGCCCACTGCCATACTTTTTCCTCCATGCCCCCGCATCGCATACAGTTTGAAGCTGTAAAGATAGGGAATAAGATAGCTGTAGGAAGATCTCAGCAGCACGTGGAGGCAAGGCACAAGAAGGGTCCCACGCCTCCGTGATACTCTTCCTCTTCCGTGCCATGTGCAAAATTGAGTAAGTGAGTGCCTTGATTTCAGTTGGGGGAGGGGGGTTGACTCCCAGTCAGGGACCAGCACTCAACCCTTAGGAGACCGGCAGCAGTCCAGGGACCGGTGGTTGAGAAACACTGGTCTGGGCTGCAGCCCTCATAACTGCAGTGGGAAGATCATGTTGCAAGAATCTCTCCAGAAAGAGAGAGAGAGAGAGAGAGAGAGAGAGAGCGAGAGCAACGGGAAACAGCAGGAGCCATTGCCAGATTGATGTGGTGGGAGGAGAGAAACACGGTGCTATGAGATGAGGGAGAAGATGGAGGAGGTGGGACACTTTGCTGCACCTGGCAGCTGTGGGGTCCTTCTTTCCTACACAGTGTCTTGCCTTCCAGGTTCCCCAGGGAAGGCGAGCTGAGCTCTGGCCTTTGTGAAGGCTGGTTGTCCTCCTTGCAGCATGGGAAGGTGGGCCCTGCAGTGGTATGTGCTTCTCCTCACTGAAGCAGCTTTGGCAGCCAGATGCTCTGGGGCAGCAGGAGATGCTGCATGCCACTTGCCCGTTGCACAGCAGCACTCGGCCCATAGGGAGCAGAGTCAGTATCTGCAGAAGCAGCAACCTCCCCCATCACCTTGGGAAAGTGGCTACTTTCTCACAGCAGCCTCACAGGCTTGAGGTGAGTCTCTCCCAGCTTAGAGCCACTGCCCCTGGCAAAGTGAAAGCCCTGCCTCTTCCTTCAAATAAAGGGCACCTTGCAAAGTCTAGCAGGCATTTTATCTCCTCTTCACTGCTTCATTGTATCTTGCAACGTGATCTTCCTGTTGCAGTCGCGACTGCTGCTGCTGACTTGACCCCCTCTCCTTTGGGGTTCCTCCTCTGCTTCTCTGTATAGTACACAGTACTGCACTGCTTTCACCTTGATTTCCTGGACAATTGCCTGATCTGGACTGACTCCCTCACAATGCATCCAGAAAACAGAGGTTTCTTTGTATAGCCAATAAAGGAGAAGTGATTCATAGGGCTTTCTCTTTCTGTTCAATGATTTGAAGTCCCCAAAGCCAAATGTAGTTTAATGTATGTATTAAATATTAATGGGTAGTATAAACGATTAGTGTGATAGTAAAGTGTAGTTTTCTTTTCTTTTCTTTTTAAATGTATAATTTGAGGAAAGGTTTCATTGCATTGCATGCTATTGAACCAAATTATTCCCCAAATTGCAAAATAGTTTAATATCCTATTTGAATAGATGAGGCTGAGAGCTATTATGTCAAGACACCAAAATAACAGTTGGTTTCCCTGTTTCGGGATGCAGATTAATGAGATATTTATTCCTGGTCACTTAGTTCTTGGCCACCTAGAAATGAATATGACACTTGGCTCCTAGTTCAGTGATAAACTGCACAGTTTAAAATACAGAAAGCTGTTTTATTCTAGGCACAGCTAAACAAATATTTCATATCCAATAAAATTACCAACAATAAATAGTTCTTTTCCCCTCCTGGTAGAATGGCTGCAGACAGACCATAATTTTTCCATGTTGCTTGCTGCTTAAAATAATACAATAGCATTTAAAACCAATTTTTCTTTTTATGTAAATTGGTTTTCCTGATAAGTTGCTAGGTTATACAAATGCTCATATAACTCATGTAGTGTTTGATTTCCAGTCTCTGATTGGATAAGCAGATAATAAGAATTTTCCTATTTGAGGAATGTATTATATAAAGCAAGATAGATAGGGATCTGCCCCCTCCCTGAAACACTTGTCTCTGATCTTGAATGTAGGGATGTGTGAATTAATTTATTTATTGGATAGCCTGGCTCTAGAGCAGGCGGGCTTTAGAGAGGAGAGATCCACTTTGGATCATGCCCTGGTTCTTCAATTTCTGTCGGCTAAGTATTCAACAAAGCCACATAGAGGACTTTTTGCAGCCTTTGTTGATTTAAAATCAGCGTTCGACCTTATCCCTCAAGAAAGACTCTGGAAAAGACTCTGAAAAGTATACAGTGTACTGTGCTTGATTGGCCAGCAAACTCGCCTGACCTGACCCCATAGAGAATCTATGGGGCACTGCCAAGAGAAGGATGAGAGACATGAGACCAAACAATGCAGAATTGCTGAAGGCCGCTAATGAAGCATCCTGGTCTTCCATAATACCTCATCAGTGCCACAGGCTGATAGCATCCATGCCACACCACATTGAGGCAGTAATTGCTGCAAAAGGGGCCCAAACCAAGTACTGAATACATATGCATCCTTATACTTTTCAGAGGTCCGATATTGTTCTATCCTTGTCTTCTTGGTTCCATGTAATATTCTAATTTTCTGAGATTGTGGATTTGGGGTTTTTATGAGCTGTACGCCATGATCATCACAATTATAACAAATTAAGGCTTGACTTATCTCGCTTTGCATGTAATGCGTCTGTCTCATATATCAGTTTCACCTTTTAATTTGCATTACTGAAATTAATGGACTTTTGCACGATATTCTAATTTTCCGAGTTTCACCTGTACTGGCTGTTGCCAGATGTGCCCCCATGGTGGCTCTGAGAAGAGAGGTTGGAATGATTAGGCTACAAACATGCTTATGGAGAGTCATTATTCTTTACTGGTTAAAAATTTATTTTTTGCAGGAGGGTTTGGTTGCTTTTATAAAACAGGACTCCTTTAAATTTAGATGGCACACTGAGGCCATTGATAAGCTGGCCCGCTGTGGATACTCCTTAGAGGCCATACAGAAGCTTGGTTACGACAGAGCTCGTATCCAAATTATTCAACGCCTAATGGATATTGAGTTGCAATATGAAATTTCCCAGATATCTAAAAGATCGTTCCTGGGTGACCAATTGAGTGGATTTAATTTGGCCCTCTATCTCCAGGTAGTTATGATTCCTGAATATAGACGAGCCATGACGCTGGCCAGGTTGGATGTCCTTCTGTCTGCAGTTCTGTTTGGTAGATATGCAGGAATTCCCCTGGCAAATCGTGTATGTCCTTGTGATAAGGGCTGTGTTGAAACAATAGCACATGCCTTTTTACATTGTAGCTTCTGTAATGAAGCCAGAGGAAAGCTACTTTCCCCCCTTCTGATAAATTTTAATGGAAGAGCAGATGATGTTTTATTGAGGTTTTTATTTTCTCTATGTGATGAAGATAAAATTAGAACTGTGGCTAAATACTGTTATATTCTTTGTAAAATACGTGCTAATGTTTAGTTTATGTTTTTAAGTCTGTATTTGTAATACTGCTGGTCAAGGACCGAATAAATATTACATTCATGTTTTATTTATTTATTTATTTGACATGTTTCTATACCACCCAAAACTTGTGTCTCTGGGCGGTTTGTGGCTGAATTGATTCAGCTCGAATCTGATTGATTTGAGTTATTTGACCTTGAATAGAATCACCCTTGAGGGTATTGACCAGATTTGAGGTTGAATTGAATCACCCTAGATCCAGCTCGAATCTATTCATCAATTTTACATGAATGTAAAATTAAAATTTTAATTAAAATCAAAATGTAAAATTAAAAAAAAAAGAGTATCCATTTTGATTTTGCAGTGCCAGCCCTCTAAGCTTCTCGTGGGGTGTGTAGCAGCTTACTTCACCCATAGGGAACAAATGGTACTCAAAACATCCCATTGTCAGCCATGAGTGGCTGCTAGGGGGTGCCACAGTGGGTTGGGTGGTGGTGCACCATGGGTGCTACCAACCACCCAACCTACAAGTAATTAACCACTTTGTTGATTTTTGGTGAATTTTTAAAATTGTATCTGGTTCATTCCAGGTCACTGACCTGGAATGATTGAGTATAAGGAGACCTGGTCTACTCATATGTTCAATGGGTAGACCAGCTCTCCAGCACACCAAATAGGTTTTACACATTGGGTTTGCTGGAGAGCTGATCTATGCATTGAACTCAGTGCGTAGACCAGGTATCTAGAATGGGTTATTCCAGGACACTTGTAAGATTAGTAGGTCTGCCTTGTAATTTTTTTTAAATGGTGGCCCATGGTGACCCACCACCCAACCTATTTTGGTGCCTCTAGCCCTTAAAAAATCAGCCTAATCTATTCAAATCCAAATTGAATTTGGATTGAATTGACCCAGATTTTATGGCAACGGATTCAAGCTCAAGTTGAATGGGCTGACTCAATTCGGACTTGAATCAAATCACATTTGATTTGTGCATATCCCTGCCTGAGTGTCCCTGCTAAATAATAATCAAGGTGTGGATAACAATTGCTCATAGAATCTTCTATAAGTATCTTCTGTTAAAAAAAAAAAGATGTATCTCTGTATATTTATTTCATATAAAAGTGACAGTTATTCACATGCTGCACACAATAAGTTGCACACACATACAAGTGTCTGTACATGAATGTGCTTTTTCATGTGAATGATCCATTCATTTTTAATGTCAGCATGAGGACTCAGACTCTGCACATGATTGTGTGGTCTGTGCATTGAACATAACAAGTTAATAATTATACACACACATACACCAGCAACAATCACATGTACACTGTACACAGATAGTGTGTTGAATGTAACGTGAACATAAGAAGCTGCCAGAGGTGTGGGTGCACCCCACCAATGGCAGTCCCTATTTGTGATGAAGGTTGTGCACTAGTGTGCATGCACTCTGACCACATACCCTGCATTTGACTTTGGATGCAGAGGGGATGGTTAGATGTGGAAACGGGGCCTCTCAGCCCTGTTTGCAAGCCGCTTCAGGTAGCACTAGGTTCCCAGAATGGCTGGGAGCACATCTCCCTGCCTTTGGGGGCAAAGAGAACTGCTCCTGGCCAGGTTGAAACCCCACTGGCTGAAGCGGCCTTGTGAATGTATTCAAGTGGCCCTGTTTCCATGTCTGCCCATACCCCTGAGCCTGATGTCAGATGCATGAGGCATGGCTTTGGCTGTGGGGGCAGCTTCACGGGAATGGTGACTTGGGTTCTTTGAACCTGGACATGCAACGGTGGCTCTGCCCCTGCATGTGAATAGGGGTGCTCCAAGTTGCTAGATCATGCCATGTGTTCCAATCCAAAGTGCTAGATCATGTCAGCATTATTATAAAGCCTGACTTTGAAGCAACCAGATTATTTAGTCTGCAGACTATTGTCTGGAAAATTTGGTGGCCTTAAGAATACAGGAATTTGCAATGCCAGAAGTATGGGAATCACTGGCTGAGGTTTCATTTGTTCAAATGAGTTTCTTACCAGTAGTCAGTTTACCTCAAGTCATGTGGTAATCGCTGGCCACATTTGCATGTAACATGGAACTGTGAGTCCATTGGACCAGTGGTTCTGCATGCCCCTTCCCCCACTCTCCCATCCAAATTCAGATGTACTGGAGAGCTGCTTCTCTGCAGTCAGCAAGACTGAAGAGAGGCAGGGAAGCCGGCTGTGCAGGTTTCCTTCTTGACAGGAGGACATCCCACGCAGCCATATGGGCCAGAGTTGAAGGAGGAGCTTTGTCCCTCAATTCCGGTTCCAGGGCCAGCAGCCTGCAGTTCCAAATTTGGAAATACCACAGGCTGCTGGGAACCTTGGGTTGCGGTGACAAAATTTAATTCAACCCGAGGGTTCAGATTGGAGTCCCAATCCTGAACCCTCGGTTTCATCACAGCCCCCAACTGCAGTTTTCTGCATTCAGATATAACGTCTGTGGAAATGCAGGCCTATCCAACTGTGGTTCTGCGTTATGTGTGAATGAGGCCAATTTAAAACAAAATCAACACATAAGGGAGGTAGCATAGTTACCAACACATAAGCGAAATAGTGTGCATTTTCTTTTGGTAACCAAAACAACATTTATGTTTTGTAGCTTTTCAAGTTTGTTATCCATCCTCAAATCCTTTGTGTTGTAGAAATTGCTTCCAAAAATATGACCACCATATGGAGGTCATTAACTCTCTCACTGTGGTGCAGTTATGCACATCTTGTGATCTGCCAAGCTGAACACAGCCCACCAGCCATAGATAGCAGCCAATAAAAGACTCAATAAACTTCTGGTTTTGTTGCATGCTTTAGACTGCAATACTGAGGTGGTGTATCAAGAACATAGCTGGTGGATTGACTTTGGTTTGGTTGATCACACGTTGTGTACATGTCTGTAGTAGAAGTTGTGTACAGCAGACCTGCAGTCTGACTCAAAGTATCAGTAGTTATGCAATACTGAGCATTATGCCATCTGATGCATTCTTTTCTCATTGGCATCTTCCCAGCTTTATCCATGAAGGCATCTTTTCTGTAATTTTAAGCTTCTAATCTGTTAATGATACTGATCCACAGTTTCAAAGGACATGTGTATGTCTGAATTATTAATTTTTATCTTTCAAAAATCACTGCTGGACATGAGCAACAAATGCTTTTGTTCATTTCATAGGAGTAAAACAAAACCATTAAGAAAATCAACAGGATTTCAGTTTCATTTTTCCATATTTCCAGTGTTCAAATCTGGATTGGTAAGGTGGGTAATTTAGGATTTTATGGTGCATCAGCATCTAGGCTATAGTGCTTTGTATCTGGGAGCTATAAAACCATATTGCCTCATCCGATCCCAGCTGTCAGATGGAGACATGTAATAAATATCTCCTGAAATCAGCCATTTGATAGAAATCTTCCTCTCATTTTGACAGGCAATTTGATCAATATAGTGTCAAGGATCATTAAGTGATACAATTTGCTTAACCTGCATTTAATATCACAATAATTCATCAGTTTAGTTCTTTGATAATTATCCAAACAGGAATTATGCTGGCAAGGCAGCAGGCAAGTTCAGCAAAGCACAAATATTGAGCAAGAGGTCCTGCCTCTGAATGTGTAATATCTTACTTGCCTCTCACTCCTCACCCATCTCCTGTTAAATTTTGTATTTGCAACTTCCTTGGCAGAGGAACCTGTCTTTTTGGCTTACATCGTAACTCTAAAGCATCATATGCCTTGATGGATCATCTTCCCAGAAAGCTCTGGGAAATCCACATCTGTAGGAAATGTGTTCATCTGTAGAAAATATGTCCACTATAGAGAAGGCAAGGCCTTTTCTATAGTGGCTTCTGGCTCCTGTGTGATGTTTGGTTCAAAAACAACAACTGATTCAACAAGTCCTCACTGTTCTTGGTCTTTGAACTGGTATATACTGTAGCTTTGCCTTGGCACCCAAAGACACAAAACACCAGATATATGGAAGAAACTAAATTTATAAGTTTATAAGTATATTGGGAACTGAACCATGTACCTGCCTAACTCTCCAATGTGGGATCCTGACACTTATGCAAGACTTCAGGAAACTGATTCCTCTTGCAGCTAACCAGGTTTGTGGGATCCTACTATGGCTTGAAGATCAAGGCCAGTATTCTGTATTGTTCCTGTCTAGTCATTGTCCACACACTTTTGAATGTGTGCAGAGAAGAACCACCTCCTCCTCCGCCGCCGCCGCCTCCACTACTACTACTAATATTAATAATAATAATAATAATAATAATAATAATAATAATAATATACCACTTTCCCACAAAAGTTCTCTAAGCAGTTTACATAGAAAAATGAATAAAAAAAGGATAAGATGGTTCCCTGCCCCCCAAGGGTTCACAATATAAAAAGAAACATTAGGTGGACACCCAGAGGTGTATGTAGGGAAAATAACGCCTAGGGCAAGCACTGAAATTGTGCCCCCTGTCCAAACATCTGACACCCATCTTTCAGATAACTTTACCATAATATCAGCTCAAAAATACAAGTCAAGCACGTTAATCTTTTAATATTTCAAAAACTATTTAGCAGTGGACGTAGCCAGACCAAAAAATGCTGGAAAATTACAAATTTCAGTATGCTGGGGCTCATGAAATACCCAAATACTATGTGGAGGTGTACTTGGAAAACTAAACAGAAGTGCCTGTCTAATTCTCTACTATGCATTGTCGCATCACTATTACATAAGTTTTAAAAATAAATGGAGAATTTGACTTTTCCCAGATACTCTGAAAATAATTAAAGGATATGCAGAATAAACTGTGTCACTGCTTGGAATATATTCTAGTATTTCAGGAAGACAGTTAAAATGAGAGAAAGAGAGCAAGAAACTCCCAGTGGGCCTTAATACTAAGGATTTCACACTGATTCAAAGACAAATTCACCATTAATAACCATATTATTAAGACATCACATTTAACTCACTTATCACAAGAAGCAAAGTAAGAGCAAATGAATACAATCCTAGTTCATAAGCTTCAGCTCAGTATTCACAAGCCCTGATTCTCTGTACATAGTGCCAAACTAAATATGTGCACAGTGACTTGTATTATATTGATTTTTTAAAAAAATTACCTGTAGCCCCTTCGGGGGGGCTTCCTAAAGGCTGGGCGTGGGGGTCTGCAAAGGTTCCCCTGCTGGCCTATAGGGCCTCGCAGGGACCATTTGAGCATGTGCAGTGGCCATTTTTTAAAATAATTTTTTTTAAAAAAAATGGCCGCTGAAAACAAAATGGCTGCTGCGCATGCTCAGATGGCCTCTGCATGGCCTGGCATGGCCTAGGGCCTCACAGAAGCCATTTGAGCATATGCAGTGTCCATTTTGTTTTCAGCAGCCATTTTTAAAAATTTTTAATTTTAAAAAATGGCTCTCCCCTTCAAGTGTCACCCTTGGGGCAGGCATGTGCCCTGCCTGCCCCACCCTAGATAGGCCCCTGTGGACACCAGCAACAACCACTGAAGAGATTCTGGGCTGAGGCTGGATAGGAACAATTGCTCTCTACCTACTAAATATAAGAGAATCACCACTTTGAAAGGTGTTTCTTTGCTCATTAAGCAGTGGTAACTCCTGTCACTCAAAACAGTCATTGTTGGGTGCTATTGAGAAAGACAAGTCCCAAGATAATCCTTACCTCAGCTCTCCTTTAGTAGGTCACCCTGAAAACATTGGCTTGGGGTAGCCTCTCTTCATCACCTTGATGTCTCAGGGTAAACACCAGTATAGCTTGTTTTTCTCCACCATGCCCACACTGCGGAGTAGGGTTCACTGTTATGCACCCTGACACATCAAGATGATGAGCGGGGACTTCCTCAAGCTGTGACACCTAATCATGTTTTAACTAATCAATTATCTAATCAAGCCAAATCTCTGTGACATTGTACTTCAAGCAGTGGAGAGTTGTTTTTAAAGACATACTCCTCAGGCCAATCAGGGAGAGCTGATCTAAAAATTCCAATTCAATCCCTCATTGGGAGCCACCTAAACCTGCACTGCCTCCAAGCAGGCAAGGTGGGATTTCTGGCTTCTGATGAAGTGCAGGAAGGGAAGTGAGCCATTTTTAGTATGCATGTCCAGTTTGCCCTTTCATTGACTGATGAGGCTGTCTGTTTTTCCTCTCGACTCCCATATTTCTCATGCTCCTCATTTCACTAAAGGAGACTGGAGCAAACCTGTCCCTGTCTCACCTGCAATTTGCAGATGGGGATAAACACCATTCATGTGTTGTTATATTGCTTTTATTGCCTATATTTGTATTCTGTATTTTAATGTTCTCAATTTCACTGCTTTAGTTACTTTTGAATGCAACAATCGTTTATACATGTTATAAAAATAAATACAGCGACCGTGGGGGTTCGGATGTAACAATGGCACCTGAGGTTCCTGCTGCCCTGGGAGCATGAATTCCCCCTAAGGCCCATGTGAGCCTCTACTGTCCTGTCCCATACCATACTGCAGGCCAGGGTCCTCTGGGTCTAGTGGTCAAGTAAAGCAGTGGGGTACAGGCAGCAAGGTAAGGTGAAGTTTAGGCAAGTCAGGCAGCACCATGGACGGAGCCAAGGGACATGTTGACCCAACAGCTGGCATAGGCAGATGGAGCCCTGAAATATTCCTGAGCCCTGACTATACCTGCTAAGCTCCACTTCCCTGCTGAGAGAGCAACTAACTTAAAGGGGCAGCCTCCTGGCTTGAAGCCTGGCACTCCTCTTCCTTTCCCTTTGTTCCTGCCTTGTTTGCTGCTGGACACTGATACACTATCAGTGGGGCTGATGGAAGAGGTGGTGCTGGTCCCTCTGCAGGCTCAGGCTCTGAGGATGTCAGTATAGAGCAGGCATCCCCAAACTGCAGCCCTCCAGATGTTGCTGAACTACAACTCCCGGCATCCCTAGACACAATTTTTTTGTGGCTGTGTATGCTGGAAGTTGTAGTTCAGCAACATCTGGAGGGCCGCAGTTTGGGGATGCCTGGTATAGAGGGTCTGGGTTCCTTGGGCACTGTCACAGGGGGCTCTTTCTCTAGAGTTCCCACCAGCTCCTGTCTGGTGTCTGGATCTGACCAGACTGGGTTCTGGTCCTGCCTCCTCAGAGCTAACCTCTGTGACTTTCACAGAGAGCTTATCACTGGGGTGGGGGGCAGGATCTGATATGGGTCCTGCTTCTTCAGAATAGGGACCTGAGTCCATTGCTGGCTCATCTTTGTCCTAGTCATGGCTCAACATCAACAGGCTCAACTCAACAGGTTCGGGGGTTAGCTGGTCTGAATTAATACCAAACCAGACCCAGTTCAAACCGAGCCAGTTCAGAACTCTACTGGTAAAGGGGAATCTAGTGAGGATTCCCCTTTACTAGTAATGGGGCAGGGAAACTTCTCTAAACCTAGAGGGGGTGGGAGGGGAATACTATCAAGTACTAGCAGCAGCAGTGGCTGTAGCGGGGGCAGCAACAGCTCCCACCCACCCCAACATTCCCCAAAGTAGCCCAGGTCGCCAGCAGCCCAGTTTGGGCCTCTGTGCATGCAAGGAGGCCATTTTTGGGGCCTCTGCACAAAGGCCTTTTGCATAACCACACAATTTGTGTTGTCACACAAACATTATCTGTACATGTGTGGAAGCCACTAAAATTATCTCCACTCATGTGCAGAGGCCTGAACTGGGTCAGAGAAGTCCCAAACTGGGCCACTGCAAGCCCAGGCTATTCTGGAGGAGGCCAACAGGGGTGGGGGGGAGCTGCCCCCACAGCTGCCCCTCCCCCATGGCCGCTGCTAATGCAAGTACTAAATGACTCCCCTCACCCCTCCTCTCATGGCCACTGACAACACTAGTACTCGTAACTACTCTCCTCCTGCTCACTCTAGGTTTAGTTTAAGGAAGCCCCATTGCCTCTTTTCTGATAAAGGGGAATCCTCATCTAATTCTCCGTTACCAGTAGAGCTCCAAACTGATTTAAACCAATTCGGAGGTCAAACTGGACTGGCTCCGGTTCGACCAGAGCCGAAAGCAAGCTGGGCCGGGTCAGTTCAAATACAGTCCAGAACTGGCAAAACCAGTTTTGTGCACATCTCTAGTTGTTTGTTCCAATATGCTGAGATTGGGCATGATGTCCAATCTCAATATATCCTATCCTACTTCCTGCACTAAACCCAGCATCTGTCACTAACTTCAAATCTCAATTGCAAAAGTTGGGTTTCCTGAAGAAAGTAAGACAGCAGAAGTAGAATCTTATGTGAGGATGGTGAGGAGTCCACATTCCCAGGGCGGTGGCAACCTCAGATGCTGCCATTATGTCTGATTTCACCATTATGAGTGACTTCTGAGTGAGACTGAATGGCCATTATGTCTGAATTCACTGTATTACTCCAGTTCACATTCCACCTGTTTAACTTAATCCAGCAAGACTTCTCACCAATGCTAACTTATCCTCATGTATTTCCTCCTTATCATAGCCACCTTTCCTGTACATTTCTTTCTGACTCTTTTCTCTTTGCTGATGAGCAGCTCTTAACCTTCCTTTCACTGCCTCCTCTGATCTGAATTAGTATTGTACCAACAATATACAGCAGCATTGCCTGAGGAGAGGCAGAGCAATGTAGTATTTCAAGACATAAACTATATTTAATCAATATATCCCCATGAAGCAGAATTGTGTGGGGCAGTGAAGTACAAGGAAATGCATAATTGAATCAGTCACAATTTCCTGGTAACCTCACATCAATAATAACTCTCTTTTTTTTTAAGATGGAAATGTAGTTATTTATTAAGAAGTGTGGAATTCCCATGAGAAATGCTGCAAACCACCCTTTTGATTTTTTTCTCAAAATGTCCAGCTGTCTCACCTGCAGAGGAATCTCCCAAACTTGTTTCAAATTCTGTTTTCAGAAAAACCTTGATAGCAACTCTGCTGGAAAAGGGGATAGGAACTATTTGATGCTGCCATGTTGTGGGTTGTTTTTTTAAAGATGTTCTTTCCTTTCATAGACAAGATTCATCCGATGACAAGATTCTTTTAAAAATCTATTTAAGTTGGTGAAAGTTACCCAGACCAAGTACTCCAGTTACCCTGTGAATAAAAATAAATACACTCTAAATTTAATAATAGCATGATGGCTCGCTATTATTGAAAAAGGCTGGCAGCCTCATGAATCATAATGTCCATATAGGACAGTGATAATAAGCATTTATGTAGCATATTTTGAATGTTCAAAACACAAATGTAATCCCCAAGACATCTCTGTAAAATAGGTCACTTGATTACCACCATACTGCAGAAACAGGGACAGAGGCTAAGGTAATAGTGGCTTGCCTTCAGAGTTCATAGTCTATGATGAGTTCATTCATCACACCTGAGGTGTGATTTGACCCAGGAGCTTCCTGGCAGAGGAGAGTTTTAGGGGCTTCAGTGCCTCGCTTTGATATGTTGTGCTGCACACACTCCAAGGTCTGGAGGCCACAACAAGTAGAAGAGCCATTTACAATGGCCAGTGTGACCATTGCGGGACAGGGGTGGGGTAGGAGAGACCTGGTTTCTTCAGTGCATTTGCTGCACTGTGCCAGGCTGAGGTGTGTCTAGACTGCATCAATGCTGCAGCATCTATTGCTGGCATGTCACTTTTGTCCAATTTATTATTAGCTTGCTTGGGAAGTGTCTGGTGCACTTTTATCCATCCTGTCATCTTAAAAATGTATATGCTTGTGGGAAGATCTGGCAAATTAACAACCTATTGCATTTCATAAATCTTCAATGCCCTCCCCAGATTATTCTGAAAATTATCCTCATTTTCCACCAACCTCTTCAAATGATGCCTTTTATCAACATTCAAATTATCTTTAAATAGAATATTTTTATAGGTATTATTTTAAGAGGCTGAAATTTATGCAGCCAACATGTTGGCAATGAAATTTCTGCCACCTGTTTTCCCTACAAGCGGATCAAAACATCCACTTTGGCTTGCAATTATCCACTTCCATTTACTTTCCTCTATGTCATAATTCTTCAGTTTGTGTTACCAGTAATACTGCGGAATCAGAGATTTCCAGCTCGTGAAAGGCATGCAAAAACATCAAACAAAGAGACACTACCAGCCAATTAGACCAAATTAGAGCATTAAAATTAGCATTTTACACTACACAGTGAAGTGTAACTGCCTTCACTTCAGCTTGTGGCTATGGCATAGTCCAGTTTTGCCAAAGCTTTGCAAATCAGGGCTATTGCCTCATTTAATAAATTAAATAAATATTTATCAACAGGTTGTATGGCTTTTAATTAATTGTTCAATAATTGATTGTTTATTAATAATGACACATATGAATAAAGCAATAGTCCTAAGGAAAAAACACATAGAGGTGGGTCTCACGATCACAGAGACCCACCCATAGGGATGGAGCCAGCAGAGGCTGGGAGGATCAAGGGTCGTGCGGCCCCTGGAAGCTCCAGTATGCCCTGCGCGAGTGCGTAGGGCATACTGGAGACACCCCCGAGCTGGGAGGCTACTTTTAAGCCTCCTAGTTGGGAGTCTCCTCGTGAGTAGCCATGGCACGGAGCCGCACCACAGCTACTCACAATCCAAAAAAATGGGTTTGCGGAGCACTCGTTCCGCAAACCTGGTTTAAGGGGCGGGTTACTTGAGTGGGCTTCCCACTCAGGAACCACCGGGCTCTCAGCTGAGCCCGGTGGTTCACACGGACTGCAAAAATTGGGCTAGGCTCCCTTAGCCAGATTGTTGGAGTCCGTGTGAATAGCCTCCTTGTTTTAATTATGCACTTACATGGTGCCCAAGTGGGGCTCATGTTAAAAGAGGCATCACATCCTGTTTGAGAGTGAGGCTCATTGCCTCTTCTAAGATTACATCTATCTACCCACTAAAGTTGTTGAATGCTCCTTTTAAAAAACAAAATCTTCAACCCAGTAAATTTGGGAACAAGCTGGTTCGACGCTGAACTCAGCTTGAACCGAGCTGGCTTGCACACCCCTAATGTGGAAGCAAAGTAGGGAAAAAAACCTGGGTAAAAGTGATTGTGTGGAAGCAAGGTAGGAGAAAAAGCTATCCTCCTGCCTTGCTTCCACACAATCTATTCTACCCAAGTTTTTCTGTCACTTCCACAGAACTGAAAATTGGGAGCACACACAGCTCCCAAACCCAGGTAGAACAGTTTTTGATTGTGTGAATGATCTCAATGTGTTTGTGACTTATGGACTATCCTTTATTTTCTATAGCTCTGAATGCACAAAGTGTTGCCCTAGGTGTTCAATGCTCCTATACTTCAGTTTGTAGTTAGAGATGCCACCTCAGTTTGTTTTGCTCTTGAATATAGTCAAAATTACTGTATCAGTAATTTCTTCATTACTGTATCACATGTTCTTCATTACTGTATCACATGTCACTGAGTCCCACAGATCAGTTTACAAACTAAATGCTAATGGCTATGCAATATTTTCTATTTGGAGACATGCTAATAGTCTGCAATTTGTTCACCCAGGCTTTTAATTCAATTTACAGTTTTAATACCTTTAACTTGTTTTAAGTTTTAAATTGTTTTTAATGTTTATATTTTGTTTTGATTGTGTTTTTATTGTGAGCCAGAGACACAAGTTTTGGGTGGTCTAAAAATCTGTTAAACAAACAAACAAACATTAATATATCATTTTTCAGGTTTGAAGAAAGTTCCTCTTAAATGCTTGAAGGAACCAAATACATGATCCAGCTTTCTCCAGTTGCTGCTACCAGTGTTGGCTGAGGTGTGAACAATTAGTGTCAGCCTGGTAAACATTCTGGGACTGAAACTGCCTATCACATCTAGTGCAGATTATTTGAGGACTACAGCTATATAACTGATAACTGATGCACTAGGCAGAAATTCATGTGGGGCATCTCTAGGAAGTGAATGGGAAAGTTGCACCTGTTGAATGTCTGCCTGGATACATCCCTCCCTAGCCCAATATCTAACTGAAAGTTCAAGGCACAGTGTGAGTGCATGGAGCTTCATTTCTAAAGCCAGCAAAATATACCAGACTGTACAAAGTCTTTACAGCTAATATGGCATGTACGTTAAGATGGGCAACTTGGAATTTCCATGCTTTTTAGAGCACAAGTGAATACATATAGCATCTTAACTCTCATCTTGAACCAAAGCTTTTGGGGTGACTGACTTGTTAAAATATTGTAATAGGGACCTCCGTTTTCCATTCCTTTATTTTCTTTGGATTCATTCCATCCTACATTCCCCTTCTCCTGAATTCTCACTTATTTAGGTACTGGTATGGATAAAAATGTCTTCTGGTAGCAAGTTTAAAGTGTTCACTTTTCTAAGCAGGGTCTGCCTTGGTTTGCATTTGGATGGGGGACTACATGTGAGTCCTGTCTGCTATAAGATCTTCCCCTTAAGGGATGGGGCCATAGCTCAGTGGTAGACCATCTGCTTTACATGCAGAAGGTCCCAGGTTCCCTCCCTAGCATCTCCAAGTAGTGCTGGGAGACTCCTGCTTGTATCCTTGGAAAGCCATTGCCAATCAGAGTAGACTATACTGAACTAGATGGGCCAAAGTTTTGACTTGGTATAAAGCACCTTCCTATGTTCCTGCTTTGTCTGCTGGCCCATCCTAAACACATGGGGTAGAAGAATGGGTGAACATCTTCTCCCCTGTGACCAGCACACCATCCTCCTGCTATCTAACTGTATAGGTCGACAGTTCATTTGAAACACCTCTAAACATGCAGGTTAAAAACTAAATTAATGTAGTATTTAATTCACATATTTAGGAGCACTTCAGATGAATACCCTCCCCTGTGTAATTGGATGGCAGTGGGGCAGCACTGCGGAGGGGGGGGGATGTGCCCACTCATGCTCCTCCTCCATACAGTTAGATGGGCTGGTCAGAGTATAATCCAAACCAGCCCTAGGAGAATTTCTAAAATGAATATAAGAACTACAGCATACACAATTTGCCACAGCTTTCAGATCATTCAGTTAATTTGCATTTCCCCCCTTTACTGTATGTTACCAGTGAGCATATGCACATTGATAAAGCACTGCAAAATATGATTATATCATGTTTATTTTACTTAAGAGCATATGCACTCCTGCACATTAGTAAAGCACCATACCAAAAGTAGTAGTTTCTTTTCCATAAAGCATATATGACCATATGCAGAATCTCATGAAGATCACATTTGCAGTGTTTTACCAATGCCAGCGCACACATTGGTAATGTAGTGGGAGAAGTCATGAAGAAGTCAAAGGAACTGAAAGCTGCAGCATATTATGCACAAAATTTACAAAAATTCCACACAAAATTTAGAAAGAAAACAGTGGAACAATGGAGAATTCCTAATGCATTGCGTCCACTTCATAAATGAGACCAGGAATCTGGAACTCCAAAATCCAAAGAGACTATGACTAAATCACTTTTTCTATGTTGCCTCTATAAAACAGCTGGTTTGGGCTTCGGGCATTGTGTGGAACCAAATAGGACAGTACACCATCAATTTAACTTTCATTTTAAACAATAAAATAGAATATAATTGTCCCTTTTCCTTAGTTGCAAAATGATAAGAACAATATACATGGTATTCTCTCTGTCTCCCAGTTAAGTGGTAAAGACTGTGGCCCAGTTCATACATAACAGGAAACCAGAGGTCTCTTCACTTCCAGTTTCCAACTGTGAATGTCCGAACCCAGGGAAATGGAGTTTGCGGGAGAAAGTGACCCATGCAGGCTATTTACATGAGCGAGCAAAACCGAGCTAAGGGAGCCCAGCCCAGTTTTGCTCATCCATGTGAACCACTGGGGTCGCACCTGATCCCAGTTGCTACCCGGCGGCAAACCCACTTAAGCAGCCTCCAGTTTAAATGAGGTTAAGGGAGCAAGTGCTCCCTTACCCTTATTATTTTTTTTGATTGTGTGTCTGCCCCAACTGCTTGCAGCCATGGCAGGCACACTCGGGAGGGGGAGGAGGGGTTCCGAGTAATGCACTGTGCAGTTGCACAGTGCATTATTGGGGCTCCAGGGGGCGGGGCACTGTGTGGCAGCACAACTTCTAATCATCTGCGGGGAAGGTAAGGTTAATCCTCCTTCCCCACAGTTTGCCCCAAAGCTCTTCTCACTGATCGCGAGAAGAGATTCACAGTTTCCTTTCCCAATCTCCACTCTGAACCTTTGATCAGAGTGGAGATTTGCCACTGAAAACTCAATTTCCGTAGTGCCAGAGTTACACCCAAAGGCTGGCACCACCGTTTGGGCCCCACTGGAGCTGGAGTTGAGGAAGGAAGCTCCTCCTTCACTCTGGCCTGATTTTTTGTGCAGGCTGTCTTTCTATTAAGAAGGAAGCCTGCATAGCCAGCTCCCTCGTCTCTCCACTGACTGCAGAGAGACATTGTCCCCAACATCCAAGCACAGATGGGAGAGTGGGGCAAGGGGGGCACAGAACCGTGGGTCTATTGGACCCATGATTCTGTGTTATATATGAACCGGGTCTGTGACTTCAGTTGAGAAGTTCTAGTTTCCACCCTTTCTAAAAGCCCAGCTATCAAATTTTTCCTTTTCCTTTTAATATTTTCTCTTTACAACTTTATATCAAAATGTGGCCATTTAAGAACTTTTCTTTATCCTTTTCCAACTAGCAAGAGTCAGATCTTAAACTTCTGTGATGATGCTATATCAGTAGGATCAGGTTCTCACCTCAGAAAGCACCCAGCCCTTTGCCTGGGAAATGGTCACTCTCCCTTTGGCACTTTTCTGGGCTTTCCTCTTGGTGATCAGCACAATTTTCCTTTTTATGTTTTCCTTCTTATATCTCATCAGGTCTTCCTGACTATCCTCAGGAAACAGTAACGTTTAAAAGGTAAAGTGTGCTGTCGAGTTTGTGTTGAATCCTGGTGACCACAGAGCCCTGTGGTTGTCTTTTGGTAGAATACAGGAGGGGTTTACTATTGCCATCTCCTGCACAGTATGAAATGATGCCTTTCAGCATCTTTCCTATATTGCTGCTGCCCTATATAGGTGTTTCCCATAGTCTGGGAAACATACCAGTGAGGATTCGAACTGGCAACCTCTGGCTTGCTCAGTAGTAACATTTAACTGATGTTCTAATTCCTGAACTGTCACTTTTTCTCTGTCTCCCTAACAGTAGCCTCACCAGCCCAGCTGAAGCAACACCCCTTAGCAACAGTTACTAGGTTAGACTTCTCCTAAACAACTAGCAGTTATCTACCTATATCTTCAACTAAAGCAAATTCTCCACATAGACATTCAGGTGAGGAGGGCTTCAGGATCATTCCTAATACATTGTAAACATAACATCATTTTTAAAAATTTCAGACCAGAAATGATTTTTGTATGATTTATCTTACAAATGATTGCTAGAGGAGACCATTAAAACTGTCCTCCTCTTCCACAAAACCAAAGAAAGAAATAATTATGAAGAAAAAGTTTCAGAGTTCAGCATCGAATTGCATACACTCTATTGTTCCATCAAATGCTGAAATATTCCCCAATTTATGTTTACTGTGACAGTATGTTCCATTCCTGGACAGCTTGCATAACAACATCATCCAGCAGTTGACAATTATTAAATAAACATCCTCAAAACATCATGTTCTCTAAAAGGACTTTTTAAAGGATGGGGATGAAGAGACATGGTTATGACTTTGAAATGGAGTTATATTTTACCACTTATTTATAGACACAGAGGTACTGGGAGACAAAAGTATGGTCATGTTTAAAAGTATGAAGCAGAAAAATCTGTGACCTCACCAAGGGAGGTCAGTTGAACTGGCTAGATGTGTTTCGTTTGCTGAACAATAAGGAGGCATAGCCCCATTAAGAAACACGATTTGCTGTGAGTGATTACAGTTACATGGAAGCCGTGGTGGGGGGAGCTTTAATGGGTTTGACTGATTAATCAACTAAAGTAAAGATAGATTGAAGATTGGCCCTGAGAGAAGGCAGATTAATCAACTGAAGATTGGCTTTAGTTTAATTTAATCTCATTTCATTTATACTAAATTAAGTTAGTTTAATTTAGTTTAATCTGTTATTAAAGATCAGAGAGGGCCAGTCTTCACTGGTGGGATTCAGAGTTAAGTGCACAGAGTTAAGTGTTGTTATTATTTAAAGTTATTTTGGTTCTGTTGTATTACCGAAGAAGAGTTTGAAAAATGAAACTATGAAAGATGGCCTTTCTTTCTAATGATAAGAGGCTGTTGCTTTTTTAATTACATTTTTAGTTCTCACACTTCTTCAATATCTCAAAAGGGCAACTATATTGAGACTGTGGTAAGATGCAGATGTATTTAAATTTAGTTGATGAATCCATTGAAACAATCCATCAGCTTAGTCATCTTCAATGCTGGCAGCCCCAATAAAAACTCAGTTGCAGATAGAATTAATTAGATCATTACTTCTGTATAGGGAGTAAGGTATAAAGGACATCACTGCCTATGACAGAGTTCATTTTAACTGCATCAGAGAAGAAATATTAATGTAGTAGCGGTTAAATTACTATCATTTGTGTATTTTAATTTATTTTTTGCTTGTCGTACAGAAATATGGAGAAACCATATCACAAAATTCTCCAGGTTTGCTGCCTTGGGAAGAACCCTGAAACTCTTTTAAATTCAACTTTTTTCTTGGGAAGGACTCTGAAATTCAAATCTAAATTTTAGTTTCTCCTTGGGGGCACCCTAAACTTTTCTTTCAAATTCCACTTTGGAGAAATTTCAGTTCCAGCCCTACCACTGCTGATCAGTTGATGTTTCCTCACTGAACACTAATGTCTGTAAGACATTTCTTCAATGACCCATTAATGTTAGTAGCCACTAACACACCTACTGTAGAGAAACCACCTGAGAGAGAAACCATCTCTGAGAGAAACAATGCAGTAACCAAAGGTGGGAGAAAGAACTAAATTATGCATCTGGCTAGAATGCACCTTGGGGGAGGGATGTACATAAAATGGAATTTGTGTTTTGTTTCAAGCTTGAAACAAAATGCAAATGGCCAGAACATTTTGTCAAAACAGTGGTCGAATTGGTTGTTTTGACGAAACACAACTCAAAATGTTTTGCATGTTTTTGCCATCCTATATAATAAAATGCTAGGTGTCTGTGTCCGTGTCTTTTTCGGGTGTTCTGGGCATGCGCGGAGCACGTGCGCAGAACACGCCGAAAGAGACAGGGACACAGACGCCAGACGCCATGTTGGCCGGGAGGAGGAGAAGCGGCCGCCAAGGAGAAGCGGCGGCCGCCGAAGCTGGGCCAGGGGGAAAGGGGCGGCGGGGGAAGCCAGCCGAGGCAGCGGCGGAACCGCGGCCTCGGCCAGAGGATGCGGCACGGCCGAGGCGGTGGCAGAGCCACGGCCTCGGCCAGAGGAGGCAGAGGGCCAGGCCACGAGGCGGCTGAGGGCCAGGCCACTAAGTGAAAGAGCCAGCGGGCCATGGCCATGAGGCGGTGGCGTGCCAGGCCGTGAGGCGGCCGGGGCCGGGGCAGGCCATCCAAGGTGGCCTGGCCGCAGATGACAGGCGGGGGTGGAGACGGAAGGCCCAGCCCGGCCGCGGAGGCCAGCGGCGCAAACTGAAGCGGAGGCGAAGGGCCCAGCCCAGCCCGGCCGCGGAGGCCGGCGGAGGCCGGCAGTGAAGGGCCCGGCCTGGCTGCGGAGGCCAGCGGCGGCACAGAGGCAGCGGAGCCCCCCCCAAACCACCAGGGGAGGCGGAGGCTCCCCCCATCCAAAACCACCACGGAGGCCCCCCCAAACCAAAACCACCGTGGAGGCCCCCCCCACCCAAAACCACCGCGGGAGGTGGAATGCCCGGGCGGGAGGAGGCGGCGGGGGAGGGTGGAGAAGGCAACTAGCACCCGTTATTTTAACAGGCTGAAAAATACTAGTAGGGAATAATTGGGAAATTCAAAATACCCTATTGTTCCCCATGGGTAGTTCCTAGGGACCCCAAATGTTTGCTCCCTACCAACCAACCCACAAAAGAAATGGGTAGGTGATTTTATAATTTTTTTTAAACCTTTCCCCTAAACCCCCATAGGATCCTATGGAACAAGCCAACCAGAATCCACAGCCAGACACAGTGCCCGCACTGCAGTAACATCATTGGCACAAGTTGCTTTCTCACACACAATTATGACTCCTTACTCGATTTGTATGATAACAAGCCAACCAAGGAGATCGCAAGCCAATCAGAAGCCAGTGCCAGAAAACCAATCAGCAAGGGAAAAATAGACCTCAAAAATTATGCTCGAAACAGTGAAACATTTCAACTCAAAATGGGTTTGTTTTGTTCTGAGCTCAAAATAGGCCCTTTATTTAAAGGGCATTTGTTTTTAAAGCTCAAAACAGCTTGTTTCGAGTCAAAATGTTTCGATGTCAAAGCATTTTGACGTCAAAATGTTTTGGAAATCCCTGCCTTGGGGACTCCAAGTGACTGCTACTTGCTTTTTAGGGAACTATGTTTCTTTGTAGAATACAGCTTTCTGCTTGGATTTCTGTTTCTTCCATCATGTAAACATGAACATCAAAGTACAGCTTAGTCAAACTAACAACATAGGAACATAGGAAGCTGCCTTATACAGAGTCAGAATATTGATCCTTCTAGTTCTGTATTGCCTACACAGATTGGCAGTGGCTACTCTAAGTTTACAGGCAGGAGTCTCTCTCAGCCTTATCTTGGAGATGCCTGGGAGGGAACTTGGAACCTTCTGAATGTAAGCATGCAGATGCTCTTCCCAGAGCAGTCCCATCCTCTAAGGAGAATATTTTGCAGTGCTCACACATGTAGTCTTCCATTCATATGCAAACCAGGGAGGACTCTGCTTATCAAAAGGGGCAATTCATTCTTGCTACCACAAGACCAGCTCTACTTCAAACAAATTGCAATAAAGTGTTCCGTATACCCATATGTTTAGAAAAATGTGCTGTATCATATCAAGTCCTCTAAAATTGCATAAAAGAATATTCCAAATCTCTTGCCCAGTTCTTTTTATGGTATTCATATTACCAGTTCAATTTCTTGAAATCATTAAGATAGTAGATAAATAAGCAAAAATCTGAAACATTACATCAAGATATCCAAACTAATACATAATCATATTAATGTATGTACAATTCAACATTTACTGTGACCAAATTAATTTGAGATTTTGTAAATATAAAATTACAAAATCAAAATTGGAATAATATTTTCCATAATTCAAATTTAAACAAAAACATATCACATAAAAACAACAGAACAGTTGTACATGGACACTTGCATAATTCGAACCTGATTAGATGAGACAACAGAGAGCCACAACTGGCTCTCCTGCTATTTAGTGGCTGCTATTTGCTATTTAGCAAATAGCAGCCACAAGGTATCAGGACACTGAGGAGACAGAGGATACTTTCCCCCATAAAATATCATAACACCTTTTCTGATGAAAACCACACAGTTGTTATTTGACCCATTGTCCCCACACCCCAGCCCCAAGGAAGACTCAGATGTGTATAACTTGGGTGTAAGGGTCACAACTTTATTGCTTATGATTGAATCAGTGAACTGTGTGGGGTCAAACTCCACACACACACCCCAACAGTGTGGGCCTAACAAAGGCCAGGTTCAAACTAGGGGTGTGCACGGAACCGCAGAGCTGCAGTCTGGCACTGTGGGGTGGGTTCCTTTAAGGGTGGGGAGGGTTTACTTACCCCTCCCGCCGCTTGCCCCCCTCCAGTGCACGTATTTACTGTAATAATTGGGGCAGCAGGATACTTCCCTGCCACCCCTTGTCCCTCTGCAATGCCACCTTAAAACTCACACCTTAAAACTCCAATGCAATGCCGCCTTAAAACTCACAGCATCGAGCCGGCCTCCGCTCCGGTGCCTCTCCTCCCGGCGGCTCCCCCATCCTGAGCCGCCGCTGCCCAGCAGCCACTGAGTGAGAGAACAGCTCCGCCAGGGAGGACGCGCCGACGCGCCCAGACAACCCTCACTTCCGGCTTCCATGCGACTTCCCCCCACATACAGAGTGGAAGAATGCAGCCACTCTGTATGTGGGGGGAAGTCGCATGGAAGCCAGAAGTGAGGGCGGACTGGGCGCCACGGCGCTGCAGCATGTCCTCCCTGGCATTCTCTCACTCAGTGGCTGCTGGATGGCGATGGCTCAGGATGGGGGAGCCGTCGGGAGGAGAGGCGCCGGAGCAGAGGCCGGCTCGGTGCTGTGAGTTTTAAGGCGGCATTGCACTGGAGTTTTAAGGTGTGAGTTTTAAGGTGGCATTGCAGAGGGACAAGGGGCAGCAGGGAAGTATCCTGCTGCCCCAATTATTACAGTAAATACGCACGCTGGAGGGGGGCAAGCGGCGGGAGGGGTAAGTAAACCCTCCCCGCCCATAAAGGAACCCCCTCCACCTGGACCGGACCGGCCAGGTCCGAACCGGTTCGAACAGTCCGGACGCCTTTACAATGGCCTCCGGACTGGTCCGGACCCATTCCTAGTTCAAAAATCACTGTCCTCCCCCATGCCTTAAATGGGCAACACACCCTGACTCAGGATAGAAGCAGGGTAAATTCACTTCATCCCCTTCATTGTCAACACCACAGGGGTCAGGACAACTTCTAGGGCTTCTCACCCCGCAAACCGCACAGACTTTGAGGTTTGTCAAGCCCTGAAGCATGGTAATTCAAGCTCCCTGAGCTGCAAAGCCACTAGGGAGCAATTGAACGATCTACCCCTTTTAACTGCCAAAGGGTGTTCACTGATTTTCAACCCTACTAAACCACCACCCAGCCTGCACTGTTCCTGCCCAGTTGTGACCTGACTAAAACTAGGAAAAACAGAATGGAGTAGGCAAAAAGACCCCCAACATAACCAATTTGTTTAGAGCCAAAACTTCCTGCTTGGTCCCCAAAAGAATGACCAGCAAAAGCCCATTCTGTTCCTAGGGATGGGGGCGGGGAACCAAATGGAACAAACTGAAGAGCCTGGAGTGGGGAGCCACCTGAGTGACATGCAAACCACACCCCCAGCAACAACCCTGACCTATCAGGACAGCACTTGGGGCTATGTGGTGAGGGGGTGAGACAAAGACCTCTCCCAGCAGCACGAGGCCTAGGGAGGGGGCATTATGGAAACAGCACATAAAGTTCCCCCAAGTGAGCAAATCGATTCGGGTGATTTTTCAACAGGAAACCAGCACATGTGTTCCCCCCAAAAAAAATATTCAAATGGTCTTGACCTGTGTCCCCCCCCCACCCTCCACACACACACACTGTGATTTGCTAAAAATTTAAGGAGTTAGGAGATCCAGTCAGGAAATCCTATTATCTTGTTTAGTTAGACCCTTAGTCAGTGAGGACTAATATTTTAACCGGTTTTATGCACCAAGGCTGTGATCCAGAAGTGCATAAGAACAGGAGTCATGGCTAAACACAGGGGCAGAGTCAATAGTGCCCCATCAACACAGGTCCATAGAAACATTGGGGGGAGCACTCAGCTGCCACTGCCTAGAACAGGGGTGTCCAACACAATTGGGTGGTAGGCCAGCTGCATATAGCTGCATGCTGTTTTCTGTCACCTGACACCCACCTTCTGTCCTCCTCCTCTCTTCTCTTGCTGTCTTCCTCCCAACATTGCCCTGCCATCTAAATTAGCTGAATGCACTGCTTTTACACCAGAATATGCTCAGGGAATTATTTTGTATTTTTCCTTTCTTTTTTATTATTACATTTCTATGCCACCCATCCAACAGCTCTGGGTTGTTTACAAGACCAAAACAAAATATAATCATTATAAAATCAAACTTAAAACCACGTAAGACCTAAACAATTCAAACAATTTTAAAACCCTGGAAGGCCAGATCAAAGTTTTAAGGGCTCTCTTAAAGGCCAGTAAAGTTTCTAAATGATGAATTTCTGTAGGGAGTGCATTCCACAATCCAGGAGAAGCTACAGAGAAAGCCAGTCCCAAGTCACCAGCAGACACACCAGTGGCAGCTGGAGATGGGCCTCTCTATGACCTCAACATGCAGTGGGGATCATTCAGAAGAAGGCATTCTCTACGGTAACCCGGACCTTTTTAGAAGAAATTCTGAACATAACCATCATCTTTTAACTGTTAATTGTTTTCAATAGATGTTTAAAACTCAATACTCAGATCGATAATTTCAAAATATCATGCCACAAGAAAAGCAGAAGCCCTCTTCCTCTCTCCCTTACCCTCCATTTATTTATTCTTTCTCCATGTCCTTCATCTTTCTCTCACTCCCCCTTCATCCCTTTCTTGCCCAAAGAAAAAGCACCCCACACCAAGTAACTTGGTTTTCTTTCCCCTCCCCCATTATCTCTCCCTTATCTCCCCTCTTCAGTGCTTTACTCACTAAAAAGCCTGCCATGGGGGAAGAGGAGGGGAGTGGTGGTGGAGGGAAGGAGGGAGGGAGCAAGCAACTCATGCTTCCCCTACAGTGAGCATAAGAGCCAGTGTGTGAGGGAGAGAAGCTGGCTGTGGACGTGGCAGGGGGAGGGGCATGAAATTGGCTGACAAGCAAACAACCAGATGGATGTGCTTGCTCTTTGGCATGTGAGAGAAAAGCAGCCATGGCAGCTTGTTCCAGGGCTGCTGCCTTCATGCAGACCAGTCAGGAGGATTCAGTGGGCCTGATCCAGTCCATGGGCCTAGAAGCTCTGCAGCCTGTCCTGCTGAAGAGTGGAGCCCCCAAATGTAGCTTTTGTGTGAATGGAGGCCAGTTGAGTGGCAAGAAAAGTTCAGTGACCCGGCAGGGCTGGAGGCACAGTCCTCAGATTGCATGCCACCTTAGGCCTGCCCTGGAGCAGCTGATAGGTGTGCGGCAGGTATAGGTGCAGCAAGAGCTACTAGCACTAATCAGCTACCCATAGGAACAAAGAGAGAAAGGGAAATCCAGAGCTTGCCTCTCTGAGCAAGGTGTTGGGGGGGGGTAGTGGATATTGGGAGCAAGCAACAAAACTGGGAGTGGTGCGGGGACAGTATGGGGGCAGTGACAGGGCAGGGGTGAGAAATGGAGTGAGTGAGCAAGGCAGGGACTGCCAAGAAGGTGAAAGGGGGCAACCAGTAAATTTATTTATTTATTTGTTATTTTATTTATTCAATTTTTATACCACCCTTCCAAAATGGCTCACGGTGGTTTCCAATTAAAACAATACCATTAAAATCAGTTAACAATTAAAACAGAAATTATAAAATAGCATAAAACCAACAACAACTAATTATTAAAACATCATAAAACAGCAATTAAACAATCAGAACAATTTAAAAACCCTGAAAACCAAGTTACAACATTAAAACTAATTACAGCTATTTAAAAACCCTCGAAGGCCAGGTCAAATAGATAGCTTTTAAGGGCTGTCCTGAAGGCCAATAAAGAATTCAAATTGCGGATTTCTGCAGGGAGTGCATTCCACAGTCCAGGAGCGGCTACAGAGAAGGCCCACCTCTGAGTCGCCACTAGATGCACTAGTGGTAGCTGTAGACAGACCTCTTCAGATGACCTTAACGTGCAGTGGGGATCACGCAGAAGAAGGCACTCTCTGAGGTAATCTGAACCTAAGCCATTCAGGGTTTTAAAGGTAATAACCACAGCACTTTGTATTTTGCCCAGAAACATATCGGCAGCCAGTGTAGCTGTTTCAAAACAGGCATAATATGGTATCTCCGGGTTGCCCCAGAGACCAATCTGGCTGCTGCATTTTGAACTAACTGAAGTTTCCAAACTACGTACAAAGGAAACCCCACATAGAACACATTGCAGTAGTCAAGCCTAGAGGTTACCAGCTGCTGCACCTGTTTTGAGGTCATCGACCTCAAGGAATGGACACAGCTGTGGAATCAGCTGAAGCTGTTAGAAAACACTCCTGGCCATAGCCTCCATCTGAGATACCAGGGTTGGGCCTGGGTCCAGGAGTACTCCCAAGCTGCACACTTGCTGCTTCTGGGGGCGTGTAACCCCATCCAGCACAAGGAGATCTAACTCATCACTCAGATTCTGAGCCCCTACAATGAGCTCCTCTGTCTTGCTTAGATTCAGTCTCAAATTGTGTTATCTCATCGAGCCCATTACTGTCTGTAGGCAGGCATTTAGGGAATGAACACCATTTCCTGATGATGCAGATGAAAAGGAGAAGTAGATTTGGGTGTTATCAGCATACTGATAACACCCAGCACCAAACCTCCTGATGACCTCACCCAGCGATTTCATGTAGATATTAAAAAGCACTGATGACAGAATGAAGCACAGAGGGATTCCATGTTTTGAGGAGCAACTGTCACCAAGCTCCACCATCTGGAATCTACCCTAGAAATAGGAGCAGAACCACTGCAAAGCAGTGCCCTTTATCCCCAACTCCCCCAGGCAATCCAGAAGGATACATTGGTTGATGGTATTGAACGCTGCCAAGAGATCAAAAAGGAATCACAGATTGAAACTGATCCAACCTAACACTGCAAGAGGGATCTCTGGACACCTCCTTCATAGACCCTGCAGAAATAGTGTAGTCCAAGTTGGCCCCAATACAGGAAATTTTATCTGCAAATAACCTATTAAAAGCATCACAGCAGAACACCTCCAGGAACTGTTTTTAAGCAGAAGGAACAATTAAATTAAACTCCTCACAACCCGGGATAGCTCTGCTGAATGCAAACCCACAGATGCAAAGAGGGCTGACCAAAATCCCATTTTTGCCGCACACACCGCTACTGCATAAGCCTTCAAACGGGTCCTATGCTGCATCCTGTCAAATTCGAGCTGAGTTCTCCTCCACTTGCTTTCCAGTCACCTACCCAACCACTTCAGCCCTTGCAGATTCTCAGTATACCACGGGGCCATTTTTTAAGCAGGTCAGAAAGGAAGCTTAGGAGCAATCATGTCTACTGCCTTGGTGAGTTCTCTATTCCAGGTTCCCACCAGGGCATTGACAGAATCACTGGCCACACCAGCTTCAAAACCCTCCAAGGCCTTTTGAAAACCTGCAGGATTCTGAAGCCTGTTTGGGCGGACCATCCTAATAGATCCATCACCCCTGCAGGGGTGGCTTGTGGTTGTGAAACCAACCTTAACCATGTAGTGGTCCATCCATGACTATGGGAAAACCACTGGATCCCCCACCCACGGAACACCCCCTGATCCGAACAAAAGACCAGATTGAGTGTGCGGCCAGCAATATGAGTTGGTTCAGCAACTAGTTGGGATAAGTCCATCCTGGCCGCTATGAATTCCTGAGCCACACCAGACAAGCCAGCCCCAAAGTGGCTGTTGAAGTCCCCCAGCACCAGAAGCCTGGGAGTCTCCAACACCAACTCTGTGACCAGCTCCATCAGCTCAGTTAAGGAGTGAGTTGGGCAGTGGGGTGAATGGTACATCAACAGGATCCCCAATCTATCCCTAGTTCCCAGCCTCAGAAATACACACTCAGTATAAGTCAACTGTCTCACAGGGGCCCTGGTAAGGGAGATGGTGTTTTTATGGACCACAACCACTCCACCCCTACCCACTTCCCATAGCCTGCTCCACAACCTGGAGGAAGAAGCTGTGCTCACATTGGACCACTTGCCTCCCCCAACCAGGTCTCGGTTATACAAGCCAGGTCTGCTCCCTCATCCATGATCAAGTCATGGATGATTTCGGTCTTATTCGGAACTGACCTGGCATTGCAGAGGAGCAAGGCCAGGCTTTTTGGGTAGTTGGAACTGCTCCCGAAGTCCTGAGAGTTGACAAAGCAGTTGGAAGTGGAAACAGTTACTAAATTACTGATTACCCTTCCCCTGTAATGGCCAGCTGCCCTGCCAGCACCAGTTCTTGTATTCCCCACCACTACAGCAATAGCAGCCCCTGAACTTCCAGACGCACCCCTGGCACCATCCCACTCAAGAGAGCCCAAACACATCTCTGCAACAGGCCTGGCACAACTCAGTACAATAAAAACCAACAACCTCTAGCCCAAACTTCCCCCAAACAAGCAGACCACTGGCCACACCTCAGGCATGCCTTCAAGAGATTTATGTGCCTCAGCCGCCCAGCATCTCCACCTCTCACCAGTTACTGCTGAGTTAGCAGGCAACAGTTGTTTCAAATCAGGTAGTGCTGGCAATCTTGGAAGGCAGCCAGCTGGAACCTCTTGGCTAGGACACAGCAGCAAGCTGGCAGGCAACCCCTTGTTTGGGCTGAGAGATAGAATGCAGCCTTGAGGGGGCCAGATGTTAAAGTCCAGGCAGGTCAGAAGGACTGAAAGTCAAATCTTACAACCTGTTCCATCCGTATAAGTAAAGTGTAAAAAAAATTGTGTGGCCTTAATGGCACTGCAAAAACATAAGGGGTGTGTGAGTGTGTGTGCACTCATTTACCTGAACACATGCCCTCTTCAGCCTTGCTGCACCACTGACCTACACATATAGAGCTCATCATACTGATCAGCTATTAGGGTGGGAGCCTTCCCACATTCCTGTTAATTAGTAGGAGTCAATCTTCTTTTAAAGGACTTTCTAAAGGCCCTGACTGGATTGGACTGAGGAATCCTATATGCAGCCACCATTTGAGTCCGATTACTCATCAAGCTAGGGATCTGCATGCAGTCTCCTAATTGGATCTGGGTACAGTTAATAGACTTTTTAGAATACCAAAGATGTTGGTATAAGCAATGCTATTGTAACAACAATTTTCCCCTAAGGAATCCAAACAGAAGCTTTACACCTGTGCTTTCCTTATTCCAAGGTCCAACATTCTGGTGCCAGCCATCTAAATGCACACTGCAAAATACTGCAGAGCAATAAACATCTTGAGAAGATATGATATTCATTTTGGCCTAAGCTGTGGATACTCTGCTGGAAACCAAAGTCTGTGATTCCCGCTATGAATGTGATTCTAAAATATGCTAGTGTGGCCAAGAATAGGAACAATGAACATGATGTAGAAATACAATATAATGAGAGGCAAATTCGTATAAACAATTAGCATGTTGTGTGCAATTCTCCACCTTTGATGTGAACTACAAAGCATGCATTAAATGATGTATCAGGAGCCCAAGGACTTGAGGATTACCTCTTCCTTTCATCTTGCAGCAAGAATGAGGCTTGGTTATCTCTCAAGGAAGCCTGTAAAGATAAAATTCCAAGGAAGTTCAGGAAAAGAACAGATCAAGGAGGAAAGCAAAACTGCTTCTGGGAAGGTATCCTGATGCCAGTATGTCAGCAATGCATTTACTTTTTAATTTATATAAATTTGTAATCTGAATGTGGAATCAATTCAACATTTTAGGATTACATAAAGGCCTTATGGCAGCTTTGGGCTAGAATAACTTTCCTGGCTAAAACGTATTGCTCACCTCCACATGGGGAATCTAAAATACAGACAACCTAAAGAGAATTTCCAGTAATAGGAAGCAGTCCTATTCCAAATAAGAGGTGTCAGGCAAGTTCCTGCTAAGTCAGAGGTAAGGTTGCCAACTGTTTAAATAAAACATTCTGGTATGTGGGATTTGTGCTATGAGCAGAATCCAGCAGTTTTTAGTTGGCCTGGGAGTGCAAAAGTGATTAATTCACTGAAAGGTGTACAACTGGCGATGTTGACAAAATTCAAAACTGGGGGCAGGGTGCTTGTCATGATACACTTAATATTCATTCAACCACACACACACTTCAAATGCATTATGAACTCAGGTCAAAGTTCAAGTCTGACTCAGAATGATCTCACACCAGTAGCATCAGTCTTCACCTCTGCAACTGCCCCATCCTTTCCTCCAAAAACTTACCTGGTGGCTGCAGAGAGACTGTGAGGCCTTATTGTAAGCCTCTCTATGAGGTCTCCGTTATTGCTTGGTATCTTGAATGCTGAAATTGCTGCATTCCAGGCACCAGGGAAACTGGGACATGTCAGTTTCCAAGCCTCCTGAGTATTTAGGAGACTTCAAGCAAGTCCACCAGAAATGTGTGCAAAACTGAAGGAAGACTTCTTCCCCTGTATAGCTTCCCTGACTCTACTTGTTATCCATGCTGGCATCAAGAAGATGTTTCTGTTCCAGAATAGAAGGTTCTTTAAAAGCAAACAAATAGCTAGCTCTGAAATTGCTGTTTTTTAACCCCACTTAGCAGCTGGGGGAGAGGGGAAGACTTTGGTACTCATCCCTTCTGGGGGGCTTCTCTGAGGCTGCGCAGGGGTGTGTGTCTCCAGAGGTTCCACCTCCCCCCACCAGCCTCCATAATGTTCTAAATCACCTGGTCCAGGCAGTCTTCATCCCATTCCAGGCCTCTCCTGCATGGCGGTGGCCATTTTGGAGGCCGCCACGCAAGGCCGGATTAAGGGCAACTGATGCCCTAAGCACAGCCCAACAATGGTGCCCCCCTCAGCCCCCTCCATTGCTTAACAGACAAGATATTAAGTCTCAAGCAAATTATTTACTTATACCTTAATATTTATTTGATATTTTTAAAAGGTTTCTTCTAGATTTTTTAAGGTTAAAAAAAAGTTCCACTCCCTATACTTTTTTATAAATAGCCGCAACAGAAGGAATAGTTGAGAAAAAATTCCATCTTCAATGTCAGACATCATAGCATATGACCATCTTTTATGTGAAGTTTTATCAATATTTTGTACTGCTCTTTACAGTAATCTTTCACAAATCAACAATTTTTTTACTTTAGATATATAGTTTAGTAGTTTCTCGAAACTTTAGTTGCTCACCGAACCAAAGAAAATGTTTTTTTAACAATGCAGAGTAAAGTTGAACACAGCAGATAAAAACAATTACAAAAAATCGACTAAAGTTGAGTGTGGTAGTGAAATGCAAGGTGGCAAAAGAAATGCAAGATGACAATAAGGGAGGCGAAAAGAGAGTTTGAGGAACATTTAGCTAAAAGTACCAAGGGGAATAATAAAAACTTCTTTAAATACATCAAAAGCAGGAAACCTGCCAGAGAGGCTGTTGGACCATTAGACAATGAGGGAGTGAAAGGGATTTTTAAGGAGGATATAGAGGTTGCAGAGAAGCTCAATGAGTTCTTTGTGTCCATCTTCACAGCAGAGGATACTGAGCATATACCTGTTCCTGAACCAGACTTTTCAGGGATGGAGGCTAAAGAATTGAGTCAGATAGAAGTGACAAGAGATGATGTTCTAAACTGTCTGGAAAAACTGAAAACTAGCAAATCGCCAGGGCCAGATGGCATCCATCCAAGAGTCCTCAAAGAACTCAAATGTGAAATTGTCAACCTCCTTGCCAAAATATATAATTTATCCCTGCAATCAGGCTCTGTACTGGAGGACTGGAAAGGAGCAAATGTAACACCAATTTTCAAAAAGGGATCCAGGGGCGATCCGGGAAATTACAGGCTAGGTTAGCTTAATATCAGTTCCAGGCAAATTTATGGAAAGCATCCTCAAGGATAAAATTGTAAAGCACATCCAACAGGCCCTGCTGGGGGAGAACCAGCATGGCTTCTGCAAAGGTAAATCTTGCCTGACCAACCTTTTGGAGTTCTTTGAGAGTATTAACAAATGTGTGGATCAAAGTAATCCAGTTGACATAGTATACCTGGACTTCCAAAAAGCTTTTGACAAATTTCCTCATCAAAGTCTCCTGGGGAAACTTAGCAGTCATGGGATAAGGGAACAAGTATATGTATGGATTGCTAACTGGTTGAAAGAGAGGAAACAGAGGGTAGAGATAAATGGCGAGTTTTTACAATGGAGGGAAGTAAGAAGTGGGGTCCCGCAGGGATCTGTACTGGGACCAGTGCTTTTTAATTTATTCATAAATGATCTAGAAGTAGGGGTAAGCAGCGAGGTGGCCAAATTTGTAGATGATACTAAACTCTTTTGGGCAGTGAAATCCAAAACCGATTGTGAGCAGCTCCAAAAGGATCTCTCCAAACTGGGGGAGTGGGCGACAAAATGGCAAATGCACTTCAATGTTGGCAAGTGTAAAGTGATGCACATTGGGACAAAAAACCCAACTTCAAGTACACACTGATGGGATCTGAGCTGTCGGGACCAGGAGAGGGATCTTGGGGTCATGGTGGACAGCTCGTTGAAAGTGTCGATTCAATATGTGGCAGTTGTGAAAAAGGCCAATTCCATGCTAGGGATCATTAGGAAGGGGGTTGAAAATAAAATGGCTAATATTATAATGCCCTTATACAAAACTATGGTGCAACCACATCTGGAGTACTGCGTACAATTCTGGTCACCATATCTAAAAAAGGACATTGCAGGACTGGTAAAGGTGCAGAAGAGGGCAACCAAGATGATCAGGGGCCCAGAGCACCTTTCTTATGAGGCAAGACTACAACACCTGGGGCTATTTAGTTTAGAAAAAAGACGACTGTGGGGAGACATGATAGAGGTCTATAAAATCATGCATGGTGTGGAGAAAGTGGATAGAGAGAGATTATTATTCTTCTCTCATAACACTAGAACCAGGGGTCATCCCATGAAATTGATTGCCAGGAAATCTAGGCCCAACAAACAGAAGTACTTTTTCACACAATGCATAATCAACTTGTGGAATACTCTGCCACAAGATGTGTGACATCCAACAAGCTGGATGGCTTTAAGAGGGGTTTGGATAACTTCATGGAGGAGAGGTCTATCATTGTCTACTAGCTGGAGGGCTGCAGGCCAACTCCATCCTCAAAGGCAGGATGCCTCTGAGTACCAGTTGCAGGGGAGTAACAGCAGGAGAGAGGGCACGCCCTCAACTTCTGTCTGTGGCTTCCAGTGGCATCTGGTGGGTTACTGTGTGAAACTGGATGCTGGACTAGATTGGCCTTGGGCCTGATCCAGCAGGGCTGTTCTTATATTTAGTGAAAGAGTTAAGGGCATGATAGTTAGGGGGTAAACTCTGTGGTGCCCCCCTTCCCTTGATGCCCTAAGCAAGTTCTTGTTTTGCCTTATGGTTAATCCAGTGCTGCCGCCACGCATGCCCAATGGGTCTCTGCGAATCATGAACCCTGCTGAACTGAATCAAATGAGGAGGTCCAAGTGGGGTGCAGAAATGAACTTGGCCCAGTCTGGTTTGGGTCCAGTTCGGACTCGAACTGAACCGGGCCAGCAAGTTGTGTGCACACCCCTACTTTTGGCAGAGTTCTAATTTCTGCTGCTGGTGAATATCAATTGTTGTGCTTGCCTTCTATTTGGTAGCAGTGGTATTTTCTATTTGGTAGCAAGGCAGAGGATACTGACCATATTCCCTCTCCAGAATTGAGCTTTTCAGGTTTAGTGGCTGACAAACTGGGCCAATATGAGGTGACAAGGGAAGATGTTCTAAACTGTCTTGAAATAATAAAAATTAATAAATCGTCAGGGCCAGATAGCATCCACTCAAGATTCTGAAGGAATTCAAATGTGAAATTTCCGATCTCCTAGCAAAAATATATAACTTGTTCCTACAATCAGGCTCTGTATCAGAGGACTGGAAAGTAGCCAATGCAACTCCTATTTTCAAAAAGGGATCTGGGGGCATCTGGGAAATTACAGGCCGGTCAGTTTAATTTCAGTGCCAGGTAAATTGATGGAAAGCATACTTAAGGACAAAATTGTTAAACATATAGAAGAAAAGGCCTTGCTGAAGGAGAACCAGTATGGCTTCTGCAAGAGCAAGTCTTGCCTCACTAACCTTTTGGAGTTCTTTGAGAGTGTCAGCAGGCATGTGGATAAAGGTGATCCAGTTGACATAGTATACTTGGACTTCCAAAAGGCTTTTGACAGAGTTCCCCATCAAAGGCTCTTGAGTAAACTTAGCAGTCATGGAATAAGGGGACAGGTTCATGTATGGATCGGTAACTGATGAGCAGCTGTCTGCTGCTCCCGCTGCCTGGGTCGGAATGAAAGAGGAAGTGCAAAACCACCATTTGCAACAGGAGAGGAGGCAGCAGCCAGACAGGAAACAGAGTAAGAATAAATGGACAGATTTCACAATGGAGGTAGGTAGGAAGTGGGGTCCCCTAGGGATCGGTACTGGGACCAGTGCTCTTTAACTTGTTCATAAACTATTTAGAAATTTGGTTGACCAGCAAAATGGCCAAATTTTCAGATGACACTAAACTATTTAGGGTAGTGATCTACAACAGATTGTGAGGAACTCAAAAAAGATCTCTCCAAACTGGGTCAGTGGGTGACAAAATGGCAAATGCATTTCAATGTAAGCAAGTGTAAAGTGTTGCACATTGGGGCAAAAAACCCCAGCTTCACATATACTGTTGGTGACTGACCAGGAGAGAGATCTTGGGGTTGTGGTGGATAGCTCATTGAAAGTGTCGACTCAGCACAGCAGCTGTGAGAAAAGGCTAACTCCATGCTAGGAATAATTAGGAAGTGGATTGAAAATAAAAAATACTACTATTATAATGCCCATATACAAATCTATGGTGTGGCCACATCTGGAGTACTGTGTATAGCTTTGGTCACTGTATCTTAAGAAGGATATTGTAGAACTGGAAAAGGCGGGGAAGAGGGCAACCAAAATGATCAGAGGCCTGGGGCACCTTCCTTATGAGGCTAGGCTACAGCATATGCGGCTCTTTACCTTGGAAAAGAGGCAACTAAGGGGAGACATGATTGAGGTATATAAAATTATGCATCTAATGGAGAGGGTGCTCAAAGCAAAATTTTTCTCCCTCTCTCACAACACTAGAACCAGGAAATTTAGGACTGACAAGAGGAAGTACTTTTTCACACATTAATCTATGGAATTCTTTGCCATGGGATGTGGTGATGATCACCAGCTTGGATGGCTTTAAAAGGGGCTTAGACAAATTCATGGTGGACAGGTCTATCAATGGCTACTAGACTAGTGGCTGTGGGCCACCTCCAGCCTCAGAGGCATGATGCCTCTCAATACCAGTTGCAGGGGAGTGACAGCAGGGGAGAAGGCATGCATATACCTCTTACCTGTGGGCTCCCCAGAGGCAGCTGGTGGGTCACTGTGTGAAACAGGATGCTGGACTAGATGGGCCTTGAGCCTGATCCAGTAGGGCTGTTCTTATGTTATATTCTTATGTTCAGTGCATGAGAGCATTCGCCACACATCTGGATACAGAAACCTGACCCTGGTGATTAACTGTTAGAAGCAATATCTTGAAAACAGCCCTTTTAGAAAACCAAAATTCTAGAATGGCTTGGGGGATATTTTTCTTTCTCTGTCTATCTTCCAGCTGTATCTGCTAGCTATAGATACATTGAACTGAACATGATCAAGTATTATTGTATCAGAACTCATTTACATGCTGCGCTTCAAGACACTGACGGGAAAAACCTTGAATTCTGAGATGAATAATATGTTTTGCACCATGAAACTCCAACAGGAAAGGCTGCCCTGCAACAGTAGTTTTAGGTACTAATATTGCCAAAGTTCATAATTATCTGGTTCAGAATATGAATTTGTCTAGCTTGAAATGCCTAGATATATTGAAAATTGTGAATAATGCATCTAACTTGTCCTTTTAAATTCAATGGGACTACTCTGAGTAAGTTTTTTCATCACTTAAAAAAACCCCATAAAAGACATACTATCAGATTGTCATTCCAGATCTTCCAGATCTTTGAAATTAATCTAGTTTTGAATCTAAAATACATTGCAAGTACACCCTTCAGATATGCAATGTGGCCTCATTTTCAAAGCCTATCATTTGACAGCTGAAAGTGCTTTATGATTGCTTTATATTACTAGTGACACTGACTATTACCTACTGGACACACATGGCATGGGACTGAAAGGAAACTCTTTGGCAGTGATTGTAAGGAGTAAAGAATAAACAAATCTCTTTAGTAGCTGACTGGGAAGTGCGGGTGGGTGTTTCAAAGGGATGATGTTGCTTTGAGGGAACTGGGCTCTTGAAGTCAACAGCCAATCATCTACATGCTTGCTTGCTCCTTCACACTCAACCTGTTTATTTGTTATTAAATGGATTTCACACAAATCTCCAATATATTCTATGGAAATAAATGCTATCAAAGCTTTGTTCCTGGGACTTCTGCCTGCTTGGGGAAATGGAGAACTGCGGACCCTTAAAAAAACCAAACATTTTAGCATATTGTACAAATGCTGTGCATTCCATAACACAAGTCATCACATATTTATCTCAGGATCTAAAAATAGCCTTAATTAAAGTCCATGGGGGTTCACTGGTTTTAGAGGGGGTGGGTGTATTTGTTCTCAAATGTAGCATGTAAGTTCCTAGGTCTACAGGCTACAGTTGGTGTTTGAACAGGTGTGCAAGCAAGGATCTGGATCAGTCCTTGCTCATTTAACAAAAAATATTCTTCTCATTTCTCAAAGGTACATTAATTAAAGGTACATTAAATAAAGAAACCTGGATCCTAACAAACTCAGAATACAATCGTGGTGTGATAGCAGTAAACTAGCAATGACTCAGCACATCATGATTAGAGTTAGAAGCAAGCCCAAGTCATTAGGGGTGGGAGAGATTTATGGAAAGCAAGCTGAACAAGAATCATTTGAGCTGATGGAGAGGCTTTGGGCCAGGGGCATAGCAAGGTTGTAGTGGGCCCAGAGACAAGATTGTAAAATGGGCCCCCCGCTCATGAAGTAAAGAAATCTTAAATGAGGCTGAATAGTGGTAACAAAATGCATAGTTTTATATATATATATATATATATATATCTCCCGTATGTGCCACAATAGAACATCATACTAAATTATATTTTAAAGGTTTTGTAAAATGAACATGAGAGGCTTTGTAAAATGAGCTGATGGAGAGACTTTGGGCAGCTGATGCTCTCGATCAGCGATGCCTCAAGCTGTGTGGGGAAAGGTTCAATGTATTAATATGTTTATATGGCTGATTACAATAACAATTTTATTAATAACAAAAACCACAAATCCAGTCTAATTCATATATACAATCACTGAATCACAGAAAACCGAACAGTTGACAACAGAAAAATCAAACTGTCAGTTCATGATTGAAATTCCATTCCTCTGTGAAGTAAATGCAGTATCATTTTGACAATGAATTGTTGCTGTCCAATGGGATGCTGTTCTAATATCCATTTCAGCAAAAGTTGTATTCATGAACTTCTGTATATTAATGGCCAATGAACTGGTGGTTCTCATCCATAACAGCAAAGGCTTAATATAGAAATTTTCTGGCATCCATGGAAAGGTGCATCTACAATTCAGAATTCCAAAGGGATTTTCAAAAGAAACTAGCTGATCCCACACAGAGCATCTGTGCAGTTGTGCACTGAGCCTGTGGCTCCCCCCCACCAGCTGCAGCTCGCATGCTCGCTCGCTCCCCTCACCCCACAGCTCACGCGCTTGCTTATTTCTCCCCGCCACCTCCTCCTCTTTCTGGCTGGTGGGGCTTTGCCCGCTGTCCACCCACTTCTTCTGGCCAGAGGGGCTTCGCCTGCTAGCCCTCCACCTCTGCATCCTGACCACCGCCATTATTTCTCTCTGCTTCAATGCTGGAACTCTTGCACGCTCTAGAGCATCTGCACGTTAGTACTTGATTGCTCCCCTTACCTCAGAGATCTTCCCACCCTCACCTGAGCTGCACTCCTGCTCCTCCTCCATCCCTTTGCTTCCATCTCCCTCACCCTTCTTGGTCATGGCTGCAGCATTGCTGCTGCCTATTGGCCAAGCTGCAGCCCCCTATCCCCAGAGACCTCCCCACCCTCACCCGAGTCCCACTCCTCCTCCAAAGAGCAGCAGCAGTGGTTGACTGGGCCGTTCCTTACTGCTACCACCACCATGGCCGCTCGTTCCCCTCAGGCCGCTGACAGACCCAGGCCTGTCCCTTGCCTCCCTGCCTCCCTCTGACAATGACCTTGGTAGCCCCAAACAGCAGCAATGGTTGACTGGGCCCTTCCTTGCTGCTAGTGCTGCCATGGCCACTTCCCCTCAGGCTGCTGACAGGCTCAGGCCCGTCCCTTGCCCTTCCTTCTGTCCCTCTTCTCCCTCCCTTCTTTTTCTCTTTCTCTCTCCTCCACTCAATCTTCCACACTCTTTCTTCTCCCTTCCTTCATGTTTTCTCTCTCTCTCCCTCCCTCCCTGAGTTAACAGATTTTGTCCATCTTGTTTCCTCATTTAATTCACACAACGGCATCCTTCTTCTCCTGAAGGGGCTCTTTCCTCCCTCACGATCCATCTTTTTGCAGACCCCTGCCTACTATCCTTTTATACATATAGATTCCTCTCCTCTACAATCAAGAACATCTTCCGACCAGTAACAGTTGCATTCCAACTGACCTTAACCATCACAGGCTCCTCCTCCCTATCTGCATATGGAATCCCCACTGCCCAATCACCATGGTGCTTCTGCTCTCACAGGCTCCTTCTCCCTATCTGCATATGGAATCCCTACTGCCCAATCAGGTGCTTCTGCTTGCAAACTTTGTCAGCCAATCACCTTCTTTCTACCACGTCCCCATGCATAGCCCGTCTTGGAGAATTAATAATATAGATGATGGTTCATAGTGCAATCCTATCTTCAATTTATGCTAGCTGGATGGAGATAGAATACCTACCTGCTAATGCCAATGGTTTTCTTTGAGATAGTGACACCTCTTGGTGTTCAAGAGGTGAACTTTATTCTTTTTAATTTCATTTATTTGCTTGTAAATCACTTTGAGAACTGTTTTTAACTGGGGGGAAACAGTATATAAATCTTCTAAATAAATAATAAATAAAAGTCATAAGAACCTTTGCACCAGTAGAGCCTGGAGATATCTTGGTTCAAGGTATTTAAACTGGTGTAGCACCATGCTTGCATAGTGCAATGTTACTCCAGAATAACAGTGAAGGAACTATGGACATTCCTATATTTTTGTCATGCTATGGTTCTTAACTTTTATATTAGCTAGATCTGATGACTAAGTAGGTTTGATGTCTACTATATATAAATGTTAGGAACCGTGATCTTGTCCACATTATATAATTAAGGGGGACGCAATCGTCTAAACACTTGTGTGGAAAATACAAGAACAGTCAGATTATCCGAAGAAAAACATTCTGAAATGTCCTTGTCAGTGACTTCTTAATGAGAAATCAATTACAGTATGAATACTCAAAAACTGAAAAGGCGGGGAGGCTGAAGAAATTACTCATACCATGTTGATGTTAATCAGGAATTAAGTATGCCTGATCAGCAGAATTAGAATGAAGTCCACATAGATGTCCACCAAACCTCCAAAGGTTTTCAGATCCCCCAGAAGTCTGAATATCTAGTATGTGCCTTAACCCTTTATTTCTAGCTTTCTATTTCAACACATCAGCATTCTTCCTCTGAATCTAAAACAAACTGTTCCATGTATTTCTGAAATATTGTGAAACTAGATCAATTCGATGGCTGCTTCTCTTCTTCCCTTTTGAATCCTATTGACTGCCCAGCAAGATTTTTTACGCAAGATTTTTGTATACAAGATTGCTTTAATGATTTTTAAAAGCATTGGAATATGGTAAAAATAGATCTGAAATTGAGGATTTAAAATTCTAATTTTAAGAATTCTTAACTGAAAAATTTGATTGGTGTAAGGATAAACAGTAAACAACAAAGAGATACAAAAACAATTCATTTTTGCTTTAAGGATTATATAGGAACCATTGGCTCCTACATAAAGTCTCCAGGAAGATTTTCAAAAGATGAACACTGCCACCTTCTGAAAATCATTCAGAACTGTAGTTCAGCTGGACAAAATGACTAGGGGCTGTACCAGGTATTCTCCTGTTTTTATTCTCAGGTAGGGGTGTGCAATTCGGATTTTTGGGTGATTCGGCTCGGACCCGAGCCGAATCACCCCCGTTCTGTTTTGTGCCCGAATCTGGGTCACCCGAATCACCCTTGATTCGGTTCGGATTCGGATTTAATCCGAATCCAAATCCGAATCGATTAGGGGGGTAAAAAGGGGCCCAGGGGCAAAATTTTGGGGTGGGGTGGTAGTGCCCAATGGGTAGAGTTTTTTCTGAGGTGTGAATTCTCATTCTATCATAGCAAATGAGATTTTTTTCAATTAAACAACTCTCATGACCCCACTTTCACTTTTTCACACTTTCCTTTACTATGAATAATATAAGGAAGTAATCAATTTAGCACACTTCACCTTATGAAGACAAACCTCATACAAATAAATTCACCATAATTCACCCCTCTGCCCAATCACTCTTAAATTGGGGATGGGTGGTAGCCTCCAGCCATCAGGCACTATCTACCAGCCCACCCCACTCCTTTGGGGCAGATCCACTTTCTGCCCCCAATCTGCCCCAAAGACACCCAAACTTCAAAAATTCTCAAAAAATCAGCCCTCTGCCCAAACCCCCTGAAATTGGTGTGGTAGCCTCCACCCATGAGGCACTACCACCCCACCCCACTATTTTGGGGCAGATCCACTTTCTGCCCCCAAACTGCCCCAAAGTCACCAAAACTTCAAAAATTCTCAAAAAATCACCCCTTTGTCCAAACCCCCTGAAATTGGGGTGGTAGCCTGCACCCATGAGGCACTACCACCCCACCCCACTATTCTGCCCCAGCCCCAACTTTCTGCCCCAATATGCCCCAATCTGCCCCAAAGACATGAGATTTTCAGAAATTTACCAAAAATCAGCCCTTTGCCCAATCCCCCTGAAATTGGGGTGGTAGCCTGCACCCATTAGGCACTACCACCCCACCCCACTCCTTTTGCCCAAATCCCATGCTATGCCCCCGAACTGCCCCAAAGTCACTAAAACTTTAAAAAATCACCAAAAATCAACCATGAACCGAATCACCCGAATTTTTTGTGCCCGAAATTCGGGTGATTCGGCTCATGCCCGAAAAAATTCGGGGGGCATCGGGGGTGATTCGGTTCGGCCCCGAATTACCCGAAATTGTTCGTTTCGGGCACAGATCGTTCTGTGCCCGAAATTTTTTGCACATCCCTATTCTCAGGCCAAAAATAGCTGTTTCATTGGTGAGGATTTAGGAATATTCCCCTTCATTTGTGAGACTATTTACCTTTTCCCATTTTGTTCAGTTCCATTGTTTCTCCCAACTGCTGCTACTGTGCTATTTTTTCCTCATTCTTTCATTATAAACAGAACATTGTCACAGCACTATGTAGCCAATCAGATTTTGATAAATGACTGTATCACTATGGACAATGTAAGTAATTTGAGAATGGCAACAATGTTTCCTGGATTAATTGGATGGGCAATCACAAACAATCAGGGATCACACACTGAATTGTGTGTGCATCATTGTAAGAGGAAGACATGTTTTGACACTGCTGAAGAAATAGTACTTTTGACTCAACCCTATTTAAAGATGGACTTTGAAATGGATGATTGGTGACTAGAGATAATCAACAAGAAGCTCTTGCAAAAGACAGGTTCCAAGATCTAATGTTAAACATTTCAAACTTTTAAAAAGAGGTTCTTGCCAAAAGAGATGGGTCAGGAGGAGAGGTCTTCATAGATAAGACAAAAATACAGTGAAACTATTATTGGAGTTTAAATTTATTGTATTCCCCCCCCCCTTTTTTTTGGCCTTCCTCAAACAAAAGGATTGGAGTAAACCTGTTAAAATAATATGAACTCAGCTTTTAGCCACTGTTTCCTCTTTTTGCTTAACCATTCAGTATTTCAATTTCTTTCAAAATTCACAGCAAGCTTCTAAAAATAACTGTCAAAGGTCTGGATTCATGGCTGCTAATAAAACTGTATACCAAGCTGAGGCCCAAAGTGACCTCAGCTTTTTGAGTAGCCTGTTAATATTTAACAAGTCTTTTGGAGTTATTTCATTAGGATCCACTTGAGTGAACTAAAATTCCCTATCCTTACAGACTCCTTCATTAATTATGAATTCATCCCAGGAAACACGAGAATATAGTGGGTTTTTTCCCCTCCTGAAACTAATATGTACATGATTGGAGGCCACTGAGTAATTTTCCAGTATGCTGGGAGTCTCAATGCAGTATTCTGCCTTTTTTATTTAGCATGAATAAAAAGTCATAGGTCGGCTAATTTGCCATCCATTTTTGATTGGTTTGAGATTGCACCACCCAATTTCAGAACTAACAATATAGCATGTGCAATTATATATACATGCACTACTGGTTTGCTCAGCCTATGCATAATATCATATTGTTCCCATGCTCTGTGCAATTAATATTCCGCTTCTGAGATTTTTGTTTGTTTTTGTATGAAGGTTAAGTCTATAAAAGCTAGCAAAGTGCATTTGGACAAAGTCTGAAACAGGCCTAGTACAGATGCAACCTTGCAAGATCACTTAAGTATGCCACTAACCTCTTTGCCTCTCATAGGCTTTGACCTTCCCTTTCTGTTTTGCCAGGGGTGTCCTTCAGGCAAGAAAGAAGACCAGGCAGCCAGTTCTCCCTCCTCTCTGCAGTCTATCTGACTGTAGAGAGGGAGCTCTCCCTTACATCTAAATTCGGATGGGAGAGTGGGGTGAGGGGGGAGCGGAACTGTGGGTCAATTGGACCCGCGGTTCCACATTACATGTGAATATGGCCATTAGTGTCAAACTACAGTCTAGAACTAGTTAGAAGGGGGCTTGAAAATGAAGTTTAGGTTCACTGGCCAACATCTGGGTTAAAGAAGCTCTGGTGCATCACTGCATGAGCACTCTAGGAGAGAGGCATTTTTGTCAATTTCCCCATCCCTCTGAATCTGACTGTAGTTCCCTTATATCCCTTGGGGACATAATTTCAGGGGTCACCATTAGCTTAAATTAGCTTAAGAGGGAAGGAGAGATTGATGAAAACTGCCCTTCAGAGGGTGGACTGAACATTAGCTGTGATAGTGCTTCCTTAGTCTAGATGTCAGCCATTGTGCTTAGTATTAACAGTCAGCAGATGTACCACTGGTTAGCAGAACAGGCAATGCTACTTCCACTCCAAGCCAAAATCCTCAGTCACATCTTTATCTTTTAGGAACATTTTAAAACCTTCATCAATAGTGGCTGTTTTGGATACTTATCTACAGTATTTGGCAAATACAAGACACATTCAAATGCATTTGGGTGTACAACTGAAAGTTCCAAAGAATCACTACAGTTTATCAAAAAGCTGCCTACTGCTTAAAGACATTCAGATTCTACCATCGGACAGCAGATTCCAGGCAAATGCTAGAAAGTCTAATAAGAAATTGAGGATTAAAGAAAGGCATGCTTGAACTTGCTTTTAATCATTTCTGGTACATTGGCAATATAACAGTTTGCAGCTCCAATGATATGGTAGCTGTTCTGCCTTGCTATTTTCTTAGAAATGAGATGTTACATTCCCAGAGGTGTTGTGTAGACATGTTCTTAAGGATTAAAGCCATAAACCGAGCCCATATCAAAAATCTGACAATGTGAAGCAAGCCAGTCTCACTTCAGATTGCTTAGTCATTTCCCTGTGCCATTCAACTTTATGTAAGGCTGCAACCATGTTTATTTCATAACATTGCACTAACTGTATCATTGGAGGTTATAGGTGGTTCTGCAAATGCTAGACAACGGAATCAGTCTATTTGCCACATATTGACACAGTTTCTTGCACCTTAATATCTGCTTGCAAAAGAAAACAGAACACGTTTTGTGCATCTCCGTTTGGAGTTTTTAAAAAGATGTACATTTCAGCCAGGGCTCCTGTTTTTTCCTCACCATTCTTTCAGCGAAAAATAAGATTGCTTAAGTTCTTCCAAGTACTAATGGGGCAGATCTGCACAACCTGCAAGGCACTTAATCAAATGTATGCACCAGTCAGGTATGCCATACCTGCCAACATGTCCCTATTTTCCATTCTCCTAAATGGGAGAATAGGGCAATGTTGACAGGTATGGTATGGTGGCCTGCTAGGTCCTCAAAGAACAGTTTTTTTCACCAGCCTGCAACTGCACAAAAGAGCAGTTGTCAAGTACCCAGTTGGGTATATGGCTGGGACTTGCATTTGGTTTGTGGGGGGACAGAATTTGTACCCCTGTAATGGGGGATAGAGTTATTCTGTCACCTTCCTTAACTTCCTCAAATTCTGCACTATCACATCAAAGCATCCCTCCAGCCTCATCTGCCCACCTCTTCATCCTTCTGCAGACCTGGAAGGAGAGCTAGTCTTGTGGTAGCAAACATGACTTTTCTCTTTGCTAAGCAAGGCCCTCCCTGGTTGCATATGAATGGGAGACTACATGTGTGAACACTAATATTCCCCTTAGGGGATGGATGCTCTGGGAAGAGCACCTGCCTGCTTGCATGCAGAAGATTCCAAGTTCCCTCCCTGGTATCTCCAAGATAGAGCTGAGAGAGACTCCTGCTTGCAACCCTGGAGAAGCCGCTGCCAGGCAAGCAGCAAAAACAGGAGGTTTATCAAGACCCTAGTGGGCCACCATAAATAGGCAGTGGGTGGCATTCAGTGGGTGGTTCTCAAGCTGTGAAGGCCTATTCTATGGTCTCAGAAAGAAAGAGAAGGTGACTTTTTCTTGGTTCATGGTTTTTATCAGGAAGAGACTTGGAACAGTTATGGCCATAGGAGAAAACAAAATGACACAGTTTGGCACCAGTGTATACAAGGTTTCCTCAGAGCACTGCACTGGCTTTAGCACCTGTCTGGCAGACATTTTTTTTATTTTTGAAAATATTTTTAATATATATTTTTAATATCCAAGGCTTGCATCATGCCCCCACATTTTCTTGTTTGCCTAGGTGTCCCTTGTGGGTATTATACTGCTACCCTATATCATACTGTCGGGATTTCCTACTCTCCTCCGTGAGACAGGGTTGTTTACTCAGTCAAGCAGCAGTGTGCCTAGAGAAGCAGGGGGCTCCAGATGCCAGGACAACTCCAGTAATAACCTTTTAGAAGTCAGAAAGGGCTCAGAGAGGCGGGCAACAGCTGCTATCAGCTCCACAGCTGCAGACATGTGTAGAAATGCTAGTGAAGGGGGTGGAGTTGGAGAACAAGTCCCCATTGGAGGCCAGGGATTGGATGGCCAATCCACTTGCCTGGCCAGGGATGAAGGAGCAAGCTGGAAGGGGGGAGAAGTGTCCTAAATTTAGGGAGTTATTTAAGGCAGGGGCTGCCGAAGATGAGATGATCAGCAAGGATGAGGTTTGTTGGTCTGGTGGACTCCTGGAGAGGAGCTCAGACCTTTGCTCCCGCTGACAGGCGAAGGAGTGGAGTGACTATACTTCCCTCCTCTCCCAACTCTGAGGCAATGCCCGTGCCTATAATTTAGTGCAAGAGGGTGGGAAGGTTAATTAGAGAATTCCTCCTCACAGGACACATACCTTTGCACACAGAGAACAGTCCTTTGGCCTAAGGGGATGAGCTAAAAAGATAAGCCTGGAGAAACCTGTGGGATTGTTATTCAACAAGTGAAGAAAAGTAGGAATCAAAGTTTCCCATGTGAGGAGGAGATGCATATAGTAGGTGACACATTCTGAATGTATGTGCAGAATGAGATACATACTCTGGAGGAAGGCGAGAAGTGTGTGAATATCTGCTTTACTGGGATCTGTGCCAAAAGATACAAAGGAAGTATAATCTTCTGAGAACTAATCCTGGTTTTCTAGTTATACTTTTTAGCGATGTAAAACTGTTTAAAATTCAGAAATGAAGGCATCTCTCTTTTCAGATTTGTATATCAAAGGGGAAATGGCAAACCTTTTTCCAGATGGAAATTTTTATCATTAAGCTTTTAAAGATATGACACTTGGGGGGGGGGGATGTACAGAATAATAACAGTTGGGTAAAGTGATCTAGAACTGGTCCAACAGCAAGGCAAAATGTGGAAAGAAGTTCAAAAGTTTCTCTTCGGCTCAAAAGAAAATTTTGAGCTGAAGAGAAATATTGAACCAGATGTGCTACATGTGAGTTCCCTTCCGGTAGTGTTTAGTTCTATTACAAGTATGCAAAAATGCAAGAACCTCATAAAGCAATCCTTTACAACATTTCTTGGGAACAAGTCATTTGAACTCATTGGCTCACATTCTGCACGGGGCAATGTGGATGGTTCAGCACCCCCCACATCACTGCAAGTATCTAAAAGACTGCTCAAAGTCTAACCCAAAACCTCCCGAACCCGTTCTGCTGTGAATTAAAATTGTGCAATCACAGTTGTGTGATGCTATTTCCTGCATTTCTAATGGATGTAATGTCATGCAATGGTGACAGCAGAATTTTAAGTTGCAATAGAATAGGGCTGTTCCACAACATCACAGGCAATGTTTCAGACACTTGCAGCATCCTGGGTGATGCTAAACCATCTGTGTTACTCTGCACAGAATATTATCCAGTGGAACTTACTTCTAAGTAAACATGCTTAGCATCAGGCTACTGAGATTCAAGACAGGGGGGAAATTTTGTTGTCAGAATGGATGCGTTTAAGGTTTGTGTGAGAGAGACCAGAGATACAGTATTTGTGGCATTGTATCCATGTGAGTGTAGATATGTACGGCAACACCTTGTGTCCTTTGTATCTTTCAATACCATATATTTGTTTGCAATGGGGAACATCCAATACAGTCTGAACACACACAAAAAGAGAAGGTGTTTGTGCAATCCCTGGACCAACGAAGAAAGGAATTGTTTGAGAGCACATCTATATGAGCTATTCTGGGTCTAGCAGATAAGCTGGCTGAAGAAACGGGGAAACAAGGATGTTTTTGCAGGGCAGGATTTTAGCTTTTAAACTGGCTACCTGGGGTTCTATATTTATTAATATTTTATAGTAAGTATGCTGTCCTGGGGTACTATTTCAAGAGGTGAAAATAAATAAATGTCTGTGGGGACACCATTCACAACAAAGGCCAAACGTCAACTCTTGGAATCACTCTATACTACATGGAGAAAAAAGCAGTGCATTTAAAGAACATTTGTTGTAGTTGCTGTTTTCTGAACTCATAATGATCTGAGGGAAAAGGTGCTCCTGCGGAATAATCATATGTGGCCTAAAACATGGGAGGGATGACATTTACAGCATCTACAACCCTATCTAAGCCATACTCTGGCATTTCAGTATTAAGTGTCTTGTCTTCCAGAGGAGATAAACCCTATACAAATTTCCCTGAATTTCCCACTACTTTAAGAAAAGCAGTATTGTCTGACTCACAATTCCCCCCCCCAAACATCAGTTAAACTGAAGTGTTTTATAGTATTTCAAAAGTGTCAATTTATTCTTTTCTAATTACTTCTTAAGTAAAACGATGCCAGGAATCTCGGATTTCATACGGTTCCCTGAAAACAGTTCCTCCATACCGGATATCTATTGTACTGAATAGTACAATAATCTATTGAATCTATTGTACTGTATTGTACTGAATGCTCCATATTTCCTCATTTAGCTTGCATGTTAATATCACAAATTTCTTATGGACAGCATCAACAGTACGGCTTTCTGCAGCCTGCTGCGCTGTCTCCAGGACTCCCTTGCAGCGAGTTCCAGTGTAATTGCTGCATAATGTATTTCACGAATCATGCATTTTCTGAATCCTCTTGTTTTCTTTATGTTGCTCTTGGGCAATTCCACTAATGAATGTGTGGCTCCCTGGTGTAGATGGTGCAAAACCAACAAGAGCAATCACTTGCTTGCTTGCTTCTTTTCTCCCCCTAAAAATGCTAACTGAAACGGCCTTCTTGAAATTAGTGCTGGATGCAATTTTAGCACCAAACAGGTGTGGTTTTTGTTTCTTCACAGGTTCTCATGAAATACGTTGCAAGCTTGTAGTACAATGGAAGGAGAGGTGATGCCATTTAATCTTCAACTGTCTGTTGCCGAGAGATCCAGGACTCATCCGTGCTCCATGAGAAACTCATTCAAATAAGCAAATATTCATTTTGCATACACTGATGGTTTTCTGTTTCTGCATCAAAAACTTAGAACAACAATATTCATCTATATATTTAATTCTCCTAGACGTACACGCCGCTAATCCCATGTGTGGCAGCTCTCGTGAGAGTTCGTGAGCAAGCTGATGATTAGCGACAGGGATGGCCAGCCACTGAGGGAGGAGATGCAGTGGCCCAGCGAACGACCAGCCACCAGGGGGGGAAGAGAAGCAGTGGCCCAGTGAACAACTGGCCGCGGGGGGACGGGGGCGGGGGCGGGGTAGAAGCAGCAGACTGGCAAACAGCCGGCCACCGTGTGGTGTTGGGAGAGAGAAAAGTGGTGACCCAGCAAATGACTGTCTGCTGGGGGAGGACTAGGGGCGCAGATGCTCTGTGCCAGGTCAGCTAGTTGTTTATTAATTGCCTAAATTCACAGGACACCGTAGAAAGCTCATTGTATTGAAAACAGTACACATTAAGCCTATTCATATGAGCAGCCCAACCCAGGCTAGGGCAGCCCAGTGTGGGTTGGGCTGCTTGTGTACAGTGATGGGATCGAGCCCAATCCTGGTGCTGCCCTCCCACTCAGCCCAACTTCTGACCCCAGCCTTTAGCCAGGGTTAAGGGTGTGACTGCAGAGCTCATTGCATGGTGCCTTGTGGGATTCCTGGAGGCTGAGCGTCCTTCCCCTGGCCTCCCTGCTGCCACACTGCTAGCCACAGTGGTACTCCTCTGGAGGCACGACAGGTGGGGCAGCGGCATGGCTCATGTGGGGGAAGGCAGGAGTGATGCAGTCTTCCCCCTGTCCTTTTGAGCACAGAGGTTGTGTGTGTGTGTGTGACCTCAGTGGCTTAGATACTGCACAGTGAATCAAGCACCCAAGAGGGATGCTGGCTCACTGGCTCCACAGCTCTCAACAGCCAATCTGCACTTTTTGAGCAGGTGGGGGAGACTCCGTGGGAGTGATGTGCTGCATTGTTGCTGTGCCCAACTCCCATCATTCCTAATGGGAGTCATTTGCAGCAGCAATGCAACACATCACTCCCACAGAGCCTCCCCCATATGCATAAAAAATGCAGATGGGCTGCTGAGAGCCACAGAGCCAGGAAGCCCACATCCCTCTTTGGTGTGTGGCTTGCTGAACAGTATCCAAACCATGGCCAAGGCACCATCTCATAGCTCCTGCAAGGTTTGACCCCACTCTTCGAAAGCCCTGGCTGCATCCTTGTTGTTGCTTCTTTAATTCTAAGCAGTCGCCCTATCCCTCATTCAAACCAAGGCTAGGGATGTGCAGAGATCCTCTAAGAAATGTCACATTATAGAAACTCATTTGACTTCTTTTGACATTTCACCTTGGTAGGGACCCTGACATTTTCTTTGAACTGCACGGTGTGAAATTTCAGTGCCAACTCTTGGGATGTGCAGAACCCTCTGAGAAATGTCCCTTCTCTTATAGATAGTAGATACTCATTTAGCTTTCCATGAAAAATTTCAGAAATTTCTTCTTGGGAAGAACCCAGAAATGCACTTTGGATTTCACTTTTTAAAACAAGTTTGCTTTCGACTCTATCAAAGGCTCACTAAAGCATGTGAGTCAGGAGAGATGTTAGAGGTAAGCAGAGACAGATGAAAAAATGCTCTTATAATGCTCATGTGTCCAAAAACTGCCTACTTTGGAAGTCATTCTGGCTTAAAAGTGCCAGCGCATCTCAATAATGAAGAATGCTGTGATGGTGATGGTTTTCGTCTCACATGATAAGTTCATATGTTGTGAGATTAACACAGCTTGGCTTTTTCAGTGGATTTGCATTTTGTATGCATTGAGTTATATGTATGAGTCATTCCATATTTATCTAGAACAATGTCTTCCAAACAGTGTGCCTTGAAAAATTAGCCACCATGTTGAATAAATCCACCATTCTATACCCACTGGAGTAAGCAGGCCCCATGCAGAATTGATCTCCTTCCCACAAACCATATGGATGACATCTTCCCAAGGGAAAGAATAAGGATGCACCAGGAATTTCTGCTGTGGACTGCAGTGCAATCCCAGAATCATCATCATTTTCCAGGAAACATGAGCCCTGAATAAGCAGAGGTGGATGCTGGGAAGCAGTATTAACTGTGCTATCCTGCAGCTGAAAAAGGGCAATGCCTGCTCATTGCTCTTAATGATGATCAAGAAAATGCATACATATTGTTGAGAGTATGATGAATTTTCTTTCCAGTTTTAACCAGGGGGTGGGGAGGATGCCCCATGTATCAAATGTTTGGGAAGCACTGGTCTAGGGAGGTTGACATTAGGGGCAGGCAACCCAGGCGACTGCCTGAGGAACTGGGCTTGGGGCACTAAGCATCTCAGTTGTTATTACTAAAGAAAAGCTTCTGTAGCGTTCGAGGAAACACATTTGTTTTTATTTGCTGATGTATGTCATGAATAAGTACAGATTTACAGTTCGATGTGTGCAAATTTATCATCTTATATGACAGGGATAAATCATGCATGCAGATCATGTATCAAAGTCATGAGAAGCTACAAATGCTATTAAAACATGGCATTCAAAAGCTAAACAAATAGAAGGAGGCACCAAAGACTCTCCTTGCCTAAGGCCAGTCCAGGATCTACAACAATCAGTAGCAACCCACCATTGTAGGCAGCCGTAGGCCACAAATGTTTTCAAGTATTTTCCTTGTAGCTCACAAAGTGCCACTGCATGGGAACCCACCCATATACCAGTTGTGCTAAGGGGAAGGCTAGGAAAACATTTTCCCCCTGGGATATGTGTAATTCAGAGGCCTTATATTGCCTACACTTGGTTTAAGGATGGGACTCAATTTATCCTGGGAAATCTTCACAACATGTTGAAGTTAAGATATGGCAAGTCATAGTTTGCACACATGCCTGACCATTCATGACAGTAGTTTGACACATGCACGTCAATGAAAATGATGTGTCCTGCTGACTTTCACACATGGTTATGTTGATTAACCATCACTGATCTCCATTTTTTGGTTGAGCAGCATAGAATCGAAAACTGTCAGTGGCTGTGTGTGGCCATATATTTTTTGTTGCCGCAGGTAAGATCAGGTCTGAGCTGATTTGAGTATCAGTGTTTTACATTACTTGTACTATTTTTATTGTGTTTTGTTTGTTTCTGTGATGTTGGGTCAATGACCACAATAAAGCATTCATTCATTCATTCATTCATTCATTCATTCAGCCACATGCTTTTCTTAGCATGAAACACACAAACAAAAACCCAGTAGCACTGGACAGCCTCCTTTGCCCTGCAAGGAATGAGTAAAACCTTTCCCAAAAGAGCCATGGTTTTTTCTGCTCCTGCAAATCCCTCCACATCCCTTTCTTAATTAAGGTCTCTGCACTTTAAATATGATTAAATGTGATTAAAAAGGATGCAGTGGAAAGTATAAAATTATAACTTTGCTCCCTGCTAGAAATGATACTAATGAATTGCTTTCTCAGTGCAGGGTCACACTATTGACCAAAACACCTAGCTGGCACATGACAAGACTACAAACTTGTTTCCCGTCAGAAGCATTGCAACAAGCCATTAGCATTGGGTTTCATTGCTAGGTCAAATGTGCACCCACATGTGTGGAGGGTAAATGGTGATTAATCTATGAAATGACCATGTTTTATTCAATCAAATCTAGGTAGCCATGCAATTCATTAGAAAGCACTATCAAGGTACTGTACATAGTACTTTCCAGCATAGCAGAAGCAATTGACAATAGGGATGTGCAAAATGATTCAGGTACAAATCAATTTGTACCCGAATCTAGCTGATTTGGGAGATTTGGAGACAAAACACATCACCCCTGTAGTCCACTGGCTAGATTTGGGTACAAATCGAATCACACCTGATTTGATCTGAATCGATTCAAGATTTGGATCCCTCCTATTCATTACCCCAGATTCGGGGCATAGCTAGGAGAGAGAGGGCCCTTGTTTGCCCCTCTCCCTGATGGCCTCTCAAAGTGAGGGAGATAATGAAGAAATAGGGAGGGGTGGAACTGGGGGCCCTCAGGGGGCCCCAGGTTCTTTGAACCCATTTGCTCAATTATAGCTACACCTCTGCCCAGATTCCCAGCTTTCATTTTTTTAAAAAGCGAAGCTCTAGCCCTTGTAGAAGTGGAGTTATGGAGGAATATGTGTGGTCACTATTTTTCAAGTGTTTGGATTCTTTGCTGTCTAATAACTTTCCCTCAATGAATCCCTATGAGGATTCATTACACACCTTCATTTCTTCTATTCATTTTGACTGTCTTTTCAACAGTGTCAACTGCCATGTGCCAAATACACCCGCACTCCCACCCGCAAGGCAGTGGGGTAGTACTCAGTTTGTGTTCTAGGGTTTTTTTCAAGTATTTAGGCTCTTCGGTATCTAATAATAATTATGAGGTGTCTTTCCTCATAATGAATCCCTATGAGGATTCATTACACACCAAAGAGACTAAACACTTCAAAAATTCCTAAAATATAAACTGAGTACCCAGTGGCTTGTAGGTTGCGGAGTAGTTGGAACATGGGATGCCACTAATTCCCCACCCCCACTTGCAAAGCAGTGGGGTCAAAATGAACAGAAGAAATGAACGTGTCTAAAGAAGACACCAAAGAATCGATACACTTCAAAAATACCTTAAAAATAAACTGAGTACCCCAGTGTGTGTGTGTGTGTGTGTGTGTGTGTGTGTGTGTGTGTGTGTGTTGGGGGGGTGTAGTTGACACATGACAGTTGACACTGTCCAATGATAGTCAAAATGAACAGAAGAAACAAAGGCGTATAATGAGTCCTCATAGGGATTCATTATGAAGAACAGTTATTCAACATCAAATAATCTAAACATTTCAATGTTCCTAAAAATTAAAATGAGTACCCCACTGCCTTGCAGGTGGTGGTGGTAGGGGTGTAGTTGGAACATGGCAGTTGACAGTTTGCACTGTCTAGTGACAATCAAAATGAACAGAAGAAATGAAGGTGTGCAATTAATCCTCATAGGGATTCATTATGAGGAAAAGTTATTATACACCAAAGAATCCAAACACTTGAAAAATAATGACTGCACATTTTGCTCTAAAACTCCACTTCTACAAGGACTAGAGCTTAGCTTTAAAAAAAAAAAATTAAAACTGGGGATCCGTTTTAGGGTCAGGATATGGCAACTTCAAATCCCCATTGTTTCCTATGGTGGAAATGTTCAAAATCAGTAAAAACTAAAGAAATTCATTAAAAATCAACCAAGGTTCCCACTGCCTTGAAATTTGGGTGGTATGTGGCACCCACATACCAAACCTGGGATGCCACCTTGGGATGCCAAACTTGGGATGCAAACTTGAGATGCTACCCACCACCCACCACCCAAAGTTGGTGCCTCTAGGACCTTTTTAAGTGGTCCGAATCGGTCCAAATCACCCCAAATTGAATCTGGGGTGATTTGGAGGATGTAGATTTAGATTCAAAGCACATCAGTGGTGATTTGTTTTGGGCACAAATTGAATAAAAAAATCAATTCGTGCACATCCCTAATTGACAAGCTTTCCCCTGCTCCAAAGAGGCTACAATTGAACAAAAGAAAGAGAGAAGGGGGGAGGAAAGGGTAACATGGAGTGAAGACAAGCAAAAGCAATACTTAGGCCTGTGTTTTCCAAATATCTGCAAGCTTAGGCACACTCTTGTGCTGAAAAATTGAAAGCCCACTTCATTCTTAGCTTCCAAAAGGCTTGCTCTTAGCATATCTAAAAATAAGTACTACCTGCCTTCAGTGGAGGCCATGGTCCTAATGTTTCTGTCTGAGTCATCACAGAGTGAGTGCCTCCCAAATGGAAGAAAGCAAGCCAGAGCAGTGACTTGTGCAGAGATGCAATGGGCAATCTCCTTAAGACTGGGTACAGCATCCTTCAATTGAGACTGCTTGAGTGAGTCAGCAAATGCAGAAATGTAGCAGAATTACCAGCCCTCAGTGAGGCTGACTGGAAGAGGGCAAGGCTTAACACAGTGCAGAGGCCAAAGTCTTTGCCAAGAAGAACATATTCCCGCTTTCAATTTTTTTTAGCATCCAATCTGAGCAACAGTTCTGTGTACATCAAAAAGCTCAGAAACCACATAGGGATTGATTGGTCCTTCTAAAGGCATGACTTTACACTCTCTGTACATTCTGTATTCTGTGGTGTGGTATTACAATAATGTTCTGAGTGTATTTTCTAAATAGTTCCCTGGATTCTTCTATTGCATTCTGAACCATTATTGGCAGTGTCTTCCTGGAATAAATACTAATACTAATATTAATACTAATAGAATATTAGAGATCAAAGGGACCTGGGAGACTTTCTACTCCAACCGTTGCTCAGTGCAGGAAATTGCTACAGCATCCGTGTAAGATGGATGTCCAGCCCCATATGAAAACCTCTTGCAAAGGAGAATCCACAACAGCATTAAGCCATCTGCTCTCTACTGTCGGGCAGTTCTGACAGCTAGTTACTCCCTCTTAAAGCCTAGCCTGAATCTGCTTTCTTGTAAAGTTAACCCATTGGTTCAAATCCTGATGTCAGGAACTACAGAGTAGCAGTAAACAACTAGCAGAATTCTTCCAGCCGCATAAAGGTGAAGTGTGCTGTCAAGTCGATTTCAACTCCTAGCACCCACAGAGCCTGTGGTTGTCTTTGGTAGAATACAGTGGGGGGTTACCATTGCTTCCTCCCGTAAAGTGTGAGATGATGCCTCTCAGTATCTTCCTATATCGCTGCTGCCTGATATAGTACCAGCGGGGATTTGAATCAGCAACCTTCTGCTTATTAGTCAAGCATTTCCTCACTGCATCACTTAAGGCAGCATGGAATACCCTAAACACTGACAAAGGAAGGGAGAAAATTATTCAGTGCACAGAAAACTTGCCTGGGGGGTAGGGGAGAAAACAATGGAAATCTTATTGCAGCCTGCAAGTCAAGGAGCTTCTATAAACTGTTGTTGGAGTCAAAAAGAAAACATGCAGGTAGATTGCATTTCTGGTCTTCCTTTATTATGACTACTTTAAGGGCTTTCAGGTGGTGGGATTCTACCCCAGTTGCCTGCACTGAGTGAGTGCCTGCATATTCATCTTGACATAATCAGATACAAATATGCATCAAAGACCCCTAGCTCCTCTTTTGACCTTCACTTCTAGAAGAGATATCACCTAGCTGACAGGTGCTGATAAGCTTTCAGCATCCACTTTAATAATTCAGCTGAGATTTCTATTGTCCAGATCCAGTTATGAGAGAGAGAGCTGGGGGGCAGGGGAGAAATACAAGTCAAAGGCAAGCAAGAGAATCTCCTTGTTCCATAATTTTATCCCAGTCTCAACTTCGGCTGTGCTGGAGGACTAGCATCTATTATGGGGTAAAATAAAATGTCTCGTTCTCAAACATTTAAGTGGAATGCCATGGCTACATACAGTATATGCCCAAGCTCAGCTTGCTGGATGGTCTGGAAGTACTTTTATTATTTGGACATAAAGTTCTTGCTCCCATATTTAAGCAAGAGGTTTACAAAAGTTCCATTTTCAGGGGTTTTTTTGTCATCACAAAAAAAGTGCACAGCACACCACCTCCGTTATGGTCTTCACCAGGGCTGCTGCGAACTTCAGTGGTAGACCCAATGCTGTTATTAAGCAGCAATTGCAGAACTTGTGTTTCCAGAGGTTTCCCCATTTGCAACAATGGGGAAACTGAGGAAACCCAGCTTCTGCAATCGCTACTTCAAAACAGCACCAGGGCTGCCTCTGAAGTCCACAGCAGCCCTGGGGAAGACCATTGCGGAGATGGTAGGCTGCGCATAATGTCAGCCAGTGTCTTGAACTACATGTGTATCAAATACAATAATTGTCTTATTTCCATATTTACAAGTAGGAGCTGATGTACTACACCACATTACACACACAGTGGAACGTAAGGTTTGTGCAGTTGTGCATGAGGACTGTTGCAGATCTTCATTTGAACTATTTTGCCCTTGCACAACAGAGCAAGCATTATTCCACACTGTGGATAACATTGCACATTATATCACCCACTGTAAACAGTTACAGTCAAGCTATTAGTCTAGCCACTGAGTTCATTAAGTAGTATTTAGGGACTGGTTCTCAACCAAATGGATATGATGATACCACAGTGGAATATCCAGCAAATCCATCCTTTTTAAAGAGAAGCATTTGGCACTCATGGTAAGAGAAAAATAAATAAATATGGAGGCACTAGCCTCCAAGAGATTATAATGGGTAGAGCCTCAGAGGCAGGGTGCTTCCGAATACCAGTTGTAGGGAGCAACAGCAGGAGAGAGGGCATGCTTTCATCTCTTGCCTGTGGGCTTCCCAGAGGCATCAGGTGGGCCATTGTGTGAAACAGGGTGCTGGACTAGATAGGCCTTGGGCCCAGTTCAGTATGGGCTCTGTGTCTGAATTGACTCCATTTCAGCCTCATTGAATTTTCCCGCCACCCCAGCTTTCAGGCTATAAATGAGAAATTTTGGCTCAACACTAATATATGCAAAGACTATTCAATGAAAATTCAGTACCAAATATTCACAGAGTAGAACTCTGAGATTTTTAGGGGGAGCAAATTCATCTCAGCCCTAGAATAAAGGAATGATTGGCAATAAAACCTATTGCCCATGGAGAGATATTAGAGCACGTTCTGAGCACTCTGAATTACAATAACATGTCCTGCAAAAAGCATACCACAGCAGTACCAGGGATGTAACACGGTTCAGTGATGTCCACTCTTATTCAAATGTGACCATCTGTTTCTCTTCCGAAATTGCCAGATAAAACCATAAAACACTGTACAATTATTGGGATCTCCACATTCAGCATCTGTAAAGAGCTACTACCCTTGTATTAGAGAAGAGTTTCATTCTAACTCATTGCCTGAAGCTGCAAAATACTGTCTATTTATAGCTGTTGCTTTATACTCAAAACTTTGCTGCTATTTGCCAATGTGAGTGTGTTATTTTTAGCTCAAGTGGCAATGTTTAATTGTTCCAATATCTCTTTGTCACTGTTCTTTCCCACTGTGTATCTCATATAGTAAGCCACATTCATAACACATGCATTTGAATTTTTTTTCTGTTGCATTTGTCTAAAAAGAACCTCGTTTAAGTCGTGTTGCTTTTTTCCTTTCTTAAAAAAAAATACATCATTAAAAGCACGAGTCAGCATATCATACTTAATCATCGTTTACAGCAATGTGTTCAAATTAATATTAACGTGAGGGTTTGTTTTTGTTGTGTTTGCTTTTTGCTGTTTCTCTTGCAACTCCAGATTTTCATGACTCTAACTTTATTTCCTATATTGCACACACATGCGTGTGTGCACACACAAATGACATATCTGACCCATTTATTGATTGATTGATCGATCAAATTTATATTCCACCTTCCCTTTAAAATGCTCAAGGTAGTTCACAAAATCAACACTGTACAGTGGTAACAGTAAGTCAGTACAGATGATAAGAACAAAAACAAGAGGCTTTCAATGACATTTCTAGCAATGTTCCAATAAAGACCAATAATTTTGCTATAGGCATATAAAGTTCAAGGCTGGGATTCAAAGAACCTCTCTGAAATATGCAATAGGATCACCACTGAAATGCCATACACAATGAAATTTTGGTAAATGCAGCCACTCGCTCCCGACCCCTTCGAAGCGCGGCTCCTTTGCCCCAGCTTTGATTCAAAAGGCACGAGGTGTCTCGTGCAGCCATTGGCTGAAAGGCTTTAGGGGCGGGGTTTAGGCTGGGTAGAACCCAGCCTTCCCTCTCAGTCTGTTTGGAGCAGCAACTGGGGTGGATCACTTTGGGTTGCTGCCACAGATGAGGAGCACTGGGCATTTCCGTTCCTCATGTTTAGCGAGTGGCCAGGGTGATGGTCTGCCTTGCTGGGTTTCCTGAGGCCAGGCGGAGCGGCGGCATGTCGACACAGAGGGACAGAACGCGGTGGTGGAGCACCACCTTGTCAGAGTCTCATTTGTCCGGCTAACAGGGCATTTGGGGGGCCTGGGGAGCAGCAAGGATTGGCCTACGGGTGCGACCCATGAAGCGTGCCTGGGCAGGGGGTGTTGCCCATTGCCTCATTAGGCCTTTCCTTCCTGGGGTTCACTATCCCCCCTCCCACACACACACTTTTTCTTTCTGTGATCATTGGCTGCCACAGCTGCTGGGTCAGGTGGGCACCAGGTAAAAGATTTGTATACTTTCTTCTTGTTCTTGAAAACAATGTGCCCTCGCCCAGAGGGCTGAGAACCTGCTGTGATTACTCAATGGTGAAGGCATTGTATGCACAAATCTCCTTTCCAGCAGGCTGAAGAGGTAACTATTTGGTTGTTGGGGGTTTAGGGCTATAACAAGGAATGAATCTGAAAAAAAGCAAGGAAAGAAACAGGTCCCAGTTGATCCATGATGTGGGAAATAAAAGACATTTGAAATTGATACCTACATGTAAGTAATAGTATTACTGAAGTGTCAGACATTTGTCGCAAATAAATAATTTATGTTTTAATATTTATGTGCATTTTTAAAATTCAGGGTCCCTTTATAATAGGGGTGTGCATTTTGGAATTTTCTTGTTTCGATTTGTATCCGAATCGAAACATCCCCGTTTTGTTTTGTACCCAAATTTTCTGAATCCAAATCAGCCCTGTTTTGTTTTGTTGCCAAATTTTCCGAATTCAAATCCAAATCGATTTGGATTTTTAAAAAGGGTCCCAGGGCAAAAAGAGTGGGTGGTGGTGGTAGTGTCCAGTGGGTGGAAGCTACCACCCAAATTTCAAAGGAATTAGGCAAAGGGCTGATATTTTTTTGTGTGAATTTTTTTTAAGTTAACACATCTTTAAAAATTTTCCCATAGGGAATAATGGGGATTCCAGCAAATGTATCGCTTCAAATCAAGGGGAAGGGGATGACCGAGAGCAGAGTGTGGTGGGTGGTAGTGCCCAATGGGGGCAAGGAAACTTCCAGAACTATTTTAAAGGAATTGGGCAAAGGGCTGATTTTTTGTGATTTGTTGAAGTTTACGTGTCTTTAAGATTTCTCCCATAGGGAATAATGGAGGTTTCAGCAGCCCCATAATTCCACTTGGGGGGGAATGGGGTTGCCCAGAGCGAGGGGTTGTGTAGTGCACATAGGGTGCCAACCACCCCCACACCCACAAGCCTGTGGGGTACTGGGTTTTGTTGTTTCTGAGGTGTTCATTGTAGATTCTCTGGTAGCATATGAGATTTTCAGTGAAAAACAAGAATCCACTCTCATATGCTACCAAAGAATCTACACTCAGAACAATACAGAAACAACAGAACCCAGCACCCCATGGGTTAGCAACCCTTCCCCTGGCCAATGTGGGGTCAGTAAAGAGTGGGAAGAAGCAAAAGAGCCAATGGGGAACAAGGAGGGAATTGTCAGCAGGTCAGCCCATGATTTATGTCACCGATCAGAAGGCTGGAAGGGTGGGAAATTCAAAGAGATGTCAAACACAAAATGGAGACTGACTCAGAGATCACCACAACATGGAGGTCTGAAACAACAAAATGTTTTGTAGCTGAAACAGGGACGTTTTGTTTTGTATACAAAACTTTTGGATCAGGAAAATTGGTGTTTTGTTTTGTCTACAAAACACCCGAAACAGGCTGTTTTGGGTACAAAACGTTTTGTATCCGAAACGTTTCGCACATCCCTACTTTATAACATATGCTACAGGCCCCGCACTAGCTTAATCTGGCCCTAATCATAGCCAGCTTTACAGTTGCTGCATTCAGGGATATCTAGTTGGGCTTTGAAAGGGCTGGGCTCTGTGGAGTTGCCTCTTTGTTTCCTGTTGCATGGCAGGGAGGGGGGCTTTTTACAAAAATGGGGGGTCGTTTGCTTGGGTCACAAGTCTTCAATTTAATCCTATTCCTGGGCATCCTTGGTGGGCATCTGGTTCTTAGTATCGTTATTATTGTCAGCGTCCATTTGTATACTGCACAAAACACAGGTCTTTGCATAATGCCTCCTAAGAAAGCGTCTGGCAAGTCCGGGGGTAAGCCTATCAGACCCCACAGGCCACAACCACCCTCGTCCTCCTCTTCTGATGATGAGCCAGATATGGCTACAGTGCGGGCTCTTATCACATGATTGTAGGCATTTGAAAAAGCAAAGCAGAAACCCCAACCTGATAAGGGAAGCAGGGGTCCATCTGGTGTTCCTTCAAACCGTCGGTGGGAGTCTAGGGCAAGTAAGAGGGCTAAACTAATGCAGTCTCTCTCTGACCACCTATCAAAGCTTTCGGAACCCAGCGCTATGCCCGCAGCAATGCTGGCTCCCCACCCAGCACCCTTGGATCTGACTGACCAGCAGGTGAATCCTACTCCAGCACAAGGTCCTAATGCCAGCATGCCTGTGGACCTGGGTACAGGTGAGGCAAATCCCTACTTTTGGCCTTGGCCGGTGGGGCTGTATGGATTTTATCCATCATCCTCGCAGTTTTCACTCAGTTTTGGCTGGCAAGGCGGGCAGTCGGGTTTCCCAAGCAACCCGTGGGCCGGGTCAGTGCAAGTATGGCAAAGTGGTGGCCTTCCTTTGGAAGAGGGTTGGTCCTGTTTATTTGGCTCCAACCCAGGGACCATTTTGCCAGCACAGGGCACTGAGAATTGCCCACCTGGGGGAGTTTCTTTGCCCCTCAGTGACCATCTGCTCCCTACCACCAAGAAACTTATATGGCTCGGTGACTATGTGGACATATTTCAACTTCTGTCAAGGGAGCCAGAGGCTGTGCCCAAAAAGGGAGAGCAGGCTAGGGATCAGGGGAAGAGCAAGAAGAAGCCTATCAATAGGAGCTAGGATAACTGGCTTTCCACTTATATGGTTTTCATGGGTGTGGTCATGCAGGTACAGCCGGCTCATGGGCCTTCACTGGTCAAATATTTTAACATCCTTCATCGTGGCTATAGGGATTTAACGGACAATGCCTAGCTCCATTATGACCAATCTTTTTTAGGATGCAGGCCACACTAGAACCCACCATTGCCTGAAGCTCTGACTTCAGATCATGGCACCCTCTCGGCCCATTCAAGGTGAGAGAGCTGACAGTGGGCATCACATATCCAGAGCCCCCTCACTGGTGGCCTCTTCCTCTACCGGGGCCTCGCAACAGCTGGTTCAACCCCAGTTCATGTGTTGGGAGTTCAATAGCAGTGGGCAGTACACACAGTCCCCCTGTAGATATCGCCACTGCTGCAGCTTCTGTGGAGCCAGACATCCCAGTTCCACTTGCCCCAGGATGAAGGGTTTCAGGAGTGGAAACAGGGATCCTGGGGCAGGTAAGAAAGGCCCCAGGGGATCTGCACCAGCAGCTTCAGGAAAAGGGATCTAGTCCCATCAAGTTGATTGTGTTGAGGGAATGGTTGCAAGACTACCCACTGGAAGAGGGAGCTAGGAATCTTTTAGAGGATTTCAGTTTCAGTTTTTTTATTCCGTGCCAGCTCCTGAGGCTGCATGTTAATTTGGGAAACTTGAGATCTGTCAGGGGCATAGAGCAGGTTGTCCTAAGGAAAATCCAGAAGAAGTTATCTCTTGGCAGGGTATTGGGTCCCTTTCAGGCTCTGCCTCTCCCAAACCTACACATTTCACCTTTGGGCGTGGTTCCTGAAGAAGCATCCTGGGGAATTCAAGCTCATTCGTCATCTCTCCTTCCCTAGAGGCTCTTCGGTCAATGACGACATCCTGGCTGAGCTTTGCTCTGTCCGTTATACATCATTTGATGACGCAGCACACGTCATGCGTACCTGCAGTCCCAGCGCCCTTATGGCTAAATGTGACATCGAGCTAGCTTTTAGGCTCTTGCCTGTCCACCCTGAGGACTTTTGCCTTCTGAGATTGTCTTTACAGGACCTTTTTATGTTTATAGGGCCCTTCCCATGGGGTGTACAGTTTCATGTGCTGCCTTTGAGGCATTTAGTTCCTCCCTTGAGTGGCGCCTGCAGAAGCAGACTGGCACCCTGTCTACCGCGCATTAACTAAATGATTTTCTTTTTATTGGCCCTCATGGGTCCAGTCAGTGTGCACACTTACTACACTCATTTTCTACCATTTGTGTGGAGTTGGGAGTTCCATTGGCCAGGAACAAAACAGAAGGCCCAACCCGCAGGCTGGTGTTCCTGGGGATTGAGTTGGACACCTTGGCTGGCTGCTCCTGGCTGCCAGGTGAGAAACTGGTGACCTAGAGAGGGTTGCTTGACCAGAGTTTGAGAGCTAGGAAATTCACCCTTTGCCAGCTGCAGATCCTTTTGGGCCACCTGAATTTCGCTTGCAAGGTGGTAGCGCCGGGTAGGGCCTTCCTTTGGCATTTGTGTGATGCATTGTCAGGCCTCTGGAAGCTTCACCACAGGGTTCGGGTCTCTGCAGACATGAGGGCAGACTTGCAGGTTTGGGCATCCTTCCTTGATTCCTTTAATGGTGCCTCCTTTTGGAAGACGGAACAGCTCTTAGAGGCAGAGTTGCAGGTGCACTCCAATGTGGCCGGAGGGCATGTCTTTGGGGTCTATTTTATGGGGTGGGGGTGTGTGGCCCCCTGGCCCACCAACTGGGAAGCTCAGGGAATTACCAAAGTCCTTACCTTTTTGGAGTTTTTTTCTGATCCTTGTGTCAGTACACATATGGGCAAAAGAGTTTGCGAACTCAGCTGTGTGTTTATGGTGCGACAACATGGCCATGGTACATGTCATTAACTCCCAAACATCCCAGTCATCACGTGTGATGGCCCTGGTTAGGCCTTTTGTGTTGCAGTGTCTCTGCTATAATATTATGTTCATGGCTCACCGCATTCCAAGGCTGGAAAATGGCATGGCGGATGTGCTCTCTCGTTTGCAGGAGGAGTGTTTCCATCAGCTAGTTCCAGGGGCAAATCAGGAACCAGATCCCATGCCACTGGGGCTCTAGAGCCTTGGTGGGTAGAGGCCCGCAATGCCATCTGGTCATCCTTAGCTCCCAGCATGAGGGTGGCATACGATAGGAAGGTCAGATTTTTCCTATGCTTCAGGTCCCAGGTAGGACTGGATGATTGTTGGCCTGACCTGCCCGAGCACATTATGCAGTTATTGGTCCATCTTAGAGCCTCCAGTTTGTCTTCCACCACCATGACAGGTTATTTAGCAGCTCTCACTTTCTTTTCAAAGGCGCAGGGCCTGGCTGATACCACCCTTGATTTTCAAGTACGCCGCATGCTCGAAGGCTGGTCGCGGGCTTGCCCGCCTTTGCCTGTCGCCCGGTGACCCTTCATGCCTGATATCATGGAAGCCCTGATAGGTCTTCTCCCTTCTCGTTGCAGGTCATCATTTGAGGTCTCCCTTTTCCATATAGCCATTGCAGTGGCCTTTTGGGGGGCTTCCCAGGCTTCCGAACTATTTATCAGGGGTAGGTCGGGTCCCATGGAGTGGGTCGATTTGAACATCTTTGCGCAGCATGTAACTTTGAAGTTGCGTTTTTCAAAAACTGATCAGAGGGGCAGAGGGCATCTAGTCACCCTGCAGTGGGCGCTGCAATTTGCCCTGTGGCAGCTCTGGAACATTATGTCTTCCTGGCTGGGTCCACACCAGGGTGTCTGTTTCTGCATGAGGATGGTTTACTTTTGACCCAGTTTCAGCTCTGGACAATACTACAGTGTGCCCTGAAGAAAGGGGGCTGGCCTGAAAGGGTTTTTCCTTTGCACTCATTTTGTTTAGGTGCGGCTTCCACCGCTGCCAGACTGGAGTTTACTGAGCCCATGGTATAGAGGATTGAGTGGTGGTGTTCCAATGTCTACAAGCAATATGTTTGTGATGTTGCTGTTTGAAGTTTATCTGTTTTTCTTCTCTTGGCAGGTCCTGCTATGCCCCGGTGGACTGCCAAGGTGCTGATAGTGGGACACTCTATTGTGTTTTGGGCCCACAAGTGAGTCCAGGAATCCAGATGGGGAATGCAGCTGGAACTGGGTAGCCGAGCATTGATCTCATGGATTGCTAGAAGGGGCATGGTTTTTCCTTAACTCTTGCCTTGAGTTCCTTGGGGAGTTCCTTGCCACTTCTTCACCCCCTGACATCCTCCCAATGCATCTTGGGGAGAATGATTTGGGAGAAAGGTCAGAGAAGGCCGTGTCCCAGCAGGCTGACAAAGATATTGATACTATTGGATCCTGGATCCCAGGTGTTAGAGTGCTGTGATCTTATTTGTTGCAGTGTAGGGTCTGATGTGGGACATTGCGGCCTGGCAAGGGGGAAAAGGCTTGCAGGAAGATCAATCAGATTCAAGGTGTTTTTGTTTCTTCCATTGGGGGTACTTTCATAGAACACCCTGACATAATTTTTCCCATCCCAAGTTGTTTCATAGGGACAGGGTGCATTTGTCACTGGTCGGGTGTGATATGTTTTGGGGGGACTTTTGGGGGTCGAATTTTTGGAGGGTTGGTGGGCAGCAGAGATGCCAAGCTAGGCTGGCCCTCCCAGTGGCAGGCACAGTGCAGTAAATGTGGGCAGAATAGTTTATGGTGAACACCTTAAAGAAAAGCGTTTGGCATCTGGAGGAGTCCTTGGTAGTCTTTAGAGGCTTCATGGCTCAAGGAGCTCTGGCCCTGGAGTTACTCCTGCCTACCAAATTTTCACCCTCGTTATAGGACCTCACAGCTTGAGGGGGGTGAGCTCAAGGCAGGCTGCTTTGACATAGGTTGGCTGAGATGGCGGCATTGACCACAGGGATGATGCTGGCTGGAGCCAAGGTGTATCACCCATTCTGTGTAGGTAAATTCACTGGGATCAATGAATAGTTAGCTTCCACACTGTGGGCAGGGTGGTGGTGGTGGAGTGGTGGTGGTGGTGGTGGTGGTGGAGTGCCAATCCTCCCATTCTTCTGATTTGATTAATAAAGTTGTGGCCCATGTTTAATTCCATTTAGGTGTCTTGTGTCTTTATTGGTCTGGGTGGAATTTTGGGAGTTCTTCATCTTTAGGCAAAACATAATTTCAAAGGCTGCCATACAAGTATCAATAAGACTAACAGAATTTAACAGGGGGACTTGTACAGTCCTAGGTTATCAGTGGACCTTGCACAAAACTCAAAATGAATGTGGAGGTTCCTCCTGAGGCAAAACATCTGAGGGAATTTGAGGGAAACAGAAGAATTTTAACAAAAGGTTATGTTATGCACAGTCCTGTCTGTGCATCAAACCTTCTGCCACTCTTTCCCCCTGAATCGCAGCTCCTTAAGCTACACCAGCAGCTTAATCTGTGGGCTGGGACAGTGTTGGAAAAGAAAGCTCAACAGCCCATCTATATATGTAGAAGACTATCATCCTTTGGGGCTGAGGGACAAATCTCTTCCCCTGCATCTCACTGTGATTCCTAAATAACACTGCCTTCTCAAGCATAAAATTTGTGAACTGTACTTGAATGAAAGGAACCAAAAAGTCATTCTTAGTAGTTGCACCACATTTAGGGAACTTTCAAGATGTTCACCAAAACATAAAGATCAAATCCACAGAAGCCTGTGCAAAGACTGCTATGCATGGGAGGTCTACCTACATGTATCCTCTGAACAGATAATAAGCTTGGTCCACCTGTCACAGCCCCAACCACCTGGTATGGGGGAGGCAGAAGGGAATAGTGATTTCAGTTCCTTCGCCACTCAGAACATCGGTTCTCAGACATGGGCATGCTGACCAGCAAGTGCATGCAAAGACCTGATCCAACAAACACATTCAAGCCTGTTAGACAATTCTTTATAATCCCATGCAGTGCCCTTTTGTGTGCTATGCACAGTCCAGTCTAGAGAAAAAAAATCTACAGATGCCCACTACCGTTCATAGATCATCCTTGCTACAAGCTACAATGGGAGACGACACCCCAATTAATACATTCACTAAGAGCCAGCACTAAATAGTGTGGTGGAAATGGAGTTCAAACCACCACCACCCCACTATACGGATAACCCTCAAAGTTTCTGGTGAAGGATTAATCTTTCTCACTCTGGGCTTGAATCCAAAGGTGCCCTTCAACCAGCAGAATAGCCTCTTCTCCATGTTTATTGGACTGGGATGCAAACCCCAGTACTTTGTCGCTTAGTACAGCAAGATGTCTTCCACTAACATTTGTGCCAATTATTTTCTCCTTCAGCTTACAGTCCTTAAGGTCTAAGCCAGGATGCTGAGATATCTGACATCGCCCTGGCCAGATCACCAGTCACCTTTCCCAGGAAACAGAATTCAAATATTAACATTATTCTCACAAGCAGCCCAAACCAGGCTAGGACAGCCCAAGCTGGGTTAGGCTACTCATGTGCAATGCCGGGATTGGGGCCAATCCCTGCACTGCTGCTTTGCTTTAACCCTACTTTAAACTCTGGAGCTGGGGTCATGTGTATGTTTGGGCTGCATGCACCTCAAGCATATACTGAGACAGGCTGCAAGAGGGATCAGCATGGTGCATTGAGGGATGCCAAAGGACTTCCTCCTCCACTGGCTCCCTGCTCTGCCAATTGTTGCAGCACCACTCATGTGCCACAGCGAGCAGCAGAGCTTAGACAGGAATGGAGATTATGTGTGGGGAAACAGACAGGAGCCTGTCTCCCTGCCAGCAAAAATGGTCATGTGCATGACCTTGAGGCTCTTCTCCCGATCAGTGAGAAGCCCGCTAAGCCCACTCTCCTCATAGATGAGCAGACGGTCTGCTCTGGGCGGCCGCAGCAGCCGCCCACACAACCACCAGCTCAGTGACGGATCCGGAGGGGGCTGGGAGGATCAGGGGCTGCGCGGCCACCCAGGAGAGACCCCCGAGAGAGTCTACTGGAGTCTGCTGGAGAGACTTTTAAGCCTCCCAGCTGGGGGGTATACTCGTAAGTAGCCGCAGTGCAGAGCCACGCTCTGGTTACTCAAGATTTTGAAAACCTGGTTTGCGTAGCGCTCTCCTAGCCTGATTTCACCTGATCATCAGAATAGCCTCCTTATTATGTTGTATATGCATTTAGGTGTATGTTCATTTGCACATGTTTTTGTGTGAATTACTGTACATTGTGGTCATGTTAAAAGTGAACCTGTCAAATGCAGGGTACAAATAGGAAGTATACTGCTGTATGCCCATTGAACATAATTTCCGAATAACTGTATATGCTAGACATCTGTAAGGCTGAACATGGTGTACAGATTGTGTGTTCAACAAAACCTGTTAATAGGACTAGAGCTTCTCGTGAAAACTAAAAGAGTATTTCCGGGTTCCTCTGGGGAAAAACTAAAATTCAAAGAGGAATTTCCACACCCGTCCATGTGAGAGAAAACCCATCATTATAACTTATTTATTTATTTATTTATTTATTTTGATTTTTTGATTTGATTTGATTTGATTTGATTTGATTTGATTTGATTTGATTTGATTTGTATACTGCCCTTCCAAAATGGCTCAGGGAGGTTTACAATTAAAACAGACCACTAAAACAGTAAAGAGCTAAAACAAATTAAAAACAATATAACAATAAACAATTTAAAAGCATTTTAAACAATTAAACAATTACAGTGATTATAATCCCGAAATTGGGTTTTTAATTTGAAAATATACCAGATATTTAAACCCCCAAAATTTAGGAAATTGAGAAAGCTTGGGTGAAAAGATGGGTTTTCAGGTGTTGTTTGAAAATGGCCAGAGATGGGGAGGATTGTATCTCAGCAGGGAGTGCATTCCACAATCTCGGGGCAGCAACCAAGAAGGCCCATCTCTGTGTAGCCACCAAACGAGTTGGCGGTAACTGGAGACAGACCTCCTCAGATGATCTCAATGGGAGGTGGGGCTCATAATGAAGAAGACGCTCCCTTAGATACCCAGGGCCTAAGCCATTTAGGGCTTTGTAAGTTATAATTAGCACTTTGTATTTTGTCCGGGAACCTATTGGCAGCCATTGTAACTCCATCAGTAAAGGAGTAACATGGTCTCTCCAAGATGACCCAGAGACGAACCTTGCTGCCGTGTTCTGAACCAACTGAAGTTTCTGGACTATGTACAAAGGCAGCCCCACATAGAGAGCATTACAAAAGTCAAGTCTGGCGGTTGCCAACAGATGTACCACTCTTTTGAGGTTGTTGATCTCGAGAAATGGGCGCAGCTGGCGTTTCAGCCGGAGCTGATAGAAAGCACCCCTGGCCATCGCCTCAACCTGAGAAACCAGGGAGAGGTGTGAATCCAGACTCCCAGACTGTGAACCTGTTCCTTTTGTGGAAGTGTGACCCCATCTAGAACAGAAAGATCAAAATCGTCTCTAGAGTTCTGACCCCACACAATAATACCTCCATCTTATCTGGATTCAGCTTCAGTTTATTCTCCCTCATCCAGCCAATTACTGCTTCCAGGCAGGCATTTAGGGGGGATATGCCAGCTCCTGAAGAAGTTGACATGGAGAAGTAGATCTGGGTGTCATCAGCATACTGGTAACACCCAGCGCCAAATCCCCTGATGATCTCTCCCAGCAGTTTCATGTAGATGTTAAAAAGCATTGGAGAAAGTATGGAGCCTTGAGGGACACCATATTTAAGCTCAGATTTTGAAAAGCAACAGTCTCCAATTGACACCATCTGGAATCTATCCGAGAGGTAGGAGCGGAAACACTGTAAAACAGTGCCTCCCTCCCTCAACCCCCTCAGACATTCCAGAAGGATACTATGGTCAATAGTATCGAAAGCCACCAAGAGATCCAAAAGGACCAACAGAGTCACACTTCCTCTGTCAGTTCCCAATTGGAGATCATCCATCAGGCCGACCAAGGCAGTCTCCACCCCATAGCCCACCCAAAAACCAGTTTGAAATGGGTCTAGATAATCAGTTTCCTCCAAGACCACCTGGAGCTGAGAGGCCACCACCCTCTCAATTACCTTCCCAGCCATGGGAGGTTGGAAACTGGCCTATAATTGCTCAACTCTGAGGGATCTCATGCAGGCTTCTTTAGAAGAGGTCTAATAATTGCCTCCTTGGAACAAGGAGGCATCCTGCCCTCCCTCAGAGAAGCATTTATGATTTCTACCAGGCTGTTTACAAGAACCTCCCTGCTAGATCAAACAAGCCATATTGGACAAGGGTCAAGAGAACAAGTGGTAGGCCTCACCGCTCCAAGCAGCTTGTCCACATCCTCAGGAGTCACAAACTGAAACCAATGATATGATATTGACTAGACTACCAGAGTCCTCTGCTCCTAACTTCCATAGCTCTATTGTCCCCTTGATAGTTATCTCTACTCTCAGCAGGTATGTGGCACAGCAGTCCCATGGCACAGACTCATCCACAGGTGCAAGTTGTGTCAACAGGTGGAGGTCAGGCTGCAAGGGCCAGTCTCTGAAAATCAAGTGTAGCCATATTCAGGAGGCCAAGATCAGAAACCAGTAAGTCATGGGTGCTATTCTCACAACCAAGAGAAATCGGGCTAAGGGAGCCTAGCCCAATTTCTCCTGGTCATCTACTGCCACAGGAGCTACATGGCTCCCGGCAGCAAACTACTCAAACTACCCATCCCCTTAAACGAAGTTAGCGGAGCGAGCACTCTGCTAACCCCATTAAGATGTTTGTGTCTTCCGTGGTGTGGCTCCATGCTGCAACAATACATGAGGAGACTCCCACCATGAGGTTAAAACAAGCCTCCCAGTCTTGGGAGTCTCTCCAGGATGCCCCGCACACTCACGCAGGGTATCCTGGGACTTCTGGGGGCCAGACAGCCCTTGATTCCCACAGCCCCCACCGACTTTGTGATGGGGCCGGTAGTTGTTTGGGCGACCAATCCAGCTGCTCAGGGCTTGGAAGCTGCACGTGTGTGGGGAGAGCGGGCCAAGCCCGCTCTCCCCACACAAACCCTCCTGGTGCTTCACACAGGTCGTGTGAAGCACCTCATAGTCTCTGAGAAGAAAACTGTAATCTAGGCCACACAGGCCAAGGTCAGGAACTGAGGAATCCCACAAGGAGCAGGTGGAAGAGAAGGCCAAACAGGCCAAGGACAGGAACCAGATAATCTGATCTATGCAGGAGAAGGGCTAGGACAAGACAACAGTGTTGCTTCAGCGACTGCTCCTTCTAGACTGAGGCCTTCTATAGGCCTGCCTTCGGTATCCAGTCAGCCACCTTCCTCTAGTTCCAGCAGCAGTAGTCATTTAAAGAGGCTGTGATCTGTTTCTTAACTGTAGGCTCCTGCAAGAAGGTGGTGATTCCTCTACCTCTGGTGGGGTTTCTAGGGAGTCCTCAGAATCAGATCATATGGGTAGAGGGGTGTCCTCAGGGCATGGTGGGAGCAATTGTCCAGTTTGGCTGTTTCTTGTGGCACCTGTTCTTCTGAATTCCCCTCTTGGTATCCCAGTACTGATGGTTGTCCATGTGAGTCCATCATTGGCCCTTTAGAACTGGTTTGCACTGGTTCTACAAGAGAGTTTGTGAGCTGCATCCTCATCCCTTGAGCTCTCCTTGCTTGAGCCATGTCCTGCCCACGATCCTGGTGTGAACCACCTTTTCCTACCCAGATGTGGGTGGATAACATCATTATCCTGCATCCAGTGACATCCATGTGTCATAGGGCAAATGTGGCCTATTAGTAAGTAGGCTACACCCATGTCCCTCTCCGTTTTTGACATTCTGTGTGTGAACGCCATCAGGCTTGGCAGAAAGAAGCAAGGTGGGCCCTCTTGCCCTTTTGGCTTAAGTACTGGCCTCAGATTGGCCAAGGTCCCCATGTCCAGGTGTGCTTTTGTCAGGTACTGGACTCTCCCCAGAGGACTCAAGGCACTCCCACTCAGGCGATAACATTCTTATCACTAGTTACTGCCAGCTTTAAATAGGGTGGAAAATACCCCACAGCCCTTTCAAGCTCTGCCACTCCTCAGCACCCACACTTTTATTAACTTTGTGTAGGTAGCCCCCACCTTCCTCACCTCTCCCCCTGTCACCTGTGTTTCTGCCCCTGCCTCCCCTGGTCCCACCTGTCCCCCTGCACACTCTTTCAAGCTCCCAGTTCTCTCCCAGCTAGACCCTCAGATTGCCTTTGCCTTCAGCTCAGGCCTGGCCACACCATCATTTCTGGGAGCCACAGCTTTCTCTGCAGGATCTATGCTGCTCCTGCCATTCCGGCCTGGTGTCTCCAGTAGTAGTTCTTTTATTGCAGCTGTATGCCAAACAGGCCTGGTGTCTCCAGTGGCTGCTGGGTTTCCTCCTCTGCCTGTTCTTCATTGGTCCCCGCAGGTAATGGGGCTCACTGGTCAGGGGCTTGTCCCCACACAATGATATACAAATTCTTTGACTACAAATATTTTTTGCATGAAAAAGATTATATCCATATATACATAGTACCCATTCTGGAATATTCTATCATGAACTCTCCCTATATTCTTTCTGCTTTCTATTATTTCCAAGCACTTTAAATAAGGGAGATGGCAAGAGCTGGGCAATTATTATGGCCCATCAGAATTTATTGAAGTGGAGAGGTGAGGAGATTACAATAAATGGCCAAATGTGCCCAAACTGCCTATGTACAGGAATCTTCCAGAAGGAGCATCAAAGAAATGTTCTCAGTTTCTAATTTTGCTCAGCTGTGTGATTATTTACCAAAACACATTTACCTTTACAGCCATCTACATATCACCTTATCTTGATCACGTTTTAAGAGTATGTTAATAATATTTTTAAAAGGTTCAAAAGAAGTAATTACTCAAACCTATCCATTTTAGACACCTTTCTCAAGATAATTGAATCATTCACAACAGAATACTCCATCTAACAGAGCCACTACATAAATCTCCAAATATTCCAATCCCTTTAGGGTTCAGTGAAATTGGAAATTACTTATTGTACTCTGCCAGAATGCTTAATTCAATGGCAAGCAGTCACAAGTTCCCTTTCCCTGAGATGTGGTTTCATATAAATTCATTGGTATATAACTGAAGAAGGAAGTAGTTTGTAATTGTGGGTACGTTCCATGTTATCAAACTGATGTTAAGATTATCAAATCTCACATCCAAAAACTGTAATTCTCTCAAAGTCAGTCACAGCTAAGGCTGCAATCTCTATGCATACTTACAGGAAAATAAATTCCATTGAATTCAACAGAACTTGATTCTGAGTGAAAATACACGTGATCAGGTGCACATCTTTTTGAACACAATGGGAGAGAAGTCATGACTAACTTCTTTCAAGGTTTCACTGACTTAGTCACAGGGTACTAATTTTAGCTGGATTGGTGCCAGCATGTTTGCATTCTCATAATGGAATGTGTGGGGCCACAAATGTGAGTAAGCTGATTGAAATCGATGCACATTGAGATTGATGCCTAAAGTCCTATTTAGATGTTATGTACAATACTCATGCAACCAGTGTAACTGTGTACACAAGTATAGATCTATGCACAGGTAGTATTTATACATTATATTGAACCACGTACAGCAGTACACTTTGGCCCATTCATATGTTTTGTTCAACACTCGTACAATAAATGTACAGTATACACCGATCTGTACACTCATTCACATGAGATGTTGAACACAGGTACAGAAGTACACTTCCTACATGTACCATGCATCTGCAGAGCCAGTATCCAGGCTCACTTTTTAAATGGTAGGAGCCAGGCCGGAAAGAGTGTGAGACATCGCTGGCTATTTGTGGCAGCAGGAGGAGGAAGCAGAAGGAGGGAGGGAAGGAAGGAGCAGGGGACGTGATGAAGTTACGCCTCAGGCCACTGTGGGGATGCTGCGAAGGAGAGCAGTGGTGCAACAGCTGGACAGAAAAGCGGAAGAGGAGGCGTATATTCTACCTGCTCTATGGAAAGCTCGGATTCTCACAATAAAGGAAGCATTGACCAGTCTGAAGCACAGTGTCAGAGTCAGTTGGACCGGTTAGATCGAGAAGAAGCATTCTATCACTTTGTAAACAATCTGAGTGAAGAGAAGTACAGGCTTATTAATGAGGAACAACAACTTGCTACTCACCCCAGGTGAAATAAGTGAAGAAGAGTTGCTCAGAAGGCTGCAGCAAATCCAAGAAGGTCCACCACGGCAAAACAGCAAAGACAACAGAGGTGCAGAGTCTACAGAAGATGTCTCCAATGGCAGTTCCATAATAGATTGGCTTAATTCGGTTTGACAGACTGGGAATACGATACAAAGTGGGCAGAGGAAACCAGTCTTGGAGGGCAGTGAGCCGGATGAACCCAAACAGCGGGGATTTCAGTTTCAGTTTAGAAATCAGTGTCAACCAGAACAATGGGAACCCCAACCCAGAAATGGAGGGTGAGCCATCTGTAGAACCAGGCAATGGGGAGGATCTGGAAAATAACCAAAGTGACAGTGAGACTCCAAGGTCTGAATCCCCTCCTGTTGTCAGGCAAACTGACTCAGGAGCAAGTCCCCCTGAAGAGTTCAGTGGAGAAGCTTCCCCCAACAGAGGCCAGAGAAGATCAAGAAGCCGAAGTCCAGAACAGCATAGGTCATGGGCGAGGACTGATCGAAGCCGGTCCTATCTTAGTCCTATGAGCCAGTCTCCACACAGAGCACCCCATAATACATCATACTCTCAGACACCCAACCTCCCTGCAGTAAGTGAAACCAAGGGAAGCTCTAGAACAAGGCAGGGCATGGTGATCAGGCAGTATACAACAACTTTGGAGGTGCCCAGCAAAAGTGCAATGCTGTTCTCCACCCCTGAAGCCAGAACTGCTCCCCAGGCTAATGACTCTGTAGAAACCAACGGCAGTGCAGAGGCAGCAGCACCTGGTCAGAGGCCCCCGATAATTGTCCTGGATTTGCAAGTGAGATGCGTCCACCCAGGAGAATATAGGCAGAGGGATAGCATAGCCAACCAAACTCAATCAAGGTCCCAGACTCCCAACAATACTGTCACTTACGAAAGTGAGCATGGAGGGTTTAGGCATATGTTTTCCTGCTCTGAAAGGGTAGGCATGAGAACGTACGTCAGTACCATTAGGATTCCTATTCGCAGAATCCTGAATTCGGGCTTGAGCAAGACGATGTCCATTGCCCTTTAGACCATGCTCAGGCAGATAATGACTGGCTTTGGGGAGCTGAGTTATTTCATGTACAGTGATAGTGACACAGATTCCAGTGGCCTGGCACCAAATCAGAATGTAGAAATGGCGGAGCCACAGAATGGAGGTGGCAGTGGAAATAGTTCAAGTAATGAAGGTTCTGCTGCTGGCCCTGGGGAAACATATAAAACTAACGATGAAGGGGGTTCCACAGCCGGCACTAGGCAGGAAGGATGGAATGCCAGGGGATCCATCACTTTTGAAGAAAGTGGTTCCCTGCCATTCCTTAGCCTGGCCCTGTTTTTTCTGCTCAACAAAGAGGACGATGACCAGCCAAGAGGGCTCACCAAGGAACAAACTGACAATACAGCCATGAGGAATTTTGGTGCAAGCAATGCCCTGAAAACCTGTAGCAATGTGTCTGAATCACAGAGTACATGGAAGGCAACAAGCTGAGGAAGCTCCCTTGCTCTCACGAGTAACATGTGCACTGTATTGAACGTTGGCTGTCAGAGAACTCCATCTGCCCCATTTGCCGCTGAGCAGTCCTGGCCTCCACTCCAGTAACCAACAGAATACTGTCTGAGCAGGGTATGGACTCTTCCGTGGAGAATGTGGTGAGCTAGTGATGGGCAAAGAAGCCACCTCCAGTGGCCACTTTTTGTGTAGTGGTTATAAATGTAAAACAAAGAGATGGTGTGATCTTCCTTTATGAAAATGGAATTGAAAAAGAGCAAAATAAATGTAGTGGAACCTTCTTGATTAGAGTCCCCAAAACAATCCTGGGTTTGTGTTGACAATTAAATTTGCCCAAGGACACTTGCTTATTATACATTCTCAGATTTCCAGCATAAATGAGGTCCATGTCTTTCCTCCTCACCCCAGTATGTAGGAGTGGAAATTGAAGACCTCAGCTCTCTGCTCTTCCCTGCAAAGAATATAACTGGAGTCATTTAGCTGCACATGCTTCATTGTGAATTAAAAACAAAACAAAACAAAAACCCGCTGCTGCCTTCAGAGAACAGTGGAATTGCACCCCTAAGTAAATTTTAGCTCCTTTCTTGTATAGGGTATTGAATATGGTCATGTAAATAACACTAACATTAGCCCCCACTCCCACCGTACAGTTGTCTGAATCCCAGCACTATGGCATGCCATAGAATGAGCAGATAGATTAATGGGGATATTTATCTTGCTGTGGAAATATATGAATTGCTTATGCTTGTTTACATAAACACACATTTGTTTTAAAAACTTCCTCATTTCAAACTGGCTTTTGGGTGGGCTATGGGGTGGAGACTGCCTTGGTTGGCCTGACAGATGATCTCCAATTGGGAATACACAGAGGGAGTGTGACTCTGTTGGTCTTTTTGAATCTGTCGGTGGCTTTCAGTACTATTGACCATAGTATCCTTCTGGAATGTCTGAGGGGACTAGGGGTAGAAGGCACTGCTTTGTAGTGGCTCCGCTCCTACCTCACAGGCAGATTCCAAATGGTGTATCTTGGAGACTGTTGTTCTTCAAAATCTGAACTTTCTTATGGTGTACCTCAGGGCTCCATATTGTCTCTGATGTAGTTTAGCATCTACATGAAACCACTGGGAGAGATCATCAGGAGATTTGGTGAAGGGTGTTATCAGTATGCTGATGACACCCAAATCTGTTTCTCTATGTTAACATCATTATCTGGAGAAGGCATAGCCTCCCTAAATGCCTGCCTGGCAGCAGTAATAGGCTGGATGAGGGATAACAAACTGAGGCTGAATCCAGATAATACAGAGGTACTCATTGTGTGTGGTCAGAACTCAGGAAACAATTTTGATCTGCCAGTTGTGGATGGGGTCATGCACCCAGAAGAAACAGGTATGCAATCTGGGGGTGCTTCTGGATCCGAACCTCTGCCTGCTTTCTCAGGTTGAGGCGGTGGCCAAAGGTGCTTTTTATCAGCTTCGGCTGATACACCAGCTGCGTCCGTTTCTTGAGATGAATGCCCTCGAAATGCTGGTACATATGCTGGTAACCTCTAGGCTGGATTACTGCAGTGCGCTCTATTTGAGGCTGCTTTTGTACATAGTCCAGAAACTGCAGTTGGCCCAGAATGCAGCAGCCAGGTTGCTCTCTGGGTCATCTAAGAGAGACCATATTACTCCTGTGTTGAAAGAACTACACTGGCTGCCAATACGTTTCCAGGCATAATCCAAGGTGCTGGTTATTACCTTTAAAGCCCTAATCAGGTTAGGCCCTAGGTATTTAAGAGAACGTCTTCTTCACCATAATCCCCACTGCCTGTTAAAACCATCTGGAGAGTTTCATCTGCAGTTGCTGCCAACTCATTTGTTGGCTACTCAGGAATGGGCCTTCTCCATTGCTGCCTCTGGACTTTAGAATGTGTTTCCTGTTGAAATAAGAGCTTCCCCATCTCTGGCAAGTTTTAAAAAGGCACTGAATACACATTTATTCACCCATCAGAGAAGATCATACACTTCCTGCTGTTTCTGTTCTGGGGGAACAGAAATAGCAGAAAGGTAGGCCTGCCTTAATATGTGCTTCCACCAAGTCCTACTTGTCTATTTGTAAATGAAGTAAACATTTTAAAGACACTGTTCTGTTCACATCCCTAGGAAACTTTAAAAAAAAAACCCACCTACCACCCACACTGATGTTGGACTCACCACTCAAAGTAGGGAGTATGCAATAATATATAATGCTGAAACTTGTGTGCAGTGACCTATATGGTAACATGTGGCATTTCTACAGTAAAGAGTTAAAAATATATCTTTGTTGTGAAATTTGCCTTCTGAGATCTGATGCAAATTCAGCAGGTCCTCCTGAAAGTCTGAGGGAGAACAGAGATTTGGTTTATGCACACAATTACAATAATAAGGCTGGGAACATTTCTGGGGGAAAATAAGTTGCACTGCTTAAATCTACAAGGCCTAAATTAACACTTTTAAGCTGGGAGGCAGAAGTGTTTTTATAACCTGAGAATATGAAAGCCAAATAAATAAATAAATAATAAAGAAAGGTCTACAGCTATATTTTAACACAGAATAAAATGTAGTTTCTAAGAAGTTCAACATTTCTCAAGGGGTAGTGATGATAATGGCAAAGATGATGGGCTGTTTGAAGTACTTGCTGAAGTGAAATCTTACAGGAAAAAGGTTTATGTCCAAAACAGCATGGATAAAATGCATTTGAACAGCATTTTAGTTACAGAGTTCCCAAAGAAAGCAAAAAGAGTACTGGGTTTATCCCAAATAAATTTTATGTCACCTCCGAAGTATGGTGACAATCAGAAACCTTGTGTGTTAGAATAATGAAAAAAAAGTAGCAGTTATGTGAATATTTCAAAGTAATTTTGCCATTCAAATATTAAATGAGAATTTTCAGATTGCCATTCTGATTCTAACTGTGATTTTTTTAAACCTCAGAATCCTAGGTTCTTTGGAAGCTGATATGACATGACTCAATAAGAGTGTCAACAGGCATGTGGATAGAGGTGATCTGGTTGACACAGTTCCTCACCAAAGGCTCTTGAGTAAACTTAGTAGTCATTGAGGGGAGTGGGGGAGAACAGGTTCATTTATGGATTGATAACTGGTTGAAGGACAGGAAACAGAGGGTAGGAATAGATTGACAATTTTACAATGGAAAGAAGAAAGAAGAAAGAAGTGGGGTCCCCCCAGGGATCTGTACTGGGACCATTGCTTTTAAATGTATTCATAAATGATCTAGAAAGTGGGTTATGCAGTGAGCTGGCCAAATTTGCAGATGAGAATATACTCGTTAGTGTGGTGAAATACAAAATGCATTGCAAGGAGCTCCAAAAGGATATCTCCAAAATGGAAGACAAAATTACAAATGCAGTTCAGTGTACAGTGATGCACTAAGGCAAAAATTCCTAATTTTGCATATATGCTGATGGGATCTGAGCTATTGGTGACTGACCAAGGTGACTGATCACCATGACCAGGTCATGGTGATCAGCTCACGACCCTAGCATTCACATGTAACATGAAGCTGGAAGTTGCCAGACCTACAGTTAATTTTTCTGTGAAATGCACCACAGACGTTCATCCAACTGCAGCCTAGCAACTCCAGATTTCGAGGCAGGGGAGCCCCTCACTCTTCCTGGTCTGCTGAGGCTGCATCCCACCAAGCTCCATTTTGCGTGCATCACTAGACTTGAGTCAGAACATCACAAGAGTGGCAGCCATTGTCCATGATCTTAAAGGGGGTGTGCTGGGTGTGATTGTGCTTTTTTGGAATGGTCCAGCTGCTCTCAGCAGGCAAAGGGGATTTAAATCCCTTTAAATGCCATGCCATTCAATGGCCTTCTTCTGACAATGATTGCACTACCATCCTCGTAAGAGCCCCAAAACAAAACTGTCTCACACAAGCACAATTGGGGGGGGGAATCTTGGGGGGGGGCACTATTTCCCTGGAAAGGGACAGGAAAGGGAAGGGAATATAATGACTTCCTAGGGGGTGATATGTTTGTTTGTTTGTGTTTGTTTATTTGTTTTTACATTTGATATCCCGCTCTTCCTCCAAGGAGCCCAGGGAGGACAAATGATCCTGGGGTCTGGCCCGCTGTGACCAAGGATGCTCTTGTGAGAGATCAGCCCAGCAAAGCAGTCTATGCAAACCAAACCACACTCCTGCCCTCATGGTGGCTTTCCAACAATGAGCTAGCACTCTCATGAGTGGGCCATTCTACTGGGGAGGACCTTAGGCTCATCAAGAACTTTGGTCTTCTGTCGGACTGTGCATTCATGAGTTGAGCTAACCTAACAAAGGGGGGCCCACTTGCATGGGCCTCCCATTCTTTCTGGCTAATAGCAGAACTTTCACACAGCAACCTCCTCCTCTCCAGCCATCCACATTAGGACATAATGCCACCTCCGTCAAACCTCAGGTTGGAGCAGCAAAACTCACTACAAACCAAACTTCCATCTCTGGGAGGTCTATGGGAGTTTCTGGGCTTTTGCCATGAAACTGTAGTTGCATGCATTCTGATGTAACAGAGTTCTAACCTCTGTCCTATTTAGTTGTGGTTTTGCATTATGTACGAATGCAGCCAGTGTGTGGCAGCTGTGAAAAAGGCAAATAACATGCTATGAATAATTGAGAATGGGACTGAAAGTAAAACTGTTAATATTATAATGTCTTTATACAAATATATGGTGTAGCCACATAAGGAGTACTACATATAGTTCTGACCACCATATCTAAAAAATAATTTATTAAACTGGGAAAGGTGCAGAAGAGAACAACCAAAATGATCTTGCTAATGGCTACAGCACTTTCTTCGTGAGGTAAGGCTTCAATATCTGGGGCTTTTTAGTTCGGGTGGGGGGGAGTGACTGGGGAAACATGACAGAGGTTTATAGAATTGTACATGGTGTGGAGATAGTAGATAGAGATATGTTTCTCCCTCTCTTACAACACTAGAACCAGGGTTATCCAATGAAGCTGATTGGCAGGAGATTTAATATGGACTAAAGGAAGTATTTTTTTTGCACGGCACATAATTAATCTGTGGAATTCTCTTCCACAGGATGTTGTGATGGCCACCAAGTTTGATAACTTTAAAAGGGGATTAGACAACTTCATAGAGGACATCTATTAACATTTATTAGTCTTGATGTCTATAACCTACCTCCAGGTTCAGAGGCCAGATGCCTCTGAATATAGTTGCAGGTCAACAACAGCAGGAAAGAGGGCATGCCTTCATCTCTTGCCTGTGGGCTTCCCAGAGGCACCTTGTGGGCCCCTGTGGAACACAGGATGATGGACTAAGTAAGTCTTGGGCCTGATCCAGCAATAGGGATGTGCACAAAACCACCTGGCCCAGCCACACAGGGTCCCACTGCACAGGTGCAGCCACCTCCAAAATGGTCACCTCACCAGGGAATAGGACCAGAAAAGGCTAAAGATGCCTGAATCAGGTGATTTTTGGGAAAGGAAGTCCGGCAGGGAGAGGGGGATCCTTCGCAGACCACCACCACCACCACCTTGGAGAAGCATCCCAGAGGGGGTAATTTAAAAGAAAAAAAGAATTTAAAAAAACCATGTTTGATAAACCCCCCAAGTGGGGTGTGTGTGTTCAACCCGACCTCAAACCTGTGAATCAAACCGGTTTGATATTGAACCAGTTTGGATTAGAACCTGTTTGTACACCCCTATCCAGCAAGGCTGTTCTTATCTTCTGGGGTCCTTAAGAAGCTCAATAATAACGGACAGGTTTCTATGAAAGAAAACTTGACTGCCATTACTGATTTTTCTGTACATGAGCAGCCACATGGGAATGTTGTAGAGCACATTCTTAGTTAATAATAGGTGGTAAAGCCCATCAGTGCCTCTCATGCACATCATAAAACATACCACGTAATCTTTTACTGTTTGCAGAGGTTTTTGGGCAGACAACTTGACGTGGAATGTGTTCCCTAATGATAGAAAAATTGAAAACTTCTGAGACATATCGTTGCACATCAGCTATCAAAACTATCAAATGCTAAATTCCATTGTATGTCAACTATTAAAAATAATCAAATATGTACAATCAGACATCAACTATTCAAATCAAACATAATTAGGTATGAAATACTATCAGATATTTGGAAAATATTCATGTGTTAATAGAATTCTGAACACCAACATTCACAGAAAATTTTGAAATATCTTCTTTATTTTTAGGATTGTTTTATCTAGCACCTATTTGCATGATTTATAATTTTAGAATGGAGTTGTCAGAACTTGTAACAATATTTATAAATATAACGATACTCCATTTTTTAATCTCTGTTGGTAAGGGGGGAAATGCCAAATGCTGGTCTAAGACTTAATAAACTCAGTAATGCAAAATGACTAATATATTTATACCAATATCCTAATATTAATAATAATCAAATACTAATATAGCATATAAAATATCAAATAACAATAAAAACCAAACATCATTGCATGTTAGTAATCAAATAACATTGACTGTTAACTATTAAACTGTTAACTATTTAACACTGAAATCAAATGTCACTAGATATAAAATATTCAGTGAATATTGGGTAAATATTCAAATATTCAGTCTATCTGGTGAATATTCAACATCAGGATTTATAAAAGAGAATTCTAAGAAGCAAAGTCATTATGCCTGTTCTCAAACAGTTGCATCTTCGGATGCCACCAGTTCATCTGGTGGCGACCTGAGATAGAGCCTTCTCTGTTTGTCACCCCTAGATTGTGGAACGCGCTCCCCATGGATATAAGAGGATTGTCTTCATTGGGGGGCATTCTGAAAAGCCTTAAAGACCCATCTTTTTAACCTGGCTTTTAATGATATTTAGTTTTTATGTTATCTAATTGTAATAGTCATTTTAATCTGCTTTTAATTGGTTTTTTTTTAATTATTTTAACTGTTATGTATTTTTTATTTTAATGTAAACCACCCTGAGCCACCTTTGGAAGGGTAGTATATAAATCAAATGAATGAATGAATGAATGAATGAATTCCCCTCTACTGAGAACAAGTGTAAGAATATGTGAGAATCATCCTGGTAATAGCTCTGAAAGATGCCTTTCACACAGCAGCAGTGCAAACAGTGAATTTTGCATAAGGGAAACATCTAAGGCAAATGTGAAGCCTCCTGGCTGGCAAAGCATCTGATGAATTTCAAGCTTAAAACGTTTTGATAAGACCTGCAAAAAAGAAAAAAAGAAAAAAAAAAAGGGGAGCAACTGGCAATGGTGAGTGGAAAAGGACCATGTAAGCAGAAAAGGACCACAGCCGTTGAAAAGCATCAGTCCCAGATATTATGACCTCAGTGAAACCATCTTGATCCAAGTGGGTGCCTCCAAAGATGGCTTAGGAGTTTGTTTACTCCAGGATTGGAGAGATCCACTTACAGTTCTTGCTTATTCAGATGGCAGCTACTCAGAATCAGACCTTCTCAATAGCTGCTCCTGGGCTCTGGAATGTACTCTTTACTGAGACATGGGTCCGACTTCTTTGTTTGCCTTCAGGAGGGCCTTAAATATACATCCCCAAGAGCCCCTGGTGGCGCAGTGGTAAAACTGCCGCCCTGTAACCAGAAGGTTACAAGTTCAATCCTGACCAGGGGCTCAAGGTTGACTCAGCCTTCCATCCTTCCGAGGTCGGTAAAATGAGTACCCAGAATGTTGGGGGCAATATGCTAAAATCATTGTAAACCGCTTAGAGAGCTCCGGCTATAGAGCGGTATATAAATGTAAGTGCTATTGCTATTGTTATTGCTATCCCTTCACTCTGGCGTTTTGTGGGGTTTAATTTAAACTAGCTGAACCCACACAGAGCATCTGTGCGGTAGTTCACTTCCTTTTTGGGGTTAGTTGGGAGAATTTGTTTGGCTGGTCCTCCCACAGCTCTCTCACTCGCTCTGTCCCCCCCCCCGCAAAACAGCTCTCTTGCTCGCTCTGCCCCCTCCACACCGCCTCTCTCGCTCACTCTGTCTCTCTCCCCTCTGCGCCTCTCTCGCTTTGTCTCTCCCCCCGCCTCTCTCGCTCTGTCTCTCCCCTGCACACCTCTCTCGCTTGTGCTGTCTCTCCCCTGCGCGCCTCTCTCGCTCGCCTCTCTCGCTCGCGCTGTCTCTCCCCCGCGCCTCTCTTGCTTGCTTGTGCTCTCTCCCCCCTGCGCCCCTCTTGCTCGCCCTCTCTCTCCCCCACACGCCCCTTTCACTCTGTCTCTCCTCCGCGCCTCTCTCGCTCGCTCTGTCTCCCCCCCCACCTCCCTCTCTCGCTTGCTAGAGTCTGCGGCCACCACCGGTCGCCAGGCCAGGCCCGCTAGCGTGGAGTGGCCAATTCTCCTCCTCCTGGATGCGCCAGCCAATCAGGCGCCTCCACCGCCCAGCCAATCTGCTGGGTTGCCAGGACGCATCCCCACAGAGGCACGTCTATGAGAATTAATATAATAGATTGTTATTTTACCTGTTTTAATTGGTTAGTGTTATAGGGATGTGAACAGAATGGGATTTGTGTTCCATTCTGGAATGCAAATGCCCAGAACAGTCCATTGGAACTAGCCAAGCTGGTTTCTCCAATGGAATGAGATGGAACATTTCTAGTATTCTGAGTGCCATTTTGGAAGCTGTTTTTCCATTTCTGAATGGTTTTGGCACTGGCTTCCGATTGGCTTACAATCTCCTTGCTTCTTGATTGGCTTGTTATCAAACAAATCAAGTTGATTTGTATGATAACAAGCCCACCAAGAAGCAAGGAGATCCAAGTCAATCGGAAGCCAGTACCCAAACCATTCAGAAACAGAAAAACAGCCTCCAAAATGGTGTTTGAAATGTTCCAACTCAGAACATGGCCATTCCATTCTAAGCATGAAACAGGCCCTTTTTTTGAAGGGTATTCTGTTTCAAGCGCAAAACACTCGAAACAGCCCATTTCGAGTTGGAATGTCTCAAGCTTGAAACATTCTACATATCCTTATAATGTTAATTGCTGTTTTAATTTCCAATACACTGCCTAGAGACTGGTGTTTGAGGCAATAAAAATGTAATAAATAAATAAGCACCAGAAGCACTCACAGAAACAGAAGAGAATTATGTTCAAACTGAAAAAGAGCTACTAGCCATTGTATCTGCCAAAAAGAAATTTCATTCATATTTAATATATTGAAGGTACAGTCTGATTGCTCATAAAGCATTGGAAGAAAAATTTTCAAAGCTCCTGGCAAAATCACCTACGAGACTTTAATGTACAGTATGTAGTTTCAACTGCAAGAATATGATCTTTCAGTCACAAATACTGTACTACTGGCAAAGAAATGCTCATTGTGGACTGCTATCTAGAACACCTATGGAATTTCCTGGAAAGTCAGAAGATGATCTGTTTGATGAACAAGTTGTCAATGTGACTGAAGTTGCATACAGACTGAGCAAAGAGTTGTTACAGAGATTGAAAGAGGACACCCTGACAGACCCTGTAATTCAAACTCTGTACAAAATAGTTAAGGACAGCAGGGCAAGCAGAAAAAAACAAGTGAATCCCAGGCTGCAGCCATACTGGGATATAAAATAGGTCATTTCATCACAAGATGAACTCCTGGCTGGTGACAAAATAATCATCCCAGACAAGACAAGGCATGAGATACTCAGCTGTTTAAATGGGGATGATGAAGGCATTCTGAAAGCAATGGCACATACCAGGAAGCTAATGTATTAGCCAAAGATGAACAAAGCATTCTAAACCAGGACAAAATTATGTCATAGACAGACAATAATATATATTCCAATAATAATCTGAAACATCAGAAACCAGTTAAATAGAATAAAATCTCACCAAATAAACAAAGGCAAAATAGTTTTTTTAATTAAATGTTAAGTATCCAATATGTATTATACAAAATATATAAATATGAGACCTGAAGATAACTGATACATAATTTTTTTAAAAGAAATAAAGTTCCAATCGAAACAACACACAAAGCGCAAGTGGACAATGTATCTGTGATGAGCTATTGACCAGATGTGTTTGACCTCTCCCAATCTTTATCCATGGCCTAATCAATTAGTTGGATCAACAAGTCTACAGACTTGCACACTTCCTCTAGTTTTGGCTTGCATCAATTGTCACTCCTTAAAAGAAGTTCTCTTCTCTGTAACCAACAATTTCTTTCCCACATTCACTTCTTGTGATAAATTTCAGAATGACAAAATGGTACAGTCTAGATTGCATCAACTCTCCCAACTGGGTGAAATAAGAATGGTTACATGTACATGCATTAAAGAACTACAAATAACATTAGCAACAGGTTATCTCCACTATACTGCCTACTTTTCTTCAAGTCTGGATCAGCTGAGAAATGAGCTGCCTCCTCTTTGCAAGCAGGGAAACAAATGATTTACCAAATGATGGGGAGAGGTGAAGGGTTGCTTTCTCACTCTAGTCCTAGCTACTCGCAATCTAATGGGCTAAGGACTGTCTCTTCAGCAGTAAAGTTGCTGCTTCAGAAAACAGCTGTGTTGAGCAATGATCCACACATGGCTTTTCTGGAACTCCAAAACTCTCCACTGACAGGCGTGGAATATTCTCCTGCACAATTGTTGATGGGTTCCTGAGAACAACACTTCCTTCCTCAGTAGCTCCTATAGTTATTGCCTGCTATAGGAGCCCATAGCAGACTATATGAAAAACAAAAGCACTACTATGACCAAACAATTAAACTGTTGTCCCCATTCAATCTCTGTGTGCAGTCAGTAGGGATGTGCACAAAACCGGCTTGGCCTGTTTGGTTTGAATTCGAATCAGCTTCGAACCGGGGGGGTTGGTTCAGTGTTGGTTTTGCTTGAACCCCCCCTGGTTCAGTTCGAATTTGAACCCAATTCGAACTGGTTCTGAAAGGTTCTACATTAGTATAATGGGGACTTGAACTGGCCCATTATTCCCTATGTAGAGCATCTAGGGGCACAAAACCAGGGTGGGTATTAGGCACCCAGGGGTGCCAAGCACCCACTGAACCCCAAAATAATCAGACACTTCTGTGATTGATGAATTTCTGAAGATTTTTGCAATTTTTGTATTCCTCCCATAGGGAATATTGGGGATTTGAGGCAGCCCCATTCCCCACCTTAGGGGGATGCCTGGGCACCCCAAAGTGGGTCTGGGTGCACAGCAGGTATGGCCTCAACTCCCCCCAGGCAGCCCCATGTTTGTAGGATTTTTTAAAAAATAATTGTTCACAGCAATGAAGGGCACACACACAGTACTTATGAATGGAGAAGTCCTCCTGATGCATTGCAATGAAGGGGGGAAAATCCTTTAAAACAATTAAAACAACAACAACAATAAATCCTACAAACTTGGGGCTGCCTGGGGGGAGTTGAGGCCATAATTGCCATGCCCCCAGACCCACTTTGGGGTGCCATGGGCACCCCCCAAAGGGTAGAATGGGCCAGATGGGCTGCCTCAAATCCCCAATATTCCCTATGGGAGGAATAGAAAAATTGGAAAAATCTTCAGAAATTAATCAATAATCACAGAAGTGTCTGGTTGCTTTGGGGTTTGGTGAGTGCTTGGCACCCCTGGGTGCCCACCACACACCCCAGTTTTGTGCCCCTAGCAGGCCACTGTACCAACACACAGTGACACAACTAAGAAGACCACCAACTGGAAACCAAAAAACCACCACAGAAACAGACCTGCTGCTGTGCCTGTACAACTGCAAAGACAAGGGGACCAAACCAAACCATAGCACAGACTAGCTACACAACAACAGCCACAAACCAACAAGACCTAACTAGAGGGTGCAAGGCAGTAAAACCAACCCGGCACACAAACTGCAAAGAAGGAGGGACAAGGCAAAAAACAAAAACAAAAAAAACAACCAACACACTGAAGGAGAACTTAAAGTAACACGCACCTGGGTCTACTCCTGCTCTTCTCTTCGTGTGTGCAATGCATGTGTTTTGACTGTGGGGAAAGAAACGTCTCAGACTGTGTCTAGTACACTACATCTTTGCTGGAGGCCAAACAGGGCCCGAGGCACGTGGTGTTGGCACCAGTGCAGCGGCCTGCATGCGTGTTTGCATTTGGTGTGTACGTGTGTGTGCTGCTAGCTAGAAGAGGAGAAGTGGGGCTCTGAAAAAATTACAGGGATAGGAAGGTTCGGCTCAGAGGCAGGTCAATGGAGGTCACACACGTGGTGTGGCAACAGGAGACCACTGACTCATCATGGTGCCGAACCAGTGCATGCGTGCCTAGTGTGTGTGTGTCCGTGCGTACCGTCAGCAGAACCAAAGGAGAAGGAAGAGAGGGGGACTCTGAAAAAATGTAGGGGATAAGAAAGACCGGCTCAGAGGTGGATCAGTGGAGACCACACACGACGTGGTGTGGTGGGAGACCACCTACACCTCATGGCCGGTGCATGTGTGTCTGGTGTGTGTGTGTGTGTGTGTGTGTGTGTGTGTGTGTGCGCGCGTGCTTGTCAGCAGAACCAAACGAAAGGAAAGAGGGTGGGTGGGGGAATAAAAACAATTCACAAATACATATATACATTACACATTACACAAGTAATATACAGCTGCTATATAGTAATATTTACACAACCAACAACTATCTATTGACACAAACCAGACCAAAAACACTATCTACAGAAAGGAAAGGAAAAACCTCTACTACTGACAACATCCACACACACATAAAACAGAATAAACCTCCATGCACAGACTCACACACACAAGCACATATTTACATACACTAAAATATTTACAAATACACATTCTCGCAGTCCCAATGCCAAGCAACACAAACACAACACATTCAAAAAATGCTAAAAGATCTACATTTTTACTCATCGACATATTTACATACCTACACAGTGCCACACTGGCACAAACAGCCTAGTGTCTCTGTGTGTGTGCCCACGGCCCCCCGAATGCTGTGGTCAGGTGGAACCAGGGGCTAGTTCAGCATCAGGTTACACCTGTGGGTGTGTATCCAGTAGCCAAGTCACAGCACTAACGAGCATGCTCTGACTTGGCACGGCTGAAGGAGGAAGGGGGCAGGGAAGGGACGAGTGGAAGCTGCTGCCGGGCAGGTGAGTGGCACCATGGGTCAACCATAGGCCAATCACTCACCCAGTTCAACCTCCAGCTTGGGGTAGCCCAGAAGGGGAAGATTAACCTTGAGGAAAACCAGCTGCTCCACCAAGCCAGGGTCCAACCGGGACCGAGCAGGCATCCCTGACACTCACAATGGACAGCAGATTAGGAGCAAGGCCATCATGAACAGGAAGGACCAGAGGGCCACCATAAACCACTGTCAGACCCAGCTTGCCCTGTGTCAGGAATTGCCATATGGAGTTGGGCAATGACAAGAGGGAGCCTGCAATTATCAGAATTGTCAGAAGGCTCCCTGCTGTTGTGGGAGAACTCTGTCAGAGATCCAACAGGTCTGTCGATCCCTCCCCCTTGCTGTACTCCTTCTCCTCCTCTTCCTTCTCCTCCTTCTTTACTTGTGATTGGATGGGGCAGGGAACAAGCTGTGTTGCTTCATCTTTGCTCCAGAGGGAGCATACGTGTGCAGGGAGCTGCCTTCTGTGGCTAGGGATTTAACTTTCCTTCTGAGTTCTGTGAGTGTTGTGGGTGCTTCTGGGAAACTGGGAGTTTTCTGATGCAGCAGTCATGACTGCAGCCTCAGGAAAAATTACCAATCCCAGAAGCATCTGCCACCTACCTTGTGGGAAAATTAAAGGAGGGGGGAAAAAACCCTTTTAACTCCCATTTCACAGTAGACAGTTCTCTCTGTGTACAGAATCCTTCCAGAGATGAAGCAAGGCATCCTGTCCTGTGCCTCCAACCAGACACAGGCTGTTTCTCTGTTCTGGGATGGGCATGATTTGCTAAGTGCGGAGATGGAGAGAGAGGAGGGGGGAGGACGCAACAGAGCTGTTGAATCCCCAACTGGCATGACACAACAGTTGTGGGGGCTGACATGGCCCCTCCTGAACCTGCCACTGTCAGTTGGTCTGATCAGAATCTGGCATTTTTTATCATGCACAGACAGGTCTACCAGCAACCATCAATGAAAAACATATGTATAAAGGGGCTCCCAGCTAAAAGGCCTCATAATTTTTGAGAACCTCACCTCCAGGTCACATTTGTATAGTTTATACACTTATTTCCCCATGTTGCTGCTTGAATTTCTGAATATTAAAAAGTCCAGTTTAAAGTGCCAAGAAAAGCAGAGTTCCTTAGAGCGTATCCTTGGTATCTTTTAATATATTCAAGAAATACAATAGGAAAGTTTCTGGGTGTTTTTTTGGTTTTTGGTTTTTTAACAAAACAGAAATGTAGGCAGATTCCTCAGTCTTCTTCCTCCTGTTGGTTTTTCTTTTCTTTTCTTGGGGGTGGGGGGTTGGTACCTGGAATAACAGTATGTTAAATTGCTTTCATCTACTTCATACAGTAATGACCTTCTGATGCTGATATGCTAATATATTCAAATGAGACATTATGTTTCCAAACCCACTAGCAGATTTTTTTTTAAGACAGTGTACTAAAAATAGACAGACTTTTGGACTGAGGACTGTAAATTGAACTGTGTTCATCAAACTGAAATATGGTATCTAAACTCTGAAAATAACTGTCTTGTCAAAGACTACAGAGAACTTAAGTGACACAAATACTGTTTGATAACAACATAATTCATCAAGAGAGTTTTGCTTCAAGAGATGAAGCTGGAAAAGCTCATACCCTGTTAAACCAGCCAGACAGCTGTTTAAATGGACTCGGAGCCTGTTTTCCATGAGAAATGAATGTGACATCTTTTTCTTTTCTTTTTAAAGAACAGTATATAATTATAGCCAAACAAATGGAACACCGATTGATGTACTGAATTATTATAGGGTTGACATTCTCAGTTGTGGTTCAAAATAAAATCCTTGAACCTGAAGCACTTTGCTCCAATTTGCAAGTGTCAGTAACAAAGGATTTCAATCTAGGCATAGGTAAATATCAATGTTAGAATCGCTCTAGAGGAGCAACAGACACGAAGATTAGGCTTGTAAAATGAGAAGTGAATTTTATGGTGGGGATGGGGACAGGACCACAATGTAAAGTGGGAGTAGTTTGCAATGAATGCCAAGAATACAGACCGATTATGTGGGCAAATATATAAAGAACTCAAAACGCAATCCGGAACTATGTGAGAGAAACTAAAAAAGGAGGGTGAGAAGTTACATGTGCATGGAAGAGGAAAGGGGGAGAGAGGGATAAAAAGTACAAAGTTTGAAGAGAAGGAAGCCTACATACTTTTCCTGAGTCTGTTGATCTTATGCAGGGCCGGACTGGGGGCACTGAGAGGACGGTGGAATGTGTGTGGGGAAGGCGCCGGGTTTTGAGCAGAATGGGTACTGAATGGTGGGAATATTCACTGCTGCTGAGTGTGGCAGGGCACAGGGGCGCCTTGCGGGTGGGGCACACCAGGAATATGCCCTGTTGCCCTGTGGGCCAGTCCAAGCCTGATCTCATGTGCAATGCCATGGGTTGCTTCCCACCTGTGATGGGACAGGAGCGAGGTCCTCTCTTTCCAGCAGAGGGCAAGTATAGGTGATGTGGTGCAGGTACAGCACCCAGAATGGCAACTCTATGTGAGCTTGCAGCAATCTAGGGAAGCACTGAGATGCCCAAAAAGTCAGGCAGGGATGTTTAGGCCATGGCAAGCCTGCTTCAGGAGAATATGGCCTCAAATGGGTTCTCTCTGGAATCTCTGCTCACCAAGTCCTGGATTCCTCAGCCAATCAAAACACAAGATAAATCACTTGGAAGACTGGTTCTGAGAGAGTTCCCAACAACTCTGGATGCTGAGAACAGCCAAGGCAGTGCATAAGGGTCCCATTCATTGCATGTTCAGAGCTAGTGATGCTTGTGGTTCCAAATTCTGCAACCCAGGGTTCTGTCATTGGCTAGACAGCTTCTGATTTCAGCTTGAGGGGGAAAGGATTAAGAGAAAGTCCAGCTCATGGCAACATGAAGCTCTGGAGCAGTAGTTAACAACATGGGTCACTGAACTCCTGCAACCTGGGAGTTTTAAATTGTTTTAAGGTTTTTCTTTTTCTGTGTTTTAACTTGTTTTATGTCACTGTAAACTGCCCAGAGACAAAAGTTTGGGGTGATGTACAAATCTGATAGATAGATAGATAGATAGATAGATAGATAGATAGATAGACCAGCAAGCTCCCACCCAGCTAAACTTTACCTTTAAGCCCAGCTTTTACCAAGTCTTAAGGGTACCAGCATGCCCTTAACCCAGCTGCCCGGATCATGTGTCTCCTCGGGCTGCACACAGCCCACGGAGACCCAAGGACAGGATTCTAAAGCACCCATTGGATGGGGGAATCCCCCAATGCACCGTGCTGTTTAGTGCATTGTGGGATTCTTGGAGGCCAGAACATGTCCTCCCAGCCTCCAGAGATCCACGCTGCTTTGCGCAGATAATCTGGGAGCATGGTCCATGCTCCCAGCAACATTTTCACTATTGTCTGGGGGGAAGGTAAGTTCCCCATGCCCACGTGAGCCCGCCCACCCACGCAATTGTGTGAATACCCTTTTAACTTCTCAACCACATTGAGAAGGTTATTGTGAGGAGAAAATGAGATTCCCATTTTTGCTTCCCTAAACCACCTGAAGGAATGGAAAGCTACAGAACTGATAAAAAACCAAAATGAACAAATATGCACATGTAAATCAGCTCTTAGTCGCCAAGTTTGTTTTCACTTTGGGTGCCCTTGAGTAATGGGAAATAGCTCATTAAGCAGCTGTGGAGAGAGCAAAGCCACAGATGACATTTAAGTAAACAGTATGTAGAACATATGGGTAGCTGTTCAAAATAAAGCATGTAGTGAAACCTGCATGTGGGAAGTAGATTTTCAAAGATTTTAGGTGGTATCGTGCATAATCACTATGAATTGGCAGGGCTAATTCTAGAGTGTACATTACTCTGGACAGGACCCATTTTGGTGTCTCTGCCACTTTGTCTCCTTCATGGCTCTGTGTGCCCCTTAGACTTCATATCAGTAATATCACCCCACCCAGCAGTCCCAGGGCCTCCTCTCCCATTCTTTAACCTCCGGAACTTCCACACCATATAAGCAATAAACATGTTTGGCATTCAAATGTTGTGCTTGCTTGCAATGTAGCCTCCATGCCTCCCCACTTTCCCTTGGTCCTTTCATCTGCCAGTTGAGGGAATCCTATAGCTCAGAATACTATGGGGTCAGTGGAACACTAACCCTCTGATTTCCCTATGGGCTGGTTCACACAATTGATCTAAAGTTAGTATGAGGGGAACCAGAAATTCCCACTGCATGTGTGCTCCCATGGAGCATGTCATGTGAACTCAGGATTTTTGCCAATCTCTGGTTGGCAATGCGCCAACCCAGCATGGATCCAACAGGAAGCCGAGACCCATAATCATGATCGGAAGTTGGCTTGATCATATGGGGCCTGTCAAGTTGGTGCATTCCCAACCAGAGATCAGTAAAACATCCTGAGTTCTCGTGACATGCTCTGAAGGAGTGTGCATGTGGCAGGAATAGCAGGTTTGCATCAACATTAGATTCATTGTGTGCATCAGCCCTAGGTGTTTTCATTTTAGAAGTGTTAGGGAGAATGGCATATGTTAGTAGTGACAAGCTGTATATACAAGATTTGGGGCAGAGGAGCATTGAGGCATGTGTCTGTTTCAGGTGACAGGTAAGTCAGTAAAAGTAATGAGGAAGTGTGTCCTGCATCTATGCCTAAACATGAATGAGTCTGGATTTTTCAACAGGTTGTATAAGTTTTACATGATTATACATGGTTGTATAAGTTTTACATGAATTAATGAAATATTTGGAATTTCCAAGCAGAATACATCTGCAAGTCTGATCTGATAAGCTTGTTTTACTTTTGGTTCAGTGTGCACAAGATTGTGCTCTGAAGCTTAAGATATGCTATGGAAGAGGCTGATTATGAGAATTAAGAGTTTAGATTTGAAAAGATATTGCATCGATATATGGTTATATTATATCCCCTGCTAATCTGGCAGAGAGGCACCTTTTTAACATGGTGATTCTCTTTACTTAGCAGGGGGAGAGTAACTGGCCCTATCCACCCCCAGCACAATACTTACCTTCAGTGACTGTTGCTGGTGTCTATTTCATGTTTCTTTTTAGACTGTGAGCCCTTTGAGGACGGGGAGCCATCTTATTTATTTATCATTTCTCTATCTAAATCCCTTTGGAAACTTTTGTTGAAAAGTGGTATATACATATTTGTTGTTGTTGTTGTTGTTATGGCATAGCAATGACAACAGCTTCAGGGTTCCACCACCTGCTTGTTATATGAGTAGATATGTCCCAGACTTCCACAGGAACACAACTTCATGTGAAGAAAACCAACAATGTATTTGTCAAGATAACTATAACATTGATCCCCAGAGCCCTTACCTACATTAGCCATCTCACAATTCCTTCCTGAGAGTTTATTTTTCCCAGACTACTCTAGGAGGGTGATGGCTCCAACCTTAACTCTGACACTCCCATCCAGAATTAATTCACATTATTTACCACACTGCTGGTGAAGAGGATTGAGGCAGAAGGACAAAATGTGATTCCATGGGGAATGAATGGTAAGTGAGCACAACAGGTGAGACTATAGAGTAAGGTTGTTCACATGACCAAACCAGGGTGGGGGAGAGCTTGAAGGAAGGCAGAAGCCTACCTGCCTCCCCCCACATAACTAGAGTCTGATCAGGGCCCACAAGAGTGGTGTGGTGGCAAGTGACACAATGATTGGAAGGTGGGGGAGGAAGGTGTTGGGATATGCCACAGCTGCAGCCTAGCTTGCTGTATAGTTTGCATGCAATCTACTATGAAGCCAGAAGGGGCACTATAGTTTCCTCTGCATTAGTTGGGCTAGCTAGGACTTTCTATTCTCCTTCCTGTTCGTGTTTTGATCCTGTTCTTTTGTGCGGGGTGGGGAGAAGAGAAGATGCCATCCTGGGGTCCCACAGGTCCCCAATCTTTGGCCCAGGTGAGGCAGTGGCACCTGGACCAGTGGCGGGTCCATCGGGTGGTGCACCACCAGGGCTGGTGCTTGGTGCAGAGCCTGGTGGTGTGGAGGGCTCTTCTGCCAGGGAAGCTTCTTCCATGGTGGGGGTGGAGGGCAGGGGCTTGATGGCTGGCAGTGCAGCCAGATTTTTCCTCCCTCGCACAGCCCATCCAATGTTCCTCTCATCACTCAGTGGGGTGTGTGGCGACACCACTCCTCTGAGCCAGGCCCTTCCCACGGCTCTCCTCCCGGAGAAGCTGATGGATGAACTCCAGACTTCACTGTCCACACCAGAGGGGTGTGCTCTGGCTGGAAGGCTGAAGGCCAGGGTTGTCAACAGGCTGGTCGAGGAGCTGGGTGCCAGGAAGGAGTGTGTTCTGCCTTGTCTCTGTGACCTGACCATCAAGGGCAATGTAATTTGCTCCAATGACTTGCCCAGGTGGAGGGATCTCCTGGTCAATAGAGTTAGGGAAGCGGAAGTCCCTAGGACCGGCAGAGACCTGGAGGGTGGTGATGGTGCACCCCCCAAGTGTGTGCAACTCACACCCAGCAGCAGTGTGGGCTGCCTGCAGCTCTCAACCCTTCTTCTTCCCGGTCTAGGAGCATGGAATCCCAGGCAGCAGCACCAATGCAACAGGCAGTTCCTCTGACTAAATCAGCCCAGTGGTTTAAGCGTCTGTGCCTTGGTGCCTTGCCTGGTTTGAAGGAAGTTTGGTCTACCAGGCCCACTGGTGCTGCGCAATGCATTGCCCAGTACTTGGAGGAGCCTGTGGAGGAAGACCCCAAGATGGACTGCGCGCACAGTTCTGGGCAACCCACCACCAAGTGTGGCCGGACTTGGTGGTGGTTGCTGCGCACCCCCTCTCCTGCCCACCAACCAGCGTTCCAAGCAAGCGGGTGTTTTCATGTGCTGGCGACGTGGTAACACCCGTTCAGTCCCAGTTGGACCCTGGCTTGGTCAAGCAGCTGGTTTTCTTCAAGGTTAACCTCTCCCTGCTGGACTACCATGAGCTGGATGTTGAGCTAGGTGAGTGATTGGTTGACCCATGGCCCCCAGAAGCAAATAGCTAATCACTGCATAAAATTGAGTGGGCAGGTGAGTGCCAAGTTAACCCTTGGATGAGATGGATGGGGTGAGGCTGGCTTACAATTGGCTCCAAACCCAATGGTCACATAACTAAATGTGGCTCAATGATGTAATTAAAAGGGGCTTAGAGAAATTCATGTTGGACAGGTCTATCAATGGCTACTAGTCTGGTGGCTGTAGGTCACCATCTCCAGCCTCAGAGGCAAGATGCCTCTAAATACCAGTTGCAGGGAAGCAACAGTGGGAGAGAGGACATGCTCTCACTTCTTGCCTGTGGGCTTCTCAGAGCCATATAATGGGCCACTTTGTGAAACAGGATGCTGGACTTGGGCCTGATCCATCCCTCGGGCCTGATCCAGTCCTTGGGCCTGATCCAGCTGGGCTGTCCTTATGTTCTTATGTGCCAGACATGTCTCACCGCTGGAAGAGGCCAGCCACAACTTTACCCAAACTGAAACTGCACTTGGAGCTAGGGTAAGGATCAGCAGCATTTCTAGGAGCATTAACTCTTCTATTAAAAATAAGGGTGGGGTTTTTTTTCCATCCTGGTATTTGTATGTGCCATTTAAAATAATAGATTTATGAATCAAACTCAAGGTTGTGCACATGATCAAGGCATTCAGAAAACAATAGCACATACTAGGAAGCTAATGTACCAGCCAAAGATGAACAACGCATTCTAAACCAGGACAAAACTTGCAGGAAGGAATGTTAACATGTGTTATTTCTGCCACCTGTACAGTTTTTGCTGCTGCTGCTGCTTCTTCTTCTTCTTCTTCTTCTTCTTCTTCTTCTTCTTCTTCTTCTTCTTCTTCTTCTTCTTTCAGAACTGCATTTACAAACATTTAGCAGAAGTTAGTGGTTCTGGTCTCTCATTGTTCTTTCTGCTTGGAAAATCTTCCAAGCAAATCTTCCTTCACCACACCTTCATTCTCATTCACTTTGCCATTATCTGTGTCTAAGAGTTGCTCCTTACATGATGGTAATTGGGTGTCTATATCAAGTACAAAAATGCAAGTATCCATTGTCCATCAGTTATGGAGGATGTATGCATGTAAAAATTGTGACTTTTCCTTTTAAAATGCATGCAAATAGGGGCTAAATCTTTTCCCACTCACTGCTCACATATATTTTAAAGAGGGACACCGCAATTTATATATGGATATGCCCTTCTTGTCTGACCCGGTATGTCAGATATATAGCTATATTTCTTTGTATCTGAATATTGGCAGCTGAGAAGAAGCAACCCCCATACTTTTTACCAACTACTTTAACGCTCTCAAAATGCCCATGAATTGGGTCAAGTAGACTTCAACCTATTGTCTTTGCTGAAAATGAAATGCGTTAATATGATTCTTTGTACTTGCTAAATTCAGTTGCTAGACCTGCCACCTACCAGCAGCCTGTCTAAGAGAGAAAACTGTCTAGGATGCATTGTTAGTTGGATTAGCTTAAAACTGGAATTGAAATTTAGTTTCTGATTTGAGAAATGCATTCCCTTTGTTTGCTTAGCTAACTTGCACTTCTAAATGGCACACTAGCTCACACAGTAATTTTCTGTTTGAATTATTCAAATGAGCGCACTGAGCACCATAATCAGGAATTCGTTTTGCTGGAGGGCCATTTTGATAACAAAGAGTCAACAAAGAGTATGGGTCAACTCCCACTTCCTCCCCTCCCCAAATGGTCTGTAGCCAAATCTCATTGCCACAGCTGCTGGGCCCCTGGGGTTGGCAGTTGAGAGACCATGCAATACTACTCAAGGGCCAGATAGGCTGAGGGACTGCCCGTTGCTTACTGTTAGCATAACTTCAACTAAAGCTATTAAAAAACAACAACCCAAGAACAATCCATGCCATTGGGAAACTGTGTCCAGACTGTAATTACTTTCATTAGTTTGTTAACAATTTAAATTTCCCATGTCCATGGTAATGACCAGGAAAAAACAGGTTTAAAAACTGGGATTATCAGAGCCCTGTCCAATACTAGTATCCCCAACCCCCACCCCCAGAAAATCGCTACTCTTCAGTTTAGTGCAATATCAGAAATGTTTTTAAAGAGGCTTTTAAATGGTTCCTGCTTATATCTATAGGTTCTTTAGTTTTTATAGTTCTCAGTTTTAGGCCTTTTATTAATATCGTTTAATTTGAAACTTTAAAAATAATAATTTAAAATGTGGTTTTAGACTGATCTTTTAACTCGTTTAACTTAACTTGTTCAACTTTATTAGTCTTTTACTTTTCATTGTATCTATTTTATTAATGTTGTGAGCTGCCCCAAGCAGGAGTGGACTGGAGGGGCAGGGTGTAAATGTTTTAAATAAATAAAATCAAATAAATATTCAAGAATCAGTAGTATCATGAAGGAGATGGCTAGTGTTAAACAAAATGGAAGGCAAGTTGCCAGGAGACACAAACATGAATGGCAACGATAGCATCAAGAATGGGATCAGCAGTTCAAAAAAAGTGTGTGGCAGTCTGTTGCAAGATTACCCAGAATAGCATACAATGTGTAGAGGCCTATTGGAGAATGATGGAATCTGACCCAGGGCTGGTGATAAAGATGACAAGGACAAATCACTTTCAGGTCTCTTTGAACATGGCATCCTTAATGGTTTGCTACTGAGTCAGGATGCTGTTCAACGTTTCCCCCACAGCTGTGCTGAAGGACCTCTTGAAAACCATATAAACTCTCTGTGCAGTTTTATATTAAATGCCTCCAGTATACTCAGTAATATATACTATTAAGGAATATAGTTCTTCAGTTCTTCACTGCTGTTAGCTCCATGACAGTGGTTCTTAAATGATACTGGCTTTTGGGAGGCTTTCCCAAGAATCTTAATATTTGCCTGTTTATTAATTCTAGTTACATTGTTTTCCTGACAGGGGTATGGGGACAATGGAGCAAGGGGACAACGACAAAGGTTTCTGGGGTGGCGCAAGGGTATGGGGAGCAGGGGGTTACCACGGTGTTTCTGAGGATGCAGAGAAAGAGGCTCCCTGTCTGTAACTGAAGGAACCATTGACTGGGGAGAGGACTCCAGAGCAGGGCTGAGTGGCCCGTTCCTGGTACTGGCCATGTTGGAAATTCTCTGTGGTAAGAGAATCCCTTTTCATTATAGCAGAGTGCACAGAGGCACAACACAGTGGTAGTTTAGTTAGGCATACGTGTATGCTGAGAGTAAAGTAACTTGGAGCCAATTCATAGTTTCAAATCAATATATAAGGCATTTATTAAGGAACTCCATTCTAAATAGGAAAGTGAGGAGTTAGGATCTCTAATCTAGCTAGCTAGCTGGATGCAGATGGATTCTGCATCTTCTCTGCACACATGGTGCAGGGAGAGGAGCTTGCCATGTTGCAAGGTAGAAGGACAGGAAGAGAAGAGAGAGAGAGAAAGGAGGAAGTCGCTGGAAGGAAGTTAGTCCCTGAGATTAGCAATCTACATATCCAAAGGGATAGTGTCAGAGCAGTAGAGAAGGGATGACCAATGTCTTGACCCTCTAGCCCTCTGACTCACTAGTCTGTCCTCCACTGTCTGAGTCAAGAGACAGCACAAAGTCCTTTAACTTCCAACAGGCCATGCCCCCTGCATCTGACATTGGCACAGCAATGCCCAATAAAGAGGGACCACCACCAGCAGGACTGTATCCCCTGGCTGCCAGAAAGCTTCCCATGCCCCTGTATCCTGCCTTTCTTCCAAAGCACTCTGGGATGCATGGCCCTTCTTGCTCTCCTCCACATTTTACTCGTGCAACACTTTAGTGACATAGATATGGCTGTACTGAGTATATTTTACCAACTGATGCATTGCAAAATTGATTGAGCACATCTATGTAGAAAGGTTGCATATTAATTAATTAATTAATTAATTATCTAGTAATTATGAGGAGAACTAATGACAACATATGCTTTTTCAAGTACAGGTGGACCTTGTTATCCGTTGGGGTACCATTCTCACCGGGTTCTGTAGATAGCGAGACTCTGGCCCACCTTTGGATGTCACATGGAACCTGAGATAAAACTGCCTCAGTTTGTCCCCATGATACATCTGAATTATTGGAACTGAGCTTGCAGGACCCAGCCACAGTTCCAATTCCTCCCTCCAGCCTCTGGATGAACTCTCGGTTTGAAGTAAGGTACACTTACCAAACCGAGGGTCCAGAGGCTGCAGAGTTAAGAGAGGAAGCTCCTCCCACTGCTTGAATTGGCTGGTACAGCTTTCCATCATGGATCAGAGGAAGCCCATGCAGCCAGTTCTGCCCCCTTTGTACTCCCAGACTACAGACAATTATCATCTAGGAGCGTGTTGGGGGGTCTTGGAGGGAAACTGCAAGTCAATTGAACTTGCAGTTAAAAGGTACATCTGAAGGCACCCATTGAGTCAATGGCAATTGCGGGGGGGGGGGGGTTCCTAGAGGCAAAAATGGCCAAGAAACAGCTTAAAATGGAGTAATAGTGTAGATAAGAGAAATAAATGGTGTAAATAAAAGATAAAGAGTGTAAATAAGAGAAATAAAATGCCATACCATGCTCCACAGGTTTCCAGCTGCCCAAAGATGCCCCCCCCCCCAACCCCCAGTTTCAGGGATGATGAGGTCCAACTGTACACTACTTTCTTGTAATTTAAATTTTAACAATTCCAAGAATATGCCTTTTGATAGTTTCCACAACCAGCCTCTACTTGGCCGAGTTTCATATAATTGATTGTTTGCACCAGGATGTGAGTGGGAATATCCATCTAAATAGGCTTACGTTTGATGATAGAGCACCTGCTTTGCATGCAGAAGACCCCAGGTTCAACCCCTGGCATCCTTAGGTTGGACTGGGAGAGTCCCCTCAATGAAACTCTGCCAGTCAGTGTAGGTCATACTTTCAGTGCAGACATACTGACCTAGATGGAACAATTATCTGAAACAGTATAAGGCAGCTTCACATGTAAGGCATAGGAAAGAAGTGGGTTGCTACATCTAGATGCACATCTCATTTACACCCACAGTTCCTGATCCAGATAGATTCCTGCATGACAATTACTTCTTCTCTGTAATGGAATGAGTAGGTTTGCAGTTAGCACAAGTACTTCTTGCACATTATGGTCACTGTACATGCAGTGTGTGCAGAATATACACAGAATTGTTGATCTGTATGCAATTTCCCCCCCCCCACACACATTATATGATTCATACTCACAATATTTTTGAGGAACCCAGTTCTCGAGCTCCTGTATTGACTTTTCTAACAAATGCATGCACAGTCATAAACACAAAAATGTGTATGTGCATGCAGACACTTGAATATGTGTGCAATGTAACATGAATATCTCTAGAATTCCATCTGTGACAACCAGGGGCGTAGCAAAATTGGAGTGGGACAAGAGACAAGATTTTTAAATGCCCCCCCCTGAAGCTCAGCTCATGAATTAAAGAAATCTTAAATGAGGCTGAATAGTGGTAACAAAAAGCACACACACACACACACACACACACACACACACACACGTGCCACAATAGAACATCATCCTAAATTATTTTTTTAAAGGTTTTGTAAATTGTGGATGATGCAAGTCATTGTACTAGAGAAAGACATATGCTGCTCTGGTAGCTCCAGGTCTTAACACTCACATCAATTTTGGAGGATGAATACAACTGAAGGAAGCCTGGGCAGGTGTGCGGCTGGGGGAGTGAGTCATGTGACTTGCCTCTGGGGGGCCCCCAAGGCAGTGGGCCCCCAGACAACTGTCTCCCCTTGCCCTATTATAGTTACACCCCTGGTGACAACCCTTAGAAAGAATGCCATTTTCCTGCCTTATGTGCCATAAAAATGAGTGGGGAAATAGGTAACATCACAACGTATTGCTGTTGGTAAGGACCAGATCATGCTGCCGTGCATACAGAAAATCTTCCGTTTACAGACTGGCCATGTCCTTACTAGAATCTGTTCAGCACTGTGCCTCATTATTTCAGGGGAGTTATTTCCTAATCATACAAGGGTGAAATCCAAACCTGACTTCTCAGGATGAAAAAGATCTCTCCAAATAAAAAGATCACCAAGATCTTCTAAGGAATTTGTTACATGTGTGGGCTGATGCTTTTCTTCTTTCACTTCTAATTGAGACAGCCTCTTTAAATTTTTAAAATTCCCCATAATTATACGTGAAATAAATAGTTCATATTCATCCTGTCACTTGAGACATTCAAAGTCATGGAGTTTTGTTGTGTTTTGTTTTTGTCTACAACTGCACAAGTGTCTTCTACAACATTATTAATGCCCAAGGTATTGTCTTCCTGAGTATATAAACAATGCAGCTTTGGATTCCACCTGATAAATCTATTTGAATCTCTTGTCAAAACAAGAGGCAAATCTAAACATTTTCATGAATCGCTCCAGCAAGGAGAATTCTTCGACATAACCACAGGCGGCTTCTAATTGCCAAGCAAGATATTGAAAGGTACAGTACTAAACTATAAACAAGAGTGATCTTTTGGGAAAACACCTTCTCAGAGCTCATGGTTTTAGTCCAGAAAGAAAAAAGAAATATATAGGCCTATACTAGTTGCAACCCACCAAACTGAATGCAAACTTGCCCCCAGCAAAGTCCTATGTCAAGTCATGAACTTGAGAACCTCTTTTGGTTTTGCAGACCTAGCCAGATAACAAAAACAAATGCTTTATCAAGGTCTGGGTAGGCCATCTTTACAGAGGATGGGTACATTGGGTGGATGGGATAAAAGATGTGCAGGTCTGGAATATACCATTTTGTGAAATGGCTGGGCATACTGAGTATATTGTGCTAAAATTGTATGTGGGTGGGCTGAATTTTGTCAAAAATTTAATTCCTCTCCACTTGCAAAACATAACCTTATCTTTTCATATATTTTTCTGATAGGTTCACAAAGTGGACAAAAGTGTTGCAGATGTCAGGTTCAAACTCCCTGCTTGAGACCTCAGACCGGGGAGTGGAAGGAGTTGCTTGTTACCCAGGTCCTCCTCCTCCCACAGGGCTATTTTCATCCAGTTGTCTCCTCTCTGGGGAGACCCAACTGTCTCCAGCCTGCTTATCCTACTCCATCTCTTCTCTTTAACCCCTTGAGTAGCCATCCCCTCCCTCCAAATGTTATGGGAATTCCTCATTTCTCACCCTTCCAAGAGCTCTGATGCAGCTGCTGCTTTGGTGCCAATAACTCTTACAGTGACCACTGTCAAATATTGAGTTTTTGAATGGAGTTCCACTCTATTTTGCACTGGCCAGACATCACTTGGAATACTGACTGACATGCTGACTACCAATGCACGTGCAGAATGACATTGCACTAGCGCAGAGCTGTTGTGCTAGCCAGATGTGCTAAGTCTGGTCTAGAATGTATGTTCCAGACAAGTGCTGAGCAACTACAAGCATGCTTGTGCCTGCACAACAGTTGCGCATCTGGGGGCGTGCCCCATTTGTTTTAAAGTGAATGTATGCAAGAGTGCTATAATGCTATAGTGCCATTTCCAAAGTCCCAGGTTTTTTGGCACACCTATGCAGACATTTTGTGCTAGCATCGCTTGTTATGGGTGCAGTTTGTTTGTATGTCAGCCTCTGTGTCCATTCTGGGCCCTGCCTTTCAAGCAGGACATTGATAGATTGGAATGAGTCCAGAGGAGAGGAATAAGGATGGTGAGGGTCTGGAAATCAAGTTCTATGAGGAATATTTGAAGGCGCTGGGTATGCTCAGCCATCTTCCAAATATCTGAAGCACTGTCACACAGAAGTAGGAGTGCCATTGTTCTTTGTTACTTCTGAGGCAGGACTAGAGCAAAGGATGTGGATTTAGGCTAGGCATTAGAAATGTTCTAACTGTAAGCAAAGTCTCAAACAATGATGACGCTCTTTCACTAGAGGCTTCCAAACAGAGGCTGGATGGCCATCCGTCAGGGATGCTGAGGAAGAATCCTGCACTGGGGAGATGGTTGGAGTAGAGGACATAAATACAGTTTCCATTCCTTCACATAATAGATATACATTTTATTAAAATACCAGTCGCCACAGTGGGAGAAAATATTCTTTCACCTCAAAACTTTGGACAAAACATCCCATTGTAGTTCTTGGTAAAAAAAGAAAAAAAAGAAGGATAAACAGAATTCATTGCATTGAAAGAACTTCTGCAGTTCTGTTTTGTTCCTTGGATTTAATTGTTATACCTGCAGACAGAAGTTAAATCTTCTGCATGGTGTATAAACTTTGTAGAGTGAGGAATTCACTTTAAATTGCTTTTCTATTGGATCTAATTTTCATTCTCACTGATGGGGAAAGTATTTTTTGTTATGAATGAATGGTGATGTATTTTAGTGGCTTCACATTTAAAATATAAGAACCATCATAGAAACCCATTATTTCCCCCCATAGAATCACAGGATATGTTTTCTAAATACTTATTTTTCCCTCGGCCATTCTGAGTCCATTCTGACAATATGACAGTGGATAACCCCTACAAGAAAAATCCTCATGAATTGTATATTCATTTGAATAATATAATTTTAGCTTGACTAACTCATGCATGATCACCTCCTCCTGAAATATTGCAATGTTTTTATTTTCCTGTTCATAGGAGCCATGATCACACATGAGTCATAAGAACATAAGAACAGCACTGATGGATCAGGCACAAGGCCCTACTAGTCCAGCATTCTGTTTCACACTGTGGCCCACCAGATAGGGATGTGCACAAAACCGGTTTGCCCGATTTGGTTTGAATTTGAACCAGGTTCGAACCAGAAGGAGGAGGTTTGGTTTTGGTTTTGCTTGAACCTCCCTTGGGTTCGGTTTGTATTTGAACCGTTTCAAACCATTTTGAACTGGTTCAAACCTCCAAAAGTGGCTGGCACCCATGGGTACCTACCATCCAAACCTCAAAGCAATCGGACTTTCGTACGATTTTCTATGAATTTTGGGGGGGAATAATTATTTTTCTCTCATAGAGTATAATGGGACTTGAACCAGCCCATTATTCCCTATTGTGTAGCACAAGCACCCAAACCCCAAAGCAATCAGACACTCCTACAATTTTTTATGAATATTTGAAATATTTAAAGTTGCTAAGTTCTGTGAGGCAGCTAAGAAGGCTAGACAACAGATGGTAAATCAGATTATGCTAATGGGAAATTGCTGATTAGGATGAGTCCATGTTCCTGATTATATTATGTATATATTATTACTATATTACGTGTATTATTATGTATGTAAATTTTGGTCTATGACCGTAAATAAACATGACTACGACTACTGAGCACCCAGGGGCACAAAAGTGGGGTGTATGGTAGGCACTCAGGGGTTCCTACCACCCACAAAACCCCAAGGCAATCAGACACTCCTCTGATTATTGGTGAATTTTAAAAGTATTTTGGAATTCCTCATAGGGAATAATGAGGATTGCAACAAATGTATAGCTTCACGTCGGGGGGAAAGGGGTGTCCTAGAGCAGAGTGTGGTGGGTGGTAGTGCCCAAGGGGGGCAAGGAAACTATCAGAATTATTTGAAAGGAATTGGGCAAAGGGCTGATTTTTAAGTGATTTTTGAAGTTTATGTGTCTTTAAGGTTAGCAAAAGAGACTGGATTTATGGTTTGTCATTGAAAATCTAATATGCTACCAAAGAATCTACACTTGGAACACCTCAGAAACCTCAAAACCCAGTATCCCATGGGTTAGCAACCCATGGGGGTGGTTGGCACCCTTGCTCTGGGCCACCCTAGCACCCCCCAAATGCAGTTATGGGGCTGCTGAAACCACCATTCTTCCCTATGGAGAAAAACCTTAAAGCCACTTGTGGGATGCTGGGGTGGCCCAGAGTGAGTGGTGGTCTAGTGCACAGAGGGTGCCAACTACCCGCATGTACCTTTTTCAGCTCTACAATGTCCTTCTTAAGATATGGTGACCAGAACTGTATGCAGTATTCAAAATGTAGGCCATACCATGTATAAGGCATTATAATAATAGCAGTTATATTTTCAATCCCCTTCCTAATGATCCCTAGCATGGAATTTGCCTTTTTCACAGCTGCAGCACACTGTCGACACTTTCAATGAGCTGTCCACCATGACCCCAAGATCTCTTTCCTGGTCAGTCACCGACAGATCAGATCCCATCCGTGTATATGTGAAGTTGGGGCTTTTTGCCTCAGTATGTATCACTTTACATTTGCTTCCATTGAACTGCATTGGCCATTTTGTTGCCCACTCACCCAATTTGGAGAAATCTTTTTAGAATTCCTCACAATCTGTTGTGGATTTCACTACCCTAAATAGTTTAGTGTCATCTACAAATGTGGCCACTTCACTGGTTCTAGATTATTTATGAACATGTTAAAGTGCACTGGTAGCAGTACTAATCCCTGGGGACCCTCCATTGTGAAAACTGTCCATTTATTCTTACCCTCTGTTTCCTGTCCTTCAACCAGTTACCAATCCACATATGAACCTGATCCCTTATCCCATGACTGCTAAGTTTACTCAAGAGCCATTGTTGGGGAACTTTGTCAAAAGCTTTTTGGAAGTCCAGGTATATACCTAAGAGTATATATACCAAGTATATACCTAAGGTATATATCTAAGAGAGCGCCTTCTTTTACATGATTCCCACCACACGTTAAGGTTATCTGAGGAGGTCCGTCCCCAGTTGCCACCAGTTCGTCTGGTGGCGACGCAGAGACAGGCCTTCTCTGTAGCTGCTCTTGGGCTATGGAATGCACTCCCAGCAGAAATTCGTAATCTGAGATCATTGCTGTCCTTCAAGAGAGCCCTTAAAACGTACTTATTTGGCCTGGCCTTCCAGAGTTTTAAATGATTAATTGTTTTAAACTGTTTTAAACTGTTGCCCTGATTTTCAGGGCTTTTAGCTGTTTTATTGGTTTTATTGTGTTTTAATAGTTTGATTTTAATTGTTAATTTGTTTTAATTGTTTTTATCATCTTGTGAACCGCCCTGAGCCATTTTGGAAGGGCGGTATATAAATCTAATAAATAAATAAATAAATAAATAAATAAATAAATAAATAATATACTATGTCAACCAGATCACCTTTATCTACATGCCTGTTGACACTCTCAAAGTAGAGATGTGCACCAAACCAAACTGGTGGGGGGTGGTTCGAAGGTGGGGAGGGATATACCTTTGGGGCGGGGGAAGTTGCCCTTACCTCTCCCACCATGTTTCCCCACCAGCGCTCCATTTAAAAAGTCTCCATCGGGGCGGCAGCGTTCTTCCCTGACGCCCCAGTGTCCTCCTCCGCTAGAAGTAAAAGAAGTACCTGGCATGCGTTTACCCCTCAACAAAGTTTATATTATCACTTTGCAAAAAAACTATCCAAGTGGTTTACATAATACAAGGTATGAGGAACCTCTACATTCAGAGGCACTCTCCCTCTGAACTCCAGCTATTGAGCACAAGCAACATATTAACTTCCTGCTTGTCTGGTCTGCTTCCTGTAGGCATCAGTTGGGCCTGTGTTGAAAACTAGATGGACTGTTAATCTGATCAAGCAGGAGAAGTTGACCTTGTTTCTAGATGTAAAAATACTCCTTAGAACCACAGAGTTGGAAGAGGCCTTGTAGACCTGTCCAACCTGCTGTTTGATGCAGGAGATGCAGAACTTGAGCTTATACCCAATGGATGGCTGTCCAGCCTCTGCTTGAAGAACTCCAGAGAGGGAGAGTTCGAAACACTCACACCCACCATAACTGGCTCTATTATCAAAGAAAGTTTCTCCTAATGTCCAGTGGAAATCGGTTTGCCTGTAACTTAAGTCCATTAGATCTGTTTCCCTCTGAAGCAATAGAGAACAAGTCCTTGTCCTTTTTCATGTGACAGGCCTTCAGTATTTGAAGAGCGTTATGTTCCCTCTCAGTCTTCTTTTGTCCCAACTAAACATACCCAGCTCCTTCCAACTTGCCCCATAGGACTTGTTTTCCAGACCCCTGGTCATATTCATTGCTCTCCTGTAGGGATGTGTGAGTTGGCTTGCTTTGAGCCAGGCTCAACATTGAGCTGGCCTGGTCCAAGTGGTCCAAGGTCGAACTGGACCGGCCCCTCAAAAGGGGGGGGGGTGCCAGTCCAAGTTCAAACCAGTCAGCCCCCAGTTTGTGGACCAGTTCAGGTATACTTGTAAAGGGGAATTCTTGATTATTCCACTTTATAAGTAAGGGAGCATCCCTAAATTTAATGGTAAAGGTGTGGGCAGGGGCAGGGATTGAGAGCAAAAGCAGCCTCCATTGGCCTCCATACCTTTAGCAGAAGCAGCGGAGGCGTCAAAGAAGCAGCAAAGAAGTGGCGGAGATGACAATGGGTGATGGGGGGGATGTCCTCCAAGAGGCTCTGGTTCGAGCCTCTGCACATGCACAGAGGCCATTTTCATGACCCCAGCACATGTGGCCATTTGCAGTACCACACAAATAGTGTGGTGATGCAAATGGCCTCTGCACGTGCGCAGAGATCCAAACCGGTGCACCGAGGTCCAAACCAGCTGCCATTTGGGAATTTAGTGGGGAGCACCAGCTACCGCCCCCCATGTCTTTACGCCACTTCTTCGGTGCCTCCACTAAAGGTATGGAGGCCCAACAGAGGTGGCTTTTTCTCTCAAACACCGCCCACACCTTTACCATTGCATTTAGGGATGCCCCCTTACTTGTAAAGGGAAATTCTTAGGAATTCCCCTTTACAAGTTGACCCAAGTTGACCTGCGAACTGGTTCAGCTGGGTTCGATGGCCAAAGCAGACCAGATCTGGTTCGGTCAAGCCCAAAGCTAGACTGGGCCAAGTTGGCTCAAATCTGGTCCGGATGCGAGCCAAGCCATCCAAATGGCCAGCTCACATACCCCTCCCCTCCTGTGAATCCATTCTAATTTGTCGACATTCTTTTTATAGTGCAGCACCCAGAACTGGCCACCTTCAATTGGGGAGTATCACTATAACATTACAACATTTGGGGGAAAGTCCGAAGCCTGCTAGCAATCTTGAAATATAACTGGTAAAAAAAAAAAAACCCCAAAAGACCCTGTACTAGTGCCTTAACTTTAGAATAATTGAACAATATAATATAGTGGGTGGTAGAGGGAAATTAAGCACTCAGCTCTCATGTTTCTCTTTCTGAGCTTGTAATGTAATTAGTGTATGTAACACTTTGCTGGTAACAGAAACAATAATTGGACTCCAACATTCTAATTAGTACCATTCTTTTCTCCATGCCACCTACAGAGCTACAACTGTACTCTGGGTCCTTTCGTGTACTCTGGGCCTGATCCAACTCCCACTGAAAGCAGTAGAAGACATATCACGCTTCAACTGTGCCAACATGTCAAGATGTCTCTTGGCGATTCTTCATTAAAGGATGAAGGTGTGAGCAGACTATTCCTCTCTGCACTTCTGTATTAGTTAAGGAAAGGAGTAGCTTCATATGGCACCAACCCACTTCTGTCATTTACTGGGCTGGATAGAGTTTCTTCTTCAAGAAAAAAGTGTGTGTGTGTGTGTGTGTGTGTGTGTGTGTGTGTGTGTGTGTGTGTGTAAATTGGGCATCTGCATGGGTTGGGTGCCCATGTGAAGTATTCACTTGACTTGTGATGTTATCTGGAAGGAGAGGGGCCTGCCTGCTCTTTAGTGCAGATCTGGGCACACCCCTCTCTTCTCCACTGCAGTGATGATGTTACATGTAATGAAGGCACAGCATAGAAGCATGGTTCCACTGGTGGTTAAATAGTGCAAACCCCTTCCCTCTTTTTGAGGGAGGATAATCACATACAGGGGCACCTGGACAATTAAGCATTTCTGTGAACTCACAAAGTCTCTAAAACAAATGGGTTCAATGAACTTACATTGTGGTTTCAATGAATCTGACTGGGGAGCCAGAAGATAATGAATACTCGCCTGAGTTCAGTGTGAATTATGCAACTTTTCAGCAGGCATCTGTGGAATAAAAAGAAAAATAAATTACTTCAGTAAACTTTTTTTAAAAGCACATTTTTGTAGAGCAATTACGTGAGAGCACAAAACTTCATCAATCCTGATAATGACCTAGAGCACTATGGGAATTGTAACTCAAAAGGAAAACACCACCCATTTAAACCAAAACAACTTATAACATGAAAATTGATTTTTCAAAAGGGAATATGGAATAGTCACCAAATAATCTAGACTCTTTGAAAGAAAGAAGGACTCTTATGACATGAAAACGGATTTTTCAAAAGGGAATATGGAATAGTCATCAAATAATCTAGAATCTCTGAATGAAAGGAGGACTCTTGTTTTTTGTTTTGTTTTTTGGGGAGTGGGGGATGTCACTGCATCCTTAATTATCCCTGATTATTGAACTATCAGGAAGTTCCTGGCCAGCATGATCTAAGCACTGATCATGTCCTAACTTGGTCTCTAATCACCCCATTCTTTAGCCCCTCCCCTTTGCTGCCTAACTAGCTTGTATATTTAGGTCTTGTTTGCTTAGTCGTATCACATGATAGTTTAACTCCCTTGACCACATTTAAGAGCTATAACCCGTTTTTTGTCTTCCTGATCAGCCTCACATTCTTAGCTGCTCTGACTATTCCTAACCAGCTAGCCTATATTGCTCAGTGCTTCTATAGATTGAGTGACTATTATTACAAACCAGGGATGGCCCATGTCTATATTTGCAGGGGAGTCACTATATTCTCCCGAAACTAGTCTGGGATCTGGAATAGCCCAGTCATTCCATAGATGGCCAGGCTTCATAACAGAGTTAGCATTAGGGATGTGTGAAACGTTTCGGGTACAGAACGATCTGTACTCATATCTTCCTGTTTGGGGTGATATTTGCACAAAACAAATCACCCCTCTGAAAGTCCCAAAAGAAGTGGCAAGGGGGGGGGAGTTCAAGGAGGGATTTTCAATTAGACTTAAAGAGGCAGCAGCCACCATTCTGCCTTTCTGTCTCGTGGGAGAAGCCTGGGAATGGATTATATCTGCTCCATTGCTTGTTTTTTGTTCCTGAGAAGATAATTCTTTTTTCACCCCTTCCTGTTGTTGAGAGAATCACTGCCTGCCTATGCCTGCTGAGTCTGTGCCAGCCTGCCCCTGTGGCCACTGGCCACCTGTCCGTCCACCCCTTCTCCCAGATTTTCCAGGCTTTTGCCCCAGCCACCCCCCCCCCCCCAAATCAGAAGACTGAAGGAAAAGAAGACTGAAGAAGAAAGAGTAGACTCAGAGACCAGACCACAGAAGTGGACAATTGGACACACAACATGGGTGAAGTCCTAGACTGAGTGAGTGTACCCATTTTAACACACACACACCTGGAATTTTGTATTCTTTGGATTTTTTTCCTGTTTGGAGGGAAGTTTTGTGTTGCAATTGAATTTAAAAAGTTGTGTGTTGTTTAGTTTAGAAGTTTAAACAGGGGTTCTGTGGGAGGGATCGCCATTAGCTAGTACTGGTAGGTGGTTAGAAGGGTAGCATAGCCTCGTGGTTTTAAAAATCAATTCTGTCTTTTTTTTCTCCCATTCCAAAGTTGCTGGGTTTTTTGGCATTTTTAAAAACCAGAAGCCTGTCCTCCAGCCCTCTGTGCCCATAATATATCAGTATTTATTCTCTGCCCAGCAGCCTACAGGCTCTGAGTGGGCAGGAAGGTACCGACTCTAGCCTCCTCCCTGCGCCCATGTACCCCACCCCCACCCCCAACTGCAGCATTCCAAGGCCATGGCAAAAATTAACCCTAAGCCCACTAACCCTTTCGCAGAGTGCACACCCGCACAGGTATACTATGCTTCCCCCCACATAATCTCAACTCTAGCAGTATATATATTATGCAATTCAAGTGCCTTGGATGGTCTGTTGTTGTGCCTGTATTTGGGGGACCTCATGGATGGGCACAGGAGAGGATCTCTCCCTCCCTCTCCTTCTCCCTGTCTCCCTCTCCCTCTCTCTGGACTTCTTTGTAATGAAGATTGGGTGATATTGTGACTTCCAGCATCATCATCATTTTTATTCTGACTAGATTGCTTGCTTCTACAATAGGTTGTGCTGGTGCTACAGGCCCGATCTGTTGCAGAAATGTCAAAAAAAAAAAAAAGTGCCAAAAAATTGCGTGCCATTGTTGTCATCATCACTCTTCTACTTGTGTGTAGGTGAGGGGGGGGGGAAACCTCACTGTTCCACTTGCAGAATGTTGCTTTGCACCCTTCCTTACTTAACCCACTTTTATGCCAGGGTGCCACAGATGTCGCTGTGTCTGTTGCTTGTGGATGAAAAATGCTTGTGGGGGGGAGGGCAGGGCACATCTGATGCTGTTGTTGGCCCTAGTCTGCTGCCCTAGTCTGCTGCATCTGTGACATCACACTTGCTTGCTTGTTGCTGGCTGCTGCGGTTACCCTGCATTAGGTTGGGGGGGCATGGGGCAGTGCATTTCATTGTTGTTGTTTCACACTGTTGTGTGTAGATCAATTGCATTTCTGTGTGGGGTGGGGTGGTGGGACACTGTGGATGTGCATGACCTTTGGAAACCTTGTCCTTTGCAAAGCTCTGCTGTTGTTGATGATGTGTGCTGCATCCAGCCTATTGGACAATGGGAACAGACAGTGCCCATTTCTGCCTGTGGGTGCCTCCTAGGAGTGCCACAGTAGGTTGGGTGGTAGTGCCCTAATGGGTGCCTGCTACCATCAAGATTCCAAAGGAATTGGGCAAAGCGTTGATTTTTAAAGAATTTCTGAAGTTTGCATGACTTTGGGGCAGATTCGGTGCAGAAAAGGGGCTTCAGGGGCAGAAGAGTGGGTTGTGTGGTAGTGCCCCAATGGGTGCCTGCTACCAGATTCCAAAGGTATTGGGCAAATAGATGATTTTTAAAGAATTTCTGAAGTTTCCATGTCTTTGGGGCAGATTTGGGGCAGAAAAGGGGCTTCGGGGGCAGAAGAGTGGGGTGGGTGATAGTGCCCCAGTGCAAGTTGCCCATCTGCAATCACCTATATGCAAGTCTCGAGAGTGCCTGCTACCATCCAGATTAGATTAGGCAAAGGGGTGATTTTTAAAGAATTTGTGAAGTTTGAGCATCTTTATGCTTCCCCCCCATAGGGAATAATGGGGATTTCAGCAGCCCCATAACTACACTTGGGGGGCACCGGGGTGGCCTAGAGCGAGTGGTGGCATAGTGAACATAGGGTGCCAACCAACCCCATACCCACAAGCCCATGGGGTACTGGGTTTTGTTGTTTCTGAGGTGTTCTGAGAGTAGATTATCTGGTAGTAAATGAGAGTGGATTCATTGTTTGTCATTGAAAATGAATCCACTCTCATTTGCTACCACAGAATCTGCTCTTAGAACACCTCAGAAACAACTGCCCCAAAGACATGCCAACTTCGAAACTCCTTTAAAAATATGGGTGGTAACTTCCTTGCACCCATTGGGCACTACCACCCACCACACCCCAATCTGGGCCACCCCAGTGCCCCCCATGTGGAGCTATAAGGTTGTTGAAATCCCCATTATTCCCTATGTGAAAAATCTTAAAGACTCATAAACTTCAAAAATTCTTTAAACATCACCCCTTTGCCCAATTTATTTAAAATTTGGGTGGTAGCTTCCACCCATTGGGCACTACCCCCCCCCCCACTTTTGGCTGCAGGATCCTTTTTTAAAATCCAAATCAATTCAGATTTGGATTCAGAAAATTTGGGTACAAATAGAATCTGGGGTGATTTGGGGGGTGGGTTCAGATTTGGACCCAAAACAAATCGGGGGTGTTTCAATTTGGGAACTGACAAAGAATTGCTTTCTGAAAGATTCCTTTGAGAGGCAGATTAACAGGATATGGAACTATATCCATATTCCTGCCTGCAAGTCATCAACTGACCATCCCTCTTATAAACAATTTACAACCTGATCTTGTGCAGAAGTAAGTTTCAGTGTGTTAATAAAACTTCATCCCAAGGAAGTGTGGACTAGGGATGTGTCCACTTGGGATGTGCACAGAACTGTGGCGTGGAGTCTCAAAGGCAGCGGGGATGATGCTTTAAGAGTGGGACAGGATGCACACTCCTCCCACCACTTTCCCCCCGCCAGTGTCCATTTACTTGCAAGCCCATCAGGGTGGCAGCATAACTCCCTGCTACCCCGTTGCCCCCATTGTTTGAATATGATTGGAAGTCTCCAGCATGCCTATGCACATTGGCATGTGTGCAGGTGCACGCATGATGTGTGTGTGCCCTTGCCGGTGCCAAAGGAGCATTGGAGACTTCGGGTCATATCCGCACAATGGTGGCAACAGGGCGGCAGGGAGGTATGCTGCTGCCCCAATGGGCTTGCAAGTAAACAGACGCCAGTGGGGGGGAAGTGGCAGGAGGGGTAAGTGCAGCCACCCCCGCTCTTGAAGTTAGGCACCACCACCCACTGTCAAACCGGTTCGAAGGCCCATAAATGGCCTCCAAACCGGTTCTGTGCACATCCCTACTGTCCACAGTTGCTCCCATGTCCTAGGTATGCACACCAAAGGTATTTATCGGTTATCTAAAAATGCAAATGCCCTTGCTTAAAAGAACAAAAGAAAGGAAGATACAGCAAATGCTCTAAAATGGACAGCTTTTTCGAAATGTAAGAGAACTAAATCTGCAATTCTAAACAAGCTTACTAGAGAGTAAGCCCCACTAAACTTAGTGACTTCTGAGTAAATGTGGATAAAGTTGCTCTTGCCATATCTTATTAAACTCTAAAATAGTGCCAGGTAACTTTGCCTGACCAGGGCTGGAAGCACACATAAGCCCTAAACAAAACAGAGAGGATAACCAGCACATAGAGCAGGAGTTCCCAACCTGCATTCCTCCATATGTTGCTGAACTACAACTCCCAGCATCCCCACAATTTATTGTGGCTGGGGGTTCTTGAAGTTGTACAGCAGTATCTGGAGGAAACCAGGTTGGGAACCACTGACATAGAGGAAGGGGCAGGACTGCACCTGTTGGATCCACTCCCAATCTCCATGCATTGTATGGATCTTCTTCATAGAGCATATTTTATGCCCACATTTTTAAAAAACATCTGGACAAGATTCTAGTTGCACATGTAAATGGATAAGTACATTATATGCATTTCTCCTGCAATTAGCAGATGAAGTAATGGAGATCGCAATCTTCTCAGGATTTTACCATCTCATGCCATTTAGAAAAGAGCTTCTGACTAAATGGATTATTTTCTCTTCAAATAAAGGGATTCTTTTAAAAAAAATGCATGCATCTAAAATCCAGGATAATGAAATAATAGACAGCATTAAGATAATGCCAAGGAAATGAGAAGAATTAAGGGATATTTATTATGCACCCTAGGCAGTTACTTTTTATTATTTAACTTGGCCTTATCAGAGTTACCCAAAATAAACAGGGTACTCTGATTTTTGTTCACAATTAATCCTTCTTAAATAACAACAAGGAGATAGAATAATCCACTTGGCAGAAACCCACAGTCCTCATTTGTTTGCTCATAGCCAATAGAAATTAACACATCTTTTATCTTTTGCCTTATTCCTTTTGTGCCAAGTGCAGGAAAGAAACCCTGCTTGACATCTTCCACACATAAGCCTTCCAGATCTTCCAGCCCTCTTACAAAGCCCAGATGGAAGTGCAAAAGAAACATATTCCTATGGTTGTCATTCAAAATACTTCCTATTAACAGGAGTTACACGGATTTTGTTTAAAGTCATGAGCTCATTGTGATCCTTGATTCCTGAAGATCTATTAGATCCCTTATACAGAATCAAAAGCTTTTTGTCCATTTAGCCCATTTTTATCTACTGTGGCTTGTAGTCGCTCTCCAAAGTTTTATTCTAGAATTTTGTACATGCAACATATGTGATCCACCACTATGGTTCTTTGCTTGCCCACAACACCCTTCTCTTGCATCTGTCCTCCCTGCATCCAGTCCACTGGTGGATTTTCAAAACCTCAGTGGTACTTTTGTGACCCATCCACAAGACTTAAACTATCATCTTGGAATCAGTGGCTTATTATTGTGTTCCAGTTTACAGTAGACCACATGGTATTAGAATCAGAATGTTTTTATTATATGGTCATTGGACTTAGCAGAGGGGAAGCAGCATACAATTGTTACCACAAAATTTATCCAGACTAATTCAGAATACAGTTTCTACCATCAATATCTAAATCTCTCAGCTGCATAAAGAAGAGGGGGAAAGCACATGGTATGTATCTGTGATTCTAATTAGAGCTGATCCAGAAATTCTAGAACAGTAGTTCTTAATATGGGGTCCACCAGATGTTGCTGAACTACAACTCCCAGCATCCCCAGCCACAATAAATTGTGGTTGGGGATCAGGGGCGTAGCAAGGTTGGAGTGGGCCCAGAGACAAGATTTTAAAATGCCCCTACCCCTCACTGAAGCTCAGCTCATGAAGTAAAGAAATTTTAAATGAGGTGAGGCTCAAAAGTTGTAACAAAAAGCAGTGTGTGTGTGTGTGTGTGTGTGTGTATCCTCTATGTGCCACAATAGAACATCATCCTAAATTATTTTTTAAAAGGTTTTGTAAATTGTGGATGATGCAAGTCATTTAATGGTACGAGAGAAAGACATGCTGTTCTGGTAGCTCCAGGTCTTAACACTCACATCAATTTCGGAGGATGAATACAACTGAAGGAAGCCCAGGCGGCTGAGCAGCTGGGGGAGTCAGTCATATGACTTGCTTCTCCCCCCCCCAAGGCAGTGGGCCCCCAGACAACTGTCTCCCCTTGCCCTATTATAGTTACGCCCCTGCTGGGGATACTGGGAGTTGTGGTTCAGCAGCATCTGGTAGACCCCATGTTAAGAACCATTCTCCTAGAAGCAGCAGCTGACATGAGGGAAATTACTCAAAGTAGTCCCATTGAACTTAAAAGGACAAGTTTGGCAAGGCTGAGTAATTGTCCTCATTATGACCAGCCAATTTTGACAACCATCAAGGTTCAGGAGAGGAGAAAATGAATTGGGTGAGAAATAATTAGGACATTTTGCGAGAGGTGCTTTCTGCTGTTTTTGGCATCAAGCAGATGTTACTTTCCTTTCAGTTCCTTTCCTTTCAGTTTATGCTGCACCTTTTCAGGCAGCGGCAGAAGCCATGGAAATGCTAGGCCTCTTCCTGGCAGCCAGCTCTCTGCCTGACATTGTTGCTCTTGGATTGCCTTGGAATTATGCTACATCATGGTATTTTTAAAAACAACCCGCCCCCCCAAAAAAAACCCATAGACGCACAGGTGCAGTGCCCAAGGCAGCATACAGGCAAGCCCAGTTGCTGTGCCAATGCACATTTAAACCATGCTCCCTGCTCTCCATGCATACATGTCTGCAGACAGGGAAGACAGTCAGTCTTATGGTAGTAAGCATGAATTTCCCCCTTTGCTAAGGCAGGTTTGCCATGGTTTGAATTTGGATAAGTAACTGCAGGTGAGCACTGTCTGCCATGCCCAGCACAACATCCCTCCAGTGGCTGTTGCTGGTGTCTTTCTTATGTTTCTTTTTTAGATTGTGAGCCCTCTTGATACAAGAAGCCATCTTTCTTTCTTTCTTTCTTTCTTTCTTTCTTTCTTTCTTTCTTTCTTTCTTTCTTTCTTTCTTTGCAAACCGCTTTGGGAAACTTTGGTTGAAAAGTGGTATATAAATACTTGTCATGTCCGTATACGGTATTCCCCTTCGGGGATGTCATGTCCGTATACGGTATTCCCCTTCGGGGCCGTAGTTCAGTGGTGGAGCACCTGCTTGCATGAAGAGGGAACCAGGTGCATTCCCTGGCATCTCCAGGTAGGGCTGAGAAAGATTCCTGCCTGAAACCTTGGAGAGGTTTCCAGTTAGTGTATACAATACTTATTGAGCTCGAAGAACCAATGATCTGACTCGGCATATGGCAGCTTCTTATGCTCTTAGAGCTTAGATGTGAGGCTGTATTTCTGTAGTGTATCACTTCCTATTTTTCTTTGCAGCAATGGGCAAGTCTTCGAAACATATACAGTTTAGATTCATTTGCTGTTGTGCCCTCTCAGCAAGGAAGTTCATAGAACCGGTGCATCAATTTGATCTATAACAGCAGGGGAGTTCAAATGAAGCACAGCAGCATCTCTCCTGATTAAACATCCCCTCTCTCTTTTTAACTTCTGCAGGGGGATTGACCATGAGGTTCCCCCCCTCAAAAATATGAATTGGCAATGCAGTACAAATATATCCTTCCTGAATCTCCATTTAATTTGCTGTAATAGGCAGCAATGTTCAGTATTACTCTTTTACACATTTCAAACAGAGGACGGTGGACAGAAATGGATGCAGTCAAAATTCCGGCAAGATGTCTCACCCTGTTGGATTTTGCTACTCCTAGATCATCAGAGGGTTGAACTACAGATAGGAAATGATGTCAAAATGTATCCCTATTCCAGATTTGGCTACTTTTAAACAAAGGGTGGATATTGGACTGACCATACTATCCTTGACAATTAGAATTTGGAATTCATGTTGCATGAATCCTTGGAAAGGCCCCCAACCACATAGGAACATAGGAAGCTTCCATATGCTGAGTCAGACCATTGGTCCATCCATCTCAGTACTGTCTACACAGACTGGCAGCGGCTTCTCCAAAACTGCAGGCAGGAGTTGCAAGGGAGGGAACGCGGAACCTTCTTCAGCATGCAAGCATGCAGGTGCTCTTTCCAGAGCGGTCCCGTCCCCTAAGGGGAATATCTTACAGTGCTCACATGTAGTATTCCATTCATATGTAACCAGGGCAGACCCTGCTTAGCAAAGGGGACAAGTCATGCTTGCTACCATAAGACCATTTATGTGTTAAATATGATAAATCTTCTTCCTTAATGCTGTCAAGTGGAGAAAAAGCTGAGGATATAAAATACTAAAATCTGATTGTTCTGAAAGAATTTGGACTCAAAGTATTTCAGTGCACTACAGAGGCATAACTATAATAGGGCAAGGGGAGACAGTTGTCTGGGGCCCACTGCCTTGGGAGGCCCCCCAGAGGCAAGTCACATGACTGATTCCACAAGCCATGCACCCGCCTGGGCTTCCTTCAGTTGTATTCATCCTCCAAAATTGATGTGAGTGTTAAGACCTGGAGCTACCAGAACAGCATGTCTTTCTCTAGTACCATTAAATGACTTGCATCGTCCACAGTTTACAAAACCTTTAAAATAATAATTTAGGATGATGTTCTATTGTGGCACATAGGTTATATATAACAGAACAGAATATATATATATATATATATATATATATATATATATATATATATATATATATTCTTTTTGTTACCACTATTTAGCCTCATTTAAAATTTCTTTACTTCATGAGCTGAGCTTCAGTGGGGGGGGGGGATTTTAAATTCTTGTCTCTGGGCCCACTCCAACCTTGCTACGCCCCTGGTGCACCATAAAACTCAGTGACAACCTCAAAAGTAAATTATACTATCTGCAACTCATGTCCAAAATACAGGTTTCTCCTTTTTTCTCCTTATGCCAGAAAAACAAAGTTTTAATTACAGTATCTTTTTACTCTTGCAATACTCTGTTACAAGAGTAAAGTAGTAAGTAGCTGTGGCGATGACAATGGGGACTACTACAATTCACTTGCTGAAATGTGGTTTTAAATGTGTCAATAAACGTTTCAGTGATATACAGAAGTATTGAATGATCAGCAGGTACATATTTAGATTTTACTTTGATAAAATCATATTTGTTTCCCTGGGTTTTTTTTTAATTGGAAGAAGATGAAATGGTACAATAAACACATCCTTGTACAAATGTCTTCTGCTCCCCCCCCCCACTCTGGTGTTCTTGAGATTGGATTGGTTCCATTTTAATGTGGATGGGGGGCAGGGAATGGTGAATAGAGAAGTGTTATTAATAAACTTGACATGTTTGTGATCTATGAGGTTTTTCATGAGCCTTATTTAAAGGGTTTGAGATGACAAAGGGAGTTTTATTATGCTATTTTCAGATTCTTACATTACAATTTTCCATCTTGAAAGTGGATTTATTAATGTCTCTTCCCTACTGTTTTTAGTGTACTATAATATAAGGCAACAGAAGCCTTAAATAATAAGAATAATTAAAAAAGTTAAATGTTCATGTTGGTTGTGTGCAGCATAATCTATGGCTGGGTTTTTATGGCTTTTTAAATTTTATTTGTTCGTGCATAATGAAGCAACACAATGTAAATTTAATTTATCCTGTTTGGATTTTCTCCCCTTGTTCTATTGTGGTGTGAGCATGCATTATGTATATGGATTTCATTCTGCCTCTGGTTATTGTCTTTTTGGTATGCCATAATAATAAAAGGATTAGTTAAATTTCCTTCTCGATTCTTTATTTTCTTCCTCCACATTGTAGTCTGAGAACAATTGTGGTGTTTTTGTGTTTACCCTGTGCTTAGCTCATGAAAATGTCAAATAATTTTGGTACTATCAAAAGATAAGTTTTGTTTGGTGTGGCAAAACATTCAACTTCCAAAATAGGCTCTTTGTTTGCTAGATGCCCCAATCCTAAGAGCACATATGTTCAACTTTTGATGGCACAGGGAATGGCTGGGGGAAACATTATTTCCTGTCCAGAGGACCATGGGATGCTGAGAAGTCCTGTATTATCTCTCCCAAAAAGAACATCAGCAAAGAAGATCTAGCTGTTGTCAACACAGGATTCCAACACCAGTTAAAGGCTCATCTATTCATTCTTGCATTCTCAAGCTGATTCTACTTCTATATGATTTCCCTTCATTCCTGTTTCTTTCTGTGGCTACTAAACCAGAGGATCTTTGTTCAGATGTATGTATAATGCCTTTGTTACTCTTTGTACCCTAGGAAATGACAACAGTAGCAACAGGGTGGTGGAATCTCATGTCAACCAAGTAGAGCGAGGCTATTCTGCTATTCTGCCTCCCATACCACCTTATTACTGTACATCTTTATTTTACTTCAAGATAGTAGGCATATGGAATGGGCTGACTGTACACTGCAGTTTCACAGGAGTGCAAGAAAAAATGTACAGTAGCTGCAAAGTAAGAACATGTGTAAAGCACATAAATGCAAAAATAGTACAATGGTCTAAAAGAAAAGAATAAATCATGCAAAATAAAAAAGCAATCATGCAAATGTACAAACCTTGTACAGGTTTCAGAATCCTGCTTTTGTTGCTGCAGGATTTGGGTTACCTTATTTTGACACAGAATTGGAGGAGGGGATGTTAGAGCAGCAAAGCTCTGAATATAGGTTTGCAATAGGTGTAGATGAGTTTTCCTCCTCCTGCATTTAAATAATGTCAATTAGTTTTATGTAGAATTTATGCAGTAATTTTACCTATGTTGTTAGTAACCAGGACAGCTGCATGCCATTAGCCCACACTGGCTGCTCCATAGTCATACAAGCACATGATACCATTCATAAAGATTAGTGGAGTTCCCTGGTTATGTTTCTTATTCCTCTGAACAACTCTGTCTTGTGTTCCACATTTCCTGAATATCCATGTTTAACTGGGTCTTGTGGTAGCAAGCATGGATTGCCCCCTTTGCTAAGCAGGGTTCACCCTGGTTTGCATTTGAATGAGAGACTACATGTGTGAGCAGCGAGCACTGTAAGATATTCCCCTTAGGGGATCGAGCTGCTCTAGGAAGAGCAGCAGGGGCGTAACTACAATAGGGCAAGGGGAGACAGTTGTCTGGGGGCCCACTGCCTTGGGGGGGGCAGAAGCAAGTCACATGACTGACTCACCCAGCCGCACACCCACCTGGGCTTCCTTCAGTTGTGTTCATCCTCTGAAATTGATGTGAGTGTTAAGATCTGGAGTTACCAAAACAGCATATCTTTCTCTAGTACCATTAAATGACTTGCATCGTCCACAATTTACAAAACCTTTAAAAAATATTTCGGATGATGTTCTATTGTGGCACATAGGTGATAGATAGATAGATAGATAGATAGATAGATAGATAGATAGATAGATAGATAGACAGAAAGAAAATTTTACTATGCTTTTTGTTACCACTATTCATCCTCATTCAAGATTTCTTTACTTCATGAGCTGAGCTTCAGGGAGGGGTGGGGGCATTTTAAAATCTTGTCTCAGGCCCCACTCCAACCTTCCTATGCCCCTGAAGAGCAGAAAGTTCCAAGTTCCCTCCCTGGCATCTCCAAGATTGGGCTGAGAGAGACTCCTGCCAGCAATTTTGGGGAAACAGCTACCAGTATGGCTAGACAATACTGAGTTAGTTGGACCAATGGTCTGACTTGGTATATGGCAGCTTCCTATGTTCCTAGGAAAACTTCCAAAACTAATTCTGGAATTTGCTGCAGTTTTGAGTTCCTTCACATCACCTGCATCTTTTCACCCCCCTTTGTTACCCATGCATATGTAAGCAATGTTAAAACCATGCCCCCACCAAAGGCAATTATTATGTGACATATGTATGAATGCATCTGGAGAATTTTGGTGATGTACATATGCGATGAACACAGATAGAATCTTGATGTAAGGATCATAATGATTCCAAGAACTCCTTTGCTGAGGCACTCACTCCATGGCAGTTGATTTTTTTTTAAATAAAGATCTAAAATATATCAAAAAGTCAAGCACAAAATACTTGATAGTGGCTGATTTGATGGTGCAGCATTACATCCACCCTAGGGCTGCTGTAGACTCATATGCAACCCTGACACTGCTCAGAACTAGCAGTTGCACAGATTGCAGCAAGTGAGTAAAACTGCAGTAGCGCTGCATGTGCAACCACTAGTTCTGAATAGCACTGAGGCTGCTTATGAGTCTGCTATGAGTTTAACAGAGACGTAATGCTGCATATCATGCCAGCCAGTGCCATTTTAGTGTGAACTATTTTATTTACTTTGTCACCCCTGCTCCTTGGTATGGTTTTTTCTTCAAGTCTGCTGAGCCAGTGCTGCACAGCTCCAGCCCTCCTGCAAATGTCGGACTACAACTCCCATCATGCCTTATTATTGGTTGCTATGGCAGAGGATGATGGAAGTTGTAGTCCAAAAACAATTGGGGGCCGAAGTTGTGCAGCCCTCTTCTATGCCATCGATCTTTCTGCTCTGATCAAGAGAGTCACAGTCCTGTACCGCCTGTACCACTGCTGGCATCAGTGCTGCAGGTTCACTGGCTCAGAAGTTTGTTTCAATTATTTCCAAAAAAGGTAATGTGGAAGATGAAAGGTGTTTAAAGAATCATCAGTGGCATTTTGCAAAGTGAATGCACAGGGTCAGGTCTGAAAGTGATCAATAACAAAGGCAAATAAAAAGATTTTAATGGTGTCCAACGAAGACTGTCATAAGTGACAATGAATTAGAAAAAGAAAATGACATTTGCAAAAGGTGGTTTGGGAGAGGTAAATGAGATCTGGTACAGAGAGAAAGGAAAGATTATTAGGAAAAACAGCAAGGGAAACTCAAGCATGAGCCCAGTAGGTTAATATAAATTGTAAGTATGACACATTTGGAGTAGGAGGGTAATTATGGCATCTACTGGGTCATCCCAAGGGTTACAATAGGTCATTTATTGACCAAAAAGTGTGTATTGTTAATAATTAGATGAATTATTTTCTGCTGTTTTCCTAGAGGAGAAGAGGAAACCCAACTCAGAAATAAATTTCCCAGGAGGGAAAGAAGACATTGAGAAGGAAATTGAGTGCATTGTAGAACATATTCTTAAGAAACCGAACACCTGTAGCCTGGCAAAATACCCAAGGCTAAAGAAATAGATCACACAGAGGAGTGGTATAAATGACTGGAGAAAAGTGTGCCTCTACCAAGAAAGATGATGGTAAGCCATCATGAAATCAACATGCTACAAGCTGTTCGCTCAGATTCTTTCAAGCAGATCAACAGGGTTAGTTTTTATGAAGATAATCAATGGGCACAAATATGATAAAAATGGCAACATTCAGAAACCACTGGGAGAAAATTTCAGTTCTCCAGGTCATTTTGTCACTATAGTCACTATAGCCTGCTTCACATGTTCAGGATAGATACACTGAATGTATGTAGTGGGGAGCAGACACATGATGACAGGTCTTCCTCCTGAACTACACAGATTTATTTGAAATTCTTAATTTCCATGTGTAGTTTCCATCTGCATGAGTGAAGCTCATCTAATAATTGATATAGATGTTTTTAATGTTTAGTTTACAATATGTGTCGGTCAGTCTTTATTACGGTCTTTGACCAATAACACAACATCTAAAACAATATAAAATTTTAAACATAGCCATATTAATAACAACTGTACATCAGATCTAACCATTAGCGAACAGAGTGTGACGAACCCGTTTTGCAGAACAGAATTTTGCAACTGTGTGAGTGATAGACGAATTCACATATATAAGCAAATATTTGATGTGCAATTTGTTTGATTGACCTGGCAGTTTATGTAAAAGAGGGTCAATTAACCTTTGCCTTAGATCTATATAAAAGACACACTGCAGGAGCACATGTGCAACTGACTCAAACTCATCAGCGTTACAGGGGCAATATCTCTGCTCAGTTGGAATTGTACTGTATCTACCAAGCAAAACTTCCAAAGGGTGAGTATTCATATGGGCCCTTGAAAAGGCCCTTCTATGTTTGGGGAAGGTAAGGAGGAATAGATAATTGCTGGGCAAATTTTCATCCCACCATTGAGCCGGTGGAATGACCTAGATATCCTCGACAGGTCTTTCTGAAACTCAATATCCCAGATCCTTTGTTTAATGAGTTCTTTGGCCCTGTCCAAACCCACAGAGAGGATTGCCTCAGGTGAAAGACCATAGGTATGCAGTTTCCTGACACAGTTCTCCCACCAGCATGAGCAGTGTCTATCCAATAGTAACAAGGGAAGGAGACCAGAGGGCAATAAGTTGATTATTGCCCAGTTTACTAGTATTAGATACCAAGCTCTGGCTTCTATCAAAATAACACCTGATTCCAATCTCAGAATGGCATTACAGATACATTTGGGGGTCAGATATAATGCTCTTAAGAACCTCGCTTGGACCTGCTCCAGGAAGGAATAGTTAGCTCCAGCTGAGCTCCAGATAACATTTGAGCCATCGACTTTTCCTTGAATAAGCTGATGGCAGCTGGAATGAACATCCCCCCTTGCGGCCTGTGAAAGTTGAGTATTGCTGGTGCATTCTCTGTGCCTGAGCAGCAGCATAACTGATTTGGGTGCGGATTTCATCCCAGATTCCTGAAATACGACCCCCCCAAATACTTAAAACATTTAACCTGCTCTATGTTGTGATTATATTTTTTCCTCCTGTTGGAGAAGGCCAACATTTTGGTTTTCTGATAATTAATATCCAGTTGCTTTTCCTTGCAATAGAGGGCTAAGGCTTTAAGAGCTCTTTTCATACCCACTTGTGATTGGGACAAAAAGACTACATCATCCGCATATAAAAGTACAGGAAGCCGTCAATCTGCCTATTTGGGGGCATGTATATCTAAGCCCTGCAGACACTTGATTAAAGAATTTATGTAAATATTGAACAATGAAGGGGTCAAAATGCACCCCTGTTTGACCCCCCCCCCCAAGATGTCCTACTGGGCCTAGATAACTGGCCCTGCTGATTTCATCTCACTCAAAGGCTTGTATTGTCATACAATTTGATCATCATCAGCATACAATATGTGTATTTTCTTTTAACTGAAACTTGGATTGTAATGGCCTTTGGCTACAAGAAAAAAACCAAATATTTATTGGGCACTTTTGTAGCATGACTGCTGAGCAAGAATTCATTTGCAAAGTTGATAATACAGAATGCAGCTTCAGTTGTGTGTGGGGACGGCTTTCATACTGAAGAAAACAATTCTTCAGGCAGAAGCATTTTCCTTGATGTGCTGACATAGCTAGCGAGGAAAAGCCGAATCTCATTGACCCAGACCAATGAAGACACAAGACTTAATTGGAGAGAAGGGCCACAACTTTATTCAATTAATATCCAATTAAACAGCAAAAACAGGATTGGCTCTCCCCAAACCCCCGTGCAGGAATTAATGACTCATCACCCAAGGTGTAAGTCCATAGCTTCATCATATCATGTTGAGTGACACACATTATGTACCTACACCTCTTAGTATTGCATCTTGCAGGGCCAGGCAGTGCAAGGACTCACCAGAAGAGCTAGAAAGAAGTCAAGATTGGCTTCCAACCCAAGGTTGGAAGCCAGGAAGTCAGGTCCACACAGTCCGCATAGGGAAGCCACTGGTGGCCCCAGTTCAGCCTGCTGCTGCAGCCCCCAGTGCCCTAGCCACGAGCCTGCATCTGACGTCAGATGCAGGGATGTGGGCCGTTCAGCTGCATTTGCAAACCACTTCAGTAGCCAGCACTGGGTTTCTAGTGTGGCTGGGAGAGCCTTTCCCTGCTTAGAAAAGCAGAGAGACACGTTCCTTGCCAGGCTAGGAACCCAGCACTGGCTGAAGCTTCTCACAAACAGAGCCACAGCTTCAGCCAGCACTGCATTCCCAGCCTGGCCAGGAACGTATGTCTCTGCCTTTCCAAGCAGGGAAAGATGCTCCTGACCATGCTGGAAACCCGGTGCTGACCACTGAAGGCGGTTAGTGAATGGGGCCGCATGGGCCCATTTCCACATTTGGCCATGCCCCTGCATCTGACATCAGACACAGGAGTGTGGCTAGGGTGCCAGGGGTGGCCCTAGAGGCATGGCAGCCTGGGCTTTTCAGACCCATTCAGCCCTGTCAGGAGCCTGTCTGTCTGGTGTCCAAATCAAGGATGCTGTCAAGGTCAGAGGCAGCTCCTTGAAGTCTTCCCTGGTCTCTGAGTCAGAGGCTTGGCTGTAGCAGGCTCAAAGAGACTTGTTGCTTCCAGCAGTGTTTACTGCCTGCTGGCCTTGATTTATGGTGCTTTGACTAATTGGGTTACTCCTCCGATCAGCTGCCAGTGATTCAGCATTTATCTTGCTTGTTAAACAGCCACTTGTTCCATTTGAGTGTTTCCAGCTGTCACCAGCTATGCTCATATCTCCATTGTTGGGGTGTTGTTTGCACGCTGTTTGGCTCTGGGCTTGGCTCTGCACCCCTCTTCTCCTGTGCAGCTTCTGACAGCCCCACTGGGAGCTGCAGCCTCAGCTAGGCCTGCCTCAGTTCCTTCCTGCAGCCCGACAGATGAATGTTCCTCCTGTTGTAAGGTTGCCAACTTCCTCCTCCTCTTCACTATTCAAAGGTAAGGGCATGACAGGCCCCTGAGTCAAGCCAAGGTCAGGAGATCAGGTCTACATGGGAGCAGGCAAATCAAGTCATTCAAAGCCAGGGTTGGAAGCCAGGGGATTAAGTCTACACAAGCGCAGAGCAAGGAGCAGGCTACAAACTTAGGCAACAATGTTGCTGCAACAAGGACCTGCAGCAGACAGAGCCATTTTCAAGGGAAGTGAATCCTGACTCCACCCCCTCATCTGGAGTGTGGCAGTCTTAAAGTGGCCTTGCCTTATTCTTCAGTTTCTGGCCATGGTTTTCCTGAGGCATGGCTTCAGCTTCTTCCTCTGAGCTGGAGGAACAAGAAGAGGGCAAGGGTGGGAATTTCCAGAAGCACAGCCTTTCCCAAGTTCTGGAGTGGGGCACTCTCATGCCCCACTTCTTCAGCCAGATCATCCAAGTATCTCATGCTTAGGGTCTATCTCAGGTGAAGTGGGATCAGGTTCAGAATTGTGTACCCAGAATATGCCTGGACACCTGTCTGCATTCTGTTTTGGACACCTTGGAGCTCTGCATGAATGTGATTCAGTTGCTACTATTCCTTTCTTTACATGGCCTTCGGGCCTCATGAGTTACAAATCCTTTCCCCCTTTTTCTTCTAGCCAATGTTAGCATTAACACCAGCAATTTTAAAAAGTGAAATTCAAAGTGAACACCAGATGAGAAACATCTGAGAATTTTCAAAGGAAGACAAATGAGCTTCTTTAAGTAAAATTTCTTCTTGTTTTGTCTCTGTAGAGTTTTGTTATGTATATGCTGTGGATGTGGTTTGTCATGGCCTATAGCTAGTATAGTAAAGTATTCCTTGACTTAACAATGGGTTTCTTCATATCTCTAGCAAAAGGACACCACTTGCTGAACAAAACGAAGTAGGCCTTTGTGTAAGCTTATACCGATAAAACATTCAAGTCTTTAAGGTGCCACAGCATGCGTTGTTATTAATGTTGTTTTTTATTCACTGGTTATTTGATTGTGAAAAATATGGCAATCAAGTAAAAATATGATGAAGTAAAACAGTATCAACACACAGCACTTAATTCAGCAAGAACCACAACTAGCAAAATAATAGATGATTGTCAAGAGACCTACCATTTAATTAAGAGTAGAGTGTTAATTCCCTAAATGGGAGATCATGTGAAACAAATGTTACTGAATTCTCTTTAACATTTTAAGTCACTGGGCACAAACACCATGTAAGGGCTTTTCCTATATGGCAACTATAGTTAGTTTAATTATGATACATGGTAATTACCTTATCATTGTATGCAAATGCTCAATTGTTTGCGTTCTCTAAATTACAGAGTAGATTATAAGGGAATTATTTCTGATCTTGTGTGCGGCAGCCTGGAGAAATAGTTTTAATTACTATGGGCCAGTTCAATTTCTTCTGCAATCAGTATGAAAAGAGGGAGAATTTGGGGTGAAGATCCACTTGAACATTTTTGCCCTAGCTACCCTAGCAAAAATAGCATTCTATTTCTCACAGATTAAAAGCTCCAAGACAATGTGGATCCCAGTTAGCTCTGTCATGAATGTTAGTTGCTTGAAGGCCTCAGCCACAATTCAACGCAGGCTAGGTTCCAGCCCTACTAACATGTACTGTATGTGGGAGGTCATGTGATTGCTGCCCACACACAATACGCTCTTCTCCTATTGGTTTTTTCACTCACCACTGCAACTAGACATAACTGGGTTTTGGGCAGGGCTAGAGACACCATTGCGCAAATGGGTTCAAAGAAGCTGTGCTACCGTGCTCAGGGACTATGCCTCACAGCCCAGCCATACCCTCAGACACAGGTGGCATGGTTTTGCTCACAAATGGGGCCGTGTGTCCCGTTTACGAGCAAAATCCAGCCAGCGCCACATTTGCAGTACAGCCAGGAGTGGCTCTTCCTGGTTTAAAAGGCAGGGAGATGCATTCCTGGCCAAGCTGGGAAGCTGGCACTGGCTAAGCTTTTGAAAAATTGAGCCACACAGCTGATGTCTGATGCAAGGGTGGTGTCTGGGGGGTGCGCTGGCAATGGGCTGAACCGGGGCCGCCACTGGCCTCCCTATGCCACTAGCACACTAAACACTCTACACACAGCTTGGTGAATACCAGCACAGTCACATGACCCCCTCAGCGTGTGCTGATCGTGTCGGAAGGAAATTTACACATGAGGAGTATTTTCTGGTAACAGTAATAGACAGAGAGGGGGTTGTGTGAATGGACTCATATCTATGATGGCTAAAAGGATATTCCTGATAGTTTCCACTTGAAACGTATAGGAACCTCAGTGCCCACATGCAGGCAATGATCATGTGGAGCATGATCACTATGCTAATCCTTTTTTAAATTCAAGCAAAATTTAGAATACAGCTGTAATATATTTTGGTGCCCAAATAAAAGGTTGCAAATTGTTAAACAACAAAATGTTTCACCTATAGTTCCAAGTAAATGCTAAATGTCCACATGCAATTTTATAATAGTTTTAATGAAGTATACACACCATATTTACCCCCACCCCTCAAAATCAGAGGTTAAATACAAGTTACACCTCCATTTTACTGAAAAGGAACAGGACTCTGGATTTAAGACAACCTCTTGATTTCTAATATTTAAAAACTTGGGGGGAAAACCTACTCTTGGATTCAGGTAAATACAGTATTACATATATTCCAGATATCTTTGGCAGGAGGCAGTTCAGTAGCCCTTTTCTGTTTTAATCAAGAGGATCATCAGTCCTATTAAGACTTTATGTTCAACAATCATATGAGTGTACAATGTACGCAGGTACACTATCACATGTTATGTTGAATGAAAGTACAGCAGTACACTTCCTATCTTTATCATGAATTTGTGGGGGGAAGATATCACGTATGCAGATAGTATCCAGTTTCATTTTTTAAAATGTATGCAGGTAGAGTCATTCAAACACACACACACACAGACACAAATTATGATGTATAGGCATCTGTAAATTTGTACAACATAATGAAGCTGTTCTCATGCACAAGCTAACCCAGGCTAGGGAATCACAGCCTGGGTTAGGCTATGCATGAGAACTGACAGGATCAGGCCTGGTCCCAGTGGGGGAGCACCACCTAGCCCAAATTTTTAGCCCGGCTTTTAGTCAGGGTTAAGGGAACAAGCGCTCCCTAAATCCAAGCCTCCTGATTGTGTGTCTCCTTAGGCTGTGTTCAGCCTAAGGAGATACAGAGATGGGTGCCTAGAAGGCCTATCTGGGGGAATCCCCAATGCACCATTCTCAGCACACAGTGTGTTATGGGATACTGAAGGCTGAGATGCATTGTCCCAGCCTCCAGAGAGCAGGTTGTGTGGGAGCACGGTCAGCACTCCCAGCAGGGATCATTCGCTCTTACAGGGGGAAGGTAAGGACAGCACAGCCTTCCTCCTACCCTGCCTGCCTACTCCCCTGCCTGCCCAGTTAACCTAAGAACAGCCCTGCAGGATCAGGCCCAAGGCCCATCTAGTCCAGCATCCTGTTTCACACAGTGGTCCACCAGATGCCACTGGAAGCCTACAGGCAGGAGTTGAGGGCATGCTCGCTCTCCTGCTGTAACTCCTCTGCAACTGGTACTCAGAGGCATCCTGCCTTTGAGGGTGGAGGTGGCCTATAGCCCTCAGACTAGGAGCTGTTGATAGACCTCTCCTCCATGAAGTTATCCAAACCCCTCTTACAGCCATCCAGGTTGTAAATAGCTCCAATGATTGAAATGGGCTATATCGTTTTTAGAATCTAATAGAAATATCCTGACTGTGACACTTCTCTATGGCAATGTAGACCCTGGACCAAAAGAAGAAAAACTTAGAACATAATGGTGAGTATCTATCTATCTATCTATCTATCTATCTATCTATCTATCCTCACCATTATGTTATAAGTTATGTTCTCTCTCTCTCTCTCTCTCTCTCTCTATATATATATATATATTATATATATATAGGCGGTACATGGCAAGCCCTGCCCCTGCAATGCTAAACCAATCAGCAGCCAGCAGGGACTTACATCAAAGGCCCAATCACAGCATGTGTGGGTGGGGCTATCAAGGTGAGCAGGTTTCCCCGGTGATGAGATCCCTTTGCCATGGTGACCCTCCACACCACAGCCCCTCCCCTTGCGGCTCTCACTCCAGCCCCCCAGGAAGTGCTCCAGGAAGAGCAGTAGCATTGCGGTGGCAGCCTAGGCTGGCTCCAACCACTGGCTTCCATCACGTCACCCCATCAAGTCGGACAGCTGAACGGGGGCTTCCCATCCAGCCTGCACACTTAGGCCAGCTCCAGAGCCAAGGAGAGCCTCCCTCCTCCAGCTCACCCAGGGTTCAGGTGAGGATGAGGAGGTAACTAGGGTGAGGGGGCTGTGGCAGGGGTGAGGGGAGCAATCAAGTACTAGCACACCTATGCTCTACATGACCAAAGCTAGTTATTATTATTATTATTAACCATATTCCCACTCATAAACTTGCTCACATAGAATGTTTATAAACTATCTGTATCTGGATTGTTCCCTGTAAAATAATATCATGTTAATTCTAATTGGCACAGCGGGGAAATGCTTGACTAACAAGCAGAAGGTTGCTAGTGCTAATCCCTGCTGGTACTACATTAAGCAGCAACAATATAGGAAGATGCTGAAAGGCATCATCTCATATTGCATGGGAGGAGGCAATGGTAAACCCTTCCTGTATTCTACCAAAGAAAACCACAGGGCTCTGTGGGCACCAGGAGTTGAAATTGACTTGACGGCACACTTTACGTTTAATTCTAAGTCTGTTTTTCTGTAGCTGATTTTGAGGAGCTTGTCAAGCTGTGCAGCCTTGGTTTTTGTAATTATCTGTTGTTGTGACCTTAGTCCTTGCAGTTTCCTGTATAAATATAATGCTCCACCGTGGGTCTCAGCTTAGTTGTATGATCTTCACTAAACCTGGAAACAATTAGGACAAGTACTGATGCATTGAAGAAAATGGAGATAATCATTTGAGGGATGCTGTTTTAATAGCTTCCCCATTCTTTTGTGGTTTGGATCATTCAGCCAAAGATCATTCATAGTGTTGAATTGGGAGTGTTGAATATCTAGCCATTTGCTTGGATACCATGTACCCAGTGTATTTGTTCATTTAGAGTAAAATCCATGTAGCGGTAGGGAGGGCATTGGTGTCATGCCTACTGCCTCTGCCCCAAAATTCCTACTGCCCCTGCCCCCATGCATTCAAAGCCCCATTTTGCACAAGGGAATACACCTAAGAACATTGGTACCCTAAGTATGATTCATGCCCTACAAAAATGGAAGGTAGTATAATGTATAGAGATCCCTGGCAAACAAGGGGATCACATGGAAGTCAAGGGTGGAGGCAGGAGGGACAATTCCCACCCCCACCCCCATGTTCACTTGTCTGTGCAGGGCTTTAGCCTACATGTAAATAACCCATATGTAAAACAACTTTTAGCTTATATATAAAATTAACTTTTAGACTTGACTGTCCATTGAGAAGAGCTACCAAATCACATAAGAATGTGGATGAACACACTGCTTTATTTGTATATCCAGAGCATACGTCACAATCTAGCCAAGCAATTTTATTTTGTTTTTAAGCATATGTTTTTTTTCATGCACCAGTGTCATTCCCTGTATGCTAGACTGTCCCCCACCCTTTGCTGCTTAATGTGTTCTATGTCATAATATCTCTACCTTTGCTTTTTGGCATCTCAGCTTTTATTCTGCACTGCTCTTTGTGCTAAGAGATCATTATTTTTCAATCCATTATGCATTATATCAGCTTGGGCTCTCCTAAGAGTTGTATGATAGGAGCTATTGCTTCCACAGATCTTGGCATCTGTAAGGACTGGTTCATTCATTCATAGTCACCACCTCACTTGTATGTTTGAATGAGCGAACATAGACCAAGCCACTTTCATGTCAGTACAATGGTATCAGTTCACACATTTGGCTGGGAGTCATAAAGTGATGAGACATTAAGTGATGTACAAGCCTTTATGATCTGACCTGTATCATGGCTAGTAGTGCTCCACTAAATGTAGAGCTAATGAACGGATTGCTTTTCAAGGTTATTAAACCAGTCAACAGACCTCAGTAAACAGAACACAACAGTCAGTGCATGGAGTGAGGGAGCAGAATCACACCCACTAGCCTCACCCTGTACCTTCACATATTGGTTAGTTGTCTGCGCATGACTTTCAACTCCATGCTAACCTGTCCCCAAGTCTAAATTATCTTTCTTCCCTCTGTTCCCAAACCTCCTTCATCCCACCTCACCACATTGATCTATTTTTCCCTGTTTAACACACGGATCCTGTTTTTAAAAGCACAGCTCTCTACAGCCACACTGGGGATCATGCAAAAATGTTAATAAAAAGAGAATGCTGAGGCTGGGAAAGTGCAAAAATGTTTTGTGGTATTCCTTTTCAGTGAACTTATTCTGTTTGCCTTTTCAAAGAAATACCTACCTCTCTTACATCGGCATTACAGTGTGTCCTAGAAGGCTTGCAAGGGGTGGGGAAGAATCTCTTCTAGGCTGATAAATTCTGATAAAATGAGAGCTAAAAAAAAGAGTATTTACTGACAATTTTCACTTGGGGATATTTTCAGGTAAATAGCATCTATATAAAAACAGAGATGGAACAGTCCATCCTTGAGAACTGCACTAACCACTGGGCTGTATTCTACGTGTTCTGCATTATCAGTTCAAGCAGGGTGGCACTGAGGACTAATAGTCTTGGCCAGTCTTCCATGTGACCTGAATATGTGCCCTAAAACCTGCCACAGAATCCTTTGCAATGTGCAGGGGTTCTGGGCTGTGGTAATCATGTGAAAAAGTTATTTGGAAGCAAGATGTTTGAATATTGCTACTCTAGGCAATCTTGAATCTATACAGTAGATCCAGGTATGAATGTAATTTCCTGCTTCTCAGTGGCTATTAAATTAGAAAATGTGTGGGGTTGTTACAGTACCACAAGATTCTTTATTGTTCTTGTAGAAGTTGTTTATCATAGAAGTTGCTTATCACAGATAGTTGGCCCTGGGGTGTAGCTATAATTGGGTGGATGGGTTCAAAGAATCCGGGCCTCCCAGCTCCCGTGGGCCCCCAGCTCCAGCCCTCCCTATTTTCTTCATTATCTCCATCACTCAGAGCAGAGGGGCTACCAGGAAGAGGGGTTAACACAGGCTCCATCTCCCCTAACTACGCCCCTGATTTGGCCAACTAGAAATCCAGCAGCTAAAGCTTTCCCCCAGCATACTGATGCAGTGATGAGGAAAGATTCATTTGCTGATGTTCTGCTAGTCTTGCAGCTGTTAAAGGCACAGGACACCTGCCAGGCAAAAATGTTGCCAGCCTTATTGAATATTGATTAAAAACTCTATTTGGCTAGGAAGGCTTTCCATTAGGAGATGAATGGAGTGGGAAACTCTTGGCGAATTAGCAACTCACTTTATCCTTAAACAGCAGGAGAAAAGACAGCACAGGATCTGATCATCAGAGGTTCTGAGCACTACTCACAAGAATTAAGATCAACAAGCACAGCCACAGCGATGAGGCCCCAAGGTGTTATACGCCAAGGTAATTGCTGCAATTTGGCAATGAAAGCCTCCTGCAGGTGCCTTGATTCTGATCTCACGGTACACAAGAAATGCGCTGACAAGAATGAAATTACACTGGTTGTGAGATCAGTATCAAGCCTGCTATCACCTTGGCTTATTCAAGAATGAAAGGCGGACTGTCTTTGATGGGTCTCAAGCTCCCACTTAATGACACAAGAGAAGTAAAATGCAACTGTCAGGTATTTCTGCTAAAAGGAAGAGAAATGAAGTTTGCTTTCTGTTCTGCTAAATTAAAAAGGGATCATTCTTAGGAAGCTATGAGCCAGGTAGATACTATTGGTTAAGGTAACAGATTGTAATCCAGCTACAATTAGCAGAACAGAGGGGTGAAAACAGGTGCCTCTTAGCAGCCTTAATTAAAATAGAGGCTTGCTTGCCAAAAGTGAGAGCTTTGATTGCAATGGTTCTTTAGACTGGGCATATCTGACACCAAGCACATCCTCCAGCATTTCACAGATGGGAAACAGAGACACGTTTGTATCCTTGTAACGCCCACTAGTCTTAAATTTACCCTCCAGCAGCCTATCCTACTCTTGTTCTGGAAGCCAATAAGCACTGATAAACTGAACATAATAGTTTCCTTTAAAAAATGTTAGAGTTTAATAGAATATTTACTCTAACAATGGATCTGCTATGGCAATTCTAGGCCAAACTAGATGAGACACTGGAGAGCTATGATTATATCTGCCATCTCTGTAAACTTTCATAAAACATAGCTGTGGAAAGCGGATGCTTTCGTTTCAGGACCATAGCTTAGGAGGGAAGAGGTTAATCCCCCTTTCCCAAAGAAAACTGCACCCCAAAAGGACAGTTTTTGTCTGGATAAACAGTGAAGGGGAGATGAAGGAGAAGCAGTGCCCCAAAAGGAACCTCCCCAGTGGCAGTGTGTGAAGCGGCCTACTAGTACACAACCTGGTGCTGTGCAGCTCAAGCCAATGGATGTTTATTCACAAGTCGGCCTCACTATGATCAACTTTCCAGATAGGATTGCAGCCTTATAGCATAATCCTATGCTTCTTTATTCGAAAGTAAATCTCATTCCAATCAGTGGGGCTTATTTCCAGGTAAGTGTGCACAGGATTATAGCCCTTGAGCCCTTTCTCACGATTATTATGGGAAACCCCCCAATTCATGTTGGGATGCTACTTGTGTGTAGGTGCCACTTCCTCACTTCCTTCTCTCAATTGTACAAGGCAAGGGTATTTTAAGCAATGCTGAAAAATCTGGTCTTGGATGTATTCAATATTATATTGCCATTTTTAAAAAGAGCAGTAGGCAAAATCCAGACTAAATTAGTTTAACTTTTGACTAAATTCCATTGAAGTAAATGGGCCTTAAGTTAGTTATAAATAACTGGTTTTATTGATTTCATTGGTGCTTAGGCATAACCAACTAGTCTGGATGTTGCCCAGTGTATTTTGAGAACATTTGTTGCAGCTATATTTTAAATCTATTATACATATAGCAGTTGTTACCAGCACAGGGCAAATCATCATCTGTGGGGTTGCCAGCCCTCTGGGATTGCCCTGGAGCGTCCAGGAACTAGATAACTATTGAAAGCAGTCCTAGAGATCTGAATAGCTCAATACTGGGGAAATATTGGGAAGAAAATCTTGACGAATAGATTCCATCACAATTAGCAAATGCGGACATCTGCAGGAATTCTTCTGGAGTGAGCAAAGTATATACATACAAATATATACATAAAGTATGTAACAGAAATCTAAATGCAGGTCATGAATTGAGTGGCCTGTCCCTCTTGCCCCACCCCACCCCAAAAAACCTATGTCTGGGCCATTCCCAGACAGCAGGCTTTACAGTGGGATTAAGAGGGATGAAATACTGCAAGTTATGGAGCATATCAGATATTTTAAATTTGCCCCAAACCCCAATTTTATTTATTTATTTATTTATTTATTTATTTATTTATTTATTTATTTATTTATATTTTAAAAACTTATATACCGTCCAATTTTTCATCCCCGGGTGGTTAACACAAGACAATTAAAACACATATAAAAGTTAAAACAAATCAACAGTTTAAAAACAACCATAAAATTAAAACAGACAATTTAAAAAAGCTGAGAAAGCTTAGTCGAAAAGATGGGTTTTCAGGTGTTTTTTAAATATTGCCAGAAATAAGGAGGATCATATCTCAGCACAGAGCGCAATCCACAATCTTGGGGCAGTGACTGAGAAGGCCCGTCTCTGTGTAGCCACCAAACAAGTTGGCGGTTACTGGAGATGAACCTCCTCGGATGACCTCAATGGGCAGTGAGGCTCATAGTGAAGAAGTCACGCAGTTAAATACCCAGGGCTTAAGCTGTTTAGGGCTTTATAAGTTATAACTAGCAGTTTGTATTTTGCTCTGAAACCAATTGGCAGCCAGTGAAGCTCTATTAACAGAGGAGTAACGTGGTCTCTCTGAGATGACCCAAAGACCAACGTGGCTGCCGCATTCTGAACCAACTGAAGTTTCCAGACTATGTACAAAGGCAGCACCACATAGAGTGCATTACAAAAGTCAAGTCTGGAGGTTGCCAACAGATGTACTACTGTTTTGAGGTCATTGATCTTGAGAAACAGGCGGAGCTTGCATATCAGCAGGAGCTGATAGAAAGCACCCCTGGCCACCACCTCAACCTAAGAAACCAGGGAGAGGTATGAATCCAGAAGTATTCCCAGACTGCGAACCTGTTCCTTTTGGGGAAGTGTGACCCCCATCTAGAACAGGTAGATCAAAATATTCTCTAGAGTTCTGACCCCACACAATAAGTACCTCCGTTTTATATGGATTCAGCTTCAGTTTATTCTCCCTCATCCAGCCCATTACTGCTTCCAGGCAGGCACTTAGGGAGGATATGCCATCTCCTGAAGAAGTTTACATGGAGAAGTAGATCTGGGTGTCATCGGCGTACTGGTAACACCCAGCTCCAAATCGCCTGATGATCTCTCCCAGAGGTTTCATGTAGATGTTAAAAAGCATTGGAGAAAGTATGGAGCCTTGAGGGACACCATACTTAAGCTCAGTTTTTGAAGAGCAACAATCTCCAATCGACACCATCTGGAATCTGTCCAAGAGGTAGGAGTGGAACCACTGTAAAACAGTGCCTCCCACCCCGAACACTCTCAGATGTTCCAGAAGATATGGTCAATAGTATCGAAAGCCACCAAGAGGTCCAAAAGGACCAACAGAGTCACACTTCCTCTGTCGATTCCCAACTGGAGATCATCCATCTGGCCAACCAAGGCAATCTCCACCCCATAGCCCGCCCGAAAACCAGTTTGAAGTGGTCTAGATAATCAGTTTCCTCCAAGCCTGCCAGGAGCTGAGAGGCCACTACCCTCTCAATTACCTTGCCCAGCCATGGGAGGTTGGAAACAGGCCTATAATTGCTCAGCTCTGAGGGATCTAGTGCAGGCTTCTTTAGAAGAGGTCTAATAATTTCCTCTTTAAGACAAGGAGGCATCCTGCCCACCCTCAGAGAAGCATTTATGATTTCCACCAGGCTGTCTACAACAGCCTCCCTGCTAGATAGAACAAGCCATGATAGAACAATGCTAGATAGAACAATGTAAAAAGTGGAATTTTTTACCCTGGACATAAATGTCTCCAGTGCACAATGAAAAACCTGAATCATGTATGGAGTGCTCCTCAATAGCTCACAGGGACTTCAGCCTAAACCTGGATGCTATGTGAACATACACCTGGCCTTCCAAAGTAAAATTGCCACCTGGCAGGGCTCCTGGCACCCTTAGACATGCATCCTATCCCCGCCCCCAAAATGAAGGAGTTTGTGCTTTTAGCATTCATATCTATTTAAAGTGGATGGTATCAAAACTAAAGTACTCCAGCCCTGAGTGGTCCTACTGAAATTGTCATCCTTGGAGCCAGGCCAACCCCTTGGCTTCCTTCCTAGCCAGGAAGTGTGCCAGGAAATGTTTGCAAGGACTGTTGGAGATGGAACTCCAGGCGCATTGACTCATGGAGCCTTTTATCCTTGTGACCACTAGGGGCATTAAGGAGTAGTGACAGCAACAAAGTGTCTTCCACTTTATTTCCCTCTTGTTCTCTCTCTCTCTCTTTGATCCAGCTTTCTGTGATTGGTAGACTGATATTCTCAGGGCGTATCGCTCCACCTTTTTTGCTCCCAGACTGCTTCTTGCCCTCTGCAGACTCCATTAGCCATGTGCCTACTATAATATGAAGACAGAAAGTTCAGGCATACAGGCTTTTTATCAAAGAATACAACTTCCCCAATGAAGCTGACTTGCTTTTGGATCTTAAGCAACTTTCTGAAGAAGCTCTTTAATGGGCTCAACTTTTATTGCTCACACTGGCTCTGTTATAACTGGAGTTAGTCAAACTCCTCCCCTCCAACAAGGACATATCCCCAGCAGATTTCAGCTAGCCTGGTACTGACCTCCCTTCTCATGTAGTTCTTTCCTGCCATATTTCCTGTCTTGGACAGGAAAAGAAAAGGTCTGGCCTTCTCCCAAATGTCAGTGTTTTCTAAGAGGAAGTTGCCCCATTTTCTGAATGTCTGAAAATATCAAGCAAGCTTGATTAATAAGGTACATAAACTAGCATTAGTTACTTTAACTCTATAAGTAATATGTATAGCAAACCCCCTAATAATATTCTTTTGCTCCCTCAAACTAGTTATTCAAGAGTTGCCCAGGATTGTAGCAGACTGTCCTAACTCGGGGGGGGGGGGGATATTAGAACATCCCTAATGGTATCAGAAAGTTAGTTCAAATATTAGATTTTCCAATGGTCAAATAAGTTCTCAGTCCATGCAAACATTATTTTTAGTGGGAATAGAAACCTATCAAGTATTTTAAGTATCATGCTCTATACTCATAAGCTAGGGCAGAGACTGAAAAACCTTCCCCCTTAGGAATCCCCCCCCTTCTTGCAATTGACTTTCAGTGAGAGTATAACTGAATTTATAGCAGACAGAATACCCTGGAGAAGACACTTGTTTTAAAATGATGCACGCTTTTCAATTCAGTGTATGTTAAGAAAACCTGATTTTTGTTGGTTACATGACAGTTTTGATGTCTGCTATGATTTGTAAAACATGCAGAAATAACTAACTTCAAGGTGTAAATAATACAAACAGCAAAAATACATTCTCTGGGCACTTTTGTGGAAAATTCTATTATATAGCACGGGCTGGCACATGTGGTATCCTTTTAATATTATTTCCATATATATCAACCTTGTAATTAAGTACTCACCTGAGGCAAGGGACCTGGCTAGAGATGCAGTAAATATCTGATTTTATAGTACCAGTGAAAAAACTGCACATTTGCGGCTGCAAATAATTTTCTGAAAAGGTAGGTTTGAAAATATTATCAGCTCTGCAGAAGAAAAGGTGGTGATTGTTCCAACACCCTCAGAATGAAGATATGAATGTGTTAAACAATCAGACACAATTTTATTATTGTAGGTTTTATCCTCAACTTAAATAAATGAAAAGAAACACCTCCCTGTCTCTGTGTAGACATACTGGCCATCAAGGACATAGCTAGGAAACCATGGCTCTTTCTGCTTTCCTTGCAAGAGTGATCCCACCTCAGCTCCAAGCACTGGAGCAGTAATATAACTGGTCTTTGTTTTCCACTGCCCACATACTTAAAAAGTGTTCTTGGGAAGCCCTGACAGCATCTTCAGCCCGAGCCAATGATTACTGAGGTCAACGAGGCCATTGGGATCTGAGGAATAACTCAAGCCATTAAACTGTGAGAGCTTGTGTTCACCATTGACCTCTCTATCTCTCCTCACATCCAACTCACTCAAAACCTGACAGTTCTAATTTTTTACATAGTGAAGAACCGAAAACATTCACTATATAAAGTAAAACTGTAACCAGTTATTTATTTATTTATTTATTTAAACATTTTTATACCGCCCAAAACATGCGTCTCTGGGCGGTTTACAACAGAACAACAATAAAGAAAAACATTCATTAAGACAAAAGTGGGGGGGGGGAACACACACATTACAACAATTTAAAAATTTTAAAATAATATTTTAAAATAGCATTAAACCCATTAAAACAACATTAATTAAAAGCCTGAGTGAAGAGCTTATTATTAATAATCCCCATAGAATAAAACAAGCAGAATAAGTGAAAACAACTCCATTCCTGTAGCCAATTTAGAAATGGGAAACAACAACAAAACCTCTAGAAGCCAGTGAATCTCACCCACATGTGTTCCTGGTAAAATCAGCTTCCTTCTGAAAGATGCACATATGGAAACTCTTGAGTAGTTAAACGAACTGCAGATGCGAGGAGCAACAATGATTCAGATCTGCATTATATTGCATTTTGTTTTTGAATGAGGAATCTCATGTGCAATTAAGCCAATTGTGGATAAAAATATGTAAGCAATGCTCAGCTATGTTTCAGATCATCATGGCAAAAGCTGCATAGTTGTTTCTGTTGGAGCTAGGACCCTGGCAGCATCAGCTCTCAGCTGCAATGTCTCATAGTGACCACTAGGTGGAATTTGGGGTCATGGATAAAAGTGCTGGACTCCACCCCTGTTTGTTCTTCTAGTCTTAGTCTCCATTTTGTCTCTTCAGAGATGGCTGTTTGTTTAGTCTCTCTTCCCTTTCAGCCTTAAGATCAGCTTTCCTATCCTTTAATAACATCTAAATAAATCCTCGCTGTTCTTCAAACTTAAATAACTGTCTCCAGACCTCTTGCTTGGCTAAATTCTCACCAAACTGTTTTTTCTCTACTATTTGGGGACTAAACTGTCATTCTTCCCCTACAGTTCGCAGGGCTGGCCTGCCCATTAAAGCTGGCTAAATGCCCACTTAGGGTGCAAAGCCAGCAAGGGTGGCAACCAGTGCTTCCCACTGCCCCCACCGCCCACTCAGGTGCCCTCCTGGCCATAGTAGGCAGGAGAGTGGATGGGCAATTGAGACCGTGCACCTGCCCCCCTCACCACTGCTACCCACTGCTTTGCAGGGGTTAGGAGGGCAGATGGGTTGCAGGTGCCCTGCTTGCTGCCTTTGCCAGCTACCACAAACTGGCTGGTCACACTGGTGGTGAGGAGGGCAGGCAAGCACTCCCCATCACCCACCCATCCTCCTGCTCACTGTGGCCAGGAAGGCATCCAGAAGGGTAACAGGGGTGGTGGGGGTCCTCAGGCGGGTGGGGGGTGCCCAAGCAGGCTTTGCCTACCCTTTTGCCCCCCAACCACCTGCTGTACCTGTAGTCCCACCTGTGTACTTGTGTCCCCCACCCACCTGCTGTACCTGTGCTCCACATAACATGTGAGAGCTTATGTGTTAGGTGCAGGGGCAGATCTGTAATGGGTTCAAAGAACCCAGTGATTCCTTTGTCCAGAAGCCACCAAGCCTCCGGGAGAAGCCACCGAGCTCCCCTCTTTCCCTGGCTGGGGCTCCCACTGCCACTAGCTGCCTCCTTCGGCTCTGCTCATCCTCTCTCCATTCACTCTGTCCATCCTCTGTCCATCAGCCAAGCTTCAGGCTGATGGAAGGAGGACATGTATGTGCATGTGTTCCCTCCCTCTACCAGCTAGGAGTCCAGCTGATAGGAGGAGGATGGGCATGTGGCAGTGTGTGCTGACAGCCACCTCCTTTGGCGGCTCACCTGGCTCTGCCCATCCTCCTTCCATCGGCTGGCAGCCAAGCTGATGGAAGGAGGATTGGTGGTCTGGCAACTAATGGTGCATGCACACACATAAGTGCATGTGCTGCACTAGGAGGCCACTTGTATTTGAACCCCCCCGTCCCTTTGTTATGCCCTTCATTAGGTGCATATGTCTGGTTGTCTCTTGTGTTGTTCACACATTTTATGCAATCGCGTTGGTTAGGCTTATGAACAGGGGTGGGCTCTGTTGCCAATTTGGCTTTTTAAAAGCCAAATTCTGGGTTATGGCCCATTTGACTCACGAGTATACCCCTTAGGTTCTGGCCACCCTGGCACTGGGAACACATCAAGTGAGTGAGGGGGAAATGGGAATTATTTTTATTTATTTATTATTTTATTGGTTGATTTATATACCGCTTTTCATTAAATTAGATTGTGGAATGCGCTCCCTGCTGAGATACGATCCCCCCCATCTCTGGCAATTTTCAAAAAACACCTGAAAAACCATCTTTTCATCCAAGCTTTCTCAGTTTCCTAAATTTGGGGGGTTTTAATAGCTGGTTTATTTTAAAATTAAAAACCCGATTTTGGGATTTTAATCACTCTAATTGTTTAATTGTTGTTTTAAAATGCTTTTAATTGTTATATTGTTTTTAATCTGTTTTAGCTCTTTACTGTTTTAGTGGTTTGCTTTAATTGTAAACAGCCCTAAGCCATTTTGGTAGGGCAGTATACAAATCAAATCAATCAATTAATAATAAAATAAATGATCTCAAAGCAGTTTACAATATAATTAAAACAATGCATCATTAAAATACAAAAGTACAGATAATATAAGTATAAATAAAATATCTCTATATTGAAAATTAATAAAAACATAATACATACAACACAAAGGAGCAGCAGTAAAAATAATACTTTCATTTAATAGCCTGTGTGAAGAGCCACGTCTTTACTTTTTCCCTAAAAACTGCCAAAGAGACTGAGAAGTGGATGCCAGCCAGGAGAGTATTCCAATCCAAAGCCTGTGGGCAATGACTGAGAACGCCCCGTCCCATGTGCTTGAGAACCAAGCCTCTCTCACCATTGGCATGGCATGCCGAGCAGAGCCCCCTCCAATTACCTTGTCAAGCAGGCAGAAACCCCTGGGAGCAGGCGGTCCTTCAGATATCCAGGGCCCAAACTCTTAAGTGCTTTAAAGGTCAAAACCAGCACCTTGAATTGGACCCAGAAACAAATTGGTAGCCATGCAGCACTTTCAGGTTCCTATTGTAAAAAATATCAATACATTTTTAATAAAAGAGCAGATGGGGAACTGAGGCAATCTGGTGTTTAGCCAGGGCTCTGAATCTAACCCTTCAGCCTTCCTCTCCAGTATAGCATTATAATCACCAAATCATACTGGCTGACATGTCTGTAGTTGGAGTTTGGATGTATTCTTTCTTTTGTTTCTTTTATAAATCAAAAATTTGCTGCACTTCATCATTTGAAAGATGCTGTTGCAGAGGCATTGACAAGGATATTTGTGGTGCTTGGGCAGAAAAGTGGTATTTATGTAACTGCTCAGCTAACATAGCAGCTGCAATCTTAATAATCATAGCAATTCTAAATATCTTGGATGCCGGATGCATACTGGGATAAGCTGACAGAAGTAAGTGAACAGAGCTGATACCAGATGCAGAGTATTTTCTCGAAGTTCTTTCTAGTGCCAAAATCAAAGCACTCATTTCATGATGTAGTTACAGGTGACAAAAGAAAAACCTTGTCTGCCTCTTTGAAGTGACATGAAGTGTGTGTGTGTGCGTGTGTGTGTGTATACACACACACACACACACACACACTTGCTATTTGTAATTTTAAATGTAGTTTTAGCTTTTTTTAAAAAAAACACTTGCTTAATTTTTATTAATTTTTTACTTTATATTGTATTTATTTTGTTAATGTTGTGAGCTGCCTCATGCAGTAGTGTACTGGAGAGGAAGGATATAAATATTATAAATAAATAAAATAAAATAACGGTTCCTGAGCAACTCACTCATTCTAGATTAAGCAGCAATATTTATTATTTTATTTGCCATATTTTATACCGCCCAAAACGTACGTCTCTGGGCGGATTACAACAAAATAAAAAAAATTAAAAAAAGAAAGTAAAACATTAGTTAAAACAAAAAAAGGAAGTTTAAAACATTACAACAATTTAAAAATTTAAAAACAATATTTTAAAACAGCATTAAAACCATTAAAACAATATTAATTAAAAGCCTGGGTGAACAGATGCAACTTTAAAGACTTTTTTAAAGTTGTCAGAGATGGGGAGGCTCTTATTTCACTAGGGAGCACATTCCAAAGCCTTGGGACAGCAGCGGAGAAGGCCCATCCCTGAGTGGCCACCAGATGAGCTGAAGGCAAATGCAGACGGATCCAGATGATCTCAGTGGGTGGTGGGGTTCATGACAATATTACAGTCATTTTAAAGGTGTTAAGCATAATTTCTAGGAAAAGAGATATTGGGACCCCAGTCTATGTAGAAATACCACTGTCTGATCTGGAAATCTCCCATCTCCTCCTGAAGCCTTGTACTGGAACTCTCTGTAGTAGCTAAGAGGTAAAGGAAATGCACTTTGTTCTTGCTTACTGCCATCCAGATGTATATATCCAAGAATTGAATTCTGGTACAAAGCAAGCCCAAGGTAAACACTTAGTGATTGGCTTGTGACAGCTGATTAGCCTCCCATTAGAATCTTTTACATGATCAATGCATCCTAGGAATCAGCAACTGGAGGCCCTGGAGCCAGGTCTGCCCCCCCTCCGTAGGGTACTCCCAGGCCCTCTCAGTTGCCAACCAAAACAGTGTGTGTGTGGGGGTGTGTGTTTCCAATAGGCCTCTTTGGAGTTGGGGCACTGACCTCACCCCTGGATTGAAGGTTCCTTCAAAAAATCTAGCTGCAGACCACACCTGTATGCTGAGCAATTGTACTGATACTATGCTGAGCAATGTAAAATTGTTAACATATGCATTCACTCATATATGCCTGCCTGAAAGCGAGGAGGGGTGAGAGAAGAAGATGGCGCCTGGCTGGCCAGAAAGCGGGGAGGGGCAAGAAAAAGGTAGTGTGCAGGCTGCCGGGGGAAGAAGGTGGCAGCATGTAGGTGGGCTGGCCAGAGGCTCAGATGCTCTGCGCCCGGCCCAGCTAGTTCAATATAAATCTGATTAGGCACATTCCATTCTTCTGCTTCCAGGAGAAAGAGCAGAGCATCCGCTCTGACAATACTCTGCACTGGTTGATATAAATCAGGCCTGCTCAGCTTGGCCCTCCAGCTGTTTTGAGACTACAAGTCCCATAGTCCTCAGCCACAGTGGCCAATAGCCAGGGACTATGGGAGCTGTAAGCCAACATCTGCAGGAGGGCCGAAGTTGAGCAACCCTGATGGCAATGCTCATATCTCCCCTCCCACCTGGTGTTGCTTCCTAATCTTGCAGGAGTGGTTCATTTGAATTAACACACAAATCAAATGCAACATTGATGTAGACCTTCATGCTGGAAATCACCATTATATTTGGGGAAATGCAAACAAGCTTTAGTTCATTTTATTATGGAATAGCCAGAGAACCTCTTCTTGTTCCAGAATAATTGATAGGTTTTTAAGGAAATGAAGTTTCACAGAGCCTCTGGTAGCATATAACTTTAGTAAAGTACCCCAGAAGGAACCGGTGTGTAGCTTGGGAGTACGCCTGGATTCGGCGCTGGTGCTGGAGGCCCAGATAGCAGCGGGGGCCAGGGGTGCCTATTTTCAGCTCAGGCTTGTCCGCCAAAACAGCCCTTTCTGAACAGAGACAGCCTGGGCACAGTGATCCATGCTCTGGTAACCTCCAGACTACTGTAATGCGCTCTCTGTGGGGCTGCCCCTGAAGATGGTTCAGAGGCTGCAACTAGTGCAGAATGCAGCAGCAAGACTGCTGATGGGCACTTCTGGCCGCATGAACATCACACTGGTCTTAAAGGAACTGCACTGGTTGCCAATTTGCCACCAAGCCTGATTCAAGGTTTTAACATTGACTTATAAAGCCCCGAACAACCTGGGCCCCAAATACCTGAAGGAACACCTTCTCCCATATAGACCTGCCTATCTGTTAAGATCTGTAGGAGAAGCCCACTTGGCAGTGCCACCGTTGCCGGCAGTTAAAAGAGTAGAGGCACATGAAAGGGCTTTTTCTGTGGTGGCCCCTAGGTTGTGGAATCTCCCCTCCCCCCCGCTCTGAGGTGCACCAAGCTCCGACATTGTGCACATTCAGGAGAATGGTGAAGATGTACCTCTTTACTCTGGCCTTTAACTAGTAATGTAATGGTTGTTTCCCTCTCAGGCACTGTATTTTTAACTATATTTTTGATTTTATTATGATGTATTTTAATTATGTTTTATATTGCTTTTATTGTAACCCTCTATGAGACCTTTGGATATAGGGCAGGCTAGAAATGTAATAAATGTAATAAATAAAATATAATATAATATATAAAATAAAATGACCACCTTCTGTTATGGACTACAGATAGACTTCACCTTTGGACTTCTTTTTCTGGTTCCTTTCAGTTTCTAAGTTGCCTAACCTGTAACAACAATGAAGATGCATGTTTCTTTGACTACACTACATGTGATCTTAGCCAAAAGGCCGAGAAGCTATTGTTTGACTTCAATAAAAAGTCAGTAAGAATTTATTTATTCTGAAATATGGGGTCCTATACAATACTAATGGAGAAATCAAGCAGAGTAGATGTGGATGTCTGGATTTGTTTTTCTAATAACCCCTCTTTCATCAAAGTAACCAGCACATGGATTTCTGCAGATGGATATTTCTGGCACACTGATGATACTCTTCTGTATTTGCATAAGAGTTATGATTAAGCCAGCAGGTTTTAGGGGTAGTCCCTGCAGTTCTTTTACAAATAGCAGTCTATTAAGATCTCATCCCTGCAGCCAATACTCAAAATGTTATCTTCCATTCTCAATGAAACACGCCTCTCCAACACAATCACTTAAAAAAAAAAAAAGCGGTATGGTTGGGGGTCTTTTTTGGGTGGGGGGAGGAATTGATTGCCTTATCACAAAAACAGTCCTAATGCCAATGATTTTTTTATTTTTATTTTTTGGCATTTATTTACTGTAATGGAGGGGGGAGCAATGAGGTCATTCACACAATCAAAAGCTGTGTGTGTTCCCAGTTTTTGGCTGTGTGGAAGCAAGGCAGAGGGCAAGTGAAGTCTATAGTGAGCAAGGAGACAGTGAGTTGGGGGAGACAGTGAGTTGGGGGGAGTGGGGGCCAATTGGCCCCCGCAAGCTCCAGCATGCCCTGTGCGAGTGTGCAGGGCATGCTGGCGAGATCCTCGGAGCCGGGAGGCGGCTTTTCGCCTCCCCTCCGGGGTCTCCTCATGAGTAGCAGTGGTGGGGAGCCGCGCCGTGGCTACTCACGATCCAATAGCCCGGGTTTGCAGAGCGCTCGCTTCGCAAACCCGGGCTAAGGGGTGGGCTCCTTGAGCGGGTTCGCCGCTCAAGAACCACCGGGCTCTCAGCCGAGCCCAGGGGTTCTTACTATTAGCAAAAATCGGGCTAGGCTCTCCTAGCCCAATTTTTGCTAATCGTGTGAATAGCCCCAGTGAGGTCATTCACACAATCAAAAACTGTGTTCTACCCAGGTTTGGGAGCTGTGTGTGTTCCCAATTTTTGGTTTTGTGGAAGCAATGTAAGAGGAAAACCTGGGTAGAAATGATTGTGTGAAAGCAAGGTAGGAGGAAAAGCTACCCAGGTTTTCCTCCTACCTTGCTTCTACACAACCAAAAATTGGTAGCACACACAGCTTCCAAACCTGGGTAGAACACAGTTTTTGATTGTGTGGATGACCTCACTGTATGCAACTGATGCCTTTCAATGATTCAGGAGAAGAATCAACAAGGACATTCACACAAGCAGCCCAACCTGGGTAGGGATGCTCATGTGGAGCGTCAGGATGGATCCCAATCCTTGTGCTGTGCTGCACTGAAGCCTGGGTTTTTTTAAACCCAGGCTAAAAGTGAGATTAGAGGATGCGCACGCACATTTCACTCTCACTGCCCAGTTGTGTAGGCAGCTGGGCTGCCAGCAACTCCTTTTGGGCTGTCGGCAGCCAAGTTAATGAGAGAGGCTGGGGGAAGGAGCAACCTGCCTTTAACATTTCCCTAATGTACCACACTGCTCATGCAGTGCATTATGGGATATCCAAGGGCCGAATGTCCTTCTCCTAGCCTGAGAATCGGTGCACCACTCGCTACAGCAGTGATCGTGTGGGCACATAAGCAGTGGCACCTGCAGTCAACCAGAGGTTGTGTGGGGACAAGGTAGGTAGGATCTTGCCTTCCCCCAAACTCTGTTATGATGGCCATGTGAACTACCTCAACATCTTTTATTTTATTTTATGTGTGCTACATCAGAGAAAATGTATGTGAATGATCTCATGAGGTAGCCAAAATGTATCACCTCTGGCCATTTGAGATATTTATATCTGAATTCTCAGGTTCACAACTTTGGGTTATGAAATTATATCCTGCATGTATGCTGTTAACTTTGTAAAGATTGAGGCTATTCTCACGATGGGGGGGAAACAGGGCTAAGGGAGACCAAGCCAGTTTTCCACCATCATGAGAACCACCAGGCTAGAGTATGACATGCACCAAGCAGAAGATACTATTCTGTTGACCAACCATATGCAGAAGGCCAGGTTCCTAGTAGTTATACCAGGATGGACTAATCTAGAAACATGATATTGGGGCTATTCACATGATTAGCAAAAATCGGGCTAGCAGAGCCTAGCCCGATTTTTGCTAATCGTGAGAACCACCAGGCTTGTCTGCGAGCCCGGTGGTTCTCGAGCAGGTAACCCACTCCTGTAGCCCTCCCCATAGCCTGAGTTTGCGGAGTGAGCGCTCCGCAAACCCGGGCTATCTGGTCGTGAGTAGCCGCAGCATGGCTCTGTGCTGCAGCTACTCGTGAGTAGACCCCTGGAGGGGAGGTGAAAAGCCACCTCCCAGCTCTGGGAGTCTCCCCAGTATGCCCTGCACACTTGTGCAGGGCATACTGGGGCTTCTGGGGGCCGCGCAGCCCCTGAGCTCCCCAGCCCCCTGTCACGGAGCTGGCAATCATGTGGGCGGCCTATCTGGCCACCCAGGGCACCCTGCCCGCTTGTGTGCAGGGAGAGTGGGATTAGCCTGCTCTCCTCGTGCACAGGAAGAAACCGGGTCTCACTGATCATGGGACCCAGTCCATCATCTGCCAATTGCAAGGGCTGATGTTACAATCCATATCCCTTCTACATCTCAATATACTTTTGACGCCTGAGCACACACATAGCCCATTCTCAGAACCAAGAATTAGAGGGTAGGAGGCAATAAACCCAACTATTGCTGCTCATGAGAACCCACAAGATTCCTGCCTACCCAGACCATTCAAACCTGGTAGCCTGATGCTTTTACCTTGCTTTTTAGTGGGGTAGGATGAAAATAGCAGCTGTCCTACCTCATAGGGATGTGCACAAAACCGGTTCGCCCGGTTCGGTTCAGATCCGAACCGGGTCTGAACCAGGAGGGGGTGGTTCGGTTTTGGTTTTGTCCGAACCACCCACTGGTTCGGTTTGGATCCGAACCAGTTCAGATCTCAAAAAGTAGCTAGGATGGTAGCTGGCACCCAGGGGTACCTGTCACCCAAACCCCAAAGCAATCGGACACTCGTACGATTTTTTATGAATTTTTTAAAAATATTTTTATTTTTTTCTCATAGGATATAATGGGATTCGAACCAGACCATTATTCCTTATTGTGGAGCACCCATGGGTGCCAACAACCATGCAAACCCTGAAGCAATCAGACACCCCTATGATTTTTTATGAATATTTGAAATATTTTTAATTATTTTTCACATAGAGTATAATGGGACCCGAACCAGTCCATATCCCCTATTGTGGAGCACCTAGGGGCACAAAAGCGGGGTGGGTGGTAGACAGATAGGGGTGCCTACCACCCAAAAAATCCCAAGGCAATTGGACACTCCTCTGATTATTGGTGAATTGTTTTGAATTCCTCATAGAGAATAATGAGGATTGCAGCAAATGTATAGCTTCACGTTGGGGGAAAAGGGGTGTCGTAGAGTGCAGTGTGGTGGCTGGTAGTTCCTAGGGTGGGCAAGGAAGCTACCTGAATTATTTGAAAGGAATTGGGCAAAAGGGTGATTTTTGGTTAATTGTTGAAGTTTACGTGTCTTTAAGGTTTTTCCTCATAATAAGTTATAATGGAGCTTTCAGCAGCCCCATAAGTGCACTTGGGGGGTGCTGCGGTGGCCCAGAGCGAGTGGTGGTGTAGTGCACATAGGGTGCCAACCACCCCCATGGGTTTCTAACCCATGGGGTACAGGGTTCTCTTGTTTCTGAGGTATTGAGTGTGGATTCTATGATAGCATATTAGAGTGGATTCATGGTGTCTCATTGAAAATCTCATTTGCTATCATAGAATCTACACTCAATACTTCAGAAACAAGAGAACCCTGTACCCCATGGGCTAGAAACCCATGGGGGTGGTTGGCACCCTATGTGCACTACACCACCACTCGCTCTTATTATGAGGAAAAACCTTAAAGACGCGTAAACTTCAACAATTAACCAAAAATCAGCCAGCTGCCCAAATCCTTTGAAAAAATTCAGGTAGCTTCCCTGCCCCTAACCGGCACTACCACCAACCCCACACCACTCTAGGCCACCCCTTTCCCCCCGACGTAAAGCGATACACCCTTCAATATATCTAATGGGGGGAAACCTTAAAGACACATAAACTTCAACAATTAACCAAAAATCACCCTTTTGCCCAATTCCTTTCAAATAATTCTGGTAGCTTCCTTGCCCACCCTAGGAACTACCACCCACCACACTCCACTCTACGACACCCCTTTCCCCCGACGTGAAGCTATACATTTGCTGCAATCCTCATTATTCTCTATAAGGAATTCAAAAATACTTTAACAATTCACCAATAATCAGAGGAGTGTCCAATTGCCTTGGGATTTTTTGGGTGGTAGGCACCCCTATCTGTCTACCACCCACCCCGCTTTTGTGCCCCTAGGTGCTCCACAATAGGGGATATGGACTGGTTCGGGTCCCATTATACTCTATGTGAAAAATAATTAAAAATATTTCAAATATTCATAAAAAATCATAGGGGTGTCTGATTGCTTCAGGGTTTGCATGGTTGTTGGCACCCATGGGTGCTCCACAATAAGGAATAATGGTCTGGTTCGAATCCCATTATATCCTATGAGAAAAAAATATAAATATTTTTCAAAAATTCATAAAAAATCGTACGAGTGTCCAATTGCTTTGGGGTTTGGGTGACAGGTACCCCTGGGTTCCAGCTACCATCCTACCAATTTTTAGGGGTCCAAACAGGTCCAAACTGGTCCGAACCGGTTCAAAACTAACCACCCCAATTCGGATCCAAACCGCCGAAACGGAACCGGTTCGGATCCGAACCAGTTCGGATCTGAACCGGTTCGCACATCCCTACTACCTCAGTCTTTCATCATGTGGTGCAATTGCCACTGTCCCTGGCAGCTGGGAGCCATGTGTGTCTGAGACTGCTGTGGCTATAGGGGCCAAGTAGAGGAGAACTGATGGTGCAGTGAGGGCTGCCTTGCAACTGGGAATTAGGGATTTGCAAATCAATTTGAATTCAAATTTATTCGACTCAAATCTGAGTGATTCATGTAATTTGAATTGAATCCCTTAAAAGGGTAATTCAATTTGAATTCAACTCAAGAGCCATTTGGCACCTTTTGAAAACCATTCAGTCTGCCTGATTGTTTAAATAATGTGCCAAAACATGATCAAATTTATTTGAAATTGATTCACATTTGAATCAAATTTTCAGACCAGATTCAAATTTGATTTGAATTCAAAGAGAATTTTCAGAATTTAATTTGAATTTGAAACATGAAAAAAATTGTTTGGGCCAATTCTTTACTCGAAATGCTGTACATTTCAGGAAACCTCCTTTGATCCTCAGATGACCCAGCTCCTGAATTCTAAAATGTAGATCCCAATTGTGTTACTCATGTGTGCTCTGAGTTTGCAGAGCCAAACAGAGACTCTGCTCATCTGTGAGGATCAGAGAAGGAACCCTCCCACCCACAATAACCACCCCTGGATGATTTTGTGAAAGACCTTAACGTCTATGATAGCTCAATAGCCTAGGTCCTGTTCTCATACCCTGAGGCTCCTGGTTCAGATCCCCAAGTCCTTTGTACTCACCAGCCATGACTGACATCCCCACCCTGGAACTTTATAAGTCTCCTGCTTTTGCCTCCTCCCATCATAATTGCAGAGCCATCATCAGGGACCTAGCTGGCCTCAATACATGGCTGATAGGCTGGATTTGGCACAGCAGGTGACAAATTCTGCTGGCCTGGAATAAAGTATAGCATCAAGGCTGAGATGAGATTGTCCCCCACATGCAATTCTTGGAAGTGGGATACCCTCCTGAAGCGAATTGGTGTGTGGAAATCTCCTTTCCTGAATCAGGTCAGTTAATGAATAAACTGGCTGAACTGTTTTAGTGAGCTCTTAGCAGGCTTCTCAGTCAACTACCTCAGGAATGACTCCTATCAGCAATAAGTTATTTCCGCAGCTGCCTATGAACAATTACACTTTCAAAACCTAGAAAGCTAAGAAAAAGATTCTGGTCAACCCAGAAGTTCTGGTAGGTTACTGCTGCCACCAAACACTCTAAGGCTTTCAGAAAATCCGACCATTGGACTAGAGTGCTTTAGTCATGCTTTAGTCATGTGTGTGCATGCTTTAGTCATGCTTTAGTCATGTATGATGTGTGCACGCACAATGTGCACATGCTCACTGGGCATGTCTGAGGAGACACCGAGGAGACACCGGGGCAGCATGGAGGTACACTGCCACCCCGCCAGACTGTTTTAAAAGACAGTACTGGAGGGTAAAATATGTTGGGAGGGGTGAGAGCACCCTCCACCATCCTTAAAGATACCCCCCCCCCATCTTCAAACTGGCTGGCCCAATTTCTGTGCACATCCCTAGCTTCTTGTCCTTGAACTCACCGAACTCCTGATGAGAATCAAGCCTCCTACAATCCTGTCTTACAAGAATCTACAGTCATCCTGCTTCAGCAAACTCCATTGCTGCATGTCCTCCATGTTCTCCGCATAGACTTTATTTCTTCTTCCCAGAATTCCCCCTGCAACTCTCAGGTCCCACCCACCTGGTGGACTAATTGGTTGAGCCCTGGAGTTCACCAGCCTGTCAGTCAAAACAAGAGTTAACTTCCTGTTAACTCTTTAGAGGGTGGGGAGACTCATCACTATACCTCCCATTATTCCACGAAGAGAATTCATTCACAAGGCACATACAATTATTCCAAATAGCATGTTTTCTTTGCATTGCTGTAATTATTCAGGATTCTTTTCATATCTTTAAACGTTAGTAAGATAAATACACTATACATTTTTAATACATGTAAGAAGCTAGTGATTATTTTCTTCTCAGTTAATAACAGCAACCCATAACTCTTTCAAATTCTGTGTGAGCACTACTCACTACACCTTCTGATTTCTAAAGAGAATTGCAGCCTTTCTAGTGAAACGTGTCTGCCTAATTTGTACAGTAAATTAGATAAATTATAACCTCTTGTGTATATATTATCTCCACCTATTAGCAAACAAAATGATGGAGGTTCATCTTATGGAATTGCACATTACTGTGCTATTGTAAAGGCTAAAAATGTTATTGTGACCAAGAGTTGGGGGGGGGGGGGGGCGGACAGAAATGCACAATCTGGGTTAAAATTCCATTATTTACTCTATGCGACTCCTTTTTATCATTAATTTGAATACCTCTCTTTAAGGAATGATTACACTGAATTTCAAATGTGAGAATTCATGTTTTCTTTCAAGTTACAAGGCCTTTGCACATCATTCTAGCAGTGTGAAGACTCTTGAAAGCTGGTCTGCATGCAAATTGATATTCACACTCAAGTGTCTTATCTTTGCAATTTTAGCATCATCACAGAGCTTCCATTTATTTAATTATTTAGATTGATAGCCTGCTTCATCTCAAAGGCTGAGTTAACCAAAGAGCCAGTATAGTGTTGATAGAGGGTTGGAATCACAGCTGGAAGAACTGGGTTCACTTCCTGTTAAGTTTGCTGGGTGACCCTGGGCCAGTGGTTATTAGGTCGGATATGATTAGGGGGTGGGGGAGGTATTCTGGATCATGTTTCTCAACTTAACCTAATTCAGATTTATTTCAGGATAAAACCTAGGAATATATGCTCTGCCCTCAGCTCCTTGGAAGAATGGGAATAAAGGGCAAAATAGTCTTGGTCAGGGAATAAGGGAGGAAGAGAAAGGAGAAACCTCCTGCCATTGTGCAATAGCAGTCGCGCAGTAGTAGCTGATACTGCAGCAGCCAGGCAAATGGCTTGGGGGATGTATAGGGAGTAGCATAGAAATCGAGCACTTTCTCTAATTCCACCCCTTTTGCAAGGGTAAATTTGCTTTGGAATGTGGATAGACTTTTCATTTTACCTAAAAGACCCCATCCACCCCCACCCCAAGAACTATCTGAAAAAAACTCAAAACCCCCACACTAATTATGAAATGAGCTGGAGAGATTACGCCCATAACCCACTATAACTTGGAATAAGACTTAGTCTATACAGAGAGAAGATGAAAGATGTTGTGATTGAGGATGATGAGGAAGAAAATTTGCCTCAGGGTTCAAAATCTGAAACAGCCCTCAATTCAGGTATGGTCTTAGCCAGGGATGGCCAGCCCTGGCTGTCCTATCAAAGATTGTGGGATATAAGGATTCCATATTTGTGTGTGCTCATTCTCTCCTTCTTCTGTTATATGTCAATGCTGTGCCTGAGCATACGGGCTGTAAGACAGTGATGTCTGTGGTTAGATGATGCTAGGTTTGTTACAAAGTGGAGTTCTAAAAATCTCATCCCAAAGTGTACCTTCCATGAACCAACAAAAAACAGAATATAAAATAAGATGCAATCTAAACATATGTGTTAAATTCTTTTAATTATGGTAATGTTTTAAGGATTTTATATTGTGAAGTGCCCAGGATCATTTTTGTATGGGGCGGTATATAAATGTATTAAATACAAAAATAATTTAAAAATAACAGTTTTGTGGATTTTGTCAAAGCTGGTTTACTCCAGTGCTGAACAAGTTGTTGAGGCAAGTCTCACAATCAGTAAGACTTGCCGGAGGGGGTTCTGTGGGGAGAGCAGATTTAGCCCACTCTCCCCACAGATGATCCAGGCTGTGGCCCTGGGCAGCTGGATCTGCAGCCCTGGGCAGCTGGATTGGCCACCCACAGGACTGCTGGCTCCATCATGGAGCTGGCAGGAGCTGTGAGGATCTGAGGCCGCACGGCACCCAGAAGTTCCAGGATGCCCCGCTCGAGGGGGGGGGCATCCTGGAGAGACCCGCAGGGCTAGGAGGCTGGTTTCAGCCTCCTGGTGAGGGTCTCCTTGTGTTGCCATGGTGTGGAGCCACACCGCGGCAACACACGATTGAAAAGATGGGGTTAGCGAAGCACTCGCTCCACTAACCTCATCTAACCGGAGGGCTATCTAAGCAGGTTACCCACTTTGAGGACACTGGGCTTGCCAAAAAGTGGGCTAGGCTCCCTTAGCCCGCTTTTTGGCAATCGTGAGAATCGCCTTGTTGTCTTTTCATTTAGAGAGATGTAAACCCCCCTCAAACCATCTTGGTAATTTTTTAGCTTTACTTGAAATTTCTGAATTGGGTGAAATTCATTTCACACAAGTGAGTTCTTCCAATTTCACCTTAAATTCACTTTATGTGAAAAGTGGCAAGTGAAGGTGTGTGGAGAGGACCATTCTTCCTATATATGCCCTTGAAGAATATCCGGAAACTGCAGCTAGTGCAAAATGCGGCAGCTAGGGTTTTATCTGGAGCTGCCCGGTGGGAGCACATCACACCCATTTTGAAAGAGCTGCACTGGCTACCAGTTTGTTTTGGGGTCCAATTCAAGGTGCTGGTTTTGACCTTTAAAGCCCTTAATGGTTTGGGCCCAGGATACCTGAGGGATCGCCTGCTCCCAAGGGTTGCTGCCCGCTTGAAGAGGTCATCTGAGGGGGCTCTGCTTCGGGTGCCGACAATGAGGGAGGCTTGGTTGTTGTGCACGCGGGACAGGGCCTTCTCTGTTGCTGCCCCCAGACTCTGGAATGCTCTCCTGGTGGCTATTCGCTCCTTGGTCTCCATCACAGCTTTTAGAAAAAGTGTAAAATCTTGGCTTTTTGCCCAGGCATTTATTTGATTCTCTGCTGCTGCTCTTTATAGTCTATACTGCTTTTATGCCTTTGTTTTAAATTTTTTAATCAGATTTGCTTAATATTTTTTTCACCTAATATTTTAATTGTGTCTTTTTTACCATCTTGTGTTTAATTTTTTTGCTGTAAACCGCCTTGGGACTGCTTTAATGAAAGGCGGTATATAAATTTAACAATAAATAAATAAATAACACTGTGTTGATCTTATCAAAATCCTTGAGATTCTTACAGAAGTTTTGACATGGCAACTCAAACTTAGATGCTCTATCTGGATGTGGATGTTTAAAAATTCTCTGTGCCCAGAAGCATAACTTAGCAATTCTCTCTCATCCATTTGACAGCAGCATACTCAAAATTATGCATTCAGCTAATGCATTCTAATTATCAAAAAGTAGGTTTAAAATATTGGTAGGAGTTTTCACCTATCCAATGAATGAAATTTTACATCAGCTCCAGCGTAGTGTGTGTCATGTGTATGTTACTGTAAAGGAGCTACGTAGTTACTCTCTTTCAGATGATTATCCATTATTTTATTCTGCTAATGTATAAACCACATCTCCTGTGTTGCAGGTAAGTGCTCTGAACAAGAATCAGGTATATATTTATCTTCAGCATACCCGTTGCTAATCCCATGCGTGGCAGCTCCTGCAAGATGGTCTATATCCATGGTCTTTGGGGTGAGAAACCTCTGCCAAGAATTAACACATAAAGGTGCCCCTCAAGATTCTCTGAAGCCTTGTAAGAACACTTTTTATGTGTGCTCCATTTTGGTTTCTGATGTTAGGGGATACTGTAACAACAATATGTATAGCACAATCATATGCATCAGAAATAAGTCCCACTGTTTTAAAGGGAAGTTACTCTCAGATAAATGTGTGTAGGGTTGCAGATTTAGTATTAGTATAAAGACAACCACAAGGCCCTGTGGTCGCCAGGAGTTGACACCAACCTTAATGACACACTTTATAGTTCTTTTGAGTGTTCAAAGAGATTCACATGTATCATCTAGGTATAATGCTTAAACAACCTTGTAAGATAAGTGAGTATTATTATCTCTCCATATTGTGGGGAGTGGGGGAACTGAATGCTCTTAGCATTCAGCTTATTTGAATGGTAAGAGCAAATGCTCTGGAATGTAAATAACTAATGAGGAGAAGATTTGGCTTGCCTAAGATCACCTAATTTGCTCATGGCAGAGGTGAGATTCAAACCAGGGACTCCCTGAGTCATACCACAGACTCTTAACCACTACACACCAGCTGCAGTGAGTATGATATATGACTGAGTAAAGTGAGAGGATTATTTTTGTGTCATTTTACTAGGATGTGCCCATTGATCTTCCTACACTAGGCTGTTAGTTCTTTGAAAATTCTTTATCATTCAGATTCTATTCCCATGCAGTGGGACCAGGCAAGGCAAAAGCAGAGGGTGGGAAGCAAATGTGGTCTGTATAGAACAAGATCATCTGAGCAATATTATTGCTTAGATCAGTGAACATGCTTCAGCCAGAAGCTTGTATAGGGTTCAGGCAGTATCACTTGAGCCACTCTGGTCATTTGGTGTTTTGAAGAGTTGAGATTAAGTCCTCCATTTTGCGTTCTGTTATGGTTAAGTTGTATGGTTTAAAATGGCAACCTAAAGTCAAAAGGTTAGGCTAGGAAATAATTTACTGGGGTCAAAAGGTTAGCCTAGGACATTAGTCTGAGATGTAAAATTAGCCTAGGAAATTCGTTTCTTCCTGAGGTTAAAAGGTTAGTCCAGCAAAACAATTAAAGCCTGAGGTAAAAAGGTTTGCCCAGGAAACAGAAACCAAGAATTCAAAATCTGCCCTGACAGGGTACTGTGCTGAGGGGAAGTAGTTTTAGTGTATAAAGGCAGAGTTGAAGAGGGGTTTGGGTGACAGTTAGAGGGCATAAGAGAGAAAGAGTTGGAGAAAGCCAGAGGAAGGATCAAAGGTGTTGCAGGAAGAAGAAAGCTGCTGAACGCCTGAGGAACTGGTGAGACTGACTGCATTGGGGACACAGTTTTAGACAGGATAGCTGGATGCATTTATCCTACTTTTTATAATTTTTTGCTCAGTTTTTTTTAAAATTAAAATATTCAGGAAACAATTTCTAAGACTATAATTGGATTGTGTTGTTTTCTTTCTAGGGAAAGACCTAACTTTGTTCAAATCTCCTGTGGACTCTAAGGGTGTGAAGTGCTGGAGGGGGTTCTGTGGAGAGAATAGGCTTAGCCCGCTTTCCCCGCAGATGATCAAGCGGCAGCCCTGGGTGGTTGGATTGGCCTCCCACACGACTGCTGGCTCCATCATGGAGCCGGTGGGGGCTGCAGGGGATCGGGGGCCACATGGCCCCCGGAAGTTCCAGGATGCCCCACACGAGCATATGGGGCATTCTGGAGAGACCCTCAAGCCCAGGAGGTTGTTTGCAGGCTCCCGGCAGGGGTCTCCTCATGTGCTGCCATGGAGTGGAGTCGTGCTGTGGTGGTACACAATCAGAAAACTGGGTTAGTGGAGTGCTCGCTTCGCTAATTTGGGTAAGGGGAGGGCTACTTTGGCGGGCTAGCTGCCAGAGAACCACTGGGCTCGCCCACGAACCTGCTGGTTCTCACGATGAGGAAAAACCGGGCTGGGCTTCTTTATCCCAGTTTTCCCCCATTGTGAGAATAGCCTCTAAGTGTTGTTCCCTATCCCACACTTACTTGCCATCATACTCTACCTGAGTTGTTGTTGGAGACTGAGAGATACTGTGGGCTGTTTGATGGAGGGAGCCAGGGAATAAAGATTTCCTCGGTGGCAGTGGTGGAGTCCAGAAGGTGGGAGAAACATGAGGTTGGTTTGCTTGCCTCCCCCTGCCTCCCTTATTCACAGGGCTGGTTACTACCAGACTGTGAAAGGTGTAAAGATAGGAACATAGGAAGCTGCCATATACTGAGTCAGACCATAGGTCCATCTAGCTCAGTATTGTCTACACAGACTGGCAGTGGCTTCTCCAAGGTTGCAGGCAGGTAATCTCTCTCAGCCCTATCTTGGAGATGCCAGAGAGGGAAGCTTCTGCTCTTCCCAGAGTGGCTCCATCCCTTAAGGAGAATATCTTATTGTGCTCACACATCAAGTCTCCCATTCATATGCAACCAGGGCGGACCCTGCTTAGCTAAGGGAACAAGTCATGCTTGCTAACACAAGACCAGCTCTCCTCTTCACAGGATACTGACTGGTCTCCCTATAGTTTCTTTCTTCGGCCTGAGTTGAGATACACGGATTGAATTCTTGCCTGAAAACCCTCAAGCCATCAATTTAGAAGTTGCTGTGAGCCTCAAGTCCTAATATTAGATCTCTGTACAGTAGACAAGAGAACAATGAACTTGTTATTCTCTGGTTTCTTTTTTAGAATAATAGTAACCTGTCAAAGATAAGGAGCTGAACACTAGAGGAGATTTAAAGGACAGGACAGGGTGAGTAGGCTAAAAGGTTTGTATATTTATGTGTGTTCACATTCTGGGGGTGAATAATACTCACAGGGGAAAAGGTGGCTCATGGATCAGTGGGATCAAGATCAAGAATATAGCTCGGCCTAGCTTTCCAACATCCTTTTTATCCATCCCTAATGTCTGATTTCCCACCATCTGCAACTCATTGTTTTTAGGGTTGCTGTTGAACAAATATGATATGTGGATAAATTGTTTAAGGAATTCATACTGACACCATCTTTGGCTGTGAAGGACTGGCCTTTGTTCAGTGACCCTTCATAACATGTACATTTGCTTTACTCAAAATCACTGTGAGGAAAACACTGTTGATTCCAGCTGTGAGTTTATAATTCTATTTCTTCCTTTTTTTTTGGTGTGTGGACTATTTAGAATGACACCACAAAAATTCTGTATTACTGTAATTTCTTGTCTTGAGGAGGGATTATAATACAGATTCAGTTGGAATCCTCACAGTCTTTTGTGCATTTATCTATTTTGTGCATCTTTGTTCTGGGGCCTTCCACTAAATACTGGAAGTGGTTTAACAGTCGTTCCTTCTGGCTGGACAACTCAAGGAACTCAGTTCTTGGTGAAGCTGGGGAACAGAATGGTTTGCACCCACACCAAATCACAATTTCCAGGATTATGTGGGGAAGTTACTACAGTAACGTTGCTAGAAAATGGATATTTTTCTAAGACACATCCTCAAAAGCAAACACTAATGTAATGAAATGAAGATATTTTCTTTGTAAGTAACACATTATTTATTATGTATTTTGGGGTGTTGGGCCTGTATTATTTATTTATTTATTTATTTATTTATTTACACAGTCAGACAGGTGTTATTGACTGGTTTGTTTTATCCAGACATCAAGTCCTTCCCAAGGACCTGGGATGGCTGGATTTTATTGACAATGTTGTTGCTGTTATTATTATAGATATCATCGCAGAATATAGGCTGTTCCCAGTAAAGCTGCTTTTTGTAATTGGCTGATGGTGATTTCTGTGGCCTCTATGGTGTTGAGGTGCTCTTCAAGGTCTTTTGGAATTGCACTTAGGGCGCCAATTACCACTAGGATTATTTTGGTCTTTTTCTGCCACAGCCTTTCAATTTCAGTTTGTAGATCTTTGTATTTTGTGATTTTTTCTATTTCTTTTTCTTCTATTCTGCTATCCCCTGGTATTGCTATGTCGATTATTTTAACTTGTTTTTCTTTCTTCTCAACTACAGTTATATCTGGTGTATTGTGTGGCAGATGTTTGTCTGTTTGTAGTCGGAAGTCCCATAATATTTTTGCATCTTCATTTTCGACAGCTTTTTCAATTTTATGGTCCCACCAATTTTTGGCTACAGGTAGCTTGTCTTTTTTTGCAGATGTTCCAGTGTATCATCCCTGCTACCTTGTCATGCCTTTGTTTGTAGTCAGTCCGTGCAAACTTTTTACAATCTTTGCTGTTTGTTGTTGATTTTTCTACTTTTGCTCTTATTGCATTTGTTCTTAGTGCCTGTCCTTGTGCAGCCAGTATTAAACCCTCAGTTTTCTTCTTCTTCTTCTTCTTCTTCTTCTTCTTCTTATTATTATTATTATTATTATTATTAATTCGATTTCTATACCGCCCTTCCAAAAATGACTCAGGGAAGTTTACAGAGAGAAATAATAAATAAATAAGATAGGATCCCTGTCCCCAAAGGGCTCGCAATCTAAAAAGAAACATCAGATAGACACCAGCAACAGTCACTGGAGGGATTCTGTGCTGGGGGTGGATAGGGCCAGTTACTCTCCCCCTGCTAAATAAAGAGAATCACCACATTAAAAGGTGTCTCTTTGCCAAGTTAGCAGGGGTTAGCACTATTTACATTAGTGCTTATGGTTTAATTGTTCAGAAATTTCTCCACACTCCTAAAAATGAAAAGTCTTCATAATTGCTCAAGGAAGAGATTTTCATTGCACCATTAGATGATTGCCCTTAAGTCTGATGAGAAAGGGATTTGTGCCAAAGTTCTATACGGAGCTCCTCTATATTGTGATATCTAGATGAGGGGGGAGTGGGATTATGGTCGTTGTCTTTTGCCAAATATAAATGCACACAAACAAAATAATATGAGTTATATTGATGAAATTATGAGAATAAAAAACTCAGAATGGTTTTGTTGGTTTTTTAAAAATGTCATTATTGTGCACTTCAAAGTGGAATAACAGGGAACATAACCAATCAAAATGTCTCAGTTGGTCTCTCTCTCTCTTTCTCTCTCTCTCTCTCTCTCTCACACACACACACACACACAACTATCCTTGGGGCTGACTGGACCCACATGCCTTTTAGTTGTCTCTCTGCATATCTGTCTGTAAATGTCAGCAGGCTTGGCTTGCATTTTTGCTTACCAGACCAGACTTTGCTTTATTGATCTCTCTCCCCCTCTATATTCATCTGTCCACCTGGCTCATTTCTTTGTGCAGCTAGCTTTGTCATCACACTCTGTGCCAACATGACTGTATAATGAAACATGTCCTTTGCTATTTTGAATGTTTTTTTTAGCTGCTTCTGGTCGCGTTGGAAGCCAGTTGTCCTCAATGAGTGAAGTTGCACCAAATGCAACTGCAGGAAACAAAGAGAAAACCCAAATGCCATTGTTTCAGCTGATCTGCTCTAGGTGGCACTAGCAGATGGAGCAAAAAACACCCTCCAGCTCTCTTCAGGTAACCCTGGCTTGATAAAGCATTGCCATCTCCCTGCAGCAGCCTAAAGCAGTGTTAACTGTGGCTAGGAAAAGCACCACCCTCTCTCTTTTTGAGTCATGTCTGGTCTATCTAATTGGACAAATGAGTCATTCATTCTGGGTGCCAGTCCTAAAGTGATTACCCAGCAGCTGCTTAAATGGCTCATCAGTGGGATGAGGAGAAATGCAACCTGCAAACATTGCCCCTTTGCAGAGAAAGCAGCAATTGATCAGATGAATTACTGGCAACCAGCCTTTTTGACAATGGGGCCACAAGTCCAGCCAAAGAATGAGAAGGTGCCACTGTAGTGTGCACAGACAGTGGATGACATGATGTTCAGCCTAGCAACTCCATAATGATCCATCCTGGGGCTGCTATGGATTTCAGAGGCAGCCCTCATGCTTTTCTGAAGCAGCATTGAGGCTGTCTTTGAAATCTGAAGTCTCCCTGGGGCAGACCATTATACAGAGATGGTAGGCTGTGCATCATGTCAGCTAGTGTATACACAGCCTTTGTACCTCAGTGTGAGGAGCAGGCAGTGGTAGAGAGGCAGATAGTAGCTGTAGGCCCAACTCTATGGTATAACCAGGCCCAGAGGCCTTCCTGCCTTTGTCAAGGCCTGCTACGAACTTCAAATGTTACGAGGTATTCCTTGATGCAAGTTTGCCACTCATGGGATAAGAAATGCAAAGCAAATGCTTCGCTTACTCAGTTATGGCTCCTCAAAAATAATGGTGGTGGGGTGAAGAGAGGCAGCTGCAGAGTGGAGCGGAGAAGATGTGACTGGGTCAAAAAGGGGACTCTGTAGAAGGAAAGCAGAGCTGCAAAGAGACACTGAAAGAAGACATCCTATGGTATCCTAAACAAAAAGTTTTTGTCTTGAAAATAAGCTCAGGGCCAAACTAAGTGATACATCTATTGCATGACTGGGACGCAGGGGCTTGATTTTTCAAACATAAATAGAATGTACAGGGGTACCCAGTCCTCCACAGCAGAGGGGGTTTAACTCCTTACCCCCTCCCCATCATGTCTTGATCTAGGTAACCCACCCCCATATATGTGGCTTCTATTTGATTCAAGAGAAACAGTCCTATTAGAGTCAATCGGAGCTTTCTTTCATGTCAAATAATAGTTATTGGCAGTGGGAGGGAAGGTTGATCTGAACTGTGGTGGGGACAAATGATTAAAATGTCCCTTTTGCTGCAATTGTGATCTGGATTGGGTACCCTCATGTGTTCCATCTACATTAGGGATGTGCTCGAAGCATTTTGCGCACATGTGGGGCAGCATAGAGTAAAGAAAAGAAGTAAGACAGGTCATACCTGTAGCTGGGGCTGATGGGAGTTGTAGTTCAACAACATCTGAAGGCTCCCAGTTTGGGAACCACTGCTCTGGAGGCTTATTTTCTGCTACCTTCCAGGCAAGAGAGCATGAGCTTCTTCACATTGGTGTAGCAAAAGTGGGGCTGCCCAACACCTTCAGGAAGCCAATATCCAGATCTACCTGCCAACCGCATCTCATAACTCCAGTCCCTTATACACTTCCCCCTCTTCCTATTTGAGCTTTGAAGAGAATGGGTAACCTAGATGAGTATTTGTTGAACTGTGTTCCTCAGTCCTTTTGATAAAGTTCTCATCATCAAGGGAGGGAAGGAGAAATTCCCGGACACCAAGTTAGAAACCCAAGAAAGGCAAATATTAGGGATTTTTGCAGGCCTCTCAATGAACCTTTTCCCTGCTTTTCTGTGTTTCATTACATTATTGTCCTGCCCTTCCTCCAAGAAGGTGTGTTCGTCAGATCTTCACTTGACCATTTTATCCTTAGAACAACCCTGCAAGGTGGACTATGCTGAAAGAGAGTAACTTGTGAAAATCTGAACCTGGCTCTCAACATTCTTGTTTTTAATGCCTGCATTGCCATTCTTTCAACATAATCAAGGCAGCGTGCAATCATAGTAAACCATTATACATCACAAAACAGTTTTAAACAATCTAATGTTTATTATATGCAAATATATTACAACAAACAACAACATAAGAATTAAATCTAGTGGAACACCCACTCTTTTCAATTGGAAAGTACTGGAGGGAGAGCATCTTGGCAAGCTCGAGGTATTTTGGATGAAAATTGCCGTGATGAGGAGATTCTTTTCAGAGCCCGCAACAAATTAAAAATTATCACTGTTAATTAAATCTCTTCAATTAACAATTTAAATAGAATTTGAAGAAAGGGGGCTATAAATAATATTATGGGTGTATTGATTATGGAGGGAGGGCTCAAGAAGTTCTCACCCCATCTCATCCTACCAATTACTGTAGTTTTACATGGAAGAAGGCTGGGACTTAGCAGCTGCCCTCATCTGTAACAGAGAAACTCTCTATTTGTCCGTTTGACCCACAAACACATAGAGCTTATTTTTTTCACCAAAGATTCCAGTTACAGACATCTGCAGAATTGCTTTTTGAGCTAACTAAAGGAGACCAGTCCTTAAGAATGCATGCAGGCCTCCTAAGAAGAGCTGGCAACTCTTACCCAAATTGTCCTTATTATTTTATATTGATTGATTGATTTAGCATATTTGTATACCACCCACTACTGAAGTCTCTAGGTGGTTTAAAACATTAAAAACAAGCCACAAAATTTTAAAACAATTTAAAACATAAAAGTTCAAATTAAAATAACTACCCATAAAAACCACTAAATAGCTAGAAAGCTTGGTTGAAGTGATGTGTCTTCTAGGGATTTGCAAATCAATTTGGATTTGAATTGATTTGACATGAATCTAGTCAATTCAGGTGATTCGAGCTCAAAACGAATCTGCCCAGACACTCCTGGAGCTCGATTCGAGCTCGAATTGAATCATGCCAGATACGATTAAAATTGATTTGAGATTTAGGTTCCTCCTATTAATTCCTCCAGATTCTCAGCTTTCATTTTTTTAAAAGCTAAGCTCTAACCCTTGTAGAAGTGGGGCTATGAAGCAAAATGTGTGATCACTATTTTTCAATTGTTTGGATTCTTTTGATGTATAATAACTTTTCCTCAGTGAAGAGGATTCATTACACACCTTCATTTCTTCTATTCATTTTGACTGTCTTTGGACAGTGACAACTGTCAACTGTAATGTGCCATCTACATGCCCCCCTCCACAAGGCAGTGGGGTACAACTCAGTTCATGTTCTAGGAATTTTTTCAAGTGTTTAGACTCTTTGATGTCTAATAACCTTTTGTCATAATGAATCCCTATGAGGATTCATTTCATACCAAAGAGTCTAAACACCTCAAAAATTCCTAAAATATAAACTGAGTACCCCAGTGGCTTGCAGGTTGTGGGGTAGTTGACACATTGGATGCCAATAATTCCCCACCCCCACCTGCAAAGCAGTGGGGTCAAAATGAAAAAGAAATGAAGGTGTGCAATGAAGACACCAAAGAATCTAAACACTTCAAAAATTCCTAAAAAAAGAAACTGAGTACCCAGTGTGTGTGTGTGTGTGTGTGTGTGTGTGTGTGCGTGCGCGCGCGCACGTGTGCGGGGTGAAGTTGGCACATGGCACTTGGCAGTTGGTGCTCCAAATGAACAGAAGAAATGAAGGCATATAATGAAGGATTTCTTAACCTTGAGGCCCCAGATGTTGTTGGACTTCAACTCGCATCATCCCCAGACATGGCCTATGTGGCTGAGGATGATGAGAGTTGTAGTCCAACAACATCTGGGGCCCCAAGGTTAAGAAATCCTGATATAATGAATCCTAATTGGGATTCATTATGAGGAAAGGTTATTAGACACCTATCTAAACACTTCAATATTCCTAAAAAAATAAATGGTGTACCCCACTGTCTTGTAGGTGTGTGAGGGGGTAAGGTTGGCACATGGCAGTAGGCAGTGTCCAATGACAGTCAAAATGAACAGAAGAAATGAAGGTGTGCAATGAATCTTCATAGTGATTCATTATGAGGGAAAGTTATTATACACCAAAGAATCCAAACACTTGACAAATAGTGACTGCACATTTTGCCCCAGAACTGCACTTCTACAAGGGCTGGAGCTTAGCACTTTAAAAAAAATTAAAGCTGGGAATCCTTGTTATTTATTTATTTATTTATTTATATAACATATTTTTATACTGCCCAAAACTTACATGTCTTATGGTTACATCTGTTAGGGTTGAGACAGGGCAACTTCAAATACCCATTATTTCCTATGGCAGAAATATACAAAATCAGTAAAAACTTTTTTTTAAAAAATCAACCAAGTGCCCCGCTGCCTTCAGATTTGGGTGGTAGATGATACACATGGGGATCTACGTATCACTCAAATTTGGTGCCCCTAGGACCTTTAGAAGTGGGCCAAGTTGATCCAAATATGAATCAAATCAGATCCAACTAGAATCAAAACTGATCAGATTTGAGTTTGCAGATTCAGGTTTGAATCAAATCTGGCTGATTCGATTTGACCTCAAATCGAATCTCAAAAAATCAATTCGTCCACATCCCTAGTGTCTTCAGCTGTTTCCTAAAAGTCAACAGGGATGGAGCAGCTCTAAGCCAGCATGGTCTAGTGGTTAGAGTGCTGGACTAGGACTGGGGAGACCCGAGTTCAAATCACCATTCAGCCATGATACTAGCTGGGTGACTGTGGGCCAGTCACTTCTCTCTCAGCCTAACCTACTTCACAGGGTTGTTGTGAGGAGAAACCTAATCATGTAATACACCGCTCTGGGCTCCTTGGAGGAAGAGTGGGATATAAAATGTAGTAGTAGTAGTAGTAGTAGTAGTAAGAAGCAGCTCAGCAGGAAGTAAGAGATTTATACACCTTTTCCTAATCAGAACCGTCATCCAAATATGGTAAACCTTCTTTACATGTTTGATGATCAGCTCTTGTCAAGGTTCCTCATTCCGAGCATATGCCTAATTGGCTATTTCATTTGTCCATGAGCTCAGTTCATGTTTCCCTTCGTGCCTCCCCGCAATACATTTTTTTGCTTCTAATTAGCTGTGTGACACCTGTGGTTCCACACACCCACCCACTCGGTTCTATGTGGAAATCCTCGCCCCAATGTACTGTGTTGTAAGGCCTATACTTCCTGAACAGTGATTACCTGACAGCAAGACATCTGTGCCTGGAACTGTATGTGACTAGGGTCCAGAGACATAAGGCCTGCTTCTTTAAAGCAAGCGTTTTTAAGCCACTTCAAATTGATCCCTCTTATCCATACTATCACCTATCTTATCAATGTTTTCTTTATCAATAAATTCTACATCTTAGAATTTGCTTAGAGAGTCATATTCAAATATGAAGCTCTCTAAGTTCAAGGCCAGACCTTCTGGCAACACAACAAAGCCACTGGCACCGCTCTAAGTAGCCCACCTCTATAGCAGAAATCCCTCTTCATCTTCCTGCCTTCTATCCCATTTCTTCTCCCTCTGCCAAGTTCACTGCAGTGTTCTCACTCACTGCTGACCCAGGAGCAAAGATCAGAGTTCAGATGTGAAAGAAGAGCCAGATAAGAGGGCAGGGGATGAATGAACATTGGGGATGAATGAGTGTGTGTCAAAGGGAATACGGACTGGCATTTGGTTCCTGGCTTCGGGCTCCAAAATGTCTTGGGTGAGCCCTAACTAGGAGATCTTGGGCCAGTCATTCTCTTTCAATTTAACCTACCTCACAGGGTTGCTGAGAAGATAAAATAGAGTGGGGAGAACGTTGAACTCTGCCCTGAGCCCCTTGAAAGAAGGACAGAATAGAAATGAGAGAAAACAAAACCAACACCAACTGTTTTTTGTTTCCCTTCAGCCAAGACAGACGAGTGTGATGTGAGATTCATTTTGGGGCCAGTCCAATTTAACACCAAAGTGAATTTCTGTGAGAACTCACCTCAGGTTTTGAAATGGTAAAGCTCTGGAATGGCATGACTCTAAGATGTTAAAAGTGAAATTTGGATGCTCAGGGCTTGCTGCATCAAAGAGCTCTTTAATCAAGCATTATTGCCAGTTCTGTGCCTCTATAATTCTATTATCTACCATTGTAACACAGAGATTTCTGGATTAAATTTGAAACTTCCACCATACACATATAATACCTTATCTTTTAATACCTTATCTCCTGTGGTGCCCCTTCTTAAATAAATCTTCAGACAGGAAGAGGCTCCTTTTCAAAATGACACTGAGAAAACAATAGTGCTAGGTAACATGCAGAGATGTCACATTATCTCAGTACAAAACGCACATATTTGCTCTTTCAAGTATAGTATCCTAAACACCCAAGTTTGAGAATACTATCACAAGGTCAGGAAGGAGTAAGTAAGTAAATTTATTGTATCCACTGGTCATAACACAAAACACATACCACACAAACAGAACAGAAAGTCTTAATAAAATAATTAAAAAATAGTGAACTAAAATACCTATCTGCAGTTACAGCAATAAATATAGCATATAGAGTAAGACTAGACCTAAAACTACAATTTAGAAGAAGGCTTAGTAGATATAAATCCCTTTCTAAGTTTGAAAGACAATAAAGCAAAAGTATCAACTAAGTAACTAACATGTGTAGGCTATTCACACACACATGGAGGAAACCGGGCTAAGGGAGCCCAGCCTGGTTTCCCCCATGCGCGTGAGCCACCAGGAGCCTTGTGGCTCCCAGCAGTAGGGTTGTGCATGGAACCGTCTGGCCCAGTTCGGTTCAAGGCCGGATTGGCCTCGAACGGAACAGGGCCAGTTCGGTCCGGCCCCCATCAAACCCCCACCCCCAGTCCAGTCTGGCAGGTCGGCAAACTTTTTTTTAAAAAAAAATTAAATGTAGGCCTCACAGAGGGCATTTGTGCATGTGCAGCGGCGGCCAAAGTGGCCACCGCTCAGCTTTACAGAGGTCCAAAAGGGCCAAAAAGACTATCTTTACCCGGCCGCAGCAGTGATGAGGAAGGCTGGCGGGGGGGAGGGAACCCTCGCGGACCCCCCTGCAGCTACAGCAAGCCCTCCGAAGGGGCTACAGGTAGTTACTTTACATTTAATTTTTTTCTTTAAAAACAAAAGGTTTGCAGACCTGCCAGACCAGACCAGCGGTTCAGTTCCGGTCTGGATGGAACTGGGGTGTGTTTGTGTTGGTTTGATCACAAACCCCCAGACTGAATCGTTGGACTGTGGACCGCCGGACTGGTTCTGCACATCCCTACCCAGCAGTTAGCCCACTTAATTGCCCCCCCCCTTAAATGAGGTCAGTGGAGCGAGCGTTTCATTAACCCCGTTTAGTTGATTGTGAGTCACCATGGCGTAGATCCATGCTGTGGCGACTCACAACTAGACCCCCAACCGGGAGGCAACAGGAAGCCTCCCAGCCTGAGGGGTCTCCCAAAAATGCCCCAAATACTTGCGCAGGGCATCCTGGGTCTTCCGGAGACTGGATGGCCCCCAATCCCTACTACCCCTACTGGCTCCGTGACGGAGCCAGTAATCATGTGGGTGGCCGATTCAGCTGCCCGGGGCAAGCTCCCTGCTTGTCTGTGGGGAGAGAAGCCCGCTCTCCCCACAGAGCCCAGTTAGGCTCTACAAATGGAGCGTGTGTAGAGCCTCATGGAATCACATCCACAAGATGGTAATTTAAACATTCCACATCAGAGTCCTTAGATTTTTTTAAATTTATCAATAATCTGCCTCAACATTTCCCCCCTTATCACATAATAAAAGGGGCAGTGTAGGTCATAGTGGATAATGTCCTTCTCTTGAACTGAACCACAAGGTTCAGTCAGTACCAAGGTGGAAACTCTGAGGACTGCACCGCAGCAGCATCTCAGCTAGCATCCAGCTCAAGGAGCCAATCACAGATGTTTTCTCTGCTCCAAGACCCTGGAGCTCAAACTAGGAGCCTTGGGACCTAAGAATGGGACCTTGCCTTGTGAGTACCATGATTCAGACCTTGGAGAGTTCTGCAGAAAGGAATATGCACCATTGGCCTCTGCAGTTGGTCAGTAGTGTGAGGCCCCTGGACTGGTCAGTATGAATAGAAATACTAGGAGGTTGCCCCTCTGCCTTTGCTTGGTCAATAAAGCAGCATCTTCTGCTTTCTGGCTGCTGCTGCTGCTACTACTACTACTACTACTACTACTACTACTATGACAATGACAATGACGTATATTTATATGCAACTTTTCAACAAAAGTTCCCCAAATGGTGTGTGTGTGTGTGTGTGTGTGTCCCTTTCCCCAAAGGGCTTGCACTCTAAAAAAGAAATATGATAGACACCAGCAACAGCCACCTAAGGGATGCTGTGTGAGGTTGGATAGGGCCAGTTGCTCTCCCACTGCTCAGTAAAAAGAATCTCCACTTTAAAAGGTTTGCTCAGTTTGCAGGGGAGAGCTAACTTCTTGCTTTTCCACCTTCCCACTGAAGTGATCTAGGTCTAGAGTTGGATAGAACTATCCATAGTCTCTAGCCTGGCCCTGACAGATATGTGGGAAGACTGAAATATCTGTGGAAATGAAAGGACAAGCTTCACCCATCCTTAATGCAATGAACTTTTCTCTCTGCTTCTATTCCTCCCTCTCTGTTTCCCATTCCCATCTGCCAATGTTAAAACATTCAAACTCTAGGCTTCTGTCTCAAATCCCCTCTTCAGTCAAAATGGCCCTTTTTGTTGTAGTATGCTTTATTGTGCACCTGCACAGTCAAGGCACATTGCTTGACATTAAATATAATGCAGTGGGCGTAGCTGCTGTTTGGTGCAGGAGCTGTAAAATTTGAACATGCCTCACTAGTTGACCGGTTGCCCGGGCAGCAGTAGAGGGGATGCTGAGAAATTTCCCTTAATGGTCTTGTTACACCTGCTTTGATTGTAAAGAATTGCAAGCATTTCTGCCTCTTAATATGGTGGAGCAGGCGAACCGTGCCTTCCGAGGAGGATATGGAGACATAAAGAAACTAAATTAATCATGTATGATTTTCCATGCTCATACAGATGTTCAAAGTTTGAGCACCACCCTCAGTGCACAACATTCAGCCCATTCCTACCCAATATTACTGTAATTTGCTTCATAGCATGCAGTACACATAAACTAGCAGATGATTTTACACACACACACACACACACACACACAAACACACGCTGTGCATTCCAACTGGAGTTGCTGCCAAAACATCATCACAATTCAAAGTGGAGGGTCCTTTCTCAGGAGAAACATCTGCAGAAAGTTGAGGGAAGCCAAAAGAGTTTTGATAAGAAAAGCAACATTTCTCAGAGAGGTTTAACACACTCCTTGTTGAAATTGTCCCATGGGTTACTTTGATCTAAGATCTGAAGCCATCAAGCCAATTCTTAAAGCAAAGTCTGTATGTAACATGGGATAAATCTGCATTGACATCATACAAATTATGAAGCCCTCCAGCTGCAACTCTGTACAGCACACATGGAAAAGGGACCATAAGGGATGGGTGTGCATCCAACTTTCATCTGTAACTTCACACTAGTACATCAGAGAGGCTCTTTGAGTTTGTCAAGGAACACAACAACTTACTCTGCATTCAGTCCAACTGGTGCTGATAATCTTTGTTCCCTTTTCTAGAAATGGTTCACTTGTATCATAGCCACAAATGCCATTGCCGTATTGTCAGCATTCAGTGGCCACAACAATCCAGCCTCCAGAATCCCAATTTTCAGTTATAGGTCAGTCTTTAACCTTTTCCATTCTTTTTTTAAAAAAAAATTAATTAAGTGATGTGTCAGGGAATTCAAAGCTGACATCTCCTGCAATGTCCAACTTTGCTTCAGTGTGGTACACAATATATAGGCTACTGACAAGAGTGATCGATGACTTGTGGCAGCTCTTCCATCTTGATTGCACTTGATTTGTCAGCAGCTTCTGACAGTCTGGGAGTTGGGTATTGTAATTGCTAAATAGGACCGTAGAGAACATACCTACATTGGCTAATTAGTGGTTTCCAACCCTCTGGTGTCATCTATTGTGGGTAAGTACCACTAATCCATATTTATAATGTTGGGTTTTATATGGAAAATGTGGGTGCCATCCTGAAAAAGGAGGGTAGCCTGTTTGAGCTATTCACACAATCATTGTTGACATTATGAACTCAACACTGGTTGATTATGGTGTGCTGCACTGAAGTGAAAGCTTCAGTGCATAAGCCTGCCTAGTGTCTTATGCAATGAAAGGTTCATTCAACTTTTTCAAATAGCTCTTAAGGCATGACAAGTAGTGATTTAGAACTGGAGTGGAAAATTCACAATATTAGTTTGATCTAGCATATCAGCTCACCAGGGTGGCTGCAAAGAAGCAGGAATCAGCATTTATTGGCTTAACCAAGTAAAATGATCAAGTACAATGTTCAAATCATGGGGGAAATGAAATCCACAAGTCCCATCCCTTGACTCCTCCAGTTTCATTTACTTATTTATCACATTTATATACTCCCTGATATGTGTATCTCTAGATGGTGTACACAATTTAAAACACAATATAAAACAGTAAAAACAATTAAAACAGTTTCACAAAATAAAAGTTAAGAATTTCATGAGGATAAAAACAATTAACCAGTTTAAAATGTAATTTCAGTTAAAAGCCTGAGAAAAGATGTGTGTCTTGAAGATCTTCCTAAAAGCAATCAGAGATGGAGATGCTCTTATTTCAACAGGGAACATATTCCAAAGCCCCGAGGCAGCCACAGAGAAAGCCCGGTCCTGAATTGCTACCAAATGAGCCAGTGGCAACCATGATCAGACCTCTCCAGCTGATCTTAGTGGGTGGCAGGGTTCATGACAGAGAAGGCGCTCTCTTAAGTACCTCGAACTCATGCCATTGAGGGCTTTATAGGTAATAACCAGCACTTTGTATTTCACTCAGAAACATATCAGCAGTCAGTGAGATTATTGTTTACATCAGTGTTACATGGTCCCAGAGATTAGTCTGGCTGTAACATACTGTACCAATTGTTATTTCCAGACTATCTACAAAGGCAGCCCCATGTAGATTGAATTACAGTAGTCAAGCCTGGAGGTTACCAGCATATGCACCACTGTTTTAAAGTCATTTACCTCCAAAAAGGGACATAGCTGATGTATCAGCCGAACCTGATAAACAGTGCTCCTGGCTAGGGATGTGCAAACTGGCTTAAGGTTGAGCCGGTTCCCCATTGACTGGGCTTGTTTGATGGCTTGCCCTCTAGCCAAACAGAGCCCAGTTTGATTGGTTAGGCTAGGCTTCGAGCCAACCTCCCACCCCAGCTGGTTTGGGGGTTCTAAATATGAGGAGAAATTCATCCGGCAGCCTCTGGGGTGCTGCCACAGCTGTGTGGGGTGTCTCAGAAAGTCCCCCCTCCCCCCATCAGCCTCCCTACAGTCTTCTTTGGGTCATTAAGACCCATTTTCAGGCCTTTCTGGCCCTCTCCCAGCTTGCTTTGGCCATTTTTGAAGTCCGCATTGGCCATTTGTGTATCCAGAAAGGCTTGAAAAAGACCGGGGGTGGCCAGCGGAGGAGGGGGAACCTTCTGAGATGACACCCCCCCCAAGTTTGGATGACTCGCACGTGGTGGTAAGTATGATTTTTTCTTTCACATTTAGAACTGGAGCCAAGCTGGAGGGTGTTTAGGGGTGTGCAAAACTGAACATGCTCAGTCCGGTTTGAGTCCGGTCCAAACTCAATCCAAACCAAGCCAGCTAGTTTTGTGCATACCCCTACTCCTGGCCACTGCCTCAACTGCCAATCCAGAGACAGTTTTGGATCCAGGAGCACTCCCAAACTACTTACCTGATCCAGGAGCACTCCCAAGCTACATACCTGATTATTTTAGTCAAATAATCATCCCCATAGCTTCAAAGGGGCCAAGAGGGCTTGATTCACCCTCCTGTAATTCTCACATTGTCCTAGCATAGCATAACAGATCAAAGGTTGGCCCTGGAAGAGGAATCTTCCCAGTCTAAATCTAATATGTAATCACTACACCATATCATCTTTCTACTGATTGTGTGTTGTGATTTTCCATTTGCAAATTCATGGTTTAAGCATCTGAGTAAGAATTTCAGGTCAGTTTTTAATGTCTGCTTAGAACAGTGGAATGTGCAATATATCTCTGCTAATTATGGTTATATGGAATGACTCAAAATCTTACACAGATCTACTTTCTCATAGCACTTGGTGCTTAAAAGCAGAGAAATACGAACTTCAAAATCTAAATTGTTTTAGCTGAGACTCCTGATTTATCATGGAATTTGGAATGTGCATACAGCCACATGCATGCACACACAAAGAAACACTCATGTTGTTTAGCAAAATGTGCATTTTTATTTTTAAATTTTTAAATTCATATTTGACATGCAGCTTTACATTAAAAATATGATTGGAATTCTGCATACATTGACTGGGTTTGAGGGTTTAATTTTGAAGGACAAGTTGACAGAAGCCAATTCTTGGTATCTACAGTTTTTGCATTACTACTGAATTTTGCTTAAAGTGAAGTTTTGAGGCAAATCTGGAGGCTTTCTTCGTCAAAATATCCACAGCATTTTGAGAGAAGCAAAAAAGAGTTTTGAAGAAAAAAACCTAGTAAAATTCCTCGGAGCATTCTGCACAATCACTACTCTGTGTGTGTGTGGGGGGGGTGTCTGTGAGTTGTTTTAACTGTTACTAAATATGTGTGATTTTGAAGTTATGAGCTGACAGCAATTGGAATGATAAACATTATGAGTACACCTAATGGACCCTGGAGTGCTGACACACTCAGTAGCTGCCCAATTGCTTTGAGAGCTGGGAAATTACTTAATAATGGAGCACAGCAGTATTATCTCAATCTCTCCTGTGCAGCCTTTGTGTGTGTCATTGTAGCATATCTATGCCTTCTCCCCCAACCCCCTCCATCAGCACTGCACAACTTTGGACCCACCAAACTGAAATCAGCCTTCTAACCATGCTGGCACATTTGCCAGGTGTTTGACACCACCTTGTTTTTTGCACCCCAAGCAGGAAACAAAAACAGAGACCTTGTTGAGCCCCTAGTGGACTGTCGTACTGGCTGATAGGCTCTTGTTTGTTTGTTTATTTGTTTACATTTATATCCCGTTCTTCCTCCCAGGAGCCTAGAGTGGTGTATGACTTACTCACAATCTCCTCACAACAACCCTGTGAAGTAGGTTAGGCTGAGAGAGAAGTGACTGGCCCAGAGACACCCAGCTAGTCTCATGGCTGAATGGGGATCTGAACTCGGGTCTCCCCAGTCCTAGTCCAGCACTCTAACCACTACACTAGATAGAGCAGCTCCATCCCTGTTGGAAACAGCTGAAGACACTAGGGATGTGCACGAATTGTTCCACCTGTTCAATTTCTTCCTGCTGATGGTGGCAGGGCCAAGTTTATTTATTTATTTAAATTTTTAAATTTATTTTTACATTTTATATCCCTGCTCTTCCTCCAAGGAGCCCAGAGTGGTGTACTACATACTTAAGTTCATCTCCAGGCACCATCCTCTGCCACAGTAATTGCCACTAAGTTCCACACCAATCTCAGACTTCATCCTCAGATCTGTCAGGCAATACTTAAAGCAACCCTGCACATGTCAGCCATGTCTTGATGCTATACTCATCATGAATTGATATGTAAAGTCACCCTTAGAGGCGATTCTCACAATTGCCAGGAATGGGCAAAGAGGGCACGGGGGGAAGACTGCTGTCAACTTACCTTCCCCCAAAACGACCAAGCAGGCTATCTTTGGTGCGACTCCCATGCACCCACACATTCCACACTCCATGAACTAGCGCAGAGGGATCTCCAGCCAGAACTTGTTCCGGCTGCTCGTATCCCACAATGCACTGTGCAACATGTGCGTTACACTGGGGGATTCCATGTTTCATCAGGCTGAACTCAGCCCGACAAGACACAAAATACCCGGCAGGCAGGTTAAGGATGAACTTGTACCCTTAACCTCAGCTAACAGCCAGGTTGATTTGGAGGGTTAGGTGGGCACGAAGCAGAGGGATCCATGGGGATCCCACCTCTTTTCATGACCAGCCTAACCCTGTCTGAGCTGCCCCAGCCTGGGTAAGGCTAGCCACGAGAACAGCTTCTTAATCTCATCGGTTATGTGGTTATTCTAGACCTGAAGGAGGTATATAGCAGTACACTAGCATTAGCAGAAGGGCTGCAGTTTAATGGTAGAGCTTCTGCTTTGCATGCAGGAGGCTCCCAGGTTCAATTCCCGGCATCTCCAGGTAGGACTGGGAACAACCACTGTCCAAAATCCTGCAGAACTGCTGCCAATCAATGTAGACAATTCTGACTTAGACCAATAGCTGACATGGGAGCTATTCTGATAATCAGTGGAAAGTGGACTAAGGGTGTTTAGCCTGATTTCCACTGATCATGAGACTCACTGGGCTTGCAGCCGAGCCCGGTTGAGTCAAAGTGGGTCACCCATTTATGTAGCCCTCCCCTAAGCCTGAATTAGTGGAGTGAGCACTCTGCTAACCCGGGCTTCCAGATCGTGAGTTGCTGTGGCGCGGCTCCACGCTGCGGCGACTCACAAGTAGACCCCCAGAGGGGAGGCGAAAAGCCGCCTCCCAGCTCCAGGGGTCTCTCCAGCATGCCCTGTGCGCTTGCGCAGGGCATGCTGAAGCTTCTGGGGGCCAATCGGCCCCCGCTCCCCCCAGCACCCACCAGCTCCGTTATGGAGCTGGCAGTCGTGTGGGCGGCCAGTTTGGCCGCCCAGAGCGTACTGTCTGCTCATGTGCGGGGAGAACAGGCTAAGCCCACTCTCCCTGCTCAACCTTACAAGTAAATGTCTTTCGAGGATTACAGCATTAATCAGGCCACCCTAAGGAGGGTATTACATAACAGTAATACCACGTTTGAGAAAGTCTTGGGTACTACTAGACTTTACTTCTTGAAAAGAGTTTCTAGAACAAGACCTTCCTGAAAGTTCTGAGATCAGAGAGGGTCATTTGGGAAGAGATGTTTCTGCATACTGACACAAGCATTCCCATGTCACTCTCGGTTTTTATTTTGGAGATGTTTGTTTTGATGTTCATTTTAGAGTTGATGCTCTGGAATTGCTGTGCTTAAAAGTGGCTGGGCCAGTCATACCAAAACAATGCAGATTATTTTACAGAACTATAGTATCTCACAACATTATAAACACAGAGACAGAATGTGCCAAATTATCCAATTTTATTCTTCAACAACCCCCTGCTCAGTTCAGGAAACTACAGCAGCAGAAGGCAACCATATGTATTACTAGATTTATATCCTACTCCTCTTTAGAAAGCTGTGACCAACTGACATGCACTCCCCAGTAGTGTAGGTAGGGGAGAGGGGGCCCGTGTTCACCCCTCTCCCTGGGAGCCCTTTGGAGTGAGGGAGTTAATGAAGAAAATAGGGAGGGGTGGAGCTGGAGGGTCCTCAGGAGCTGGGAGCCCTGGGTACTTTGAACCCATCCACTCAATTATAGCTACATCCCTGACTCCCAAATTCTGCCACCTAGGTTCTTCTCTGACCCACATCTACTTTGTATGATAATCCTATAGCCAGGGACGTAGCAAAGTTGGAAGTGGCCCTGGAGCAAGATTTGGGGATGGTCACCCACCCACCCACCTGTCAGCCTGTCTTCTTCACCACCCCAGCCTGGCCAGCCAATTGACCAACTTCTGCTTCACTGTCTGGCTGCCCAGCCATCTTTGCCATTGTTGTGCCTATGCACTGGTGCAGCCTAATGATGCCACTAAGCTGGCATACAGGTGCAGGCTCAGTGGCATTCAGCTACAGATGCCAATGAGAACAGGAAACCTGTTCTCACTGGAATTGAGGCAGCCCTGAGATAGTGCCCAGTGTAGATTTGGGGTGTGAGGTAGGCAGCTGGCGTCCCCTCAAGAAGGGGAGGGGCAGTGGAGGCCGTGCTGCAGCCACACTGCCTGTCACAATTGTCCCTATGCCGCTAGGTATTCCCAGAACATTCACCAGATTTATATCAAACCCCTGGCTAGAAAATAGGATGCAGATAGGATGATCCATGTCCACACATCTTTCAGTGACCAACGCACACAAACCTGATTATATAAAATAGCACATAATTTATTCTTTACAGCCTCAACTCAGGAAAATCTTATTGACAAATCAGGCTTTTTTCCTAGACCCTCAAACACAATAAAAGAGGAGCTTATACAACCCGCCAAGTATGTGGGCACACTGGTATTTATTGTGATAAATGTTGTTTATATACACACCGCCAGGAAATGAACTGAGACTACAGCTTGCTCGGTTGCATTTTTAATAGTAGAGGATTTGAACAATCACTAGGCTAAAAGGTATATGGAGATTAATAGGGTTCATTTTCCTTAAGAAGGAATGTATTTATTAAACTATTGAAGAAATTTAGGTGGAGATAACCTGTGTGAGGGTTTAAATTAATGTTTGGCAATGAATAATCAACTGTGTGTGTATGTGTGTTCTGTATTCCCAAGAACATAAGATCACTGATGGCTGATGTGACAGTTATTGATCATATAGGTAAGCTAAGATAGATGGTAGAGTTGACCAAACAGGAAAGCCAAAATGGAGACATCATCGAGCCATCTTGATGATTCTTGAAGCCTCCCTGCAGTCAGCTCCCCAGCACATAATTTCTATTTCACACCACAGTCTCAATGTGTACAGGATAGTTGTTATTCACTGGTGAGAGAAAGACACTCTATACATGCTCAAAAGTCTTGGTCTTCCCCAGAGAGCCTACAGCTAATGCATTTGTAGGCAGAGCTTGGTGATATCATAGGTAGGGTTTATAGTGGGGTTGTCCTTTCCTAGTCAGGACAGTTATGCTTCTCTATGGACAGGGCTGGATTATGACATGCTGAGGCCCTAAGCCAGTAGTTCTTAATGTGGGGTCTGCCAGATGTTGTTGAATATTTATAGACCGCTTTTCAACAAAAGTTCCAAAATTGGTTTGCATTGATATAAATACATCAATAAAATGGCTGTCAATCCCCAAAGGGCTCACAATCTAAAAAATAAATAGAATATAGATACCAGCAACAGCCACTGGAAAGATGTTGTGCTGGGGATGGATCAGGCCAGTTGCTCTCCCCCTGCTAATTAAAGAGAATCACCACATTAAAAAGGTGCCTCTTTGCTCACTTTGCAGGAGACTACAAAGTATGTCCTTTGTATTCCAAACAGCATTGATGGTAACAGGGGAAGTAACCTCCATATCCCCATGGGTAGATGTCTGATGGCTAAGGCTGCAAGTGCAGATCTGATGTAGTGAGGAGTTTCTTGTAATAGAGATGGAAATGATTTGTTGGCCATTTTTTGGGCCATCGCGCATACGCACTTGCCATATCCATGACCTGGGCCCACTGCGTGCGCACACACACACACACACACACACACAGCCAAAATGGCCTAAAATGGCTTAAAATAGCATGAAGCAACCCGGGGGTGGGGAGGCCAGTGGGGGGAGGGGGAGCCACCAGAGACCCCACCATGGCTGCCACAGCACCCCCCAAACCCCCAACACCATCAGCGGTGGTAAGTCACCATTTAAAAAAAAAAATCCCCCCCGCCCACCTCGAGCCAGGCCCAAATCATTTTGAACTCATACCAAACCAGGTATGTACTGTGTACAAAATCAAATCAGGCCCAGTTCAGCTCGAGTACAATTTGATTCAAGCGGAACCAGGTTTTATGATTTTGTGCACATCCCTATCCCCAGTTCCCTTATATCGAACAAAGTATACAGGCTAAGCCCTGGGGAAGCAAGAAATGTTCTGTTCTGCACCTATCCCAATTCTACATAACCTTTCAAATAGTTTCCTGTTTGGTTTTTAAGGGGCAAGGAAGAGCACTAGAAACATTGTCCCTTCCCTACAATCTAGACTTGACTTCAGGAGGGGGAAAGGTATATTGTGCCCAGTGCATGGTCTGTCAGTTGCAACTGACCACCCAGAGTTATGGTTAGTAGATAGATTTTGCCCTCAGTGCAATGTTCTCAGGTGCAGCACATTGGAATGAATGTCCAGGGATTAATTTATTCATAGGAAACTGAATGATAGCCAACCTCTCATACAGGTGAAAATAAAGGGGTACACTTGGGAAGATATCTAGGGTAAACATAATCCAGTTACTGAGAATCAAGCCCAATCTGCATACTCCATCATGGATTCTGTTTCTTGGTTGGAATATATGGAATGATGGTATGTTGGGGAAGTGAGAGAGACTGCAAAAAAAAGCTCACATTTTAGCATAGATTTTCTTCAAAACCACTATTTTGGGTCAAACCACATGCAATGCATTTTCCTTTAGCCCTCAGCAATATGTGGAAGAAAATCATCCACTGATTCCTGCCTTCACTAATATATATATATATATATATATATATATATATATATATATATATATATATATTTGGCAGTTCTACTGAGCTGATGTTTAATCTCTGCTATATACTACAAAGTGATTCTCATTCAGAAAAATCTCCATTGCTGGCAGCATTACTATTCAACATAAATCAGAGTGCATTTAGAGTTTTGATAAAAGCATCCAATGAACTTTTGTCTATATCATAAAATGAAGCCTACTCTACTCCATTCATTGTCATCATCACCCTTTGGAACAAATATTAGTGAAGTGGATATTCCAAGACTTACTACAAGGAATTGAGATTCATTTTTTTCTTTTTGCTCTGCTTATCTTTAACCTTTGCAGCCCACCAAAATAGTGTAATAGCAGCAGGAGGGGAAAAGTTGAATATTGATATTATGCTTACCAACATATGACAGCCCTGTATTTACTATGGTTGAGAGTGTTGGTAAAATGTACTCTGAAAGATTACGGTCCAAGTATGAGTTTGTGGAGGAATTTTTTGTGGCAATATTTGTGCTTCTGTTTATAGCCATAACACATAAGTTGGTCTGGGGGAAACATTTTTATTATGAAATTAAATCGCCTAATTTTAGAAATAACGCTTTTAGGAATCTATTTTTAGCCTGCTTTCCGGTAGGGTTAAGAGATCATCCAGCTTTCTGTTTGTGTCCATGTGTCCCCCTTATCAACCTTGCAACGTCTGGACCAATATGAACCAAATCAGGTACAGTTGTAGGGACACATAGGACACCTCAGTGGTGTAGTTGTGATGATGTCATCCACCACAATTCAAGATGGCAGACGCATAAACTTTTGAGGTGCAATTGGGCTAACTTGTGAACTGCCTAATCAATCAATCATGTTTATTTATGGTCATAGACCAAAATTTTACTGCCTAATCGATTTGAACCAAATTTGCTACAGCTGTAGGGGCACATGGGGAAAACTCAATGGCATAGTTTGTGGTTATGTCATTCACCCCAATTTAGGATGGTGGACACGTGAATGTTTGTGGTGCAAGTGGGCTAACTTGTGGACTGTCAAACCAGTTTGAACAAAATGAGGGACCCCTGCTAATTGAACATACCCCTGCTAATTGAGCAAAGAGGCACCTTTTGTAAAGTGGTGATTCGCTTTATTGAGCAGGGGGAGAGCAACTGGCCCTATCCAGTTCCAGCTCAGCATTCTTCCAATGGCTGTTGCTGGTGTCTTCCTTTATGTTTCTTTTTAGACTGTGAGCCCTTTGGGGACAGGGTGCCATCTTATTCATTCATTCCTTCATTCATTCCTTCATTCATATCTATGTAAACTGCTTTGAGAACTTTGGTTGAAGAGTGGTATATAAATATTTGTTATAGTAGTAGTAGTACGTACGTACGTACAGTTGTAGTGAGTGACACACAGGGGCACCTCAATGGTGTAGTTTGTGATGATGTCATCCACCCCAATTTAAGATGGTGGACACATGAACATTTGAGGCGCAAGAGATCTGGACCTTGATTTAAACCAAATTTAGTGCAGTTTTAGAGATAGTGAGAGGAAAGTAGACAGATTAGTTCTTACTAGAACTTGTTTATTTATTTAAGAATATATACTACACAAATATATTGGGCATCCAAGCCATCCCATCTTAATACTGATAGATTTTGTGCTGAAAAGGCACAATCGCACTGAGCATGACCCCTCAGAGATCATGGTCAATGGTTGCCATCTATGGTTTCTGCATTACTGATGTCCTGATGCCTTGCCCACAGTCTGGTGATGCGAGTAATACAGAGCTTGCTGAGATGCAGCCCCGGCAGACCAGGAACAGAGAGGAGTCCTTCTGCCCAGCTTGCAAAACCACAGTTGATCGATCGTCTGCAGAATTATTTCCAGCTTCACAGATTAGCCTCTGGTTCATCTACCCAAGCTTTCATGCTATGTCCAAACGGGACCAAGGTATTGTTTTACTTGTTAGTCCATGCACCTGTGGTCTCCTTTCCTTATATAATATGAGGACTTCATCTCCATAGAATAGCTAGAAGCTGTTTAGAAGTTGAGCATCATGCCTTGGGAATCACTGTGAGTTGTTGCTTATATTTTACTTTTTTGTAGTTACTGTATTTTAGTTTTACTTGCTGTATATTATTCTATTCTATATATTTTTCCATTCATGTCGAGGTTTTATTTATTTTTTTAACCTGTATCTGGTTTAGCTATCCCATGTGTTATATGTATCTTAATATCTCTGCTATACTGTTTGAGCTTGGTAGCTTGTTGGTTAGAAGTTATTTATCATAACCTTTATTGTCCTTGTACTAGAGGTTTTATCTTATTTTTATTTGTTTTATAAGGTTATAATTATGGTTTGTGTTTCTCTCTTCTAATTTGTGCAATGTGACTATTTTGTTTTATATAGTTCTTTTGATTTTATATCTATTGCTTATTATTTTAATCGGTATATTTTACATATTGTGGTCCCCTGGAGAAGAGAGCACTGTTCCTGTTTTCTTCCTTTATTTCTACTAAATATAACACAGCCACTATTCCAAAAGGTGATTCTTTGTCCATTTAGTAGGGATAAAGGGAAATACAGCAAGATTAGAAATGTGAAGCACTTTGAACACTCTAAAGTGCTGTGCAAATGCTATGTATTACAATTTGACATGGTCACAGAAGCATGAAATTTTAGAGTTGGAAGAAACCTTGGAAGTCTGATCCAACCCCCTGCAGGAAACTGCTGCAGCATCTCTGATAGATGATCATCTAGATAGCTTGAAAGCTTCTAGAAAAGAAGAGCCTACCACTGGTCTTCTGAGGGCTGGTCATTCTTACTTTCAGACCATGAAAGCAAACCTTTTCAGGTGTGAGGGTGAACTGCGCCTACAACTTAGATTTAGAAAAGCGTGCAATGAGAAATTTGGGACACAGAAGGTTTCCAAAATGTATATTCTGCTCCATGCTGTGTGTGCTACATGCTCCTACCATCCACACAAATATTATAGTACAGCACATGAATGTAAAAGGTCAGATGACACAGAACACAACAGAAAATAATCTGAAGACCATGCACAAATGCTTTACTCAGGTCCAAACTGATTACACTAACCATTTGGGTGAAAGCCCATTAACTTGGATTATCAAAGTAGAGCCTTAATCTTTTTTGAAACTATAGTTTCGGTAATATTTTTCAACTCTTTCTGAATGTGGCAGCCTTAATGCTATGTAAGGAGAAGAGGCGATCATCTTTTTAGGTTTTTGTGTAGCTTGCTTAAATATTTTGGAAATATTACAAAATGGGTTTATGTTACACTGGATTTCACCCAACATAAGTGGAAGGTGACAGTTTGGTTGATGTTATCAGAACTGAAAAGGTTAAATTAATGGGTGGCTTTGTTGTGTTTAGTTAGGGTTTTTCTTCTTCTTTCATTAGCAATGAATTTATTCCTTGAAGAAATGGAATATTTTCAGTTGTTTTATTATGTGTCTATTTAGTTTTAAGAATGCCTCAAGGCCTGATCTGTTTAGAGGATATGCTAACAGTGAAGAACACACACACACACACACGCAATCATGGAAATTCATTTGATCTTGACTGCCTTAATGAAGTTATTATGGACACGTTTGTAGATCTAGCTGTGAGCAAGCCTAGGAAAGGTGCAGGGTTAGGGCCAAATGAAATGTGACCCAGGAGCTGTGCAAATGAATCTCCTGATGTATTTTTCTTTTTCTAACAGAAAAAGAAGAGACTGATTTAGATCAGGGTTATGGCTCAGAGCAAGGGGCAGTCTGACCCTTTCACCCCACATCACAGTTCTGATCCAAACTGTGCACCCTGCCCCGCCCCACACACACTTAGGCTACTATTAGCCACAGAGTAGAAAACATACAGGCATAATATGAGTGTCCGTATATTATTCCTGCATCATGAATAGCAGCTGTAGGGAAGGGGGAAATGGGAACAGAGCAATTGTTAGATAACTCCATCCATCAAAGCCATAGGGCCCCTTCACACATAATGGTTCAGTTCAATGGACCCATCCATTCAATGGACCCACAGTTTGCCTCCCTCCCTCCCTCCACTCCACCCCCCACCCCCACCCCCACCCTGATGAAACATGTTCCCAGATAATCCACAATCTTAGTCTGGTATCTGGAAAAATGAGCGGGACAGGCTGTGTGGGCTTTCTTTGACCCTGGAAGGACAGCCTGTGCCAACCAATAGCAATGCAGTCCGCGAAAGGAGCTTCCTCCCTGAACTCTGGTTGGAAATTCAATCCCAATCCAGACAACATGGCAGTGGCAACGAATTCTCATTTGATGGATGAAACTCACTGCAGATCGAGGATTCATTCTCAGGTTTGCGGGTGAGATTGGAACCGTGGTTGGATCAGGGAACTGCAGTTCCGAACATTCGGACAACATGGATGGTGAACCTGAGGTGAGTTTGCCTCAGATTCCCTGTTCTTTCCAAAGGCAGCCAAACTCTGATTGAAACTGGGCTATCAGCACCTGCTTTTAGCAAATAAAAAAAGATGTTAGGAGATGAATGAACACATCTCCCCAACAATTTCATTTTTCTAAACATTCTCGTTTGCAGGAATTGTACTATTTTTATGTTTGAGCAATTAAGGAAAATGAATTTGGGGCTAGTGCCTGCTGTCATGATAGTTTGACTTCTGGTGACTTCTATAATCTGCCCATAAACAAGTACATTCTGCATGCTAAGCATTCCATGGATAATTAAAGACAGTGAAAATTCTTCACAAGTTGCAAGGGTTCCTTCCACATGCTCACTGCTTCTAAGATGTGTATGTGTTTTTTATAGTGCTTCTTCTTTGACTCTCAAGTGCTCAACTGTTCACTCATTCTCAGACTCTTCATCATTAAAACATGTGGCTTGAAAGTCTCTGCAACAGCATGACAATAGGCATGTCTGAAACGTTCTGCAACAACACATGACAAATTATGTGCTATTTTGGAAAGCAGAAGAGAAGAATCCCAGGCCAGATGGCCCATAGCATCACCAACGGCCTGAAACACCTCTGCTTTTTAAATAAAATATATTTTGCATTTCTGCTTTTTGTTTTGGTATGTTAGGCTAAAACCTGCCTTTGGTACCTTGGCAGGAAGGCAATATATATGTACAATAACTAGATAACTTAACTATTTAACTAACACAAACAACTAGGCAATATTTTTTTAAAAAAAATCTGACTGTTTAAACAAGTGTGTAATACCATTTTCAGGCTGTCTCCTTATATCAACTGGTTGAGGTCAAGAAGTAAGGATGAGCCCTGCAGGAAAATCTAGATTGTTACTTTATGTGGCATTGATGACTCACAAGGTGACATTCCTCCCCTTGAGTAAATATGGAATGAACCCTCCTGTAGCAACTAGGCTTGAGGAAACAATAGGTGTGGTTATAAAAGGGATTTTTGCAAGAAAAAGTGTTGTCTTTCAATCCTCTGGCCTTAGTTAATTTTTTGCTTGCAGCACATTGCAAAAACAGATGTTCCCTGTAGTTTCACTTAAGAGAGAAGATCTCAACTCCACATCCTCTTGAAAAACAAAAACAAGAATCTCATGTGGTGTTTTGTCATGCCACAACTGCTTTGTTTTACCCAGGAGGAGTCTATAATATGAGAACTGTTTGGTCGCTGACTGGAAAGTTCTTCAGTTTCCCTAAGGCAGGGGTTTTCAACCAGGGGTATTTGAACCTCTGGGGATACTTTGAAGCCTCAAGAGGTACAAGGGGTACACAGAACCCTCCCACCTCCCTGACACATTTATTTATTTATTACATTTTTATACCGCAGCATCCAAAGGCTCTGGAAAGTGCACAACAAAAAACATTTAAGAATAATTTTAAAACCTTGGAAGGCCAGACCAAACAAATAAGTTTTAAGGGCTCTCTTGAAGGAACCCAAGCTATGGATTTCTGCTGAGAATGCAATCCACAGTCCAGGGGCAGCGACAGAGAAGGCCTCATTCCAAGTCGCCACCAGATGTAATTGTGTGCTACACCATTGATTCTCTTCCTGGCTGGCTGGCTAGTGCTCACATTCAGCCCACCACTCCCTCAGCCTGACCGGAGTGCTTTCCAGACTAACTGCTCATTGGCAGTAAAATGCCTCCATTCGGGCAAGTCTCATTCAGAACAGAAACAGCAGGGGGAGCAGTCTCGCAGCAACTAACAACCTGACAAAACAGCAACTTTTCCATGCTGGATGTATGATGTCGTAGCTTCATTTCGCAGCGATTAACTTCGAAACAAGGCATTGAACATGTGAATGGCACCCTGCTGTCCCCGTAGGGACTGCGGTGTCAGGACGCAGGAAGTGTGGAAGCACACTCCCAAGATGAGTCCTGACCCCGTTGCAGGGTCTAGTCTGGAAAGTGCCTGGCAGGCTCAGAAGTGAGGAAAATGCTGGCTGATGCCATGTGTTGGCATTGTCTCCCTGAGCAAACAATTTTATCTGGCCCCATTCAAAATTTTAATGAAGGCATGGTAAAAATGTAACAATTCTACTTTCATGCTACGTTTCTCTTTTGGATTTTGTAAGTACCATGTATGCACAATGAAAATATACATCTTTGTATGCAATGCTTTGCCTGCACGCAATTGATTCATAGCTTGAGCCCCTACTGCTAGACAGCACCAACTTCATTTTGAAGCCTCAGAACTGATGATGGGATCTGTCTGTAGGGCAAAAAAACCCATTCTACTCTCAGAGCAGAATTGCCCCCTCCCCAAGAATATAGAAGCTGCCTATCCCTGCCCTGCCCTTAAGGAAAACAAGGATTAGGGTCTTTTGGGGGGGGGGACTTCTATTTTCACCTTTAATACATAGTAGTGGAATGCAATGAATGATATGTGCATAGTGAAACTGTGCTGTCGTTGTTCACTTTTGTATGCCCACATTTATTATTGGCCCTTTGATTCCAGGAAATTTTATTCCAGGATTCCAGGAAGGTTGTCCCTTTCTTTAGTATGGGATGTGTTGGTTACTAGGTATGCAAACAGGACTGAGATGAGAGTGTTGATTCGTGTAATGGCTGCTGAGATGTCACACAGTCACTGATGGGCCCCTAAAGCTTGGGAAAGCAGTGGCATAACCCAATGCAGCTGTAAAAGGAAAATAACACTTGAAGATTTCTCCCTCAGCTGAATGATTGCAGGTATCATCTTACTTATTATTTATTTTTCTATGTAAACCACTTTGAGTACCTTTGTTGATAATAAGTAAATAAATAAATTATTATTAGTAGTAGTAGTAGTAGTAGTAGTAGTAGTAGTAGTAGTAGTGTATTTCCCAAGTATAGTCAATTACATTCACCATTACCCTTTTAGATTTTCAGTTGTACCTATTACCTTTTCCCAACTTCCCCACCGGCCTTACCGGCTCCAATGTTCCCTCGGCAGCCGAGGTCAGAGAAGCCCCAGGTGGGGTGGGCAGCTGGGCAGAGCAGCCCGACAAGTGGCCAGCTGAGACGCTGTGGGACCAAGGAGCTGGCTAGAGGGGCCAGGGGAAGGGCAGGGGGCGAGTGAAGAGGCAGCAGCAGACAGAGCCGCAGCTGAGGCGGATATGGGTGAGAGCAGCCTGATATGGTAGGGCAGAGGTCCAATTAGCGGGGGCGTGTGGGATGCATCAGTTGTCAGGAGGGTTTTAAGGCAGGCTTGGCCAGTGATGAGGGGCCATTAGAGGGTGATATGTGGAGGCCTCCGGAGAGAGACTGCCACAGTGACCCTGAGGAGCCTGGAGGAGGAGGACTGGGGTGAACCAAACCCCCTCCCCTCAAAAACTTTGAGGACCTGCCTGGGGGAGGTGAGAGGGAGAAGTAAAACAAGAAAATGGCCACAGAGAGGCCAGTGTCATGACAAAAACATAACGTACAAACCCAACACATGAAATCACACACACACACACACACACACACACACACACACACACACACACTATAGTACAAAACAATTTAAAAACGTTTTCTAAGTCAGTTTTTAAAATCAAATTTAAAAATCAAAACTTAAAAGCCCTGAGTGAACAAAACAGTCTCTATCTGGAGTCTAAAAGAAAAATGTGATGAAGCCAGGTGAATTTCACTGGGGAGGCTATTCCGTAAATGGGGTACAACCACCGAAAAGACCCTCTCCCTAGTAGCCACCCGCCTCACCTTGTTTGGCAGGAGCACTTGGAGCAGGTCCTCTGAAGAAGATCTTACGGTCTGAGTCAGGACATATGGGGCAAGGCACTCTCTCCGGTAACCCAGTCCCAAGCCATTTAGGGCTTTAAACGTTAAAATCAGCATTTTGAATTGGGCCTGGAAATGGACTGGGAGGCAGTTTGTTTGTTTGTTTGTTTGTTTGTTCACATTTATATCCCACTTTTCCTCCAAGGAGCCCAGAGCGGTGTACTACATACTTGAGTTTCCCTTTCACAACAACCTTGTGAAGTAGGTTAGGCTGAGAGAGAAGTGACTGGCCCAGAGTCACCCAGCTAGTTTCATGGCTGAATGGGGATTTGAACTCGGGTCTCCCCGGTCCTAGTCCAGCACTCTAACCACTACATCACGCTGGCCCTCTCTCTCTCTCTCTCTCTCTCTCTCTCTCTATATATATATATATATATATAGAGAGAGAGAGAGAGAGAGAGAGAGAGAGAGAGAGAGAGAGTATATAATTATTTGTAGTAGTAGTAGTAGATGCAATTCTTAGATGCAATTCATAGAAGCAATTACAGAAAATTGTCCAAAATAGATAGGAAAGAAGAGAAGGATAATATTGAAAAGGATAATAAACCCCTTTTCCCCATAACAGGGGGAAATGATTACACAAGAAGATATATTTATAAGACAAGATAACAGTTGTTGCTCGCACATTTCATTACTTCATTGTGGGCTGAAAAAAACTAAATTTGGACCTGAGACATGAGAAGGGATACAAATACCAATTCTTAATGTTTTAGTTACCTGGTTAAAATTCAGCTGCTCCACGAAACAGCAAAATCTGCTCAGTGCCATCTGGTAGCTGCAAAGTGGGAAGAAAATCCACTTTCAGTACAGGTACAGTTACTGACATTTCACTAGCAGAATGCAATAAAAAATACACATGCTATTTAAAGCATTGACATACTTTAATGTAACTATAATGCCTTCAACATTTTGGTTTGTTTCTGAAGTCTTTGATTCCATTAGTGTGTATTCATAGAAGCAGTAGAAGGAGCATTACGCATCATATGTACAATAAGGTCTATGGAAAATAAAGGTATTAGAATTGGCATGCTTTTGATGAAGCATAACGCTGCATGGCATGGAAGGTAGAGTACTAGTTTTTTGGACCTCATAAATCTACTACTTATTTATATCACTTTTTACATTTGCAATATGGCTTGCATTAGGCTCCTGAATTGGTCTCTACTCCTGCTTCTGATGGAAGTACCCCATATGCTGGGGACTCCAGGAAAGGATACTTAAATGGGACATGTAGGTCTGAAATCAAGAGCAACTAAGATGGTGAGGGATCTGGAAAGCAAGTTCTATGAGAAATTGTTGAAGGAGCTGGCTATGCTTAGCCTGGAGAAGGGAAGTCTTCAAATATCTGAAGGGCTGTCACATGGAAGAAGGTGCAAACTTGTTCTCTGTTGCTCCTGAGGGCAGGACTGAAACCAATGGGCCTCTGCATGACCGGCATCATGACCCAGCCATGCAGGGGCCCATTGTGCATGTGCAGTGTCCTTCAAAATGGCCACAATGATGGGGGAAAGGCCCGGAGAGGGCCAAAGAACAACTGAACTGGGTGATTTTTACCACAACAAAGGTTGGTGGGGGAGGGGGAACCTCCATGGACACCCCCCATGGCCTCTGAAAAGCCCCCCGGAGGGGGTGAGTACTATTTTTTTAAAAAATGTGACTAATGAACTCCCCAAATGGTCGAGGTGGGGGAGGGTTTCGGTCAGGCGGTGGTGCGGTTCGACCCTGAACTATTAAACCTGTTTGTACATCCCTACCACCTTCAGACATCACGCAAAACCGGTAGACAAACTCATTTCCAGTTCGCCCTCCGTGATGTTCAAATGATCAGAACCACAGTTCCCGGACCCAACCACAGTTCCAATTTTGTCCCCAACCTGGAAATGAACCCTTGGTTTGCAGTGGGTTCAGATCACCCAAAGGAGGGTCTGGTCCCTCCTCCATTATGTCCAGATTGGGATTTCACCCGAAACCGGAGGGAATGGAGGAAGCTCCTCCCAGGATCTGCCAGCTAGGGTTGCCATATTCTGGCAACCAAAATCTGGGTGCCTAATTCGCATATTATGTAAATTGGCCTGAAAATAATTTTTGAGCAGAATAGTGACTGCACGTTTTGCTCCATAACTCCGCTTCTACAAGGGCTAAAGCTTAGCTTTAAAAAAAAAGAAAAGAAAGAAAGCTAAAAGCTGGGCGAATCTGGGTGGGCTAAGCAATCTGGGTAAGATGCTTAAAATCTGGGTAAAACCCAAAATTCCAGTGGGCATGGCAACTCTACTGCCAGCCCATTGGTTGGTGCAGGCTGTCCTTCCAGGGTCAGAGGAAGCCCACGCAGCCAGTCCCACCCCATTTACCAGCTCCCAGTCATCATAATGTGATCATCTGGGAGCACGCCAGGGTGATGGAGGCAAACTACTAGTCTGTTGGTCCCACAGTTTTCTATTGTGTCCTAAGGGGGGCACCTTCTTTTGGTAGACAGATTACTGGTTAATTGCCCGTGATGGTTGGGTGATGTTTCCTCAGTCAGGCAATAGTTAGGCAATGGTCCCCTGATAGCTGAAGATTTCTCTTGAGTGTTGTTAACCATCAGGACTTGGGGAAGGTAACTCTGCACCCAGCTAAAGGAAAGAGGACTGTGCATGTATGTAAAGTAGCAGGTTGAAGACACTTTTTGGTACAGGAGTCTCTTTTGCTGGGGATCTGATGAAAAAGTAGCAGATCTGCGATTGTGGAAGAGTGCAAGAGTATATTGCTGGTTGCCTTCATTTACAAAGATACTTTTATAAATAAAGCAATTGTTACAGAAAATGCCATTCATTCAGTACGCTCTTTTCTAATCCCCAGGAATCACTGCCCCTGGAACTACTCACCACTGGGGAAAGCGAAAGCACACAAAGGTTGGACTGAAGTTTGAAATGCATAGTAGGTGGGTTCACAAGACCCACTGCAAGTAAATAGGAGGGAACTGGAGTTTCCCAGAGACCACAAACTCCCAATGCAAACTGGAAGTTTAGCTCATTTTGTGATGATCAAACCTGCCATGCTGAGTGGAGAATGTTGGGTTCTCATCTTCACTCAACTGTCTCCTGACATTTTCAAGCCTTCAAAAGTTGATTACAGATGATGGGCAAATGTCAGGCAGTGGCAGAAACCCAACATTCCCCACCCAAAATGGCAGGGTCAGACATCACAAAATGAGCTGAACTTGCCATTTGAATTGAGAGTACATTGATTGATTGATTGATTGCTCCCCAGTAATATCTGGTTCCTTCCTACTTTCTTGCAGCGAGTCCTGTGAACTGCCCCCCCCCACACACAATAAAGCCTGTGATCAAGATATGAAGAACTTGGTGGGGGAGAGAAAAGAGACAACTTATTGTTACACAGCTTCGATGTTTTAATCAAATGTCTGCATATTCTTCAGGGTACTTATTACAGTGCACAAGGCATTGGAATGCAATGTTTATAACAAATATTTAATCTAGATTCAGTGATTAAATAGGCAAATGTAATTTTGAAGCACTTTTTCCCCCTACCAGGTAATCAATGTAGAAGTGATTACATGACAAAACTGAAGTGCTTTCGTTTTGTGAAAAGGCAGATCAAACAGAGAAACTTCACCTTTCAATTGAGCAACACTGATGAATACAGAGACCTTTCTCAGGGATTAATGGTTAGCTGAAACAGTTGATGGCTGGAAGCTTTTGCTATGGGCCATTAACCCCAGGTGGTCATTCATTCTGCTAATAATGCCATGTGCCTTGATCATTATTGCACTTCTCCTATGGTGGAATATCAAAGACTCAGTCCAATAATATTAAAATATGCATTGGGGAAAAATATTTTTCCCCCAAACCTCCTGACACAGAACAAAAGAAGCCCATTTCTGATAACAGTAAATGAGTGTTTCCCATTTGTTTTATTAAAGAGGCCCACCAGCAGCCCTTTTCCCCCTTTGTTTGCCACCTGCCTGTTAGAAACACCTGTCTTGGGAGTGAAAGCTCTTTACAGCCCAGTCCTAAAGGCCAGTTCCTAGATGATTGCATCCTATGACAACCATCCTGCATGTGTGCATGGGCTATTTCTGATCTAATCCCACAGACAGAATTGTACACCACCTCAAGCACATTTTCCCCCAGTGGTGTCACCTCTCACATTAGCAGTCAGTCATCAAGTTTACAGTACTTCAACAGAGAAATCAAGTGATGTAGATGCATATATGAACTCACCTTAGCCAGTGGCAGCACAAGTAACTTTAAGTGCTTAGGATAGAATAAAATGACCACCATAGCATCAAAATGCCACAAGCCATTGGGTTGTGCCAGAGTTACAGCCTGATTTTCAGACATTAGCCAAGGAAGATAGATTTTAACTGTGACAGATAGAATGCTGTGTCACCTAATACACAATGGATTGCTTTGGTCAACATTTTCTTTTACAATTTATGTTGCACTTCTGAAGGCAGGAGTGGCAGCACTAATCATGATGTAGTGTTACTTTGAGCAGGATTCTGGGGGGAAATGGCTCACAGTAGACTAAGAAATTGCTCGAGTCTGCCCCCAAAATTGTAATATTGGCCTCTCCATTTTCATCACCTGAGAAAATGGTGGAGAATATGGGAGGTGTATTTTGAAGCAGCACTAGCTGTGACAGTGTGCCTCAGTCAGACTCCACAGCCTTGGTTAGTAATAGAGATGTGCAGAAATCGGATTTTGTGATTCAAATTAGAGCTCAAATTGAATCACAAAATCCTCAAATTGATTTGTTGAAACAGCCGGCTCGGCCAGCTGTTTTGACGAATTGACTTGGAATTGATTTGAGTGATTCGAGCACCATTTTTTTCTGGGGAGAGTTAGTCTACCAATTGGGGTCAGCAGGTAGACCAGCCCTCTCCCCCTGACATAGCTTATTGGCCCAGCTTGGAGGAGTGGTCTACCCTATGCCAACCCCAATTGGGAGACCAGCTCTCCCCAGAAAAAATGGTGCTCGAATCACTCAGATCAATTTAAGTCAGGCGTTCCATTTTAGGGGCAATTTCACCCGATACTATAATATCTTAGAAAGAAAGTCTGCAGTAATGTCAGGGGGTGTTTATTATGTTCAGGGAGGGGTGATAAATGTAATTGTTATTATAATGCATATTTAGAATTTGGATGTTACCTTCCTTTTTCAGTAATGACCCCCAGCACACGTTAGGCTTCCACAACTGACTGTTGCACCTCAACTTGCCATATTTCTTGCTGGGTTTTGATCTATTCGTCTCTCAGGTTAATTTTCTAAAATAAATTTTTGCCTTGTATTAGCTTATCTGCATGAATACAAAATATATTAGCATGAATTATGCTCAAATTAGAGTAAAAGACTCAAGATTTTTTGACACTTGGATGATTAAAGTTGATTATGACAGCTAAATGTTAACAATATAATATGTTCCCCAATTATGCCTCCGAATATTAAATCCTATGTTGCAAATGCTTTGCTTGTCATTGAGTTGCTTTTGCTTAAAAACAGTTTTTGTTAAATATTTGTTTGGAATTTTGAATGTATACACACACAAAGCAGATGGAAAACTGGATCTTCCCTATTTCATTAGTTGGGCTTTTTTCCTGGTCTGACTCTGTTCCTTGTCACAGACATGCCTCACCCCACTTTACTCCCCTCTCTTTTTCCTTGCCACATTGCACCTAGCCTTATCTTGCTCCCAGAACCTTGCCCACTAGGTTTGTCAAGTGCCAGGCTTTACATATGACAACTCCAATCGCCTATCACATTTTCACGACTGGACTGAGCAACTGATGCTTCCCCATATAATTCCAGTAATGCACCCCATACTGAATTGCCTTGTCTCAAGCAGCTGTGCCTATAACATAACCTTCAACATCCCCTACACACACACACACACACACACACACACACACACACACACTATAAGCAGATTATGGCTGGGCCATATTTTCCCCCTAGCAGGGATGTTGCTGAGATTCATAATTACCTGGTTTAGAATACAACTTTGGCAAGCCCAGAATGTTTTGATGTATTACAAATTGAACATCATTCTCTTCCCAGTTCTTTTCAATCCCTCGTCAAGTTTGTCTCTGGCTCAGAAGGTAAAATGAAAATTTGCATGTCATAATTTCAACATAGGTATCTTTTTGAGCTATTGAAGAAAGTGTGAGATAACTTTGGTTGATTAGATTGTGTTATCTCATGTTGTTAGAAAGAAAGCCCCCTTTTCTTTTTCATTCCTTATTATAGTAACACAGCAGAACCAAAAGCTTCATAAAAGAAGCAAGAGAGCACTTAATTCTCAGCCTCACCAATTAATCAACTAAAACACTGGTTGATTGATAAGTGAATTAAGGCATACAGTGGTAATGCAAATGAATCATTCACTCAGAACATAAGGACAGCCCTGCTGAATCAGGTCCAAGGCCCATCCAGTCCAATATCCTCTTTCACCCAGTGGCCCACCAGATGCCTCTGAGAAGCCCACAGGCAAGAGCTGAAGGCATGCCTTCTCTCCTGCTGTTACTCCCCTGCAACTGGTATTTAGAGGCATCTTGCCACTGAGGCAGGATGTGGTCTATAGCCCTCAGACTAGTAGCCATTGATAGACCTGTAGCCATTAATAGTAATTCCTTTTGTCAGTCCTAAATTTCTTGGCAATCCGTTTAATGGGTTCTAGTATTACATGAGAGGGAGATGCATAATTAAAACCATGCATTATAGACCTTGGTTTTATAAAGCCATGCATGATTATAGTGACCTCTATGATGTCTCCCCTCAGTCATCTTTTTTTCTAAACTAAAAAGCCCCAAATATTGTAGCCTTTCCTCATAAGGAAGGCGCTCTAGGAAGGTGACCAGAACCGTACGCAGTTCCAAGCATGGAATTGGCCATTTTAACTGCTGCTGCACATTGAATCAACACTTTCAACAAGCTGTCCACTATGACCCCAAGATCCCTCTCCTGGTCAGTCACTGACAGCTCAGATCCCATCAGAGTATATGTGAAGTTGGGTTTTTTTGCCCCAATACGCATCACTTTACACTTGCTCACATTGAACCACTTTTGCCATATTGTTGCCCACTCCCCTAATTTGGAGAGATCCTTTTGCAGTTCCTCAGTCCTCACAATCTTTTTTGGATCTCACTACCTTAAATAGTTTGGTGTCATCTGCAAATCTGGCCATCTTTCTGCTTACCCCAACTTCTAGATAATTTATGAATAAGTTAAAAAGCACTGATCCCCAGTACAGATCACTGGAGGACACCACTTCTTACTTCCCGCCATTTAGAGAATTGTCCATTTATACCTATTCTCTGTTCCTGTCCTTGAACCAATTACCAATCCACACATGAACCTGTCCCGTTATCCCATGACTGCTAAGTTTCCTCAAAAGTCTTTGAAGAGGAACTTTGTCAATAACTTTGAAAAAAGCTTTTTGACAAAAGAAAAAGGGTCCGGATATACTGTACTATGTCAACTGGATCACCTTTATCCACACACTGGTTGACACTGTCAAAAACTCCCAAAGGTTGGTGAGGCAAGAGTTACTCTTGAAGAAGCCATGATGGTCTTCCCTCTGCAGGACCTGTTCTTCTATAATTGAATTTATTATTATTATTATTATTAATAATAATAAATATTATTAATATTATTAATAAATAAATAACACTAAAATGTTTAGAAACAACTGGTGTCAGCAAAAACATTCAGATATTTATTTTAAAAAGCAATGAGCATGTGGAGTACACAGTTAACAATCAATGGCGAGACACTTGGACAGGTAATACCAAGGGGACTCACTATCCCCTCTGTTGTTTGTAACCGCTATGACTCCACTTTCACAAATACTAAACAAAACAGGCCTCGGAAAACAAACATCTAAAACATCAAGTAAAATCAACCATCTGCTGTACATGGACGATCTGAAGTTGTATGGAAAGTCCCAGTCAGAAATGGAATAACTGCTAAACATTGTCTTTATATTCAGTAGCGATATAGCAATGGAGTTTGGACTAGACAAGTGTGCTGCTTAATAATGAACAGAGGAAAAATAACAAAAACAGAAGGAATAGAAGTGCCCAATGGAAGCAACTTCAAGACCCTGCAAGAGAAAGAACCTTAAAAATACTTGGGCATACTCCAGGCTGATAACAATGCACACACTGAAGTTTAAAAAAAAAATGGAAGTGAATATATCAGGAGAGTTAGAAAAATCCTCAAGTCCAAACTCAATGGCGGGAACACCATACATGCCATAAACACCTGGGCTATGCCTGTTATCAGATACACTGCAGGAATAATAGACTGGACCCAGGCAGAGCTAGAGACGCTAGATCGTAAGACGAGGAAAATCATGACCATCAATCATGCTCTGCATCCCCGCAGTGATGTAGATAGGCTATACCCCCCTCGCAGCTCAGGTGGAAGAGGAATGCTGCAAGTCCATCAAACAGTAGAGGAGGAGAAAAGAGGCCTTGAAGACTATATCAAGGACAGTGAAGAAGATGCACTTCAAATGGTCAAGAACGAGAAACTATTCAACACCAATGAAAGAAAGCAGGCCTACAAGAAAGAACAAGTCAAGAACCGAGCAGAACAATGGAGAAATAAGCCCCTGCATGGTCAATATTTGCACAATATAAGTGGAAAATCAGACATCAGCAAGACCTGGCAATGGCTTAAGAATGGCAACTTGAAGAAAGAAACACAGGGTTTAATACTGACTACACAAGAACAGGCACTAAGAACAAATGCAATAAGATCAAAAGTAGAAAAATCAACAACAAACAGCAAGTGCCGCCTTTGTAAAGAAGCAGATGAAACTGTGGACCACCTAATCAGCTGTTGTAAAAAGATTGCACAGACTGACTACAAACAAAGGCGTGACAAGGTAGCAGGGATGATACACTGGAACATCTGCAAAAAATACAAGCTACCTGTAGCCAAACATTGGAGGGACCATAAAATTGAAAAAGTTGAAGAAAATGAAGATGCAAAAATATTATGGGACTTGCGACTACAAACATACAAACATCTGCCACACAATACACCAGATATCACTGTAGTCGAGAAGAAAGAAAAACAAGTTAAAATAATCTTCATAGCAATACTAGATAGCAGAACAGAAGAAAAAGAAATAGAAAAAATCACCAAATACAAAGATCTACAAATTGAAATTGAAAGGCTGTGGCAGAAGAATACCAAAATAATCCCAGTGGTAATTGGTGCCCTAGGTGCAATTCCAAAACACCTTGAAGAGCACCGCAACACCATAGAGGCCACAGAAATCACCATCAGCCAATTACAAAAAGCAACTTTTACTGGGAACAGCCTATATTCTGCGACGATATCTATAATAATAACAGTAACAACACTGACAATAAAATCCAGCCATCCCAGGTCCTTGGGAAGGATTTGATGTCTGGATAAAACAAACCAGTCAATAACACCTGTCTGACTGTGTAAACAACAATAACATGCTTAACAATTTTATCCTTGAGAATGCTTTTCATCAGTTTGCCTGCAACAGACGTTAGTCTAACCAGCCTGTAGTTTCCTGGATCCCCTCTGGATCCCTTTTTGAAAATCAGTGTTACATTGTCTACTTTCCAGTTCTCCAGTACAGAGCCTGATTGTAGGGATAAGTCATATATTTTTGCAAGGAGGTCGGCAATTTTACATCCAAGTTAAAGACTCTTGGGTGGATGCCATCTGGCCCTCGTGATTTGTTAATTATTATTTTTTCTAGACAGTTTTCTCATCACCTCTATCTGACTCAGTTCTTCAGCCTTTGTCCCTGAGAAGCCCAGTTCAGGGACAGGTTAATGATGAACAATTGTCTGGTCTCTCGAATCTCATTAGCCTTTGATGAGTGTCATCAGAACCATCCATTTTGGATTATACTGTTAGCTTTTTAACAGCCTTATTCTTCTGAAGACTCTGCCTAAATACAGTCTGTCTAAATGCAACTAAATGTACATCCACTTGGGGAAAGACTCTCAAACAATGTGAGACCCTCCCCAATACAGATTGCCTACACTGTGAACTGGGTCCTGCTTGTGAATGCGTGATTGCATTCTCCACCTCAAAAGGTGAAGAAGAATCACGTGACTTGTGCCTCTGTCCATTCATGAAGAGGTCCCAGTTCACAATGGAAGACATAAGCCCTCTTCAGACATTATGAGCGCCCCAGGCACTCATGGTCACAGTGGGCAAATGCAGGGAGGAAGTTCTGCCTCTAGAGGTGTGTGGCTTTGCTTCGACCGGTTTGATCTCAAACCAGACCCCCCCCCCCAAAAAGAGGGGGCCGATCAGAGTTGAAACCAAACCAGGCCCAGTTTGGATTGAACCAGTTTGGCCCGGTTCAACCGGCTCAATTGCCTTGCTTGTAAAGGGGAATCTGATAAGGATCCCCTTTTACAAGCTAAGGGCATTGGCAGGCGAGAAGACACCTTACCGGCTCTCACTGTGGCAGCTGTGGCAGTGGTTCCCCAGTGGCAGTGGCTCCATGGTGTTAGCAGCCCCTCTCAGCCCAGCTGGCACTCCTCTCCTGCACTGCAGACTGGCGGACAGCCTGATTCCTACCTCTGCACATACACAGAGGCCATTTGCGTGACCTCTGCACATATGCAGATGCCAGAACCGTGCCACCTGCCAACCACCACAGGCACCACCACAAGAGCCAGTAAGGTGCCCTCTCGCCCACACCCAAACCCATTTTTGATAGGCAATCCCCCTTTGCCTGTAAAGGGGAATCCTTACCAGGCCAAGCCACATGCGTGGAGGCCAGAACTGACCCACCTGCTGGCCTGTGGTGTTGGGGGGAAGTTCTAATGGGTCCAAGAGGGGCCATTGCTGCCACTGTCACAGAGCCACTTCCACTGCCGCCAGGAAGCCACTGCCACAGCCACTGCCATGAGAGTCGGTAACGTGCCCTCTCACCCGCCCTCCTGAACCCATTTTTAGATAGGCAATACCCCTTTGCTTGTGAAGGGGAATCCTTATCTGATTCCCACTTACAAGCAAGGCATTCAAACTGGGTCAAATTGGTTCATCCTTGTTTGAGAGCTTGAACCAAACCGGCTCATGGACCGGGCAGTTCGGTTTGAATTCGATTCAGATTTGAAACAAACCACCCGTGCCAGTTCTGTGCACACTCCTACTCACCACCCCATTGTCAATCCCCACCTTTGTACCAATGATCACAGTTACAGTGCCATTTGTCTGAAGCAGCACCGTAAGCATGATCACAGCAAAATCAGTAAGCTGAAACCTGGTCGATCTAGTTTGCAGCTCATGGATTTGTCATGATCATGCTTACGGAGGTACCCCCTTCAGATGAACAGTGCTGTAACCATGATAGTCAGTGCAAGGGGATGATTGACAGTGGAGCAGTGAGACTTCTTCCCCGCTTTTCCCCGCTGTAACTGTGACTTCCTGAAGCGCTCATAACATCCGAAGAGGGCTAAAGTGTGATGGAAAGCAATGCAAATCTATCCCCTCCACAGATAATTCAACTTGGGGCAGTGCTGAAATATGAACTGGATGATCAATGTTGTCTGAAGCATATCGGTATGTTCAAAGCTTTAAAATAAGCAACATGGAAACAACAGGTTATAAATGAAGAACTGTCTGCTCTCGGATCTTGATCAGATAGATTTCACTGGTGGTAGACAGTAATGCTCTCTGTCACTCAAAAACTATTAAATTCTACCTCAGCAAACAGGCTTAAGTAAATAAAGGCAAGATTTGATTTATGTTTCATGCTGGAATGACATCCTTGGGAAAGGCTTTCTTTGTTTTTTTTGCTCATCTGAAGTTCAGAAAATACATCCATAGTTTTAAACGGTTCAAAGGGCAGATAGCTCTTGTTCACCTATTATGTATGAATGGCCCCTTGTGCATTTGTCTCGTAGGTTCAGAAGACAACCTCAAGTTAGGCATACCAGGGCAACAATTAACTTACACATACGGTATGCACTGAGGATCTCTCTCTTGGCTGTAACCCATCCTTTTACCTGTTTGTTTGTTTTTTAAACGCCTCTGCACAGCAACAGCAGCAGTAGCAGTAACTGGGGGGAGGGGGAACAAGGGGAAAGTTTTTCTCTGCCCCCACCCCCATTCTGCCACACAGCAGCCTTTTCAAAGGTAAAAGAGATGAGTTGGATCTTCCTCTGCTGGGTAGGGTTACATTCCCCCAGAAGGAACAAGTATATAGCTTGGGAGTGCTTTTGGATCCAGGCCTCACCCTGGTATCCCAGGTGCAGGCTATGGCCAGGAGCGCTTTCTATCAGCTTCAGCTGATCCAACAGCTGCACCCATTCCTTGAAGAGAATGATCTCAAAACAGTGCTACCTCTGATGGTAACCTCTTGCTTGACTATTGCAATGCGCTCTACGTGGGGCTGCCTTTGTATGTAGTTTGGAAACTCCGTTAGTCTGGTGGCAGCCAGACTGGTCTCTGGGATAACCCAGAGAGACCATATTATGCTTGTTCTTAAACAGTTGCATTGGCTGCTAATATGTTTGCAGGCAAAGTACAAAGTGCTGTTTTTCGCCTTTAAAGCCCTAAATGGCTTAGGTCCGGATTATCTTAGAGAGTGCCTTCTTCTGCATAATCCCCATCGCATGTTGAGAAGACCCAGAGAGGTCCATCTCCAGTTACCACCGGCACGTCTGGTGGCGACTCAGACCTGGACCTTCTCTGTAGCTGCTCCTGACCTGTGAAATGTGCTCCCAGCAGATATCTGTAATTTTGGCTCATTGTTGGACTTTAAGAGAGCCCTACATTCTTACTTGTTTGGCATGACCTTCCAAGGATTTTAAATTGTTTTTAAGTATTTTTAAATTGCTCTGAACTGTTTAAAATTTGTTTTTATATTGTTTTAACCTGTTTATTTTAAGTGGTGTTTGTTCTTGTATTTTACGCCCAGAACCTTTGGATGGGGCAGTATAGAAATGTAGTAATAATAATAATAATAATAAAGTAGTTGAGAAGAAAGAAAAACAAGTGAAAATAATCAACATAGCAATACCAGGAGATACAGTAGCAGAATAGAAGAAAAGGAAATAGAAAAAATCACCAAATACAAAGATCTTTGCTGGGAACAGCCTATATTCTGCGTCGATATCTATAACAACTGACAATAAAATCCAGCCATCCCAGGTCCTTGGGAATGACTCGATGTCTGGATAAAACAAACCAGTCAATAACACCTGTCTGACGGTGTACACAAGAAATAATAAAAATACCACCTATATTCAAGGAAAATTAGAGAAGTCCTGGAAATAATAAAGCAGCACATAACAGCAGTGTCAAAGAAGATTAGCAGATATGAAGCCAGAACTACACAACACAGGCAGAATCTCCAATTCCAGTCGAATCAGAGACGTTTCTACCAAAGCATAGAAGGATGAAATACAAAGATCTACAAATTGAAATTGAAAGGCTGTGGCAGAAAAGGACCAAAATAATCCCAGTGGTAATTGGTGCCGTGGGTGCAGTTCCAAAAGACCGTGAAGAGCACATCAACACCATAGGAGCCACAGAAATCACCATCAGCCAATTACAAAAAGCAGCTTTACTGGGAACAGCCTATATTCTGCGACGATATCTATAACAACTGACAATAAAATTCAGCCATCCCAGGTCCTTGGGAAGGACTCGATGTCTGGATAAAACAAACCAGTCAATAACACCTGTCTGACTGTGTAAACAAGAAATAATAATAATAATAATAATAGCAGCAGCAGCAATGGAGTTAGGACTAGACAAGTGTGCTGCATTAATAATGAACAGAAGGAATAGAACTACCAAATGGGAGCAACATCAAGAACCTGGAAGAGAAAGAACATTAAAAATACTTGGGCATACTCCAGGCTGATAACATTGCACATGCTGAAGTTAAAAGAAAAATTGGAAGTGAATACATCAGGAGAGTTAGAAAAATCCTAACGTCCAAACTCAATGGTGGGAACACCATACATGCCATAAACACCTGGGCTATACCTGTTATCAGATACACTGCAGGAATAATAGACTGGACCCAGGCAGAGCTAGAGATGCTAGATCATAAGACGAGGAAAATAATGACCATCAATCATGCTCTGCACCCCCGCAGTGATGTAGATGGGCTATACCTCCCTCGCAGCTCAGGTGGAAAAGTAATGCTGCAAGTCCATCAAACAGTAGAGGAGCAGAAAAGAGGTCTTGAAGAATATATAAGGGACAATGAAGAAGATGCACTTCAAATGGTCAACAATGCGAAACTATTCAACACCAATGAAACAAAACAGGCCTACAAGAAAGAACAAGTCAAGAACCGAGCAGAACAATAGAAAAATAAGCCCCTGCATGGTCAATATTTGCACAATATAAGTGGAAAATCAGACATCACCAAGACCTGGCAATGGCTTAAGAATGGCAACTTGAAGAAAGAAACAGAGGGTTTAATACTGGCTGCACAAGAACAGGCACTAAGAACAAATGCAATAAGAGCAAAAGTAAAAAAAATCAACAACAAACAGCAAGTGCTACCTTTGTAAAGAAGCAGATGAAACCGTGGACCACCTAATCAGCTGTTATAAAAAATCGCACAGACTGACTACAAACAAAGGCATGTCAAGGTAGCAGGGATGATACACTGGAACATCTGCAAAAAATACAAGCTACCTGTAGCCAAACATTGGTGGGACCATAAAATTGAAAAAGTTGCAGGAAATGAGGATGCAAAAATATTATGGGACTTGCGACTACAAACATACAAACATCTGCCACACAATACACCAGATATAACTGTAGCTGAGAAGAAAGAAAATCGACATAGCAATACCAGGGGATAGCAGAATAGAAGAAAAAGAAATAGAAAAAATCACAAAATACAAACATTACCAATTGAAATTGAAAGGCTGTGGCAGAAAAAGACCAAAATAATCCCAGTGGTCATTGGCGCCCTGGGTGCAGTTCCAAAAGACCTTGAAGAGCACCTCAACACCATAGGGGCCACAGAAATCACCATCAGCCAATTACAAAAAGCAGCTTTACTGGGAACAGCCTATATTCTGCGACGATATCTATAACAACAGCAACAACATTGATAATTAAATTCAGCCATGCCAGGTCCTTGGGAAGGACTTGATGTCTGGATAAAACAAACCAGTCAATAACACCTGTCTGACTGTGCAAACAAGAAATAATAATAATAAATTGTTAACAACAGCAACAACAACAACAACAACAACAAGAACTCTCTCATTCTCACTCCTCACCCACCCTCCCTCCCTGCAGCCACCACCACCGTGCCCCTCCCTCCCTCCTGCAGCATCATTCTTTACAGGGCAAAACGGGAAACTTTTTTTATTTTATTTTTACATTTTTATACCGCCTTTCGTTAAAAGAAAACCCCAAGGCGGTTTACAAAAATTAAAGCATACAATAAAAGCAGTAAAAACATCAAGCTAAAAACATACATAAAAACAAGACAGCAGATAAAAAACACACAAGAACAGCAGTAAAAAATTATTATGTAAAAGCCTGGGTAAAAAGCCAAGTCTTTAAAAGCTTTACCCTTGTCCTCCCTCCTCACAGTTACCGTGCAGTGGTGTGTTTTTGGTTTTTTTTAAAAGGTAAAAGGGCAGGGGGACTTTCTCTTCACTTGCCCCCTCACTGCAGCCACCGCTGCCCCCAGAGAGGGGTGGCAAAATTTGAGGAGAGGGAAAATTTGCCACTCCTCAAATTTTGCCAGCATATGCAAATGCCCACTCCGCCTCTCCCTTAACTCACCACTGGTTGTAAGGATGGAGCCTGTTCTTCTGCCTACCTGCAGCTTGCAGTCTTTTTCCCAACCTGTCCTGGTCTAGGACATTCTACAAGTTGTTGCCGTATTATATCTGGGACAGTGCTGACACTCCCATGCTTGCTACTGCTTTCTGCCTCTTTTGGTGCCAGGTTCCCCCTGGGTTCACGCTGTAAGTAGCTGCCCTGTGATAGGTAGGGTGCTTACCTGTCAAGTCTCATCCTTGCCTGCTGCTTCTGTGTCCCAACACTGCTATTCATTTCAGTGACTAGTGAAGAGATACTGGTGACCCTTGTGCTCACACACTGCTGTCCACTTCAATATGAAAAAGAGCAACTGTGCTTGCACACTCCTGCTCCTGCCAGCTTCACTGAGGGAGTGAGAAGGAAAGACTGGCCATTGTGAGCACCTGCTGATGCTGCCTGCTTGAAGGAGAGAGCCTGGACATTATAATTCACGCTGCTGCTGCCTGTTTGAGGGAGAGAGACCAGTCACTGTGACCTTATGTTGTTGTTTGTCTGAAGGAGCCAGACTAGCCATTGTGACCTCAGACTCATGGTGCTTGCCTAAGGAGAGAGGCTGGCCTTTGTGGCCACAGGCTGAATCTGCTTGCCTGGCCATTGTGGTCTTGTGCCATGATAGTTTCATGCTGATGAAGAAAAGAGTCAGTAGCCTCCATGCCCATACACTGCTGGCTGCTTATATTGCAAAAGTGATCTTTACATCCTAGATCAGACTTCTTAATGTTCCTTCCTATGCTCCCATCCTCTTAAATGCAAGTTTCACTTCTTCTCAGGTGGGTGGCAGTGGGGTGGTATGGTTTTTCACTATAATTTTTATTATTTTATTCATTTATTTAACATATTTTTATACCATCCAAAACTTATGTCTCTGGGCGGTCTTAAGAAATTGGATGATTGTCCTCTGCCTTCTACCGGCTGTTAGCAATAGGTGTCTCTGGGTTCAGTCCATATGCTGCTTGCCAGACATTTTTCTAAATAATAGGAACCATTGAAGAGTTAGCAGTCACCATCTGGTATGAGAAAGGCTGCATCTGAGAGCATTTTCATTCAGAACAATGAATAAAGAAAATGTGAAACCGAAAATAAAAATCCAAACTAAAATGAAAATACTAGGTTTAGGGTGCATATTCCTAGTACAGAAAAGGGAAACTGAAAAGAACAGAAAAGGGAAACTGAAATAAAAGGCAAGAGGTGGAGCATCCTAAGAAGTCAAAGCTTTTAAAAAATTAACAATTAGAGAATGGGACATGGTAGAGGTTTACAAAATGTCTAGTACGTAAATTCTGCAGGCATAGAGATAGTGTTGGCTGGCTGCCACTTAAATGGTCCAGCTCCCACAGTCTAAAGATTGTTAAAACAGGTGGGTCAGCTTGAAATTCCCACATGCCTCCAATCTGTCTCATGTGTGGCTTCTCCATATGAGACATGTCTACTAACTGGGCAAAGAGCGAAGCACCTTTTGAACATGGTGATTCTTTTTACTTAGCAGGGGGAGAGCAACTAGCCCTATTCATCCCTTAGCACAGTACCTCTAGTGACTGTTGCTGGTGTCTTTTTTTTTTTCTCCCCCTCTTCAGATTGTGAGCCCTTTGGACAGGGATCCACCTTGTTCATTTATTCATCATTTCTCTATGTAAAACACTTTGGAAACTTTTATTTAAAAGCGATATATAAATATTTGTTATTGTTGCTCTCCTATTTTCAGACTTCTGTTTCTGGCTCCCACTGTAAATTCTGTTTCCCCCAAATTTGAGACTGGATTAAAGCATGTGAAAACTCAGTTCCCACACTCTTCCAAAACAAATAACTATGTTCTCATCTGCAGCCCCTGTTTATTGCATTCACAGATTGCATGTTTAGGTACACACCTTTAAAAAACCATGAGGGGTACACCTTTTAAACATGTGTTATAAGGCTCTACCTGTTAGCTTGAAGACTGCTGGGATAGTAGATTGGGTCTCTCTCAGCCCTATCTTGGAGAAGCCAAGGAGGGAACTTGAAACCTTCTGCTCTTCCCAGAGCGGTGGCTCCATCCCCTCAGGGGAATATCTTACAGTGCTCACACATCAAGTCTCCCATTCATATGCAACCAGGGCAGACCCTGCTTAGCTATGGGGACAAGTCATGCTTGCTACCACAAGACCAGCTCTCCTCTGTTGTTGTTGTTGTTGTTGTTTGAATACCCTTTCTCCACATTGCATTTGCTCATCAGTCCTCCAACAGGTTACAGCAGCTACAGTATTAGCTGCAATTCACAGCCATATACTGCTGAGAAGATTTATCTTCATAAAGGAGATTACAATTAGAGAATATCAGCCTGGCAAGCAGTCCTATCTATTTCTTAGACATCTCTCAGTTAAGGAAGCCTAGGTTGAAGGCAATATTACAGACATATAGGATATTTCATTTGTCAGAAATATTACAAATTCCAAAGCAACAAAAAGATCTACCTTTATAGTTTCTTTCAGCAGCCATTTAAGTAGTCGGCTTAAGGCTGGTTCATATGAAATCAATTAACAATTTTTCACAGTTAGCGTTCTGCTACCTGCTGCATTTATTTTTGATGATTAAGATATTCCTGCAGTGAGATGTGGTTCTGTGGATTGGAGCTTCGGGCTTTAAGTAAAAGGTATCTAAAGAGATATCTTTATTCTTGGGGGGAAAGCTGAAGTAGAAACTTAAGAACATGTTAGGAGACAAAGCTGGAAGTGGGGAGAAAGAGCCCATTGCTATTGATTTCCACCCTCCTGTAGGATACCAAGTTCCTCTGCACTCACCACAGAAGGTAGGCTGTATCTCTTCATATGTGGATGTACCATTTCCCCATGTCCTTGTTTCTGTGGAGAACCAACTAGAAAAGATTAGTGCTGGGCAACTTGTTTCAGCACCAGTAGGTGTGTGTGTGTGTTGTGTGACCAGAAGGACATAACCAGAGGGCCTTGTCCCTTTGGTGAGTCACTTTGGTGAGGAGCATGGCTGAGGCCTGGAATTATGGCCGAACTGTGTCTCATCAATGGCTTGGAATTCACAACACAGCTGCTGTTACTAAGATAATAATAGTAATTTTGATGAAAGACAAAGACATATGAATGTGCTGGTAGCTTGTTCTTGGTTTGGTTTGGTTTTTTAAGTGAACTCAATAGTACGTTCTATAATATTTTAACTGCTGTTTTATTAGAAGATTTAAGAAATTAACTAATGGATTATTTAATTGTTGAATTTTGTGGGAACCAAATGGTGAATTAAATGATGATTTAACTAATGATTTACCTAATAATTTAAATTGTTCTTTGATTTATTTGATGATTTGAGCTAACTAGTATATAAATTGATATATTAACTGATGGTATGCTAAGTTTAATAGTTGTGAAAAGAAACTATTGTCAACGCACAGAATATGATATCTGTTGATTATGGTCATACAGAGATGTTGTTCTTGATCTGTGGTGGGTTCTTACAACCCACACAAGGCTGCCTGTCCAAGAACTGGGGGATTGGTGCGGCATGCATGGAGATGTTCACTGAAGTCAGGTTGGTACTACACCAACCTGACATTTAACCAGAATCAGTAATCGAAGATCAATACCATATTACCAGCCTCAGTTAAATATTGAGTTGGTGTGATCAATACCATATTTTATCAATACCCATTGATAAAAATTTCCCAGTGATTATGATCAGAAATCGGGAGTGTGCACAGCATGCAAATCTCTCAGTTCCCTGTCAGACAAGCTCATGTGGGTTGTGAGAACCTACCCTAAATCTTGAAGAGGAGGGCGTCAAGTAAACATTAAGATTTACATAGGGGGAAAGTCTCATTTAGAAAAAGAAGGTGGAACAGAACTTGGGGCAGAATGAACCCATGGAATAATAGAGGAACAATGAAAGGGAAATCAAGTAGGGATGTGCAAAAGTTCAGTTTGTGTGACTCAGCCTTGAACCGAAATGGGTCTGGTTCCATTCAGGTCTGAACCAAAATGATTGGGCTGGTTTAGGCCCAGGTTGGAGCCCTACCAGCAATGGAGAATCTGGTGAGGATTCCCCTGTAAAGGGGTAAAGAGGAAGAGAGAGTGGGGGGCTTCTAACAGTGTTTTAAAATGCAATGAAAATTATCAGAAATGACTCAGTGTGCCAGCGACAGTGGTGCCAGCTGCAGTAGCTGCAAGGAGGGTGGTGGTGGCTCCTCCAACCCCCGCCAGCCTCTCCCTGTGTCCAGGGCTGGCTCAGGCCTGATTTGGGACCAGTTTGGGCCTCCTTCAGCCCATTTTGTGCCTCTGTGCATGTGTGGAGGCTATTTATTTGACCTCCATGCATGGACGTTGTCCATTTGCATGTCTTGGGTCACACAGCCAGAACTGAGCCCAAGCTGACCATGGACCCAGGGTTGAGGGGAGGCTGGCAGGAGTCAGGGAGCCACCACCACTGCCGGTGCTGCCAGCCCACTTAATGAGTAGCTTCCAATAATTTTTACTGCTTTAAAAAACATTTTTAGAAGTCAGTAAAAGGAGAATCCTCGCCAGATTCCCCTTTGCTGGTGTGTCTCCAAACCGGGCCTGAACTGGTTTGAATTTGAATCAAATGTGTCCCAGTCCGGGGTGGGGGGTGGGGACCCAACCAGTCCAGCCCAGTTCAAATCCAGCTTGGATTCGAACTGAGTCAGGAAAACCAGTTTTGTGAATATCTCTGAAATGTCTATTGACTATTGCAATGCACTCTTCATGGGGCTGCCTTTGTACATAGTTCAGCAACTTCAGTTAGTTCAAAATGCGGAAGCCACTGGTCTCTGGAGTTACTCAGAAATACCATATTATGCCTTTTTAAAAACAATTGCACTGGCTGCTGTTATGTTTCTGGACAAATATAAAGTGCTGCTTATTAACTTTAAAGCCCTGAACGGCTTAGGTCAGGATTACCTTAGAGAGTGCCTTCTTCTATATGATCCCCACTGCACGTTGAGGTCTTCTGGAGAGGTATATCTCCAGTTACCATCAGTACGTCTGCTGGTGACTCGGAACCGGGCTTTCTCTGCAGCTGCTCCAGGGCTGTGGAATGCACTCCCAGCAGCAATTTGTAAGTTTGGGCTCATTGTTGGCCTTTAATTGTTTGACCTGGCCTTCCAAGATTTTTTAATTGTTCTTAAATGTTTTTTAACTGGTTTTAAACTATTTTAAAACTTGTTTTTATATCGTTTCAAGTAGATAGTTAAGTGGTTATTTGTTTGTTGTTTTTGATTGGTGTACACCACCCAGAGCCTTTGGATGGAGAGGGCGGTATAGAAATGTAATGAATAAATAAATATAGTCAAGTCAAGTCAAGTTTTATTTACGGTCTTAGACCAAACAATCCATACATGCAAAAGGCAAAACAAATTTATAAGAAACTCTATAGGTTCTCATTATACATCTTAAGAGCAATGTAACAAAATTTGGCTACAGAGTTAAAATTTAAAACATCCTCATCAGAGAGTAGAAATTTAACAAGTTGTTCAGCAGATTGATCTGGCTGTTTACAGACCAGAGGTAAAATTAAGTGCTCCCTTGATTGCCTATGTATTTTACAGGATAATAGAATATGCTCAATGGATTCTATTTCCCCACTGCCACATCTACAGTAGCGTTCTTCCAGGGGAACACCATTGTATCTCCCGACTAATAATGCAGAGGGAAAAGAATTTGTTCTTGCCCTTGTAAATGCCCACCAGAATTTGCTGAGTGTAATATGGGATAAATAGTTTGCTGGTGAAAGATCCCATCTAGTTCTTACTCCTTTAGAGAATTCTGTTAAAGAGGCCCGGTTATTTTGCAATTCAATATCTGTCAAATACTGTTTTACTATTCTTTTAGCATTTGCCAAGTCTAACTCCAGCAATTGTTCAGGGTCTATTCCTAGAGCAGCAAGCTTTTTACTAACTACAGTGCACCACTGCGGTTGTGGAATTAACAATAAAAACTGAGGAATTAGGCCCAACGGACATAGGTGGACTCTCAACCAAAAATAAATGATTAAAAGCCAGGCACGAGATTCGATCTTTATGAGGCCGGCCTCCATGCGCAGTGTTACATTTGAGGTGCAACTTGTAGTCCCAAAGATAGCTCTCAAAAAGCCGGATTGAATTCTTTCTAGCATGTCAAAGTTCGCATAAGGTCCCAGTTGGATCCTGTATAAGAGCTGAGGGATAACCTTTGCTGAATACAGTTTTAAAGCTGCAGGAATGAAACCTGCTCCCTGCGTTCTGAAAAATCTGTTAATTGCCACCACACTGCATTTTGCTGAGTCAGCTACCATTCTCATGTGTGCCGCTTTCCCAGCGTTTTGCTGAAAAACCACCCCAAGATATTTTATTTGATTGACCTGTTCTAATTTCTGCCCATCCAAGGTCCATGTAAATTTCCTTGGATTATTTTTAAAGCACATAATTTTAGATTTGTTATGGTTGATCTTCAAGTGTTTCTCTTGGCAATATGATGATAGAACATCTAAAGCTCTTTTGAGCCCAACCCTGGTTTGAGATAAAATGACTGTGTCATCCACATACATCAGGATTGGGATCTTTTTGTTGGCTAATTTAGGTGCGTGGATATCAACATTTTGCAGCCGTTTAATCAGGTTGTTGATATAAAGATTAAATAAATAAGGGGCCAACACACACCCTTGCCGCACACCTTTCTCAGTTGGAATTGGATTGGTGAAATTGCCGGCAGTGTCTAAACATACTCTTAAAGAGGAGTTCTCATGGAGTTTAATGAGCAATAATAGAAGCCTTTGATCTATAGATGTACTAGCCAATTTGGTCCATAGTAAACTCCTTGAAATTGAGTCAAAGGCCATTTTAAGGTCCACAAAAGCGGCAAACAGGGGTTTTTTATGGACCCTAACTTGTTTGTCCACAAGTTGTTGTAGAATTAAGCAATGGTCCATAACCGATCTATTAGGTCTAAAACCTGCTTGCTCTTCGTGGATTATATGCTCCTGCTCCATCCAAGAGCAAAGTTTTACACACAGATGTTTGGCGTACAATTTACCTATTACAGTATACTCAAAAGGCTAATTGGCCTGTAGTTAAAGGGATCCTCCCTATTGCCTCTTTTATAGATCGGGACCACCATAGCTGAGCTCCACTCCTGAGGGAGTTGTGCAGTTTGATCTATATAGGTGAACAAGAGAGCTAGTGCTGGGGCCCACCAGTCTATATGCGTCTTTAATAGTTCTGGAGGGATGTAATCGTTCCCGGGTGCTTTTCCAACCTTCAGCTGCATAATTAATTGTTCCACCTCATAGGTGGAGACCGTAGGCCAGGAAGGTAAAGTATCTATATGTAGGTCAATCTGGGGTTTGAATGTGTGGTTGCTATAAATAAATATACATGCATAAATAATAAATAAAACTGAGTCCTTCCTAATTCAGAACAAGGAAAAGTGTCCAACCTTCTTTTAAAGATTTGCATTCAGCTTGTGAAATTGCTGCCTAGATTGAATTCCTCCATTGATTTAAATAGATAAGGTTAATTCTTATCTTAATTATCTTATTAGATAATTCTACATGGTCAAAAGCATTGATCACATTGAAAAAAATAGTAACACTGGAATACAAGTAATTCCTTTATTATTTTTACTAAACTTCCTATTGTTGCTGACCAAACCTCTGCCTTCCATAAATCAGCTTAAACCTAATCAGTATAATTAGTTATTACATTATTAAGTCCATTACCTTAAAAAGCAGTCAAGTTCTTATAGATCTGCTTCACACAATCCGCCAAAAGTCAGACAAAAAGTGTGGGAGATAAAGCCAGAGGTTCCCGTGTCATGTGCATCCCCTTGCACTATGTTGTCTAACCCACCCCCACCCCGCCCACAAGTCTGGATGGCAAATGGTAAACCTGATTTTTTACCGACTGAGGTTAGGGATGTACAAACAGGTTCGACTATTTGGGGCCAAACTGAACCACCCCCTATTCAGTCCGACTTGGGACCGAACACCACCAGGGGTTCAAGATTTATTTATTTATTTAAAAAAACCAATCACTTACCCCCTCCGGGGGACTTCCTCTAGTGGTGGTGGGATCTGCAGGGTGTTCCCCTCCCCTGCCAGCCTCCTTGCCACCATAACTAACCATTCGGCCAGTTCTTTAGCCCGTCCAGGCATTCCCCCTCGACATGGTGACCATTTTGGAGGCTGTCACGCCTGCACAATGGGTCTCTGTGTGGCCTGGGCTGGTTAGGGTGGCAAGGAGACTGGAGTGGGGAGGAGGAAACCCCATGGACACACATCCCTGCCACCTAGAGGAAGTCCCCCAGAGGAGGTAAGTGATTAAATTTATTTTTTAAAAAAATCATGAACCCCCCAGACTGGACCAAACAGCGGGGTTCAAGGGGGTGCCAGACCAAACTGTCCTGATCTGGTTCAAGTCTGGTTCAGACTCGAACCAAATCGGGTCAGCCAGTTTCGTGCACACGCCTAACTGAGGTTCATAACCAAGGGCTAAAGTTAGCAGGACAAGATCAGTAAAAAGTCAGGTTGGCCAATTGCCAACTATATTTGGGTCGGGTTCAGATGACATGCTGCATGAGAGTGCTTGTGCTGTGGGAAGCACCACTTTCCTCTCCCAACATCTTACTGACTTCCAGCAGGTCATGTGAAGTCACCCATTGTCTCTGTTTAGAAGGGATGTTCACCTATAAGACTTGCCCATAGTCAACTTTCCCTCTTTTGGTATTAAAATAATTTTTGCTTCATTCCAGGAATTAGAGGTACAATAATAAAATGTCCAACACTGGTACAAATAAACCTCACATGTTTGATAAAGTTCAGTGGTAAAGCCATACAAATCAGCTAATTAGTTCAGATACTTAGGTATCTTTGTCCCATTAAAATTTGTCCCATTAGTCATTCATAGGGATGTGCAAAAAATTTCGGGCACAGAACGATCTGTGCCCGAAATGAACAATTTCTGGTAATTTGGAGCTGAACCAAATCACCCCAGATGTCTCCCGATATTTTTCAGGCACGAGCCAAATCACCTGAATTTCGGACCCAAAAAATTCTGGTGATTCAGTTCATGGTTGATTTTTGGAGATTTTTTGAAGTTTTAGTGACTTTGGGGCAGTTCGGGCGCATAGCATGGGATCTGGGCAAAAGGAGTGGGGTGGGGTGGTAGTGCCTAATGGGTGCAGGCTACCACCCCAATTTCAGGGGGATTGGGCAAAGAGCTGATTTTTGGTAAATTTCTGAAATTTTCATGTCTTTGGGGCAGATTGGGGCAGATTGGGGCAGAAAGTGGGGCCTGGGGCAGAATAGTGGGGTGGGATGGTAGTGCCTAATGGGTGGAGGCTACCACCCCAATTTCAGGGGATTTGGACAAAGGAGTGATTTTTTGAGAATTTTTGAAGTTTTAGTGACTTTGGGGCAGTTTGGGGACAGAAAGTGGATCTGCCCCAAAAGAGTGGGGTGGGTGGTAGTGCCTAATGGGTGGAGGCTACCACCCCAATTTCAGGGGGATTGGGCAGAGTGCTGATTTTTGGGGAATATTTGAAGTTTGGGTGTCTTTGGGGCAGATTGGGGGCAGAAAGTGGATCTGCCCCAAAGGAGTGGGGTGGGCTGGTAGATAGTGCCTAATGGGTGGAGGCTACCACCCATCCCCAATTTAAGAGTGATTGGGCAGAGGGGTGAATTTTGGTGAATTTATTTTTATGAGGTTTGTCTTCATAAGGTGAAGTGTGCTAAATTGATTACTTCCTCATATTATTCATAGTAATTGAGGTGTGAAAAAGTGAAAGTGGGGTCATGAGAGTTGTTTAATTGAAAAAAATCTCATTTGCTATGATAGAATGAGAATTCACACCTCAGAAAAAACTTTATTCCACCCCATTGCTTTTGCCCAGATCCCATGCTATGCCCCCAAACTGCCCCAAAGTCACTAGAACTTCAAAAATTCACCAAAAATCAGGACTTTGCCCAATCCCCCTGAAATTGGGGTGATACTCTACCCATTGGGCACTACCACCCCACCCCAAGATTTTGCCCCTGGGCCCCTTTTTACCCCCCTGAATTGATTCAGATTCAGATTCAGATTAAATCTGAATCCGAACCAAATCAAGGGTGATTCGGGTGACCCAGATTCGGGCACAAAACAGAACAGGGGTGATTCGGTTCGGGTCCGAGCCGAATCACCCAAAAACCCGAATTGCACACCCCTAGTCATTCATTCATTCATTCATTCAGTTTCTATACCTTCTACAGTTCTATACCCTTCCAAAGATGGCTCAGGGCAGTTTACACAGAAAAATAATAAATAAATAAATAAATAAATAAATAAGATGGATCCCTGTCCCCAGAGGGCTCACAATCTAAAAAGAAACATAAGATAGACACCAGCAACAGTCACTGGAGGTAATGTGCTGGGGATGGATAGGGCCAGTTACTTTCCCCCTGCTAAATAAAGAGAATCACCACATTTAAAAGGTACCTCTTTGCCAAGTTAGCAGGGGATTTAAATTGCTGTGGAGTGATCATACAGAAAACTACAGAAGATTTAGAGTGGTGGAGTCAATTAGAATAGTCCTGCTTTGTCATCATCACTACAGATAAGATATCCATGATACCCTTATTTCTGTTCATGATAATCACCTTTGTTGGTGAATTATGAGAGTTTCAGATGTGACATAAAATGTAGAATAATTTCATATGGGCAAGCAAATACTGCACAGTCTAGCATTTCCTATCCTCTTCTCATTACAAAGACATTCTATCTACTTCACTGGCTAGGTTTTTCTCTCTTTCAGAATAAGACCAGGTGTGTGTGTGCATATTAATCTTTACTGTCTTGAACAAGGATTAATACTCACGCAGACACATATGCTGCTCTGCTTTGAGTAAATAGAGATAGGTATTGACTTGCTTAGTCAAAAGTGTCAATTATTGTCATGTATTGAAATGCTGCAACCAATGTAAGAACACGTCAAGTCTAGATATCTCACAGTTAGCTTCAGTTATAAAATATGATGACTGATATCCAGACTAATGAAGTGTACACGCACTTAATGCTGCATGCATGCCACAGGGGAGAGGTAATTTTCAGTGATATTCCCTCTGAAGTAAACTGTGACGCCTGAAAATATGTCCCTGGGAACTGTGTGATCCTCGGAGACATATTTTTGGGAGTCACAATTGGCTTCAGAGGAAAGGGGAGATCAACAAAAATTGTCCCTCCCCTGCAGAATACACTCAGCATTGCTGCACATACACTTTGCTAGTCTTTATGTAGTAGTATGTTTATTGTGGTCACAGATTAGTCTTTATTTCAGCCAATAAATTTAACTGGGAAGGTAAATTTGAAGATATTTCTTAGTGGTAAGAAGATAATTGTTGGACCCTAACAACCACAAGAGGACTCAAATAATGAGGCTTCCTCCACAATTCCTGCTGTAATTCCCTATGTCCCTCCAAAGCTAGTTGTGAAGATCAGGGGACTGTAAGGCTCAATGTGAGGTATTCTATGAGAGACTGCCCCTAGAAGTGGAATAAGTGGAAAATCAGAATCCCAAGCCACATGCATAAATTGATACAGGGCAGCTTTGTCACTCACTACAAGGTCAGATTGGAAACACAAGACTTGGATCTCACCATGATTCTAATATTTCCAGGTTTGGCATTTTCTTTAGATAAATTTCACTCATGGGCTATTATGTAATCTTGTACCTTGGGAAGAATGGAAGAAGAACAGAACTAGGATGAAAGGAATGTTGTCTACACTGATTAGAACCTAAATAAAAGGCATATAAATATCTATTGACCAGGGATATGGAAATTTGCACAGCAGATGAGATCGGATGTAAATGAGATCTGAGCCAATTTTCACTGTGTTCTTCATCGGGAGATGCACAATACGAAGTGATTTATTGCTGGAATACAACTCTGGTGAGACTAAACAAGATTTTTCACATTAACATTTGAATGCTAGAAGTGAATTGATGACAATGCAGATTTGATACTTTTATGGTGGGGTTGTTATGACATTCAATCCATTTGGTCTCAAGTAATTGAGGTAATTTCTCAAATTACTAGTATAAGATTACAGTTTGATTTGGTGACTCTTGGACTAGTTGGATGCAGATTTACAAAAAGGAGTAGTGAAATTTCTTTTAATAAGCTTTCTGGTAGCAGCTAAGATTGTGTTAGCATAGAGTACATGGTGAACACACTGGTGGGATTGGGACAAGCATTGAGGGCCCAAAAGACTGAGCTTAGGCCTGTATCTGGGATGGCTGTTTTGCAAGAAACTGGAGTGTGAACTTTGGTTCTGCTGAGCCAAAGTAACTGAAGGAATTGTTTATTTTATAGCCAAGGCCCGACCAGAGGGGAAGACTCGCCCCTCCCCTTGAAGTTTGTTTGTGCATTGTGCTATGCCAAGGGTAATCAAGGGAACCAGCTTGAAACTTGCTAAGAGTAATCATATTTAGAATGTCTTAGGAAACAACATGTAGATATTAGGGGTGTGCAATTCAGATTTTTGGTGTTTCAGCTCGGACCCAAGCCGAAACACCCCCGTTTTGTTCTGTGGCCAAATATGGCCCTCCCGAATCACCCCCCGATTCGGTTCAGACCTGAATTTATTCGGGTCTGAATCTGAATCAATTCAGGGCAAAAAGTGGGTCCAAGGGGCAAAATAGTGGGGGGAGTGGTAGTGCCCAATGGGTGGAGGCTACCACCCAAATTTCAGGGGGATTGGTCAAAGGGCTGATTTTTGGTGAATTTTTGAAGTTTTAGTGTCTTTGGGGCAGATAGGGGGCATAACGTGGGATCTTGGTGAAAAGAGTGGGGTTGAGTGGTAGTGCCTAATGGGTGGAGGTTACCACCCCAATTTCAGAGGGATTGGGCAAAGGGCTGATTTTTTGTGAATTTCTGAAGTTTACACATCTTTAAGGTTTCCCCCCATGAAGGGTGTATTGCTTCATGTCGGGGGGAAAGGGGTGTCCTAGTGCCAGGTGGGGTTGGTGGTAGTGCCGGGTAGGGGCAAGGAAGCTACCTGAAATTTTTCAAAGGATTTGGGCAGAGGGCTGATTTTTGGCGAATTGTTGAAGTTCACGCGTCTTCAAGGATTTTCCTCATAAGTTATAATGGAGCTTTCATCAGCCCCATAAGTGCACTTGCAGGGTGCTGGGGTGGCCCAGAGAGAGTGGTGGTGTAGTGCACATAGGGTTCCAACCACCCCCATGGGTTTCTAACCCATGGGGTACAGGGTTCTGTTGTTTCAGAGGTTTTCTGAGTATGGATTCTATGAGAGCAAATTAGAGTGGATTCATGGTGTCTCATTGAAAATTTCATTTGCTATCATAGAATCCACACTCAGAAAACCTCAGAAACAACAGAACCCTGTACCCCATGGGTTAGCAACCCATGGGGGTGGTTGGCACCCTATGTGCACTACACCACCACTCGCTCTGGGCCACCCCAGCACCCCCTAAGTGCACTTATGGGGCTGATGAAAGCTCCATTATAACTTATTATGAGGAAAAACCTTAAAGATGCGAAAACTTCAACAATTAACCAAAAATCAGCCCTCTGCCCAAATCCTTTGAAAAAATTCAGGTAGCTTCCTTGCCCCAACCTGGCACTACCACCAACCCCACCCCACTCTAGGACACCCATTTTCCCCCGACATGAAGCGATACACCCTTCACGGGGAAAACCTTAAAGACGCGTAAAATTCAGAAATTCACCAAAAATCATCCCTCTGCCCAATCACTCTGCATTTGGGGTGGTAGCCTTCACCCATTAGGCACTACCACCCCACCCCATCCGTTCGGCACAGATCCCACGTTATGCCCCTATCTGCCCCCAAAACACTAAAACTTCAGAAATTCACCAAAAATCAGCCCTTTGCCCAATCCCTCTGCAATTGGGGTGGTAACCTCCACTCATTAGGCACTACCACCCCACCCCACTATTTTGCCCCTGGCACCAGAAATTCAAGCAGACGTCACATCCAACCCTTTTGCATTGAAGTCAATGGGATGCAAAAAGGCGCGAAATTCAAATAGACGTCATAGCTCAAAACGGGGGGTGGGGGAGAGAAGGCAAAAAATGGAGGTCCGAATCACCCGAATTTTTGGGCCCGAAATTCGGGTGATTCGGCTCGTGCCTGAAATTTCTCGGATCTTTTCGTGGGTGATTCGGTTCGGCCCCGAATCACCCGAAATTCGCTGTTTCGGGCACAGATCGTTCTGTGCTCAAAACGTTTTGCACATCCCTAGTAGATATCAGTACCTACATATTTTAGGGGTATACCATATTCACACAATTAGTTGCTGAAATTATTTGCATGCTTTCTCTTAACATATTTCTTGGAACTGAAGGGCACCATCTCTCCTTCTAGACAACCACAAACCTGTCAATCTGGACAGAAACAGGAATGTTTTGAGAACACCAAAAGGGAAACAGCCCCATCTGAGTGAGTAAACAAGTGCTGAAAACGGACCCCAAGAACAGTAGACTCCTAGACCAAGTATGGTGAAAGTCCGTGAAGGGGAACCAAAGTTGCTGATATCAGATTGGGGACACAGGACACGATATGACTGGTTTTGATATGAAATATGAATCACAGGCCGGGAGGAAGGTATAAAGAGGGGCACACCCTCACACGAGGGGAGGGGAGGCATGGTCTCACTCTTGGGAGGGGTAGCATGTAGCCCTTAACGTGTGTCTAGCAGATTGCTTGAATTGCCCCAGTCTCTAAGATTAGAGGGAATTCCATTCCTGCATATTCGATTGCCCTGCAAGGCCACCTGGACAGGTGGAAGCCTCCCTGCGCACTCAAGACCTTCATTCCTAAAACCAATGCTAGCCTACGGACACAGTAATTATACTGCAGTGCAGATGTGCCTTCAGTCCAGTATCTTCTAAACTAACATCCCAGCCCAATCCCCCCTTGTCCTATGGATCCCTTTCCCTCCCCTTCTGCTTCCCGGAAAAGTCTCTCTTTCTCCTTAAGCTTGACAGCTGTCAGTAAGACAGCGTATCTGCTTCAGTCCGTCTTTCCCTGCCCCTCCTCTCTCTCTCTCTCTCTCTCTCTCTCTCTCTCTCTCTCTCTCTCTCTCTCTCTCTCTGCTGTCAGTCTGTTCACTCTGGACTGCTGGCCTGAAGCCAGAATGAGCATCTCCTCCCTCCTCTGTGTTTCCTTCTCCTCCATTTCCCACCCCCCTCCTCTTTCTCACACCTGGATTTTGCCCTCTTCTCTCTCCCCTCCCTCTCTTTGCTTAAAACTGAAACTGTTTAATGTTGTGTCTTAGCTAAGGAACAGCAGCAACATATCACACACACACACACACACACACACACACACGGTTCACTGCTAGTGAGAGAGAAAATGCTTTCTACTGCTATTCATTTCTAGTGAGGGGAAATGATTTTTAACTGTTGCTGAAGACAATACACTATGTTGGGGAGGAAAACAAATTGATTGATTTTGCTTGCGTGCTTAATTGCTTAGATGTGACAATTTGCCTTAATAAAACTTATAAAACTACAGTTATTGTAACGTCTCTTCTCCTCCTCGCTCCTGATTGCTCCGTGACCTCAGAACCAAACCAGGGGTAGCTTCTGTTAGCTAAGTTGGGAGGGGCTGTGTGCTCCCTCTCTCTCTGGCAGGGAGGGCATTGCAGCTTGCACACAACACTTTGCAGCTGCACATCAACTCCAGAAGTCACAGAATGGTTCATTAAAGGCCCAGGTACTGCTGAAATGGACAGACTATCAGATTCCTAACAAGAATGGTTCAACAGCTCCAACATATCTAGGTCTCTTAATTTCCAATGGGAACAAGAATTGTAATAATGAAAGGTGAGATGGCAATTCCGTTTTTGCAATATAGTTAAGAGGGTTGTTTGTTTGTTTGTTTGTTTGTTTGTTTTAAAAGACTGTAAGAATTGCTCTGCTGGATCTGACCAGGCTCATCCTCCCTAAAGTAAAATGAGCAAAGGTGCAGGCCCCATCCTGCCTCATCCTCAATATCAGGTGGAAGGATTTAATCCCACAAAAGTCTAGCATTCAAACAACTGATCCACATGTTCCTCAAAAAGGAAAGTGGATGGGGATGATGACAGAAACATACTTTCAGTAAACCTACAGAGAGGTTTTGTAAAATAAACATACATATATACCTTGTTACTCATGGGGGTTCCGTTCCTTGCCTAATACAATGGGTAATGAAACTGTGAATAATGAGAAATTGTGCCTATGGAAAACAGGAGGTTACGTTCCTGGATTTTTAAGAAGATTAAAAAAAAGTGGGAAAGTGGTGAAAAAACTTAAAGTAATTACTGTACCATGTTCCGTGGGAGTCTCCTTGTGCCCAGCAATGCTCCCACAAATTGCCCCCCCCCAAACTGTGAAAAATCACAGGAAAAAAACTTTTTTTCCTTCTCAGAAGAGCCACAAAATGGCTCTGTTCCTTAAAGTAGTGGCCAGAAATAACCCCCGAGGACATTTCTGGCCACCCCCTGACTTGCGGATACACAGGTCTTAACCCTTTCCATGCCACCCCCACCCCACCCCGCCCCTGCGCAAATGCAGAGGTTGGATGTCATTCACCCAACTGCGGATACACAAAACCACGGATCCGCGGATCACAAGGTTTACCTCTATACTACAATTTAGCTCACTTTGAATCTCTCTTTGTTCCACGCATTTATATTCATATCAGCAGCACTGGAACATACATCATTTACCACAGCCATTAATCTATCAGATACAGGGTGATTTTTGGTGTTGTTGTTTTTTAATGGCTAGTAGAAGTAGCATAATCAAAGATCTTTAGGAAATAAGGGCTGGGTTAATCTTTATGCTGTATATGAAATGCAATATGCCATGTTCAGTCCCAGCACAGCATCTCTCCAGTGGTTACTACTGGTGTGAATCTTTTACATTGTGAACCCTTTGGGGACAGGCCACCATCTTATTATTTTCCCCCATTTAAACTGTGTTGAGAACATTTTGTTGAAATGCAAAAATGTGCACATATGAATTCCAAGTCCCACATTTTGTTTTATGGTGTGACATTCAATCTCAATCTCTCCTTCCTCATTGGAACTCACTGGTTCTGTCTCAATCTCCCCTTCTTGATTGAATCTCTCTGGTTCTGTTTCAATATCCCTCTCTTTATTGAGTCTCTCTATGATATCATAGTCTATGATCACCTGTTAGAACATAAAAACAGCGCTGCTGAGTCAGAACCAAGGCCTATCTAAATCAGCATCCTGTTTCATACAGTGGCCCACTGTATGAATGTGTGAGCTGGCTCACACTTGAACTGGAGAAGGATGTGCGAGCCGACTTGCACTTGAACTGACCCAGTTCAGCTCGACTTCGAGCCAAAACTGCTGGTCTGGGCCAGGGTTGGTTTTTAAATTATGATTATTATTATTAACCAAAACAATTCAGACTTACCCCCACTGCGGGGCTTTGGGCAGTGCTGCCGTGGGTACCGGTAAGGGTCTCCTGAGGTTCCCCCTCCACCTGTTGGCCTCCCACAGTCTCAAATAGCCCATTTTCAGCCATTTTCAGCCTGAACTGGACTTCTCTGCACTGGCAGCAGCCATTTTGGAGGCCACCGCACATGCACACTGGTCTTCTAGTCCAGCTAGTCCAGCATCCTGTTTCCCACAGTGGTCCATCAGATGTCTCTGGGAAGACCACAAGCAAGAGATGAAGGCATGCCCCCTCTCCTGACATGGCTCCCCTGCAACTGATATTTGGAGGCCTCTTGCTTTAAAGGCTGGAGGTGGTCTATAGCCATCTGACTAGTAGCCATTGATAGACCTATCCTCCATGAATTTGTCTAAGCTCTTTTAAATTCATCAAAGCTTGTGGCCATCACCACATCTTGTGGTAGATAATTCTATAGATTAAGTATGTGTTGTGTGAAAATATACTTCCTTTCATTGGTCCTAAATTTCCTGGCCTTCTGTTTCATGGGATGACCCTGCATAATTTTATACACCTTGATCATGTCTCCCCTTGGTTGCCTCTTTTCCAAACTAAGAAGCCCCAGATGCTGTTGCTTTGCCTCATAAGGAACGTGCTCCAAGGCCCTGATCATCTTGGTTGCTCTCTTCTGTACCTTTTCCAGTTCTACAATGTCGTTCTTAAGATATGGTGACCAGAATTGTATGCAGTACTCCAGGTGTGGCCACACCATAGTTTTGTATAAGGGCATTATAATATTCACATTTTTATTTTCAATCCCCTTCCTAATGATCCCTAGCATGGAATCTACCTTTTTCACAGATGCCGCACTCTGCGTTGACACTTCCAATGAGCTGTCCACCACAACCCAAAGATCTATCTTCTGGTCAGTCACTGACAGCTCAGAAGCCATCACTGTATATATGAAGTTGGGTTCTCCCCCACAAATATGTATCACTTTAGACTTGCTCACATTGAACCACATTTGCCATTGTGTCACCCACTCATCCAGTATGGAGAGATTCTTTTGGAGGTCCTCACAATCCGTTTTGGATTTCACTACCCTAAATAGTTTGGTCTCATCTGCAAATTTGACCACTTCACTGCTTACTCCAACTTCTAGATCATTTATGAATAAGTTAAACAGCACTGGTCCCAGTGCAAATCCCTGGGGGACCCCACTTCTTACCTCCCTCCATTGTGAAACCTGTCCATTTATTCCTACCCTCTGTTTCCTGTCCTTCAACCATGACTACTAAATTTACTCAAGAACCTTTGGAAGGGAACTTTGTCAAAAGCTTTTTGGAAGTACAAGTATATTATGTCAACCAGATCACCTTTATCCACATGTTTATTGACACTCTCAAAGAAAGATTAGTGGGGCAAGAATTGTCCTTGCAGAAGCCATACTAGTTCTCCTTCAGGAAGGCCTGTTCTATATATTTAACAGTTTTGTCCTATTGCTCTTACTGCCATTTGTCCTTTTTGACTGGCTGTCATGCGTTTCTGTCTGCTTTACTCCTGATTCTCTGTCCCATTCTGGTTTATCTGAAATGATTGCATCCTCGCACCTCAGGGGATTTTGCTTTCTGAACCAGATACCATCCGGTTCCTGACAGCACTCCAGGAATCATTTTAAAAGCTGCTCTGTGACCTTTTTGGTTTTAAGCGCCATCAGTCTGTTTCCATCTTGGTTCAAGTGAAGCCCGTCCCTTTTGTACAGGCTTCGCTCTCCCCAAAATGTATCCTAGTGCGTAACAAATCTAAACCCTTGCTCCTGGCACCACCATCTCATCCAAACATTGAGATGCTGCTCCTCCTTGGTGGCCATGTGCATGGAACAAGTAGCACTTCAGAGAACACTACCCTAATGGTCCTTGACTTCAGTTTGCTACCTAGCAGTCTAAATTTGGCTTCCAGGACCTCCTAACTACATTTGCCAAGATCATTGGTGCTGACATGAACCATGACAGCTGACTCCTCTCCAGCACTGCCTAACAGCCTACCTAGATGCTGTGTGATGCAATAACCTTTGCACCAGGCAGGCAAGTCACCATGCAGTCTAAATGCGGGTCAAAAACCCATCTCTCTAAGCCCCTAATGATTGAACTGTCCACTACAGCACCACCTGGAGTTTTCTATATCAGGCGGTATAGAAATACAATAGATAGATAGATAGATAGATAGATAGATAGATAGATAGATAGATAGATAGATAGATAGATAGATACTAGGAGGCCCCTAACTCCCAGAGGAATATCCTCTGTGTGAGATGATATGAGTGCATCAACCAAGCAAGGGTCCCTTCTAAGAGAGTACTCCCCACTTCCTCAGGCTGATCTCTTCCTTCCCCTAGAACTTTATTCTTCACTAGTCATTTAGCCCGTTACATTAACGGGTGCTAGAAGAGTTGTGTTGAAAGTTTGCTGGGGGGGATACTCGGCCTTCCTTTGGCGAGAGGTGGCGTCTGCAGCTGCAACGGCTGTGGCAGCCGCAGCCCGTCCCCGCTCCCGGTCCCCCCGGAGAACGCGGCTGCCGCCAGACTCCTCCCCTTGCTCGGCGGCGGCTGTGGGAGGGGGAGGGGGACGCCGGCGGCTGCTGTGAGGCGGAGTCCGCGCCTCTTCCCTCTCTGGCTGTGGTGGCTGCTGCGGCGGCTCTTCTTCCCGGGTCCCCGGCTGCTCGGACGCCCCTGGCATCAGAGCAGCTGGCGGAGGGAGCCCCAGCGGTGACTCCCCCGCCTGGCCCTGTCAGCCCTCGCCGCTCACACTGCCTCTGTATGACAGCCCCCCTCAGAACAGTAAGCCGGGCTGGCACTCTATGGACCAATCAACACCTCGCGCGCGGGCCACGCATGCGCAGAACACCCGCAAGAGACACAGATGCAGGTACCTTAGGGTTTTATTATATAGGATGACAACAGAGGAGCTGTCAGTCTGGAGTGGTATGCCTCTATCACATCCCTGAGTGTCTTATCCACATTCCTCTCTGTCTTCCTGAGCACTTCCAGTTCAGTCACCTTCACTTTGAGAGAACAAACTTATTTCCTGAGAGCCAGGAGCTCTTTGCACCAATGCACATCCATGACTTCTGTCCCTCAGGCAGATAGTCATACACACAAAATCCCAACACATGTAATAATATGTATACTCTTTTACACCCTTCCTAGCGATATAGGAGGCCTCTGGCCAAACAAGGGATTCATTCAAGTGCTGAGAACATTGTTTTAGCTTCAAGTACCCCTTTTTAGATGAGCTCCCTTTGTCACTTAGCAGAGGTGCAATAACTAGAAGTGGCAACGTTTGATTTCAGAATTCACCTACTCATAGGCAGCATCAGAGCAGATGGAGTTAGGGTAAAACCATTCATGTCAAGGGTAGAACTATGATGGAATCTGTGAAGTCATTAATGGATCCTGGTAAAATGTAACAGGTTATGGGTGAACCCTAGCAAAGTTTCTTCACTTGCTTTTCAGGCCCCAGTACTGTATTCTTTAAACTTATAGAACTTGGTGAATTGGCTGGACCAGAAAATCCTGGCTATAACTAGCCTAGAAAGAGGGGGGGTGGAATGACTGTGCTCTCTTCACCATGAGTGATTTCTGGCAAGTTCAAGTCCCTGCTATTATGCAGATCCCTGCTATTATATCTCTCTGTTGCACTTGTATGACACTTTATGAATTCAAGCAGAATCGTGGATATTGTATTACATATGCATCAGGATTGTATGTTTGGCCCTGCCATGAGACGAGACTTAAAGAAAACACACTGCGTGAGCTTTCCAATTTGAAATTCATCTTCATTTCCTGTAAAAATGGCTTCTCTTCATGACAGGAACGATACTTCCTTAGGAAAGGGCAAACCATTTAACCCTTTAGTTTCCAGAGAGAGAAACAGAGAGAGCAGCACTATAGTCAGTTTTAGGGGGTCCATATCTTTTCCTTCAGCACCACAATAAAGACTGATTTTACTGGAGCACTAAGGTAACATGTGCAGCACATTATCTCTAAAAGTTGTTACGCCTCTCTGTGCCAGATGTTACCCGCTTTCATCAGCCAAGCCATCTCCAAAGACATAACAACATTGAGCCAAACAATTCCCAGTTGCTACACTCAACTTCCAAGCTGCAAGCTTTCACATAAAGATTCCAGGGTTACCCCAGCAACCTAGTGGGCCTAGATTTCTCCCCGTCTGCCTCATAAAATTGTTACAGATCATACCAGTACTGATCAAAATAACCCATGGAAATTATGGGAAGACAGTCTGGAAGATATAATTTTGGAAAGAGCATAGGCTTGAAAGAGTGCCTTAACAGCTGTGTGATGGATGGACAAATGAGAAGACTGTTGCAAGAGGAAGAATCATTGAAAGAAGTAGGGGCTATCCACATAACTGCATGGGTGGGCAGTTTGGAGGGCCGGGAGAAATGCAGAGTTCAGCCTGCCTTTCCCCAGATGATTGAGGGTTGCTTCTTTGGCTTGCAAGCCATGCCCCACATTATACAACAAAGGCTGGGACTCATTTTCCTGGCCTCTAGATATCCCACAGGTCACTGTGTGACAAGCACAGTGCCTTGGGAGATTCCTCCATCAGAGAGGTGTTCTAGGCATCCATCTCCATGTCTCCTCAGGTTCCATGGAGCCCGAGACACATCTTCCTGGCAACCAGGTTAAGGGAGCACCTCGGCTAAGAGCCAGGCTTGGGAGCAGGGTTAGGTTGAGTGGGATCCTGGTGCTCCATGTGGTCCCTGCCATGCCACACAAGCAGCCTAGCCCAGGCTAGGCTGCCCTAGCCTGGACTGGGTTCCTTGTGAGAACAGCCTCGTAGTCTTAGAAATGGAGATCTGAACAAGGAAGTCCTTGCTCAGCTCTCTCTTTCCCAAGGATACGTAAACTTGGGCAGGGGAAACTGTCTGGAAGAGCTAGAACTTCCCTTGGTTTTTCTTTCTTGGTGAAAATCCAGTCTTCAAACCTTTTTTGAGATTTCTCCAACATAGGTCAGAATAACCAAATTCATTATGAGGTTAGCTGGAGAAGCTCACACATCACTACTGTGTTCATAATGCATGAAGTAGATTAGGCCTTTTTTCCTCTGAGGAAGTGGTAGCTGGCAGAGAGGCCTACACTTATAAAAGGTAGAGTGAGGGAGCAGGACTGAAACAAGCAGGAATTTGTGCTAGGCAAGTGCACAGCATGTTATTCCATTACATGGTAAATACAACCTCCACATGGTGGAGTGCTAATTAAAGGAATGCTAATTAGATGTGGGATTTTTTTCCTGGAATTATTGGAGTTTAATTCAAGAGCAGTGAAGTTGCAGGCTATACCTCACACAGTCACCTTTAAGCATTCAGATCTCCAATGCAGTATCCATGTACTTCATACTTATGTAATCCTGTGTAGCCGCCTGTTGGAGCACAAGGACAGATGGGGTTTTTTTGGACATTTGAGGTTACCATAGGGTAGGGATGTGTGAGCTGGCTCAAGGTTGAACTGGTTTGCCATCAAACCAATCTGGCTTGAGGGCTTGACCTTGAGCCAAATCCCCCCCCCCAGTCAGCTTGGAGCCAGTTCGGAGGTTCTAAAGTTAAAATAATTAATAATTATTAATAATAATTAGCCCAGGAACAATCACTACAAACAAATGTTATAAAAGCAAAAATTGACAAGATCTAGAAAGGCAGTAAGTGTTGATTATGCAAGGAAGCGGATGAGACAGTTGAGCACCTTGTATGTTGTAAGAAAACCATGCAGAATGATTATAAGGAAAGACACAACAAAGTTGCTGCAATGATCCACTGGAACTTTTGTAAGAATTACAAATTGCCAGCAAGCAAGAATTGGTGGAATCATTTGATTGAGAAGGTCACAGAAAATCCTTTGGGATTTTTGAATACAAACTGATAGGCATTTGGTGCACAATATGTCTGATCTGACAGTCATGGAGAAGAATCAGGTTCTCATAATTGATATTGCAATCCCAGGGGATAGACGATGAAAAACAACTTGAGAAAATAACTAAATATAAGGACCTTCAGATTGAAACTGAGTGGCTCTGGAAAAAGAAAACAATAGTGGTGCCAATAGTTGTTGGTGCCCTTGGTGCAGTACCAAAAGAATTTGAACACCATCTCGACACTTTGGTCATCATTAAAATTACAACACATCAACTACAGAAGGGCACACTACTCAGGACAGCATGAATACTACAACGATATCTTTAATACTTCTTTAGCTATCCTAGACCTTTGGAAAGGGCCCAATAATTAAAGTACCAAATCCTGACAATAACACCTGGTAGACTGCGTGTAAATCGCATAATAATAACAAGTTGCTGGGCTGGGCGCAGACCATCTGCGCCTCTAGTGTGCTGCAGCCATTTTCTCCCTCCCCCCCACCACTGCCAGTGCTTATTTTCCATGCCGGCCAGCCCACCAGCCACACGGCCACCCACCTTCCTGCTGGCCACCTCGGCCCACTGACCTGCCACCTCCTCCCGCCTGCCAGCCAGCCGGCCCGGCACCTCCCACTGGCAGCCGCCTCTTCTCACCTGCTTGCTGGCCTGCTGCTTCCTCCCACCAGCCACCGCACTTCCTCCTGCTGGCCCGCCACCTCCTCTGGCCCACCGCTGGCTGCCTTCACTGTTTTCTTCCCCATTGCTATCCGGGTAACTGCTTGAGAACTCTCATGAGAGCTGCCACACACGGGATCAACCCTGGGTATGTCTTAGCAAATTATATATAAAGATGATAATAATAATAATAATAATAATAATAATAATAATAATAATAATAACAACAACAACAACAACAACAACAACAACAACAACAACAACAACTCTTCAGCTCCATAATAATATCATAATAACTCTTCAACTCCACTTGCATTTGTTCTTAGTGCCTGTTCTTGTGCAGCCAGTATTAAAGCCTCTGTTTCTTTCTTCAAGTTGCCATTCTTAAACCTGGCAATGGCTTAAGAATGGCAACTTGAAGAAAAAAACAGAGGGTTTAATACTGGCTGCACAAGAACAGGCACTAAGAACAAATGCAATAAGAGCAAAAGTAGAAAAATCAACAACAAACAGCAAGTGCCACCTTTATAAAGAAGCAGATGAAACAGTGGACCACCTAATCAGCTGTTGTAAAAAGATCACACAGACTGACTACAAACAAAGGTGTGACAAGGTAGCATCAATGATACACTGGAAGATCTGCAAAAAATACAAGCTACCTGTAGCCAAATATTGGTGGGACCATAAAATTGAAAAAGTTGCAGAAAATGAAGATGCAAAAAAAAATATTATGGGACTTCCAACTACAAACATACAAACATCTGCCACACAATACACCAGATATAACTGTAGTCGAGAAGAAAGAAAAACAAGTCAAAATAATCGACATAACAATACCAGGGGATAGCAGAATAGAAGAAAAAGAAATAGAAAAAAATCACCAAATACAAAGATCTACAAATTGAAATTGAAAGGCTGTGGCAGAAAAAGACCAAAATAATCCCAGCGGTAATTGGCGCCCTGGGTGCAGTTCCAAAAGACCTTGAAGAGCACCTCAACACCATAGGGGCCACAGAAATCACCATCAGCCAATTACAAAAAGCAGCTTTACTGGGAACAGCCTATATTCTGCAACGATATCTATTATAATAACAGGAACAACATTGACGATAAAATTCAGCCATCACAGGTCCTTCGGAAGGACCCGATGTCTGGATAAAACAAACCAGTCAATAACACCTGTCTGACTGTGTAAACAAGAAATAATATATAATATAAAAACACTCATCACTGGGTCCAGTGGTCTTGGGAGATGCTTCCGCGGGGGGCTCTACCATTTCTGGGTTATGACCAGGCCACAGAAATAAACAGGGTGCATGTGTGGAAGCCGCCAAAATGGCCACCGCCACCAGAGAAAGGCCTGAAATGGCCTTTAGAAGAGCAGCGGGAGACCAGCATGGGGGAGTGGGAAATGGCAAAGAGTTTCTGTGGCCGCAGCAGCAGCCCCCAGGACCACCAGACCCAGCAATGAGTGGCTTATTTAAAAATTAAAAATGTTAGAACCCCCAAACTGGCCCAAATTTGAGCCAAGCCAGGGGTCGGTTCAGGGAGCACAAAACTGAATATGCCTGGTTCAGTTCGAGTCCAGTTCAGACTCAGACTGAACCGGGCAAACTGGTTTCTGGTTAAATATATCTGAAAAATAGCTCACTAGATTTGTATCTTTACCCAGGACAGAATCAGTGTAGGGTGGGATTGTCACTCCCTAATCTGGGCTTTTTGCTGTATTATTCTTCACCTCTCTCACACTTAATTGAGCTTGGGCACTACCATCTCATTCATAACCAGAGAGGTGCTGTGTGGGAAAGTGAGGGTTACATTTGGAGGTTCCACTGAGATACTTTTAGAAATTGGTGTGAGGAGTGTGTTTTAGTTTTTAAAGAATACGGGTCGGGAATCCTTTATCCAGACTCCCAAAATCCAGAAAGCTCCAAAATCCAGAGGAGAGAGAGAGAGAGAGAGAGAGAGAGAGAGAGAGAGAGAGAGAGAGAGAGAGAGAGAATACTTGTAACTTCAACCTCCTCCAGTTTGCAGGAGCGATCACTTATGGCCCCTAAACTTGCTGTTGTTGATTCCTCAGCTCATTGGCTCTCCTTTTAGTTGCTATTTGCCTTTTGTTTACTTAATCTTCACTCCCAGTAGGAGGGAAGGAAAGGAAAGGAGGTGGGAGGAGGAAAGAAGGTGTTTTTTTTAAGGTATATATACACAAAAGTCTAGGAGATAAAAGGGGCACACAGAAAACAAATGAGTAAAGATCTAGCAGAATAAATAGGAACAGGAATAGATGAGAAAGGAAAGAGAGAAATGCTGCCTAGGCTTCAGCCTAGGTGATGATGATGAGATGTTGAGATACTTTTCATCTGAGTTTCATTTCCACCTAAAATGCCATGTTTGAATGAATTCAATGCTTATTTGATTATATACTTTATATCAAACCTTTTAAAAAAAACACACACACAGTAACCTTTCATGCCCAAGGTATCTCATTTATGAAAATATTCCGAAATCCGGAAAAAATCTGAAATCCGGAACAAGCAGTCCAGATAAAGGATTCTCGACCTGTATAACCATTGTGTGTGTGTGTGTGTGTGTGTGTGTGTGTGTGTGTGTGTGTGATTTCCTAGAACTCTCCCTCTGAATTTAATTCTGCTCATATGACAACTGCCAGGTTGGTTGAATGGTGCAGGTGGGAACATCTTGATCCCACTCAAGCTCTTATTATAGGTGGCATCCAAACTGAACAGGAGTTCTCTTTGATTGAATCTGTGCTAGATACCCTGCAGATATTAGGGACAAAGTCAAGAGTTTGTTTAGACAGATTCCAGCATCTATGATTAATGGTTTAGTGCAATATAGTATGGATGTCACAACAGCAAAATTGTATCCTAAAACTGAAGGAACTGCTAAAGGCATTGAATGGGCTAAAACTCTCCCCTCTGAGTCATACTACGGTTACCTCAAAGGTAAAAACAAACAAACAAAAAACACCCTCTGTCCTTTTGCTTATACGTAGGGCTGAATCTAAGATAAATAGTGCCCTGGGCAAGAAGCACCTTTGGCACTTCCCATGGTAAAACTATAAAAGTATATGTTTGTAGTTAGTAACCAAACAATATTAAAGACACTGCTCCTCCTCCGCCGGCTCATTGCAGACAGTACCCTGCAACACTAGTTGCAGAGGAGCAACAGCAGGAGAGAGGGCATGCCCTCACCTTTTGCTTGTGGGCTTCCCAGAAGCATCTGGTGGGCCACTGAGGGAAACAGGATGCTGGACTAGATGGGCCATGGGCTGGATCCAACAGGGCTCTTTTTATGTTCTACTCAACAAACAGTGAGCCACAAAGCTAAGCTTGGTGCTCCCTTCATAAAGGTGCCCTGGGTGATCACTCAGCTTGCTCACTGCTAAGGCTGGTACTGTAGCAAGCTCACTCACACTTATTGCTGTAGAGAAACAGGGGCATAGCAAGGTTGGAGTGGGCCTGGAGACAAGATTTTAAAATCCTCCCCACCTCACTGAAGCTCAGCTCATGAAATAAAGAAATCTTAAATAAGGCTGAATAGTGGTAACAAAAAGCATAGTAAAATTTATATGTGCCAAAATAGAACATCATCCTAAATTATTTTTTTAAAGGTTTTGTAATTTGTGGACAATGCAAGTCATTTAATGGTACTAGAGAAAGACATGCTGTTCTGGTAGCTCCAGGTCTTAACACTCACATCAGTTTTGGAGGATGAATACAAGTGAAGGAAGCCCGGGTGGGTGCATGGCTGGGGGAGTAAGTCACGTGGCTTGCCTCTGGAAGCCCCCCCCCCAAGGCAGTGGGCCCCCAGACAACTGTATCCCCTTGCCCTATTATAGTTACGCCCCTGTAGAGATAGCTTTGTGTTCTTCTTCCTAAAGAACTTTGGCTGTGCAACATAAATCTCTTTTTTTCCAAAGCAGCATAAGTCATCACTAAAAATGTGGACAATGAACATCTAGGTAGACAAGGAAAGATCTTGAGCCCTCCTCGCTTCAATTCAGTGATCTTAAAGTGAAGCGAAATGATGACATTTATAAAATATGGATAGAAAGAGTTAATTTGTGTTTTATTGGCTGATTTCCTGCAAATCAACTTTGATCTTCAGCCTAAGATTAGTTGGCAGGCATGCTGCACAAGAAGAAGCCACATGCAAATAGGCCATAAGAAACAGGGGTCTCCTCGTAGGAGGCATACATACTGCATGTACTGATTATGAGACAAAGGTATGATTATGATCATACAAAGGTATGATTATGATACTGATTATGAGACATGGCTGAGTGGACTTCATTTGTCTAGCTCTCCAAAGCAACATAAATAGGCCTCAGCTGGTCATCCAATTTTGTGTGAGTAAATATATTAGCAATGAAATTGTAGCACAGCTGAGTAAATCAGTGATATCTACATGCCAGCACAGGTGAGACCCTATCTTCTTAGCGGCTTGCTCATGCAGTGACTCTGGATCTCATTTCATCATCAATTACAGGCTGCTCATAAACATGCTTTACCTGGCAGTCGCAAGTGAGTACTGATGTATGCAAAGAATAAAAGTGGCTAAGCTCAAGCAAACCTTTGTTTTAAAACTTATTATTTTAAAGTCTTGTTGCATATCTCCTTTTCTAAGTCACACCAAGACACCAATTAATCTTTGTTGATAAGTGTTACTTACTTTACCATTATTATCTATCAGCAGAAAAACGACGAGCAAGTGCATGACATTTTAGTTCAGGTGCACAAAGCAGATCTACTTCTGAGATTCTAAAATTGGAAATACAAAGAATTGGAATGCCAAGTTGCAACATAGAGAACCCTCATGTTGCTTTAACAGCTTGCAGCTGTGAAAGAGGATGCACCCATAGATTCTTGTACCCTATTCCTCACTATGATCCAATAGGCCACCTCACCCCCCTGCACATATTGTGTGACAGAACCAGAGTTCTGTTTGCCCAGCTGGAAGAAACAGTAGGTTGCAAACCAGCAACCCTGTTAAAGTGGTAAAACTGAGCTATGTGCATAAATCAAAGAAAAGCCTGTGTTTAGGTAATTGAGGGAAAGAGTAAATTTTTGATTCACTCATAGTACTAATAGAAAAATAAGAATTTAAGGTCATGATGACCCTTATTTATCACTACAAGTAATTTTGAACATGATAAAAAGGTTTGAACAGAAAGCATAATTGCCTTGTACTTCCTGTTTCCTGTAGTTCTCCTTATTCCCACCCACCGAACCCACCCACCCCACTTTAGGGTTGCCATATTCAACCTTTCCAAACCTGGGCACCCTAATTTGCATGTTATGCACATTAGTCCGGAAGTAATTTGCATATTATGCAAATTAACTAATGCACTGTCCATACGACTTGTATTTACTCTGGATATCTACCAACAATAGTTGGGGCTTTATCTGACAATTTACCTGAGCATTAAACACACAGACTTTATATCCCAACACTTTCTAATATACAGGGCACATTTGCACATAATGTGGAACCGCAGGTCCAATGGACTCGCGGTTCTGCTCCCACCTCACTCCGTTCTCCTATACGAACTCAGACATTACAGAGAATGTTCTAATTGCAGTCAGTGAGACTGCAGAGTGGAGGAGTAACTGACTGTGTGGGCTTCCTTCTGGCATGAAGGACAGCCTACACAGTCAACAATGGTCTGAGGGAGGGGGAAGCTTCTTCCCTCAACTCTGGCTACAGCTAATGCAGCCTGTGGTTCCAAATTTGGATGGCACTCAGGCTGCATGGAACCTCGGGTTGGGGAAATGAAACTCACAACAACCCAAGGGTTCAAATTGGAGTTTAAAAAGTGAAACCAAAGATTGGTCACCATGCAGAAACAGAGTTGCAAACATTCGGATGACATGGTGAGAAAAAAACCCTGCCCCCTAGAACTCCAGTTCCACATTACCAATAAATTGGTGAAGGTGAAGATACCAGATAAGATTGGTGAAGATACTAAATCATGCATTTGAAGATTGGTGAAGATACTAAATGCATTTTCATTACAATTGACCCTACAAAATTGGCACTAGCGACTAAAGCTTTCATGCCTGAGCTTTGTCACGGTCACCTTTTATATCCTGTACATAAAATGTAACTCCAAAATGATTCCTTTTGATTTAGAATACTAGTATTCCTGGAAAAGAGCAGAGACAGAGGGAATCCATGGTGGCTTAAAACATATATTTTTTAAATAATAATAATGATGATGATGATGATGATGATGATGATGATGATGATGCCTTTGATTCATTGCCTCACACATGGATACTAAAATGTTTAGAAACAACTGGTGTCAGCAAAAACATTCAGATATTTATTTTAAAAAGCAATGAGCATGTGGAGTACACAGTTAACAATCAATGGCGAGGCACTTGGAGAGGTTAGCATTAGAAGAGGCATTTTCCAAGGGGACTCACTATCCCCTCTATTGTTTGTAATCGCCATGACCCCACTTTCACAAATACTAAACAAAACAGGCCTCGGATACCAAACATCTAAAACATCCAGTAAAATCAACCATCTGCTGTACATGGACGATCTGAAGTTGTATGGAAAGTCCCAATCAGAAATCGAATCACTGCTAAACACTGTCCATATGTTCAGTAGCGATATAGCAATGGAGTTTGGACTAGACAAGTGTGCTGCATTAATAATGAAAAGAGGAAAAATAACAAAAACAGAAGGAATAGAACTGCCCAATGGAAGCAAGATCAAGAACCTGGAAGAGAAAGAACATTACAAATACTTGGGCATCCTCCAGGCTGATAACATCGCACACACTGAAGTTAAAAGAAAAATGGGAAGTGAATACATCAGGAGAGTTAGAAAAATCCTCAAGTCCAAACTCAATGGCGGAAACACCATACAAGCCATAAACACCTGGGCTATACCTGTTATCAGATACACTGCAGGAATAATAGACTGGACCCAGGCAGAGCTAGAGACGCTAGATCGTAAGACCAGGAAAATCATGACCATCAATCATGCTTTGCAGTGATGTTGATAGGCTCTACCTCCCTCGCAGCTCAGGTGGAAGAGGAATGCTGCAAGTCCATCAAACAGTAGAGGAGGAGAAAAGAGGCCTTGAAGAATATATCAAGGACAGTGAAGAAGATGCACTTAAAATGGTCAAGAACGAGAAACTATTCAACACCAATGAAAGAAAGCAGGCCTACAAGAAAGAACAAGTCAAGAACCGAGCAGAACAATGGAGAAATAAGCCCCTGCATGGTCAATATTTGCACAATATAAGTGGAAAATCAGACATCACCAAGACCAGGCAATGGCTTAAGAATGGCAGCTTGAAAGAAACAGAGGGTTTAATACTGGCTGCACAAGAACAGGCACTAAGAACAAATGCAATAAGAGCAAAAGTAGAAAAATCCACCACAAACAGCAAGTGCCGCCTTTGTAAAGAAGCAGATGAAACAGTGGACCACCTGATCAGCTGTTGTAAGAAGATCGCACAGACTGACTACAAACAAAGGCATGACAAGGTAGCAGGGATGATACACTGGAACATCTGCAAAAAATATAAGCTACCTGTATCCAAGAATTGGTGGGACCATAAAATTGAAAAAGTTGAAGAAAATGAGGATGTAAAAATATTATGGGACTTCCGACTACAGACAGACAAACATCTGCCACACAATACACCAGATATCACTGTAGTCGAGAAGAAAGAAAAACAAGTCAAAATAATCGACATAGCAATACCAGGGGATAGCAGAATAGAAGAAAAAGAAATAGAAAAAATCACCAAATACAAAGATCTACAGTAATGGATTGCACCTAAAGCCCCAAACCTTAAACATTAAAAGGCACAGGTAGGCAGTGATTTACATCAAGATCATCAAGCTATCCTCTCAACTGCCCTATAGGGATTCCCTGTGGACAAAAAACGAAGGCAACATTTCTCGGGGGGTGAATTATTGTGAACCAGCCTCCTGTACTTCACCTGCCTTTCATCCAGTAGTTCAACAGAAGAGTGACCACACATTTTGCTCCTCAATTCCACTTCTACAAGCACTGGAGCTTCACTTTTTTAAAAAAAAGAAAGCAAGCTGGGAATCCAGGCAAGCTAATGGGCTAACCGGGCACTAGGGAACACATTTAAAATCCAGTAAATACCAGGAAATCCGGTGGAGATGACAACCATACTCCACTTATGTTTCCATTTTCCCATGCACCCTGCCAGGATGAATATGATCTAGTAATAATTATCCAAAATCAATTGTGTGAATCTCCCAAAACATGAGAAATAGGAAGTATGAAATTTTTGCATCTCTCTTCCTCCCCTCAGTCCACCTTAGCTGTATACCCACAAAAATGTCTGTTGTACCTGAAGGAGCTCTGAGATTTCCGGCAGATATGGAAAACATCTATGATGAATAATAAAGGCATCCAATCCTAGACTGGGTTTCAAAATACCTTCTTTTTAAAACCTTGAATCTACCACATGCTAAATTTATCTGAACATGAGAACTCTACAGATACTTTTCTGCACATCTGCTCTCTGCATGCAGACATCAGAAGGAGCTGAACTGTATGCCCTTGAATTTTGTCAAAATGACAACATAGGAATTTCATATCCTAAAAATTTAAGCTTCAAAATCAAAGACTTCAGGCATAATTGACAAAAGATTATTTCTAACACAGCAGTTGTGTGTCGGCGGGGGGTGGGGGTGGGGGGGTGTTAGCACCTATAAATAGCTTCCACAACACAGAGTGTGTCAACCAGCCTGTATTTTTAGATGGAATAGTTTTGCTAGTGATAATGTCCCCAGTTTTGTTTTGTTTTTTAAAAAGCAGATTGCTGATATTGTCATTTCAGCCAAAATGTGATGAAATGATTTTCTTTGCTGTTTGGAAAATCCAGCCTCTTGCTGCCTGAATAGGCAGCGTGACCCGTTTGCCCCAGCCCATTGCAAAAAGGCACAGGGCAAGCTTTGAGCCTATTGGCTCATGGGGGTGAGGAGGAGGAGCCACTGTGGAGCAGCTGCTCTTGGGCTTCCTTCCTCCTCAGTCCATTCTCAGCAAGCAAGGAGGAAAGACGGGTTTGTTGGTGCTCTGCCACGAATGGCGGCTGGGCCTGCAGGGTTTCTGCGGTGATAGGCAGCAAGGCTGCTGGTAGTTTGGAGCATCCAATGGGGGATGCTTTGCATGGCTCAATGGGAGCCTCGGGGGGGGGGGCATGGGCTTGCCAGGTGGCATCCAGTTTCTTTGGGGGGGTGCCTGGCCATCAGTGGAGGGCACTCCCCGCCCTTGGGGCCAAATCAGAGTGTTTGTTGGGTAGTTATGGGGCCTGGCTCAGCATTTTTAGCCCTCTTCGTCTTCTCTCAGGTAGACTGAGGCAGGGATTCGGTCAGGCTTGAAAATCCTTGTACCTTGTGGGCGCAGCCCAGGGGTTGGCGTATCTAGCGGTTGCCGTGTTCTGTGGTGGTGTCTTTGCAGTAACAAATTGATATGGGCCCTAAGAAGGCGAAAGGCAAAAAAGGGGAAGATCCATTCAGCCACCAAGAAGGCCCGCACCAGAGTCGTCGTCTTCTGATGAGTGGGATATGGGTACCATAAGAGCCCTCATTGTACTTTGGATGCTTTGGAGAAGGAGAGACGCGCTCAGCCTGATGGCAAGGACAAGGGCGGGCACTCAGGAGTTCTACCTGGGCCCCAAAAGTGGACCAGGGGGCTAAGCAGGCTAAACTCCTGCAAACCTTATCTGACAGGTTAGTCACCTTGGGAGCTGACAAGCCAGGACTTGAGCCTGCTCCACTGGGCCTGACACAAAAAAAAAGAAGGAGCAGTGCCCAAGCCTTACACACACACCCCTGGGGGAAGTCCAAGAGCGTGCAGATGCTGGATCTGGTGAGTCATCACAGGGGTCCTGGCCTTGGGGCATGCCCCCATTTGGGCCTGCCCTTTGGGTGATATTCTGGCACATTTGAGTAGCTTTCTCTATATGGCACCTGTAACCAAGTGTGACAAGGGGCACACCCTTGACACTTGACTGGCTGGCCTGTTGCTAACAGTGCAGGGCCTACAGTACCTGTCCCCCCATGCAAGCACTACCCACCTGAGGATACTTCCCTGCCAACAGGTGATCACTTTATGCTAGCTGTTAAAGAGCAGGTTTGGAGGGGGGAGTTTGTGGATGTTTTCTGACTCCTTTTCAGGGACCCTGAGCCTGTCCCCAAGGAAGGGGAGCAGTACAGGAATCAGGAAAAGACCAAAAGAAAACACATTGAACACAACTGGACCAATCGGTTGTCTGCCTTCACAATTTACATGGGGGTTGTCCTGCAGGTGCGTCCTGCTAAGGGTCCTGCATTGGTTAAATACTTTGATATTATTCATCGGGAATATATGGATTTTGTAGGTAATACATGGGAGCACTGTTTGTTTGTTTGTTTGTTTGTTTGTTTGTTTGTTTATTACATTTATATACTGCCCCATACAAAAAAGGCCCTGAGCGGTTCGCAATATAAAACCATTAAAACATATAATTGTATTAATTAAAATAATTTTAAAAAATTAAAATGCAATAAAAACTCTAAAACCAATGCTTTAAAATTATAAACTAAAAGCCCGACTAAACAGGTATATTTTTAGGTCCTTCTTAAAAACATTTGGAGAAGGGTAAACTCTAATTTCATTAGGAGGCATGTTCCAGAGTCCCAAGGCAACTCTAGAAAAGGCCTGGTTTCGATCTGCTACCAGTCAAGCTGGTGGCAACCGCAACCGGACTTCCCTAGATGATCTTAACAGGTGGTGAAGAAGAAGGTGTTCTCTTAAATACCTTGGACCCACGCCATTTAGGGTTTTATAGGTAATAACCAGCACTTTGTATTTCGCCCAGAAACTTATTGGCAGCCAGTGTAGTTCTTTTAAAATGGATACAATATGTTGTTGTTGTTTATTTACGATCTTAGATCAAACATGGATACAATATGATCTCTTCAGGCAGCCCCAGAGACCAACCTGGCTGCTGCATTCTGTACTAATTGCAGTTTCCAAACTATGTACGAAGGCACCCCAACGTAGAGCACATGGCAGTAGCCAAGCCTGGATGTTACCAGCATATGTACCACTGTTTTAAGGTCATTTATCTTGAGAAATGGACGAGGCTGTCGAATCAGCTGAAGCTGATCGAAAGCACTCCTGGCTAGGGGTGTGCACAAACCATTATGGCAGTCTATTCACAGTCTGCAGAATCGGTTCAAAACATCGATGTTTGAGCCAGTTTGGAGGTGGAGAGTGGGTTGCTTTCAGGCACGGGGAGGGTATCCTTACCAACACCTGCAACACCTGCTACTTCACAGGCCACTGCACGGTTGTTCAGAGGCTCCTGCTTGTTGGAGATGAACTTCCAGTGCATCGACCTTTTGCACCAACTGTCCTAATGACCACTAGGGGCATTGGGAGTAGAGACAGTGAGTCAGGGTCTCCCTATCTGTCCCTACTCTATGACCCCTGAACTGACTCTGCAGCACTTCCTGTGCTGAGTCACAATCCTTCCTTTCCTCCTAGAGAGCAGATGGAAACATCTCTCTCTCTCTCTCTCTTTACTTATCCACTATGTAGTCCTTTAGATTAGAGATAGGTCTTTCCTATCTAAGTGTATTTAACCAATAAATATTTAGTGTTTAGTCATACAAGGATCTCCATGTCTTTTCTTTAAATAGCTGCAATATCCGAACCATCCTCTGCTACCTACTCTGTAACTGGAGTGTGTGCTCATTCCTTAGTGCTCTGCTGTTTTACCTATTGTGGGGGGGAGGGATCAACAACCTCTAACACTGCTGTGTTGCAAGTTTAACAGCAGCGGCAAGTGCACGTGTACTCCATGCAGGTTCCATCATGACTGAGGTTTCTGCGAGGTCCGGCATTCTGGCAACAATTGCCCACACAGCAAAGGCTTCATAGGTGGGTTCAGAGATCAGGCCTCTGGAGACAAGGCGGGGGGCATGGTACTATCCACCAGTGGCAATGGTAAAGGGTCCTTGCCCTATTAAGCTGCACATTCCTACCCACCTGTTGTGAGATTACCCAGAATGGGCTGCATATTTACTTTCATTTACTTTTCATTCTGGTTTTAGAATCCCATGCACATTCCCAAGGGTTCATAGAGAGGCCCCAAATCTGAAGTCAGTTCAGGGTATGGAGGCAGTGGTTGAGAGGAAGATTCAGAAAGAGGTTGGGCTGGGAGAGGTATTAGGTCTGTTTGACTCACTCTCCCTGCTCACTCTCTCTGCCCACGGATCTCACCCTTGGGTGTTGTACCCAAGAAGATGCCAGAGGAATTTTGTTTGATGCACCATCTGCTGTTTCCCTGGGGCTCTTCGATGAATGATGAATTCCCAGCTGAGTTCTGCTCAGTGAGGTACACTTCCTTTGATGAAGCAATCCAGATGGTTCGTTCCTGTGGGTGGGGGGGCATTGTTGACAAAATGTGACATTGAATCCATCATTTGCCTTCTACCGGTTTACCTCAGAGATTTTGATTTGCTAGGTTTGCGTTCCAAGGTCAGGATTACTTCGACCAGGCACTACTGATGGGCTGTTTAGTGTCCTGTGCTATGCTTGAGTCATTCAGCTCCATGTTGGAATGGCTCAGGTCATTAACTTGATGACTTCATTTTTGCAGGATTGGGGGATACCAATCAATGCTCTCACCTGTTGGCACCTTTTTTCCCCTAACACTGTTAGTTAGGGGATCCCTTAAGCCCAGGAAAAGACACAAGGCCCAACCACTAGGCTCACATTTCTGGACATTGAATTGGACACACAGGAGGGGTGCTCCTGGCTTTTTAGAGAAAAGCTTGAAGTGCTGGGGTTGCTGGCTGAATGCTCAAAGGGGAAAAATATCATGCTTAGGCAGCTGCAGAAGTTGATAGGTTATCTCAACTTTGCGTGCAGAGTGGTGGCTCCTGGCTGAGCTTTTTTGAGGTGCCTTTGTGATGCTACTATAGGGATCAGAGAATCCCATTTCGCATTTGGGTGATGGCCCCCATGTGGGTGGACCTTGAAATCTGGGCCTCTTTCATCAACTCCTACAATGGGGTTTCCTTTTGGTGCAGCACTCACCTGCTCAAGGCTGACCTGCAAGTTTATTCTGACACAGCTAGCAGCTTTGGTTTTGGAGTTTATTTCAGAGGTGTGCTGAGAGATGGCCTGCTAAATAGGTGGCTAAGGACATCACCAAGGACCTGATATTTCTGGAATTTCCCCCCATCATTGTGACAGTCCATAGCTGAACTTACCTGTTTTGGGACTCCTTTGTCAGGTCCTGGTGTGACGACCAAGCCACTGTTCAAGTTATCAACTGCCAGATGTCCAAGTCCCCCAGAGTAATGGGTTTGGTCTGGGCCTTTGTGCTCACTTATCTAAAGCATAACATTCTGTTCAGTGCTCAGCACATCCCCAGAATTCAGAATGGCTTGGTGGATGCACTATCTCATTTTCAGGTACAGCATTTCCACCAGCTTGGACCAGGGGCAGCGCTTTGGCCTGATCTGATGCCCAGATGGCTCTGGAACTTGGCACCTAGAAGTGCACAGGGCTTTTCATGCCTCTCTGGCTCCGACCCCAAGGGCAGTCTACAATAGGAAATGCAGGGCTTTTCAGGACTTTAGGGACCAGGTAGGACTTGACCAGTGCTGTCCGGCACCCCCTGAACACCTGATGCAGTATCTAGTGCAACTGCAGTCAAGGGGGTTAATCCCTGGGACATTGGCCAGCCACCTGGTGGCATTCACCTTCTATTCTAAGTCAAGGGGTTTGCAGGACCACATGAGGGACTTCTGGGTATGGCGCATGCTGGAGGAACGGTTTCGAGAGCAACCAACTCGGCTGGATGCCCGGAGGCCCTTGACCCCTGGAGCACTGGAAAGCACTACTGAACAGTTCCAGGCCATCTGCTTATCCTGTTAAGAGGCTGCACTCTTCCAAGCTGCCACTGTAGTTATGTTCTTTGGGGTGTTCAAGGTAGAGGAGCTTTTTTTTACAAAAGGCAGAGGCAGCCCCTCTTCCCATATTCTTCAACAGGGGGACTTCCCACACTGCTTCCCACACTGCTGTCAAGGGCCCTCATGAACCTTGCATCATCAGCATTGCTCCCATTGCAGCAGCAGCCAGTGATGTGTAGAGATGGCAAGGAAATGCAGAATACTTTGGCCTCATTTGTTATACTGGGTTCATTTTGTTATACATGCTTTCATACAATATTTGACATTACCAACCTTTAAAATCATATACAAATATGTTTGTTCAAAAGAAAACTAAAGTGTCATTTTATTTCCAATTCCAACAAAATAGTCAAAAGACTGTAATCGCTAGTTCAAGCTGACAGTAATTTTAATAAGAAACATACACCTAATCCAACTCATTGTCTGCAGAATTGGGGTCACAAATAATATTCAGATGTCAAAATCCTATTCAGATAATGATGTCAAAAGTTCTTTAATTACTTCAGGGTTTTGAGTCTTCTTCAAAAGATTAATTTTTTAAAAAATCCTAGAAAATTCATCTGCACAATACCTTTCAAAATTAAGGGCAAGAAATGAAAATAACATCATGTACCCAAGGAAAAAAAAGTGTATTCTTCAGAATTGTTTCCACTACAGTAACAATATTATAGCCACACAAATCTGCACCATTGTTGTCCTTCTCTGAGCAATTTTTGAAGAGCTGAAAGTTAATCTAAAGTATCCTTTACACCAGTCAATATGTGAACAACTGTTAACTGCTTTGCGATAAGAAAAGAAAGAAATCCAAGGCAGACTGAAACTCCTGGTATTGCCACAGTTTAAAATATTTCACCCCAGTCTTCCAGCAAATAGATTTTATTTCATCCATCCTGCTTCTAGAATATAACTAATATAGAAGATCTTCAAAGTGGGCTTATAAGACCCACATCAGAGTTTGGGGTCTCTGCAGTTGCTGTTTCCCTAATCAAATACTCAACAAAACAGAGTATTTATCTAAACAAAAATATTTTCTAGAGACTGATTGGCTGGAACATTCAGTTACTAAGTTATTAATTCTTTAATTCTCTGGGGCACAGCTAGGTAAGTTCAGGGTCTGGACCTAATGGCATTATGGGATTCCCCTTGTCACACCGTCCAGGGCAGAGTTAAGGGCATCCATGCTGCGTGTTTGTTAAATCTTTGCACATATCCTTCTTGGTATTTAATGATTTCCCTGTTACTGTGTCTACAATGTGGAGAAGATTTCATTTGATTAACTTCACCTGATTAAACCCCCAAACACACACACACACACAAAACAGTAATATGCATGATTTTATTAACCCAGGCAGCTCGTGTCATCTGGAGCAGGAATTCTCAACGTTGGGTCCCCAGATGTTAATGGACTTCAACTCCCATAAGTCCCAACCACAGGGGCTGGGGATTATGGGAGGTGAAGTCCAATAACATCTGGGGACCCAACATTGAGAATCCCTGATCTGGAGCACCAGGAGCCCTCCACTCCTGGCTGCTCCAGGGCTGGGTAGCTCACCTTCCCCACCCAGCTTTTTGCCTTGGCAGGTGATCGTGTGGGTGATTGCCATCGAGTAGCTGCCATTTTGAACAGTGAGCCAGAGGGAAGGAGTGGCTGCACAGAGTGGAGCAGCTGCTCTACTGAAAGCAGCTGCTCTGCTGCTCATTTGGGGTACACTGGGATGTGGGAGGACTTCCTCCTCCCAATCCCAGCTCAGGACACCATGGCGGTGCCACTTGTGTGGGCACATGGTACGGTGGATCCTGAGACACTGCTCATCTAGGGGGAAGGCAGGAGCTGGTATGCCTTCCCCTGTCCCCTCCCCAGAAGTGTTCTCTCTCTCTTTTTAATCTGGGCGCAGAATGAGTTTTATTCTGTGCAGCAGTATCAAGGCACTGTGTGCGCACATACATGCAGAGTGGGACCTTCCCGATTCAACCTGAGTGGGATCTAAAATTGACTGAGCGGACATCAAAAAAACATTTGAGTGCCCGCACATACACACACCTTAGAGGAAACACTGCTGCTCAGCCCTGTTTCCAAGGTTGTGAGAATGACCTGATTCAATAGTGTGCAATGCATGTGTGTGTATGTGCATCGAGGGAAAGAACCTTCAGGACTCCTGAATCTATATGTCACATCACTCCTGAACAATCACATATAGGTTTTCTTGGTGTGTGCAATGGGAAGCAAATATTGCCAGCTGACTTGAATACTGTATATGCCTATTAAAGGTAAGACATATGCCTTGTCTGATCGTTCTCTTGGGTCACCTTTCACCTGTTTAAAAAGGCAGGGAGTTCAAAGTAACTCTGCTTAAATTCTGTAATATGGTAAGAGAAAATTATGAAAAAAGAACTGTATTTAAAAGCAACTGTGAAGATTAGTAACCCTCACATGCAAGACCAGACAGTGAGCCGGGTCTCACGATCCGTGAGACCCAGTTTCTTCAGGTGAGTGGGGAGAGCGGGCTAAGCCCTCGCTCCCCGCTCATGAGTGGAGAGGGAGCCCAGGGTGGCTGGATCGGCCGCCCACACAATTGCTGGCTCCAAGACGGAGCCGGCGGGGGCTGGGGAGCTCGGAGCCCCCGCAAGCCCCAGTATGCCCTGCGCAAGCGTGCAGGGCATACTGGGGAGACCCCCGAGCTGGGAGGCGGCTTTTCGCCTCCCGGCTGGGGGTCTACTCATGAGTAGGCACGGCGCGAAGGTGTGCCGTGGCTACTCACGATTGTAAAAAGCAGGTTTGCGGAGCGCTCGCTTCGCAAACCTGCTTTTTACCAGGGGTTCCAGAGCAGGTTACCCACTCTAGAACCACCGGGCTCGCAGCCGAGCCCGGTGGTTCTGATGATTAACAAAAATCGGGCTAGGCTCTCCTAGCCCGATTTTTGTTAATCGTGAGAATAGCCCCAGTGTTATAAGTGCTATGAACTTTGTAAGACTGACCTAATTCATGGCTGAAGGCTCTTGTTGGCCCTACCCAGGTTAAGGAGGTGGTAAACCTTTGACAAAGAAAACAATCAGCATCTCGAAGATGCAAGGAGGACAAGCAAGCCACTCTGCAAACTGCTTGAAGGCAACTGGCTTTTGTGTGTGGTTTACTGGGCTTGTTTCTTTCAGATCATTGAGAACTTTGATCTTAAGCAGTGGGCTTCTAACTGAATGTCGACTCCTAACAGCACTGCTGCTTGATCTAGGCATACATCCATAAATCGACTGTGAGAGTCGGTACTGACCATGCAGTGGCGTAGAGAGGGCATTGGTGGCCCACTTTCAGGCTGCTTGCTCCCCCAACCTGGCAGTGGCACCCCCCGGTGCCCCTTCTCTCCCCACAGCACATGCGGCAGAAGCCCTGATTCAGCAGCCTGGGGTAGTAGGCTGACCCAACTTCACTGCTCCGCTGTCCACTGTACAAGGGATGCCTTGTGCACGTGGTTGGGAGAGAATCCCTGCATGGAGCTCCCTCTCTCCTCTCCCTCTCCCTGTATATGATCCAGTATAATTTCCCACCCTGACATAGTCAGCACCATTAAAAAATGGTGGGCACCACACTATCATTTATTGTGCTAGCTGATAGTATTTTTCATTCAAAACTTTTTAAAGGGTTCACTAAAAGTATGCTATCATGGCAGATGGCAACAAATGGGGGTAAATATCCAAACCTGGGGTGGGGGGGAACACCAAGTCATCATTATTATTTGACAGTATTAATCAATCATTTATGACCCAGAGCACTGCAGGGGGGCTGTTGTACAAGCCATAGAGAAGCCAGATTGGAGGTTTTGGAGAAATGTTACGGAGACAGATTGTCAGGGAAATGGCTGCCTTCCAGAAATTCTTTGTAGAATATGGGGGAAAGGAACAGGTTTCCATTTTGCCAATTATCACACAGCTGATTGAAAGATTAATTTAGCTCTCTTTCAGAACAGGGCAGCTCCATGAGAGCTGAAAGCAGATATAAAGCAAATAGTTCATTCTAAATAAAACTCAGAGGTGACATTTTGCAACGATGATACCTATTTGTTTGTTTGTTTGTTTGTTTGTTTGTTGCTTTTTATCTCATTTGTTGGCTGACAAGGCTCCCAGTGTGGCTTATAGAACATTAATAAAAATAGAAAATCATTAAAACAGTACAAATATGGGGGTGGGTGGGCGGGCGTGTTTCCCTTTGGTAGCATCTTCCTCCCCTCCTTCTCCTGGTCACAGAGCCATTGGTGGTTCTATTGGCCTCTGTGGTTCTCCATTCCAGCTGGAGAAGCAGCAGCAAATAGAAATGGCAGTGGTGACATTTTGCCTTGCTCCTTTTGTCTCCTTCTGCTCTTCATAGGGCACTTTTGACATGCAAAGAGTCCTTTGCCACCTTCAAATATAAAACATTCATTGTTGCATTGTCCGGAACGTATTCCACAGCAGGTTCTAAACCAGAGAAGTAGGTGGTTATCAGGTAGAGATTCATCCTGTGTGTGAATGGAGGGGAATGCAGGGCAATCAGCCAGAAGATTCCTAACAAGCAATAGGCTAGATCATGGACCCTTTCTCACAATTACGCAAGTGGGCGAACAGATGGGAGGTGGGGAAGGCTACTAAAACTTACCTTCTCTGCAGACAAATCCTCTTTCCTTGCTGGGCACGTTGATTGCATGCCCAGATGGTTGCTGGCTTCCCCAGAGAGTGCAGAGGTTGCGGGGGCAGGATACATTGTCCCACCCTCCCCCAGAAATCCCATAATGCACTGTGCAACTGTGTGGTACATTGTGGGGATCCCCCTAGCACTGGCCGGGAGCCTGCTCCTGTGTTGGCACCATGCAGCGCCAACACACAAGCACTTAGCCTGAGTTAAGGGTACCCTCATACCCTCTATTACCTTTTGGACATTCTTACCTCTTGACTTTTTCTTTGCTTTGCTTTTTCACTGCTTGATTAGGGGATGGGTCTGATACCTATGAGGTTTCACATATCTCATGAGGCAGCCTCTTGAATATGAAAACCCTTGACACAATAAATTTGTTAGGGCCAAATTTGACATGACACAGGAGACACATGAAATGCCTCCTGTTAGTAGTAGTTGTTGCTGCTTTTACTTCGCTGCCACTGTGGGGACCTCTGAATTTGATCAGGACAGCAGCCAAGAGGGTGCGAATATTAAACCTTTTCTCTGCGGGTCACACTTACTCTTCCCCAGCTATTTACCTTCCCATGGGAACAATGGCACTGGCTGTCATCGCTACTAATGGTGCAGAGTAATCCAAAGACCCACTGTGCATGTGGGGGAGGGGCAAATTTTGCCAATCTCTCCTTCCACTAGAAGTTCTCTTTAACACCCCCAATATGACAGAAGAACATAACAACAGCCATGCTGTCCATCATGTGGGAAGGCATAGTCATGTGGAAGGGCATAATCATGTGGGAGGGCATAGTAGTCGTCCAACTGTTCATCATGTGGGAGGGCATTTGAAATAATTCTGAATTAAAACTCAACTGTTGCATTTGTCCTGGGCAGCTGAAGTCCAGTGGAGGTGCCTGTACAAGTGAACTATGTGTGCTACCAAGGCTTGCTTAGTTTACTGGAGCTCTTTGCACTGCTGAATAGGCAAGGTCTAGGAAGTTACCACACGGCTCTGTGGGTGCCAGGAATCGAAATTGACTTGACAGCAAACCTCACCTTTACCTTTAGGAAGATTCTATTTGGTTTACCTTTTTAAACGAAGCCAGGTTGGTTCTTGTGATGGAAACATCAAAGAAACCAACTTCTTTAATCAAAGAAAATGTTGACTTCCCATCCCTCCATTATCTTCTTTGTGGTTGCAGAAGTCAGCTGAAAATGGGCTAAGGGCAACTGGTAGTCCCCAGACCAGAGTTGAAGGAATTTTCATATCACCTTTAAAAATATAGAGGGGAGAAACTCGAAAACACCAGGAATACTCTGCATGCCTGAACAAGAAGTCCCTGGGGCTATTCTGACGATCAGAAAAATCGGGCTAGGAAAGCCTAGCCCGATTTTTGTGGGTCGTCAGAACCACCGGGCTTGCAGCCGAGCCCGGTGGTTCTTGAATGGCTAAGCTGCTCCTGTAGCCCTCCCCTTAGCCCGGGTTTGCGGAGCAAGCACTCCACAAACCCAGGCTATCTGCTCGTGAGTAGCCGCGGCTACTCATGAGTAGACCCCCGGCCGGGAGGCTTAAAAGCAGCCTCCTGGCTCAGGGGTCTCCCCAATATTCCTTGCGCACTCGCGCAGGGCATACTGGGGCTTCCGGGGGCCGCACAGCCCCCGAGCTCCCCAGCCCCCGCCGGCTCTGGCTCAAAGCTGGCAATCATGGGGGCGGCTGATCCGGCCACCCAGGGCTCCCTCCCTGCTCGTGAGCAGGGAGAGTGGGCTTAGCCCGCTCTTCCCGCAGACTTCCCCAAACTGGGTCTCATGGATCGTGAGACCCAGCTCCCTGTCATTTCCACATACCCTTTCCTTCTCCCCCCACCCGCCAATTATCTATAAAGATTTTCCACTGTGATTCCCACCTGCCCTCCAGTACTGCATCTGGAGATTTTCCCCACAGCATGGCAACTCACATTGCAGCAATACTATCTCTCTCTCCTATCCACTGCACATAGACAAGATATTGTGCTGCTAGCAATGAATCCAGGTGAGTGCTAATTCAGAGCTAGCATTTGATTTGTCATCTGGAAAGCCGCACACACAAATTCAAATGATAAAGAAGCATATTAAATCAGATCAGAAAAACAGGCATGAAAGACGGATGGTTCAGAGGAGCAGCCCAGCTACTAGTGAATTTTCTCGCTCTCCAAAAGTCTCTCTCTTTTACAGTGGTGGCCTTGCAGGGCAAGATATAAAGATACCCAACTCTAGGAAATAAATGTAAAATGGAGCAATCTAATAAGATCTGAACGGCATGAAGAATTTGAGCTCTAAAGCTGCACCAAGTTCAGCTTGTCTCTCCGTCTGTCTCTTCTGTCTGTCTTACCAGTTTAATGCATTTATATTTATAAATGCAGTATTTATCATTGTATTTATTTGTTTGTTTGTTTATTATTTCTCTGTGTAAACCACTTTAGAAACTTGTGTTGAAAAGTGGTTTGTAAATATTTGTTGTATCTGCATTTTATAGACTGCCTTTTCTGCCATGACATTCAAGACAGATTACCATAAGAAGATACTAAATCAACAACCAAAAGATTGGTTATTGAATCATCCAATCAGATGGTTCAACAACCAGAATCATCTTGGGTCATTGATGGTCGCTGCAGAAACTGATGGAGGTAGGTCTCACGATCCGTGAGACCCGCTTTTTTATAAACTGTGGGGAGAGCGGGCTAAGCCCGCTCTCCCCACAGACGAGAGGGCAGGGAGCCCTGGGCGGCTGGATCGGCTGCCCACACGGTTGCCGGCTCCATGATGGACCTAGCGGGAGGTGGGAGAGCGGCGGCTGCGCGGCCCCCACAAGCCCCAGTATGCCCAGCACGAGTACGAGCACGCAGAGCATACTGGGGAGACCCCCGGAGCTGGGAGGTGGCTTTTCCATGATGGAGCCAGTGGGGGGTGGGAGAGCGGGGGCCGCGCGGCCCCCGGAAGCTCCAGTATGCCCTGCATGAGGGCAGAGGGCACACTAGAGAGACCCCCGAGCCAGGAGGCTGCTTTTAAGCCCAGTCGGGGGTCTCCTTGTGAGTAGCCACAGCACGGAGCTGCAATGTGGCTACTCACAATCCAAAAAAATGGGTTTGCGGAGCAAGCTCCACAAACCCGGATTAAGGGGCAGGTTACTTGAGTGGGTTACCCACTCAGGAACCACGGGGCTTGCAGCCAAGCCTGGTGGTTCACACAATGGGATTAAATTGGGCTAGCGGAGGCTAGCCCGGTTTCATCCCATTGTGTAAATAGCCTCCATGACTCACTGGATTTTAGATTCAGTCAAGCAAGTCATGCTGAAAACCAGTGTCTGAACTGCCTCTCTTGGAGGACATTTATTCAGACTTTTTGTTTTAAGTGGAATGTCTGAGAGAACACCCATAGTGGTAACATCTTTTGGAATCATCCCCTCCCACTGCCCCACCGCCCAAAAACAATACCTTGACCTCTGGAAATCATCAATACCAAGATCAGGGTTCTAGAAACTAGAGAGCACACAGCTCAGCCATCATCAACACCTCTTATCTAAACTATCTCCATCTGCAGAAAAATTGACACTCCAGTATTTTATGCATTGCCATATCCTGCACAGTATGAGAAGATGCCTTTCAGCATCTTCCTATATCGCTGCTGCCTAATATAGGTGTTTCCCATAGTCTGGGAAACATACCAGAGGGGATTTGAACCAACAACCTCTTGCTCCCTTGGCAAGTTACTTCCCCGCTGCACCATTAAAGTAAAGTTGTGCTGTTGAGTTGGTGTCGACTCCTGGTGTCCACAGAGCCCTGTAGTTTTCTTTGGTAGAATGCAGGAGTGGTTTCCCATTGCCATCTCCCACACAGGACTGGGTCTCATGATCAGTGAGACCTGGTTTGGGGCAGTGAGATGGAAGAGTGGGCTAAGCCCGCTCTCCCCACTCACAAGCGGGCAGGGAGCCCTGGGCGGCCGGATCAGCTGCCCACACGATGGCCGGCTCCGTGATGGAGCTGGGGTGGGTGGGGGGAGCAGGGTCCGCGTGGCCCCCACAAGCCCCAGTATGCCCTGCGTGAGTGTGCAGGGCATACTGGAGAGACCCCCAGAGCCGGGAGTCTACTCGTGAGTAGGCGTGGCGCGAAGGTGCGCCGCGGCTACTCACAATCATAAAAGGCAGGTTTGCTGGAGCGCTCGCTCGGCAAACCTGCTTTTTAGCAGGGGTCCTCGAGCGGGTTACCCGCTCAAGAACCACCAGGCTCGGCTGCAAGCCCGGTGGTTCTTACGGCCAACAATAATCGGGCTAGGCTCTGCTAGCTCAATTTTTGTTGATCGTGAGAATCGCCCCACAGTATGAGATGATGCCCAGCATTTATAAAATACATTTGGAGGTATCACTGCTGACAGCTTTGTAGAGAAGTCAAACTGCTGATACAAGAGCTCCTAACTCTGCTACTGCTTTACAACTGGTTAACTAAATGTGAAACATGTCTCTTAAATTATTAGGCGAGTAGTACAGTGTACAAGCAGTGCCTTTCACAGATTTTGTCCCCAGCAAGATTCTGTGATCCAGGTCTTCCCCTCTGCCCTACCCATGGTTTATTCCTCTGTAACTGCACTCTGGCTCTCTTTCAGAGCCTCAGCTCTGAGCTGAGAAAGAGCGCGGTAATTCAGATGTCAACAGTTTCTATGGGTAGGAAATATTGTTAAACTTGTCTCAGTGGAAATGGCAATGCTTTTTCATCTTTAGATCCATTTTCCCAGCCCAGCCCAGGTCAAGTGTCCTTGAGGATTAGCAAAGCATGCTCTAATCTCTTATTTCTTGCTTTCTTCCATATATAATGTATAAATCACCTTTCTAGTTGTTGTTGTTGTTTTAAGTTCAAGACAATTTGAAATAGAATCAACTCGAGTAATAGAGTATCACTGTCAATAAGACAATAAGAACCAGAAGAACGCATCCAGTATACAAGACCTGGTTTTCAAAAAATCTCACAAGCCCTTCCTTGTTTGCCACATCTTCATCTGTGAAATCTGCAGAGTCTGACAGTTCAGCCAATGAGAGCTGCTGATGCTTGACTTAAGTCTCCTGTAGGGTGAATTCATGTTAATTGGATTGTGTGGCCCAAACCTAACAAAGCTTGACAATGCCATTTTGAATAGCTGTACAGATCTATTCTGTCATTTATAGTTAGATAGGGGAGAATGCCTTGTTAACACCTTGTTAACACATGCTCTTCTTTCTCCATCACCCCACCCCCATGAAGACTCTTACTGTCAGTGCATAAAATGAACGGTTTCTCTGGTGTTCTAGAGCAGGGATTCCCAACTCTGAGTGCTCAGATGTTGTTGGACTACAACTCCTGTCATGCCTAGCCACAATGGTCAGAGCTCATTGTGACTGAGGATGATGGGAGTTGAAGTCCAACCATGAGATTTTGCACACGGGGTTGCTAGGTGGCTGATCTGGCCGCCCAAATGAGTGGTGGCTTTGGTCGGGTGCTCCCACGCCAAGCCACGGCTCGCTCAGGAGCTCAGGGGGTTGGGGAAGGGGGGCACTGCTGTGTGGTGCCCTGGCCCCCAGAGCCACAGGAATGCACTGCATGAGTACACAGTGCAATCCTGGGGTCCCCCCTCCCCTCTCCCCCCACCCCGAGTGGGTCTGCCATGTCTGCAAGCAGCCGCGGCTGACACACAATTACAAAAACAAGGTTAACGGAGTGCTCGCTCCGTTAACTTCATTTAGGGGGAGGGTTACTTAGGCGGGCTCGCCACCGGCGAGCCTGGTGGTTCTCATAATCGATGGAAACTGGGCTATGTTCCCTTAGCCTGGTTTCCATCAATCGTGAGAATAGCCCTAATGTCTGAGAACCCAAGGTTGGGAACTCCTGTTCTAGAACCAATGGATGTAAAGCCCTGTGGTTAACAGGCAACCCACCCCCACCCCCTGCTTACCACCTACTCCAGGATATGAAGGGGGTATTTTTTTTTTAAGGAGATATGAAGGAGATTTTTTGAAAACCAGGGTGTGCATGGTCTGGAGTCCCCCCCGGTCCGGCACAGGGGGGACTGTAACTTTAAGTGGGGGGGAGGGTGGTAGTACTTACTACCCCCCGCCGCTCTTCCCCCTCCGGCGCTGGTCCTTTGAAAAATCTTCTTGGGGCGGCAGAGTTCCTCCCTGCCTCCCCTGCCCCCATCGTTGTTCCTTAAGGTGCAAAAGAGATGAGCGCTAGCGGCACGCATGCGCCCTGCACGGCGCACGCTCATCTCTGACGCTGCCACGCGCGCGCCACATAGTATGACGACGGGGTCAGGGGCGGCAGGGAGGAACTCTGCCGCCCCAAGAAGATTTTTCAAAGGACCAGCGCTGGAGGGGGAAGAGCGGCAGGGGGTGGTAAGTACTACCACCACCCCCCGCTTAAAGTTACAGTCCCCCGCCCATCCGAACCTCCGGACCGCCAGACTTCCGGACCAGTCCGGAGGTCATTCCAATGGCGCCGGACCAAAACCATGCACACTACTAGAAGGAGGCAGCAGCAGAACATTTTCAATCAACCTGTTGAGGATGCTGCAGTTTGAACTGGATAACTTAAGCCCACACTAAGGCCACAACTACATTAACTCTACACAGAGATCTGTAGCAACCGGGTATAAAGAAAACAGGGAGGGCTGAGGCAGTGTTCATCACACAAGCAGCTACCTCTGCTTGACTATGGATGAGGCCATCAGTTCAGAACATAGGAACCAAAAACCATCATTGTGCCATTCCTGTTTCCTCCCTGCCACACAGTTTGCTGTGTGAGGGTGCACTGGCAAAATCACCACTCTCCAAGCTCCATGACTCTGAATGGGTGAAGCAGATTAATCCCAAAGGGGTTCTATTCCCAGCCCCACAGACCTGAAAAGTTGGTCTCTGGGAAAAGTTGGTCTCTCCCTTCACCTTCGTAGTGCCTCAGGGTACTCACCTATCAACTGCTCTTTCATCTCCCCTCTGTCTCCACCCTATCCTCTTGTCCTGACCAGGGACCTATTCTAATCACAGGCACCCTCTGTATTCATTACAAACCCAAACCTTCAAAGACAGAGGCGGGTCTCACTATCAGCGAGACCCACTTTTGCCGATACAGCCGATACAGACAATTGCTGCAGGAGCCCTGGGTGGCCGTATTGGCCACCCACATGATTGCCGGTTCCGTGGCAGAGCTGGCGGGGGCTGGGGGGCCTCTGCAAGCTCCAGCATGCCCTGGGCGAGCGCACAGAGCATGCTGGCGAGACCCCTGGAGCCAGGAGGCAGCTTTTTGCCTCCCCTCTGCGGGTCTCCTTGTGAGTAGCTGCAGCGCGGAGCCACGCCATGGCTACTCATGATCAGAAAGCCCGGGTTTGTGGAGCGCTCGCTAGGGGTGTGCATGGAACCGCAGAGCTGCGGTCCGGCACTGGGGTGGGGGGTTCCATTAAGGGCGGGGGGGCTTTACTTATTCTCCCGCGCTTTCCACCTTTGGCACCGTAGTTATTGTAAAAATCGGGCGGCAGGATCTCTCCTTGCCACCCGCTTCAATTGATGATGGCTCCTCCTCTAGTAAATAATCGGTCAGCAGGATACCTCCCTGCCACCCCCTTGAAGCCCCCTTCAATGCCGCCCCCTTCCCCCCCCTCAATGCCGCTCTTTAGAAACGGGCGGGCGACAGAGAGATTTCCTCCCGCCCCCTTCCCTGCCAGCAGGCTGCAAAAGTCTGTAAGAAGTCTTTTGCGCGTGCACGCGCAAAAGGCTTCTTAAAGACTTTTGCAGCCCGGCAGGGAAGGGAGTGGCAAGGAGGGTTACTTAGGCGGGCTCGCCACCGGCGAGCCTGGTGGTTCTCATAATCGATGGAAACTGGGCTATGCTCCCTTAGCCTGGTTTCCATCAATCATGAGAATAGCCCTAATGTCTGAGAACCCATCTTGCGCCACTTTTTTGCGCCCCCCACGTGGCCCGCCGGGGTGGCGCCCAGGGCACGTGCCCCCCTGCCCCCCTATAGTTACACCCCTGAGTGGGGAACCCTGCATTCTACTGCCAGTTTGGATGAAAGGAAAACATTCCAACTCAGCACAAAAGATACTAGCTAATCTTTCACCTGAGCAGGTGGGTGGGTTCCAAGCTGCTTTAAATGTTTCCACTGAGAGGAAGAGCATGTGGTGATATTGCCACTGCTATCCCCCCCCCCCAGCTCACAAGGCCCAAACAGGGCTGTTGGAGGTCAGCTGTTGACTACACTAGTGTTCTGACACTTTACCCAAGGCCATGCACAATGCCTCTCCCCGGCACACATAATTAAACCGGGGGAGGAGCAGTCTTCCTTGTGGCATACTGCTGTGGCTTTTATTTTTCTGTGTTGGTTAGGTTCTCAGGGGCTATGATAAAACAAGATGGCCCCTTTGCATGGCCCCACCTCCAAGGAAAGCAACTGGATCCAGCTGAATTCTGTCTGCAATGATTTTCACAGCAACCGGGTACTTTACTCTTCGTGTGCACAATAGGTGTGAACACCTTATCCCAAGAAAACCGAAAGCTCCAAAACGAGATATAGTAGCCCTGGTGTACTTGGAAGGAGAAACCGTGGTTTTCCGGGATAGGGATGGTACAGTGTGTAGGATGAATTATAGAGACCCAGAGTATGAAGGTCCTATTCAACGTGATAATGAAGAGGTATATAGCATCAGTTATAGAGATCCAGAGTATGAATATGAAGACCCAGTTCCTGATGATATCTTGGAATATGAAGTGTTAGTCCACCCAATGGAGGAGGGGGATTCTGGTTATCTTGAACAAATCTGATGAATCAGATTTGCGAAACAGAAAGGGGGGACTGGTATATAGGCTATACAAGATGAAACCAAATGCTTGACATAAGCTTTGCCATTTTGTTTGAGTCCTGCTACAAGATTTCTGCTAATGCTGAAAAACTCTTCACCCCTGGTAGTTGTTTTCCCCTCTGTTAGCAGAAATCATATTTAGCATGGTAACTGCAAGTGCTGAGGGAGCAAGTTACAACTGGCCCAGACCGGCCAGCTGCTTGCACGCATATTTTGTAACCTACTCCCAAGAAACCGGAACTTTGGCTAACCACGAGTTATGACATATAACTGCCTTTCTCGTGTAATTGTTTTCTTAAGAATAACTTAGTGTATAAATGTGTTGCTTTTGTATCAAGCCTCTGTCCTGCTTTGAGCACGAGCCAAGCAGCACCTTTGCAACAAGGGCAAATAAAATCTTGATCTTAAGTCCTCTCACCTGGGCTGATTATTGGGCTTCATCCGCCTGGTAATGAACCTCCCCTATTGGGGTCAGGGGTACCCCAATACTTCAGTTTGGTCTGCTTCCGATGCCTTGTGGAAATCCTATGTCTGCTACCATGTTTTCTGTGCTCAGGTACCCTGAATGAACCACATGCATAGCATCCTAAACCCTCTGTGTATCCTGAAATGTGCAGAATACTCTGCCATCTTTGTTGCCTCCAAGAAGTCTAACTAGTCATATGGAGGGGACAGACCTATTCTAATTGTCTGATCAGCACCATAGTCTGAACAGTCCTGATCTGCACCATTGAGGACTATAACTGTCTTGGAGGCCCTGGCTGCAAAGTGATGACATCTCTACACAAGAACCTGGAGGCTTCAGGGCCAGCCAAAGGCTGCTGAAGGTCATTTGGGACCCATTATGAATGGGTTCAGAGGCATTCCAAGTCTGATTTGAAATGTGCTTGATGAAACTCGATCCTTGGACTACACTGGGGGTGGGCAGTCATAGGGATGTGTGAACCGAATCGAGGCTGAACTGGTTCACCATCCAACCAGGCCTGCCCTTCATGATGGCACGTCCTTCAGCCAAACAGGGCCTGGACTGGTTCGATTCAGCTCGACTTTGAGCCGAAACCCTCTGCCTGGGATGGCTCAGTGGAGGGGGTCGCCAAAGGTTGCCCCTCCCACTGCTGGCCTCCCCCTGGTCTTCTTCTGGCTGGTTCGGCCTGTTTATGGGCCTTTTGGACCCTCTGTCTGCTCGTGGCAGCCATTTTGAAGGCCGCTGTGCATGCACACCGGCCATTTGCATGTCCAAGCAATACCCAGGCATGCCAAAAAAAAAAAAAGTTAAAAAAATATATTTTTAGAAAAAACACAACTCTTTGAGCTGGGCCCGAACTGGTTCAGCCTTGAGCTGAACTGGGGCCTGGCTCAACATGCAAAGAACCAAACCAGGCCTGGTTTGGTTTGAATCTAGTTCTATTCAAAACAAACCAGGTTTCCCAGTTTCATGCACACTCCTACAGATTTATGGCTTCCAAAAGCTCACCCCACATAGCCTTGGAAGTTGCAAGCACAAAATATTGGCTTGGGGAGGTAGAGCCAGTCACAAAATGGTGGCTCATAAAAATGTTATATCTGTAGAGATAAGGATTTTAATAGAGCTGGACAAAGACATGATCTAAAACAACCAATTAACACTGAGGCCAAGAAGTCCAAGGCCAGCCGTTGAATCCAGGACAGCAAATTCTTCTTTTTATTTTTAATTTTTCAATATTCTTGATCATAATCTCATTTTAAAGATAGGAAAAACTGAGACATAGTGCCCAGTTCTTCCACTACATTGAAAGATCTGCTTCTATTTTTCTTTCCAACCCCTTCTGCTTCTGCCCAGCCTTCTAATCAGTGAGTTTGGCATGCAAGCAGGAGCTAGTTGATCTGAAAGTACTGGGGACACATGCTTGGGTGCATGAGTGAGCAAAGGGAAGGAGGATTTTTTTGTAGAAGTGCGGCAAGACAGCCTACATTTGTGGGAGAATGAAATGGAGAGAAATTAACAGGAGAAAAAGTAAAAGCAAGCCTGAGCAGGAGAGAGAGAGACAGAGAGAGAGAGAATGAATTGTGAGGTCATACACTCCCATTCAGCCAGCCAATCAGATTTACAGTATTGGCTGGAATGGAAGAAGGGAAGCCCAAGGGGCTAGAGCAGCTAGTCACCTAGAGCACCAATTCTTGGGGCCACTACATGCCTCTCTTCCCCTCTCCAAACAACCACTGATATGTCTGACTGGCTGAGAGTGTCCACTGAGAGTGCAGGGAGGGAAGAAAGAATGAGTGAGCAAAGCCAACCTTGCTATGCTTTGCTCTCTCACACATCCAAGATTCCCTTCTGTCCTGGCAAAGGAGTAGGCTGCGCAGCTCAAGTTAAAGCTGGGGTTCCAAACTTCTTGCCTGCGGGGCACCAAAGCTAAACTTTGCCTAGAGTGCCAAAAACCCGAGGGAGTGTACCTGGGACCTTCTGCATGCAAGCAGATGCTCTGCCATGGAGCTATAGCCCCATCCCTGTGAACTGTCCACCTTACAACTCCAAGATCCATTTGCTACACAAGTTGCCACATACTTAGTTCATCTTCCATCAGTGTCTATGTGCAGTTAAGATTTTGTGCCCCAGTTTGGCCTGAGGAGATAGTTCAGATAAGTCTGGAAGCTTCTGAACTAAGTAATGTCCACTCCTGAACTAGATACTACAAGTTTCATGAATCCATTTCCAAAATCTGGGCATTTCAGGATTTCAGTGGCAACTCTAACAACAAAGAACAACAACAACAACTTATATACCACTTTTCAACAAGCGTTCCCAAAGCAGTTTACAAAGAGAAATAACAAACAAACAAACAAGATGGATCCCTGTCCCCAAGGAGTTCATAAACTAAAAAGAAACATAAGATAGACACCAGCAACAGTCACTGGAGGTGGATGGTTTAAATCTCCCCATGTGGTAACTGCCTACATGTAGCAAGTCATTCATTTGTTGGTGGGTGCAGGGGACTTGCTATGCAGAGATGTTTGCTTTTACCACACTGCTACAGATTCACATTCTGGTCAGCTTATGGCCAACATGTAAGGAAGTGTTGCTTCACCACATGCTGGGTTGCTCCAGGCAGTCTCCTGGTATGATGATGATAAAGGGTGCTTCTCTAAGAGAGACAGTTTGTGAGTAGCTGTATTAAAGATTGAAAAGATATGCAAAAGCACTCACAGTTAATACAAATGATCTTGCAAATGTGTGAGGAGTAAGAAAAACAATTCCTAGGTATTCTTAGCAAGACTGGCAAAAGATGTTAGAATACAGGAAGAACAAACATGGATAACAGAGCTAAGAACTGAATTTATGAAGAAGGATTAAGAGCCCCAAGTATTATAGCTAGGTTTAGCGCTCACTGAGGGAGATAATAAAAAGCATATAGATATTTTAACAAGGAGAAAGGGGATTTATTAAATATAATATTATACATGGTGGTGTAACTAGGAGAGAAAGAATGGACTTGAAGAGAGGAAAAAGTTTTTATGGACAGCTGGATTAGGATGTACTGAAGTTCCTCAAGGGAATGAGTTGGAATAAAATTGCTTTGGACTTTCTTTGAAAAATTAGAATCCTCAGTAAGGAATGATTTGATACAAGAAAGAAAATGAGTGCAAGGTCTAAAGCAAAGATAAATGTGGGGAAGTGCCCTGCCTTTCCATTAGCTGGTGCGCTCTCTCTCTCTCTCTCTCTCTCTCTCTCAACATAGGCTAAATAGATACTAATAATCTGCCAGAAGATTTATCAAAGATACTGCTGCAGAAAATAGAAGTTTTACAGCAACAGGAGTAGAACAAATGGTATTGTGACTGGCACATCAAGCTGAACGTATTCCACTAGCCATGTTAGGCAGCCCACAAAAGGCTCAAGAAACCCCGATTTTGCTGCATGCCAGGATCTACAAAAAAGGGGTTGCCAAACACTTGGCCAGCCACAACCCATGCTTGCAGGTCTGTGATCAGCTTAGTGTATCCCAAGATATGCATACCTGTTATAATAAGGATATTCCTGTACCAAAAAAAGTCTATCCATTTGTCCCTGGGGTCAATGCCAGCAGTACATTATTTCCTTTCCATTTGAGACATTAGAAAAAGGCAACAGATGATAAAGTTCATGCAAGTTTCTTTCTTACAAATCTGTAGACCACACCAAACCTCTGTCTCTGGGTGATTTACAACAACATAACACAGATTAAAAATGAAGACCTTAAAACAATTTAAAACGACAATCCAGTTAAAAAGCTTGGGGGTGGGGGAGAGAGAGAGAGAGACTGAGATTGAGAGAAAGAGAGAGAGAGAGAGAGAGAGAGAGAGAGAGAGAGAGAGAGAGTTCAAATTTGTAGAAGTTATGCAGGTACTGTGGTGGTTTTGGTTAATCCATTCATTGAGCAAGGCCAGGTTTCGAATGGTGCTTTAGTTACCTTTGTTCCAGTCCCAGAGAGTAAAGGTAGGGCTAACAAACAGCCAGCAGCAAGAGCATTGCACTTGCCACTCTGAAAATAATGGACCAGGTCTCACGATCAGTGAGACCCGGTTTAGCAGGATGCGTGGGGAGAGTGGGCTAGGCCCGCTCTCCCCACACACGAGCAGGGAGGGAGTCCTGGGCGGCCAGATAGCACTTGGTAAGATAGCAATAGCAATAGCAATAGCACTTACATTTATATAACGCTCTATAGCCAGAGCTCTCTAAGCGGTTTACAATGATTTTAGCATATTGCCCCCAACATTCTGGGTACTCATTTTACCGACCTCGGAAGGATGGAAGGCTGAGTCAACCCTGAGCCCCTGGTCAGGATCGAACTTGTAACCTTCTGGTTACAGGGCGGCAGTTTTACCACTGCGCCACCATTCGAAGATAGCAATGAAGGCCTTGGAAAGGATATTTAGATGCTGTGATGTGTCTACACCTACAAAGTTTAGAATCGTTTGGACAATGGTTTTCCCCATGACACTCTATGGATGCGAAAGCTGGGGTCTGAAGAAGCAAGATAGAAAGAGCATTGATGCTTTTGAACTTTGGTGCTGGAGAAGACTTTTGAGGATACCATGGACAGCCAGGAAAACAAACAAATGGATCATCGAACAAATCAATCCAGAATTGTCACTCGAGGCACAAATGACCAGGCTCAAACTATCATACTTCAGACAGATTATGTGAAAACCCAGCTCCCTTGAGAAGTTCATAATGCTGGGGAAAGTTGAAGGAAAGAGAAGGAGGATGACCAGCAGCAAGGTGGATGGACTCGACTACAACAGGAATGAATGCACCACCGAGAGACCTTAAAAGCCAAGTTGAAGACAGATCATCCTGGAGAGAATCTATCTATGTGGTTGCTAAGAGTCAACACCGACTTGACGGCACTTAATCAATCATTCAATCAATGCCGCTCCAACTCCATTGCCTCTGTGTGGCATGTTCCAGGCACATTGTACAGGTGAAACTCGGAAAATTAGAATATCGTGCAAAAGTCCATTAATTTCAGTAATGCAAATTAAAAGGTGAAACTGATATATGAGACAGACGCATTACATGCAAAGCGAGATAAGTCAAGCCTTAATTTGTTATAATTGTGATGATCATGGCGTACAGATCATGAAAACCCCAAATCCACAATCTCAGAAAATTAGAATATTACATGGAACCAAGAAGACAAGGATAGAACAATATCGGACCTCTGAAAAGTATAAGCATGCATATGTATTCAGTACTTGGTTTGGGCCCCTTTTGCAGCAATTACTGCCTCAATGCGGCGTGGCATGGATGCTATCAGCCTGTGGCACTGATGAGGTATTATGGAAGACCAGGATGCTTCATTAGCGGCCTTCAGCAATTCTGCATTGTTTGGTCTCATGTCTCTCATCCTTCTCTTGGCAATGCCCCATAGATTCTCTATGGGGTCAGGTCAGGCGAGTTTGCTGGCCAATCAAGCACAGTACACTGTATACTTTTCAGAGGTCCGATATTGTTCTATTCTTCAATCCTTGTCTTCTTGGTTCCATGTAATATTCTAATTTTCTGAGATTGTGGATTTGGGGTTTTCATGAGCTGTACGCCATGATCATCACAATTATAACAAATTAAGGCTTGACTTATCTCGCTTTGCATGTAATGCGTCTGTCTCATATATCAGTTTCACCTTTTAATTTGCATTACTGAAATTAATGGACTTTTGCACGATATTCTAATTTTCCGAGTTTCACCTGTACGTTCCAGGACACATATGCCCCATGTAGCACCTAGTGGTGATACCTTGATCACCTATTACACGGCCAAGACCCCTTGGCATTCATCACAATGCTCCAGACTATACTCCCTGATCCACTTCCTTTAAACCTCCACCAGTATGAGCATATGTTTCAAGGCATTGGAAAGTTGAAAAGGAAGCACGTAAAATTTAACATTGATGAAAATGTTCAACCAGTTGTCCTGCCACACAAACATATTCCTTTCCATATTAGGAAACTGGTTGAAGAAGAGTTGAGACACTTGGAGGAACTTGATATCATTAAGCGTGTAGATGGCCCTACCCCATGGGCCTCCCCCATAGTTGTTGCCCAAAAACCTAAACAGCTGGACAGAATCAAGATATTTGTGAACATGTGCTTCCCCAATCGAGCCATCAAGTGGGAGAGACACATTACTCCCACTGTGGATAACATCACTGCTGATCTTAACAGAACCACATTTTTCTTCAAGCTTGGACTTTATCCTGGTTACCATCAACTTGAACTCCACCTTGATTCAAAATATATCACAACATTGTCAACTCATGTGGGACTTCGCCACTACAAACGCCTCAGTTTTGGCATTTCTTCTGCAGCAGAAATACTTCAGAATACAATTTGTGAAGTGCTAGCTGGACTCCCAGGTGTATTCAATGTCAGTGATGATATTTTGGTGTTTAGCACCTCAGAAGAGGAGCATGACTTCCATCTTACTTCAGTCTTACGATGTCTGCAGGAGGAGAATCTGACTCTTAACCAGAGCAAATGCAAATTTTAAAAAAAAACCACCATGGAGTTTGGGGGCTATATCTTTTCCAAGGATGGTATCTCTGCTGTCTCCCAAAAAGTAATGGCAACACACAATGCTGCTGTACCCACCACTCCTACTGAAGTGCGTAGCCTTTGGGGGGTTGCAAATTATTGTGGCAGATTCATCACATGACTTGCTGCAATATCCTAGCCTTTCAAGGATCTTACAAAAAAGGATCAACCAAGGGGATGTCTGACTGAACATCAAACTGCTTTCATAGAGCTCAAGTATGCCCTTGCAAGTGACGTTGTTATGCCATATCTTGACCCCAACAAACAGACTGAACCTTTTGTGGATGCTAGCCCTGTTGGCCTGAGTTATGTCCTCACACAAGTAGACCAACATGGCCATATTTCTAGTGTGGCTTATACTAACAAAGCTCTTTCACCCACAGAACAAAGGTATTCTAAAACAGAGTGGGAGGCACTTGCAATTGCCTGGGCATGTTTTATTTTCACTTATACATTTATTGCTGTCCCTTCACAGTCATAACTGATCACAGGCCTCTGGAACCATTGTTCAACAATCCATCTTTTCAACCTCCAGTGTGTATTGAACGCTAGATGCTTAAATTGCAAGGATATGACTACAAGGTCATCTATCGCTCTGGTAAAGATAATCAAGTTGATTACTTTTCTAGACATCCTATCTCCAGCACAACTTCTGATCATGAAACTACAATCAAGACAGAAGGACATGTCAACTTTCTTCTCTCCCACATAGTTCCCAAAGCTCTCTCTTTGCAGGAGATAGAGACTCCTACGTGTTATAACTCTTGCCTCCAGGTTGTCATTAAGACCATTCACAGTGGTCTATGGAAAGCACTTTTGAGTTATTTAGCACATTTGACTTCGTAGGCACAAGCCACCATTCAGTCCTTTGGCAATGTGCACAAAGTGTTGAAAAACTGCTTAAGGGAGAAGAGGCAAAGTGGGCTAGTGACTTTCAGTACCCAGACAATCAGTGCATAGCAACCTCTGCTGCAAACAGAAAGAATGGAGTTTCCCAGACTTTGATCTCAGGAGAGAAGATTGTATGACTGACCAAAATGAGCTTAGTGTGCTTCCACAGCAGGCTCAGCATGAAAGGTCTAAATGCCCCCATGTTTACATTTTAAGGTGCATGATTGTGTAGGTATGCTCCCAAAAGTGTAAAGTGAGCAAAGGCTCATAAATAAACAACACATTTAATGCATGGAAACTGCCGTGTTTTTGCTCATAGACTTTGAAAGTGTCACAGTCATCAGTAATTGTTCTAGTTTCCATTTCCCCAGAGAAAGATACAAACCACATCTGTTTTAATTATTCCTATGCTATTCCAAAGAGACCAGAATTCTTCAGACTGGTTTAAGCAAATCCTTTCCCTAAAAAATGTTTAAGTATGCATGATTAGAGCATTTAAATAATCAACTGTTTTAACTAAACCTGCCATCATGGCTGATTGACAAAATATTGTTCAACCGGAAGTTGCAATTAATTACTTGATTGGGCCATTAAGCATCTGCTAAGCCTTTATAACTCAATAAACTTAACCAGTTTCATTAAAAATCAGTGGAACATGACTGGAGGGGGGGGGATCTCTAAAGCCAGGTTTGGGTTCCTAAACAGTGTGTGTGTGTGTGTATGTGTGTGTGTGTAGCATAGCTATGATCATTTGCTCCTTTTACCAGCAGACATAATTCCTTTCTAAAAATGTGTGCTCTTTTATTTCCACAATAAATCAGACTGTTCTCTTATGTTTTAGCAGGCAGGTGGTTAACGAGCTATCTTATTAGGCCATCCTATTGCCCCATTTGTCTACAGATGGAAGTAGATGTAATAAGAAGCACACTGAGCTGCTGCCACCAGCTCATTGTTTAAAAATCTTCCTCCTCCTTCCCAGTAATATGAAGCATAAGACAATACACAACCTGATGTCACTACATTGTACATTTCCCCTCTACTGCAGTGCACAGCACCATGATGTCATGGGATCCATTGTGTTGTAGGATATGTTACCAGGGAGAGGGGAGAGAGGCACAGTAGCAGCAGCTTCATGCTTCTTGTAACACTTAGTTCTGCCCCAAAACAGATTTCCTGTATCGTTCATGTTGTGTTTGTCTCTATTAAAATCTTAACATTTGTATAGCACTTCCAAGTTTCCAAAGAACTTCACATTCAAGGAGGTCATTCACATCATCAAAAAACTATATTCTCTCTGGGTTTGGGAGCTGTGTGTGCTCCCAGTTTTCACTTGTGTGGAAGCAAGGTAAGAGGAAAACAGTAGCAGTGATTGTGTGGAAGCAAGGCAGGAGAAAAAGCTACCCAGTTTTTCCTCCTACCTTGCTTCCAGACAATGAGAGGAGAGCTGGTCTTGTGGTAGCAAGCATGACTTGTCCCCTTAGCTAAGCAGGGCCCACCCTGGTTGCATATGAATGGGAGACTTGATGCGTGAGCACTGCAAGATATTCCCCTCAGGGGATGAAGCCGCTCTGGGAAGAGCAGAAGGTTTCAAGTTCACTCCCTGGCTTCCCCAAGATAGGGCTGAGAGAGATTCCTGCCTGCAACCTTGGAGAAGCCACTGCCAGTCTGCATAGACAATACTGAGCTAGATAGACCAATGGTCTGACTTAGTATATGGCAGCTTCCTATGTTCCTATGTTCCTAGAAGGACATGTGATGGCACTTGTGAGAGAGCCTTCTCCCTAGTGGTGCCCAGGTTATTATGACACTTAGGAGGCTTGTCTTGCCCTTCCATTGACAGATGAGAAACCATCTTTTTAAGGTGGCTATGAATCTATATTATTTTATTTGCTCTTTGCCATTTTAGTAGATTCTACGGGCAGTTTTCACTCATCTGCTTTAGATCAAGTTTGTAATTTCTGTTTTTATTATTTTTATTTGTTTTATATTGTTGCTGTAAGTCACCTTGTGTGCTCTCAAAAAGGTGAAATATAAATATTTTAAAGAAATAAATCAGTAGCCCTGAAAATCCTCATCTGTATCAAAAGAGGCATCTGTGAATCTTTGGAAGATGGATGGACACTACATTGTGAATAGGGATCTACTTCTACTCCTACTTCAGTGGTGGACACAGAAACCTGCTTCCATGCATGGACCTCCTGATGGAGGGGTCACCTGTGCTTTGCAATACTGACCCACTCTTCCCACATCCATCCAGCAAGGTGAGATATAATTGTTTCCATTTTGCAGATGGGAAAAAGATGCCAACAGAGATATACGAAGAAGGCTGCATCTTAAATGGATGCAAATAATGGCCAGTTTACACTGCTGTTATTCTAAATTCCCCCTGCCCCAGTAAATATTTTGTAGAAGCTGGGAGTGTAGTCCATCAGCTCATATTTTAATCTTCGGGCCTACCGTAAGTGATATGTTATGTGCTGAGGTCCATAAAAACTTTACCTGCACATGAATGCAGCATTGACTTTTCAAAGGGCAGGGGAAACCTCAGTGCTATTAAACAGAATGGGCTTCATTCTGCTCACTGACACCTGCATATGTCTGGAAGGGAATGAGATTGTATTCACGTCAAAGTTGTATAACGGAGAGCTAAATCTGCCTGGCTGCCTATATCACTCCTGCTTTGCATCCCTTTTACAGGCCCTGTTGGGTAAGATTATTGAAAATCAAACAAGCCTATAGCACGATGAATATTTTACTGGGCCAAGGATTCTCAATATAGGAATCTGGTTATTCCAGTTTTCATGGCAGGCATACAGAAATAAAGCAAGCAGCCAACCAGCCTTTGATGAAATATATCAGGACAAGCTTGAAAGTACTGCAATTACTAGGCAAACTTGTGATGTTTTCCATCTTCTAATTGACCAGGTTTGCTGTCTAAGGTTGTAGTCCTATCTACATTTTTTAGGAGTAAGCCCCACTGAGAACAGTGGGATTTACTCCTGAGAAAACCTAAACAGAATTGGTCAGTGTGAGTTTAAAAATAACAAATGATTGGCTCCAGCAAATCTTACAAGATCTGGACAGCCTATACAGAATCTATCTATCTATCTATCTATCTATCTATCTATCTATCTATCTATCTATCTGTCTGTCTGTCTGTCTGTCTGTCTGTCTGTCTGTCTATTTAAAATATTTATACCCTACCCCTCCAGTACACTACTCGGCATTTCAGTCTCCCAGGCTTTTCTTCTGAAAGCCCAGAATGGGAATATTTAAATGACATTTCTAATGGTCTGTTGTCCTTCCTTCTAGGTGCCCTTCCAGTCCAGTCTACCATAGTCTAAGTCCTGAGTTAGGCTAGTCTGTGATTAATCTAGGGTATTTTATAATATTGGGTTGGATCAAAAAAATAAGTGTGTTAGAATGTGGACCATTTTCCAGGTTGATATCTCAAATAGTTCAGTAAATTATCAAAGTTCTTCCTGATTATTGAGAGAAAAATTTGGATCTTAGACAAATTCAAGGCAAGTTTGAAGAATTTGCCCATTACTAGTATTCGTTGTGACATATAGAGAAACACTCTCTCTCTCAATCTCTCTCTCTCTCTCTCTCTCTCCTGTTTAGCCTATTTTGCATCCCAATTCTCATTCCTAAAGGTCTTTGTCCTTTTGATCACTACAGTGACTAAGACAGCAACAATGTGCAGATTGTATGAAGCTTCTGGGTTGGCCTGGCCTTGGTCATTGGGTTCCCCCCCTTGTCGGTTCAACAGAACAACACTTTCTGCCTTTGGAATTTAAGACTCTAGCCTCAGCTCTCACTCTGGCTCCAGATTAAAGTTTCAGTTTCAGATACTGGTTTTAGGGAACCTGGATTGGAGATCACAAACTGTAGCCTAGTTCAGATGTAACAGGAAACCAGAGGTTCCTTCACCTCCAGGTTCCTAACCAGAACATCCAAATTCAGGGAAATGGAGTTTGCGGGAGAAAGCGACCCCCGTTTCCTTTGCCAAACCATACTCTGAACCTTTGATCAGAGTGGAATTTCACCGCCGCCAACTCCATTTTTTGCAGTGCTAGCATTACATCCAAACACTGGCACAGCAGTTTGGACCCCATGGAACTGAAGTTAAGGGAGGAAGCTCCTCCCTGACTCCAGCCCAATTGGCTTTGCGGGCTGTCCTTCAGGAAAGAAGGAAGCCCTCACAGACAGCTCCCCTGCCTCTCTACAGTCTTGCTGACTTCAGAGAGGCAGCTCTCCTGCACATCCTAACACAGGCAAGAGAGTGGGGAGGAGGGGGCATGGAACCATGGGTCCATTGGACCCACAGTTCTGCGTTATGTCTGAACCAGGGACAGATACTTTGCATCTGGATTTGGACAGATCTTCCCATGATGATCTGGTCATGGGAGAGCTGGTCTTGTGGTAGCAAACATGACTTGTCCCCTGAGCTAAGCAGGGTCCACCCTGGTTGCATATGAATGGAACACTACATGTGAGCACTGTAAGATATTCCCCTTAGGGGATGGAGCCATTCTGGGAAGAGCATCTAGGTTCCAAGTTCACAGCTCCAGTCACAGGAGCTTGTTCTATCTGGAATAGTGTCAGTGGAATCTCATGGAAATGATAGAGGTTTCATCCAAGTCTGAGGATCCCTGAGACAATGGGGCTATTCTCACGATTAGCAAAACTCAGGCTAGGAGAGCCTAGCCCAATTTTTGCTAATCGTGAGAACCACCAGGCTCGGCTGCAAGCCCAGTGGTTCTCGAGCGGGTAACCTGCTCCTGTAGCCCTCCCCATAGCCCGGGTTTGTGGAGCGAGCACTCCACAAACCCGGGCTATCTGGTTGTGAGTAGCTGTGGCACAACTCACAAGCCACCTCCTGGCTCCCGCCTCCCGGCTCTGGGGGTCTCCCCAGTATGCCCTCCCACGCTCGCGCAGGGCATACTGGGGCTTCTGGCCATGTGGCCCCCGAGCTCCCCAACCCCTGCCGGTTCCATCACGGAACTGGCAATCATGTGGACAGTGGATCCGGCCACCCAGGGCTCCCACTCTGATCGTGAGCGGAGAGAGCAGGCTTAGCCCGCTCTCCCCACTCTGCTGCAGAAACCGGGTCTCACTGATCGTGTTTTTCAAAGTAAGCAAGTCGCTTCCAATATGAAACTACAGTGCATGCAACACTTCTGTGCCCTTAGACTGTGAGGCTGTTCTCATGTGCAGCCTAATGGGAAGCGTAGCCTGGGTTAGGCTGCATGTGAGAATCGCCGCCTAGCCCGGCATTCTAGCCTAATCAGGTTTAAGGGAGTGTGTGCTCCCCTAACCTGGGCTTCCTGCTCATGTGTCTCCACGAGCTGCATTCAACTCAAGGAGATGCAGAGACAGGTGCCTAGAGCACCTGTCACCTGGAGGAATACCCCAGTGCACTGCACTTGGTGCAGAGTGCATTGTGAGATGCCCGGAGGCTGAAACACATCATCCTGGCTGTCCGAGAACAGATCATGTGAGAGCCATTTATGGCACTCCCAGCAACCTTTGCCAGTCATCTGGGGGGAAGGTGAGTGAAGCAAAGCCTTCCCCCCACCTGCTCAGTTGTGTGAACAACCTTAGTGAATGTTGTAAAAAACAGTTGGCCAAGTCTTCATATTTAAAGAATTTTCTAATGGAGTTTGATTTGAATTAAGCTGATAGACATCTTAATGTACCCTCAAATTAACCCTGTAGAATTGGCCATTAGGTTCCACTTGGCAAATGTACCCATTCTTGTGTTAGTTGTTTCTCTCTTAATGGAAGCAGCAGGAACAAAAACTAAACACCATTTCAATTGCATACACAGTGCTGAATGTAGAGAGGATGCCAATTGTATTGACCTTATATGGGAGCATATTGACTTCATGAAACACAGACGTTTTTCATGAATTAAATTACTAGTGGCAAAAGAGTTCGCCCACCTCTTGTATGAAATAACATTCATAAGAAGAAAAATATTTTAAAATAATCAGTGTGGCCCACTCTTTTCTTGACATTTCTTTAATATCTGTAATTGAAGTGAAAGTTTTAGCTGTTTGAGCTAGCATCTTATCTTCCTGTCCCAAATATTTGGAAATGACAGAGAAAGAATGAAACCTTCAGGTTTCCTGTCTTCTCTTTTTTATTATTAATCTTTGTGTTCTTCTCTCCTTTTCTCCTTCCTTGCCCTCCCCATCTCCCCCCCCCCGCCGCCAAATTAGTTCTTAGGCCCACAACAACAGAACAAGGCATGTAGAGATAAGAATGAGACATACCAAAGGAATTCCATTTAGGTTCCATAATATTTATGCACATATGAAGCTGTCTTATACTGAGTCCTTGATTGGTCCATCTAGCCCAGTATTGTCTCCTCTGATTGGCTGAAGCTCCCCAAACCTTTTCCCAGCTTTACTGCATAAGATCCTTAAAGTGGAGAAGCTGGGGATGGTATTAAAGATGCATGCTATGCTTATACCCTGCTACTGAGCTTTAGGGACTCCGCCCAATACAACTATGACATTAGATACAAAACCCTATGATATGTGTACCATTAATGACATAACTAAGTGGAGATACTAAATTGAGCTCTTCCCACGAATGGAGAGAAGAGCTCCAGGGCAATCTGTGGGGAAGGTTTAACTTACCTTCCCTGCAGACAATCTCCGTGCCTTCCCTGGGCAGGCACATTGCCCACCCAGACAACCAGCAGCTCGCCCAGCAGCTCCAGGGGTCAGGATGCCAGGACGTGCTGGCACATATCACCCCACCCCCCAGAGCTCCAATAATGCGCCGCGCAAGTGTTCAGTGCATTATTGGGATCCCCCTCAAGTGTGCCAGCCATGGTTGCAAGCAACTGCAGCTGACACACAATTTTTAAAAAATGATGTTAAGAGAGTGCTCACTCCTTTAACCTCATTTTAGAGGGAGGCTACTTTGGCGGGTTTGCTGCTATGTAGCTGCCGGATCGGGCCTGATCCCAGTGGTTCACATGCATATGCAAAACCGGGCTGAGCTCCTTTAGCCCGGGTTTGTATGCATGTGTGAATAGCATCTAGATCTGCAGGAAGATTCAATTGAGAAAGGAAACAAGAATTCTTGGGGCAGGGAATCTACGGATGGAGCCCCTTCCTCATTGTGGCTTGCTTAGAGCAGAGTTGAAATCACTCAGTTAAAACACAAATAAAGATCTTACTTCCAGTTTAATGTCTTCGAGTGCTTTATGCTAATAAATTTTGAATTGAAAACTCTGTGGTACTGCATTACAATGAACTTGCTATTAGGACTGGAATTGAAAATTTTCCAAAGTGAAAAGTGAAAGAGAATGAGAATGTCAGTGACAGTGTTCCTCCAATGAGAAACTGAAATTAGAAGAAAATATTCAGTTCCTTCCAAAGCAAAACTGGTTTATCTTCAAAAGGAACTGAATTCCCCAATGTTTCTCCTTGGGAGGAGCCCTAAACTACCACTAGGAAGCAGCACTAACTACAGCATGTACCGGGACCGGGAAGACCCAAGTTCAAATCCCCATTCAACCATGAAACTCACTGGGTGACTCTGGGCCAGTCATGTATCTCTCAGCCTAACCTACCTCACAGGGTTATTGTGAGGATAAACATAACCATGTAGACCGCTCTGGGCTCCTTGGAGGAAGAGTGGGCTATATACGTAAAAATAAATAAAAATAATAAATAAATAAAATTCAAAGAGAATTTTAGGTTCCTCCCATGGAGAAACCTGGGAAAATTTTCTCACATGGTTTTTCCACTTCCAGTGGCTGTTGTTAAGCCTATAAACTGTTAATGAAAATTGGAGTCAAAGAGAGTAACATAAATTTTACAACCCCTCCCTCCCCAGGACCACTTTGGATGGGAGGCATTTTTCTTTCTTGAAACCATAGACATCAACACAGCAACCACCTTTACCTGTTCAAAGCTCACCTATATGAATCTCTTTCCTAATGAAGAGCCTGTAGATATCTGTCTAGGAGAGCTGCACATTCCACAGCAGATAAACCCCAAATCTCGCTGTTTTGGAGCTTGGATCCAAAGCTCCAATATTGCTCACAGGGCTGTTTGATGTGCTTAGCAACATACTGCTTTGATGTTGACGATGAGCTGGCACCTCACCCACTGAGTGAAGCTCTGTATTCTCTGAGTTAGGCTGGTGAGTAACTTAACCTTGCAGGTTGTGTTGAACATTGGGTTCATCTGGTTTTTAAGTAAGTGAATTAACCTTGTCTTTGCTGGAAAGTCAGCTGGTGAATTAAACTATTACTTGCTGGATAAAAGGGATGTGACTCCAGGGATGAGCTAATAATAGGGCTGGACATCGTGTTGGCCCAATAATTAGGTCCAAGCTGATGCAAGCCCCATTAGGATGTTTCACTGGAAATGATTCTGATGAAAGCTTCCTTCAGTATCGGCAAGCCATTTGATATAATACTACACCATATTGGTACTTTTTCAAATAATATCAGAGCGGGAGGGGGCTTACCTTTAATGAAGAGTCAGAGAGTCTGAAGAAATCAACAGCTGCAGCTGTGGCCCTTCAAAACACCACCTTTCACTGCCTGTTCTTACCCTAAAAAGCACCAAAAAAGGAAGCTTCAATGTAATGACATTGCATCCTTTCCGTGGTGTGTTACTGGTGGTGAGGATGGCCATGCACTGTTGTTGCACAGAGTGGAGAATTAGTGAGCGAAAGCTTGACAATGTGGAGATTAATTGCTCCAGGGGGAGAAGGGTAGACCACTATATGGGAAACAGAGCAACCCTCATAGAAGGTTCTTGCATGGAGTGCTGCTGTGGAACTTCTCCATTTGGATGTAATGAGTTTTCACAGCCAGAAAATGGCAAAAATGCCTGCATGTTCAGTTGGCCACATCCAAGGTTGCCTCAGTGACCATGATAAACAAGACTGGCACCAGTACATGATCCAGGAGCCAGGTATGTTTGAAAGGCTCACTGAGTCATGCCTCCAGTCTAATGCAATCCCTAGCTCACCCTTCCTGCTGCTCTCCCAGTGTTATTTCAGTCTTTGACCAGCACAACAGCGAAACAAACAAAAATGGTTCAAACAATCTACACCTACAAAATAAAAGTCTCTGGGGCTATTCTCACGATTAACAAAAATCGGGCTAGGAGAGCCTAGCCCGATTTTTGTTAATCGTGAGAACCACTGGGCTCGGCTGTGAGCCCGGTGGTTCTAGAGCGGGTAACCCACTCTGGAACCCCTGGTAAAAAGCAGGTTTGCGGAGCAAGAGCTCAGCAAACCTGCTTTTTACAATAGTGAGTAGCCGTGGTGCACCTTCGCGTCATGCCTACTCATGAGTAGACCCCCGGCCGGGAGGCAAAAAGCCACCTCCCAGCTCCGGGGGTCTCCCCAGTATGCCCTGCTTGCTCACACAGGGCATACTGGGGCTTGGGGGGGCCACGCGGCCCCTGCTTCCCCACCCCCTACCGGCTCCACCATGGAGCTGGCAACCATGTGGGCGGGTGATCCGGCCGCCCAGGGCTCCCTGCCCACTCGTCTGCGGGGAGAGTGGGCTTAGCCCACTCTCCCCGCAGTTTTTTAAAAAGCGGGTCTCACGGAACTTGAGACCCGCCTCTCTGAGGTCATTCACACAATCGAAAACTGTGTTCTACCTGGGTTTGGGAACTGTGTGTAATCCCAATTTTTGATTGTGTGGAAGCAAGGTAGGAGGAAAACCTGGGTAGAAGTGATTGTGTGGAAGCAAGGTAGGATGAAAAGCTACCCAGGTTTTCCTCCTACCTTGCTTCCACACAATCAAAAATTGGGAGTACACACAGTTCCCAAACCCAGGTAGAACACAGTTTTCGATTGTGTGAATGACCTCTCTGTAAAGTGTAATAAGTAGAAAATACCAAAAGTTAAAACTATGAAGATAAAACTATATATAAGGGTTAATCAAGACTAATAACAGAGTGACACTGATTACTGCTATCATGTTCCCCTAAATCTTTACATTTAAAAACTCCAATTCTGTTATTTGACATATCACCCAACTTTTTAAAGATTACTGATGCTGTCTTCTGAATCTTCTCCACCATAGCCCTGGTCATTGAATGAAGGCATGAAGGAAAGTCCAGATCATGCCTTCCTGCAACCTCCACATGCTCAACATCTCATTTCCAAGGAGCCTAAATGCATAGTAGCCCTCCCTATTAACCATACCTTCCATTTTTGAAAGGTAAGGATTGTGTACTAGTAGTCGGTACACATGGAATATTGGATACATTGAAGCTCTTCCCACAATCAAGTGGGAAGGGCTACTCTCTTCTGTGGGGAGGAAGCCTGAAAGCTCTTACCGCCCCACAGACGATGACGGACAGGGCTCCAGGCAGGCAAATCAGCAGCGCAGATGAGCAGTGGCTTCCCTCTGGCTCTCCTGCTGGCGCCCCAGCCCCGGAGTCCCAGTAATGCACTGCGTGGGTGCGTGGTGAATTTCTAGGATCCCCTCCCCAAGTATGCCTGCTGTGGCTGCAAGCTGCCATGGCAGTCACATAATCCTGTAACCCATTTGGGGGGCATGCTTGCACCCCAAACCCAGGTTAAGCAGCAGGCTATCTATCTAAGAGGGCTAGCCACCACGATGACACCGGGAGCTGCGCTGCTCCCACTGGTTCACACACAGAGCAGAAAACAGGCTGAGCTCCCTTAGGCCGGTTTCTGTTGTTTGTGTGAATAGCCTCATTGAGTTTGAGGATGGGGCCAGTGGGTGCAGTCCTGATTCTGCCTTCCCACTCATCCATTTGTCCACTCAATTACTGGTGTGAGCAAAGAGCTTTTCCTAAGATTTGCAGCAAGAAAGTGGCTGGACACAAAATGCCTGCTGAGTCCTAAGAGCGGATGAGTAGAATGTGGGATGATATTATCTTTCATGCAGAAATTAAGAGGAAGAAAAGAATTGTAACTCACAAAAGAAAACAACACAAAATGGCAGAGGTTTAAATTATTTGGCCATGTCCAAATTGGGATTAGCTGTTAATGTGATACAAACTACAGAGCATGATATTTCATTAGATGTGTAATGAGTGATGCATTTTTGAAAACCTGGAGTTTTTGCTAAATGGGCTTTTCACTTTGGTGCTTCTGGAAGTTAAAGAAAAGGTAACGAAGAAATGAGACCAACAAATCAACAACACTCTGATCCAAGAAGGCACTGCTCTTATCCTTCACAGAACTGGCAGTAGAATTACCTGACCTCCTGAGATCAGCATTGCTAGACCTTAGGATGTAGGAGTCAAGTCTAAGAGCTAAGTGGGGGCAGCGAGGAGGTTGCCTGCCAGACCAAGGGGTAAAATCTGGAGTTAACTGGCTGTGGCAGAGGATGGCACCTGGTAGATCATGGGGAAAGCAGGAGAGGCACTGTAGCTCAGCAGTAAGACCCCTTTCTGAATCCCTGGAGAGCTGCTGCCAGTCAGTGTACACAGTAGACCATACTGAGCTAGAAGGGATAATGACCTGATTCAGGATGTGTATGGTTCTTTAGGGTAGAGTCTGGTGTACATGAGGTAGGGAGATGGAGTAAATAACAAAATCTTGAATCAAACCAATCAGAAAATGGACTGCCCTGCTAATTTTGGCCCCTCTGGCTCATATTTTACTCATTCTCATGGATAGCCTGAGAAAGAAACTGAACTCAAAAACTTCAGGTCAAGCCCTTAGACCTGGCAGTCCTATCCCGGAAATTACTCTAGATTCGCCTACTCAGAGCCCTTGCAGTTGTAAGAGTTCCTCAGTGTGGTGTATGACATGGGTATGGGTACTAGATGTAGTGCAGGCAGCAGAAGTAGTCTGTGGCACATCTAGGACCAGGCAAGAGGGTTGATGGACCTGACTGTGTCATAGAGCTTAGCCTAAGCCTACCCTCCCACCTGCCTTTTTGTTGTTGAACTGCTGCCTGCTCTCTGGAAGCAAAACCATGCCAAGGGACAGGGAGCTGCATGTGTACAATGATACGTTCTCATAAGTGAGTCATAAGTCAAAACCATAAGGGTTGCTCTCATTATTCTATAATTTAGCTTGGAAACTTCTTCCGTTGCTCAGTTTAATATATATATATATATATATATATATATATATATATATATATATTCCAATTGTTAAAAGCTTTTCACTTGCATTACATCACTAATCCTTACAGTAGCTCTATGAGAGAGATCAGCATTATCATCAGTTTTCAAATGATGGGAGGATGGAACAAAAGTCTGAGAGACTGTGGTTTGCCGAAGGCCACATACTGATTTCATGGATGAGATCAGTTTGAACCTGGGCCTTGCCAGTTCAGTCACTTGTTCACACATTCATTAATACCATGCTAGCCTTTACATTTAACACATGTTTTCTGACAGGCAAAATCTGAAACTATTTATTCTAACAGTCTTTTCTATATTTCACAGTTGCCTTTAATTCCTCTCCTTTCTTTTCTTCATATGAGCATAAAAGAGGACTTGTGTTGGATCATATCAAGGCCTATTTAGTCTAGCATCCTCTTTACCACATCTGGTCAACCAGATGCCTCTGGGAAATCCACCAGAAGGAGATGGAAGGCTTGCCCTCTCACTCACTGTGACTTCCTTGCAAATGGTATTCAGAGGTATCCTGCCTCTGAACCTGGAGGTAGCCTATAGCCATCAAGTTTAGTAGCCATTGAGGTCATTCACATAATCAAAAACTGTGTTCTACCCAGGTTTGGGAGCTGTGTGTACTCCCAATTTTTGATTGTGTGGAAGCAAGGTTAGAGGAAAACCTGGGTAGCTTTTCCTCCTACCTTGCTTCCACACAATCACTTCTATCCAGGTTTTCCTCTAACCTTGCTTCCACACAATCAAAATTGGGAGTACACACAGCTCCCAAACCTGGGCAGAACACAGTTTTTGATTGTGTGAATGGCCTCCTTGTATAATTTAGTAAACATCAGTAGTGTCCTCCACTTAGTCATCTTGTTTCTAACCTGAAAGCCTCAAATATTGTTGCCTTTCATAGTAAAGAAGTTGCTCTATTTATCTTTTGATTGAGCTTCTTCAACATCAACGTTCTTCAGCATTTGTTGTCAAGTATTTTTCAGATTATGACAGGTTCTAATGTTTCCATAGCATTTGGTATCTGGTGCCTGAACATTAAAGCATCATGATAATCTTTGTGACAGTTCATACTAGGGATGTGCAATCAGGTTCAAATTCGAACTGGTTCAAATTCAAACTGGTTTGGTTCAAAGTCAAACCAAACTCAAACCAAACAGGGCATTCAACTGGCAATGCCGGTCTGAGTTTGAACCAAACAGAGCCTGGTTCTATTTGAACCAGTTTGAATTGGTTCAAAGGTTCAAGCCTCCCAAACTGGGTTGGGGTGGGAGGTACCCATGGGTGTCAACTACCACCCCAACCCCAAAGCAATCAGATACTCCTGTGATTTTTAATGATTTATTTGAAGATTTTTCCATTTTTTTCATTCTCCCATAGGGTATAATGGGAACTTGAACTGGCCCATTATCCGCTATGCAGAGCACCTAGGGGCAGAAAGCCGGGATGGGTGGTACGCACCCAGGGATGCCTACCACCCACCAAACCCCCAAACAATCTGACACTCCTGCTATTTGTAATGATTTTTTGAAGATGTTTACTTTTTTTACATTTGTCCCATAGGCAATAATGGGGATTTGAGAATGCCCCAACTGCCCCCCTGAGAGAGGTCCTGGACACCAAAGTAGGTTCTGGGACAAGGCACCTTGTGCCACAACTCCCCTGAGCAGCCCAAAGCCGGTGAGGCTCATGGGGTTTTAAAAAATAATTTTTAAAAGATTTTAGCCTGTCTCAGTGCAATTTATAGGAATCCCCCACCCTCTGTGAACACTAAGGTCACACAGAGTCCATTAGGTCACACTCTGTTCTATATTTTTGAATGGGGGAGAAATTTCTATTCATTGCATTGAATTGTTTTGCAGCAAAAGCAACTTGGAGTTTCCCTTACCAAACTCCAATTTGAATCTTCGGTTTGTAGTGAGTTTTGCTGCTTCAACCTGAAGTTTTGTCACCCTGAGATTGCTGAAAATTCAGGCTCCTCTTTCTTGTGATTCCCCATGGCAACCAATCTGCATATTCGGCAATTCAGGACCAAACCCAGGGAATTTGAATGAGAGTACAGATCTATCCCTGGTCCCAAGGTTTCCCTAGTCTGTCCACCAGGTACCCCCCAGATACATGGAGTGGTGGTTGCATCTTGGAAATATGAAAGGCTTGCCTGAAGAGGAGGGGGTGTGGTGTACAAGTTATATTATTTACCAGAGAAAATAGTGGGGGGGTCCTTTGTTTCATTGGCCTAATTCATGAGAGTGATGTCCCATGGAGGACCGAAGGTCTTGAAATCCCTGTTCCTCCTTATTAGACTAGTCCTCTCATGAGAGGGCTAGTCCCCGGCCCTCAAATCGGAATGGGCACCAAATTGTGCTCAGCGGACTGCTTTGCCAGGGTCTGCGATCACAAAAGCATCCTCAGTCACAGTGGACCAGACTCCAGGATCCTTTGCCCTCCCTCATATAAATATTCCCTCCTAGGAAATTCTCATGATCTCTTCCCGGGGTAACAGAAAAATAATGCCCCTCACCATCCCCCCTGTTGCCAGAAATTGTGCTTGTGCAAGACTCTTGGTGTGGGGCTCTTACAGGGACAGTGGTGCAACTGCTGGTAGGAGAAGTGTTTAAATGCCCCTTCCCTGCAAAGGGCAGGGAGTCCATTCCGAAAAGGCATGATCACGCTTGGCACACCCCCTTGGGGATCATGGCCAATGACTGCCATCCAGCAGAAATTCTGATGCCTTCCCCACAGTCTGGTGACGTGAGCACTACAGAGCTTGCTGGGATGTGGACTCGGCGGACAAGAAAGGGGGAGTGACTTCCGTACCCTGAAACTGGAGGTTGCCGGGCTGTGGTTGGATGTACGACTGTGATGCGATTCAATGTACTTTCACTAGTTACTGTACTTTTCTCTGACATCTCTTTTGCTGAGGTTCCCCCAACCCCTTGAAATACTATTAACAAACTGGGACAAAGTGCACTAAATGAGATCTCAGCAGTGTCCCAAAGGCCATCACCGTGGCCTTCCATATCTCGCATGCAACACTTTTGCTTACGTCACCCAAATGACATTGGTCTTCTCTCAGTAGCATTGCCCACTGCTGACTAAATGCTAACTAATGAATAATGGGAAACATCTGACACTATAGCTTTGTTGAAGCTAAGCTGGTGTGAACCTGAATGGCTTCTGGATAGAAAAACCTCTTTGAGCCACCCAATGCAGAGTAAGATATAAATATAATAAATAATATACTATTTTGTGATCCGTTCTAGCTCTTTTCTCAGCAGTGTTCATGTTCTGCATATCTCCCATGCTGAATCTGCACATTTGCTTTCAGTGCTCCAAATCTCTGGATTTGTAGACCACCCTATTCAGGGGAGGGTTACAGTAATAAGGTATAACTGTCTAGAGTCAGGAGCAACCATCAGATCCAATGAGTGTTTCCAGGTTACTATGGTAACAACAGGTGTACCAGAACTGAAGCCTCTTGTGAAACAGATAAGTGTGAAGGGGGTGCAGGGGGTGAGAATGCAATCACTCCTAACATCATCCATGTTAAAACATTGCTACAGCAAGACAAGTAAGTTGGTTTCTTTGGCTTTGGAGAGTCTTCTTGAAAAATTAGTGATGATTGAAAAGGCAAAAATAAGAAAGAGCCTTGGTTATTTTCCTTGAAGGACCTCTTGGTGTTCAGCACTTGTCAATAGGCATAGAGATAACACCTTTATTGTGATAAAGGATGCATGAAGGACAGCCAGTAGTTTTTTTTTTTTTTTTTTTTTTTTTTGGTGAGTGGGGAACTGCAATGTTGTGAAAGAACTTGGATGCCAGGACCAGGCTGCCTCATGGCCAGGCAGTCACACTGAAATCTAGACTTGCAGGGTCTGTTCTCCAGATCATAGTTGGCATTTCTGAAATTCAGCCCCAGTGGATAACCTGTTGTAATTGGAGGTCATGTGTTGAATTTTTTCCCTTTTGATTGCCCTGTTGTTGGGAGGAAGTCTAACCTAGTAACGGTTGCTAATGGTGTTGCTAGGGGGTGTGGCTTCAGTGGGTTGGTTACTGTTAGGGAGAGAGAGAGAGAGAGAGAGAGAGAAAGTGACAGTTGGGAGTTATCAGCTGGAGATTTATGACTGGATGGCCAGGAAAAGCTGGAGAATTGAAGGAAGGAAAACCTGAAAGGGGGAGAAAAGTTGAGGTCACCAAGAGGGAACCCCAGAGAAATAATGGAGGAGGAGTGATGGTTCCCAAAGCAGCATGCTGAAAGCTTCCTCAGGTGAGAACCTGATTCCTTCTTGGAAGGTTGAGGCCTACCACATGAGTCCTTGACCCTTGCCCTTCATGGTTGGTGAAGGCTTCTAGGGAGGGACGGGGTCCATGCTTGGCAGGGGTGGTGAATGCCTCTCTATAGCAGCAGGTGGTTCCTCCTCGCTTGAAGGAGGCAGTCATTAGCTCCTTAAAAAATCCTCATTGGACCCAAATGACTTAAATAACTTTTGACCAGTTACAAACCTCCCCTTCTTGGGCAAAGTGCTGGAGAGCATTGTGGCGTCTCAGCTCCAGGCAGCCCTGGATGAATCTGATTACTTAGATCCTTTACAGTCTGGCGTCAGACCTGGATATGGGACTGAAGCTGCCCCAGTCACTCTGGTGGATCACCTACACTTGTAGGATGACCTACACTGGGAGATAGACAGAGGGAGTGTGACTCTGTTGATCCTCCTGGACCTCTCAGTTGCTTTTGATACCATCAACCATGGTATCCTTCTGGGACATCTCTCTAGGTTGGGACTTGGGGGCATGGTTATATGGTGGCTCCGTCTCCTACTTGGAGGGTGCGTACTCAGAAGGTGGTGCTGGGGGATGCCTGCTCCACCCCATGGTCTTTGGCCTCTGGGGTGCCACAAGGATCTATTCTGTCCCCCATGCTCTTTAACATTTATATGAAACCCCTGGGAGAGGTCATCCATAGGCGTGGGCTGCGGTGCCATCAATATTCTGAAGAAACTCAGCTCTACCTATCTTTTAAGTCAGCAGACACCAGGAAGGCAGTGGATGCTCTAAACTGGGGCTTGGAGGCTCTTCTGGACTGGATGGGGGCGAACAAGCTGAAACTTAATCCAGATAAGATGGAAGTGTTCTGGGTTGGTAGAACTGATAATCCAAGTAATGAGGTAAATCTGGTCTTGGATGGGGTCACACTCCCTCTGAAAGACAAAGTCCACAGCTTGCCGGTGCTTCTGGACCCAACGGTGTTCTTGGAGGTGCAGGTGGCGGCGGTGTGCAGAAGCACCTTTTACCAACTACAGCTGGTACAACCAGCTGCTACCCTACTTGGAGAAGCTGGACCAGACCTCAGTCACTCATGCATTGATAACATCCAGATTGGACTACTGCAATGCACTCTACATTGGGCTGCCCTTGAAGACTGTTCAGAAGCTTCAGCTGGTTCAGAATGCTGCTGCAAGGATGCTCGTGGGTGCAAGTCATTTCATCAGTATCACACCCATCCTGTGGCAGCTTCATTGGTGACTGGTCTGCTTCCAGGCTAGATTCAAGGTGCTGGTCTTGACCTTTAAAGCTCTACATGGCTTGGGGCCGGGGTACCTGTTGGGCTGCATTCACCCATATGCAACTGCCAGGGCCCTCCGCTCTTCATCTCAGGCCCTGCTCATGACCCCACCACTAACAGAGATCTGATTGGTGGGAACGAGAGACAGGGCCTTTTCGGTTGTGGGCCCTCAGCTTAGGAATGCCCTCCCTGAAGAACTTCACCATGCTCCCTCCCTCAGTGTTTTTTAAAAACAGTTTAAAACACACCTTTTTAAGGAGGCTTTTTAGTGCTCCATTTTTGTTTATACCTAGTAAGTTCTTTAGCTTTTTATAATTTTCAGTTTTTAGCTTTTAAAATAACTTTTAATTTGAACCTAATAATGAGTGTTGTTTTAACCTGACTTTTAACTTGTTTGTTAATTTCATTTCTTTTATTGTGTCTTGCATCTATTTTATTGTTGTGAGCAGTAGTGCACTGGAGGGGCAGGGTATAAATATTTTAAATAAAAATAAATAAATAAATGAATTCCTATTGATGAAGTGTCAGTGTAGGAAGTAACAGACCAGCTTCCTGTTACCAAAAAAAAAAAGATAAGAAACAAACTACATTGGGCAAATAAGGAATGGCTATGTAAAGAAGTAAGGTAAATGTAAAGTGTGCCCTCAAGCCAATTTTGACTCCTTGGGCCCACAGAGCCCTGTGGTTTTCTTTAGTAGAATACAGGAAGGCTTTACCATTGCCACCTCCTGCACAGTATGAGATGATGCCTTTCAGCATTTTCCTATATCATTGCTGGCTGATATAGTACCAACAGGGATTTGAACCGGCAACCTTCTACTTGTTAGTAAAGCATTTCCCTGCTGCACCAGTTAAGGTGACTTGTGTAAAGAAATATCTTTGTATAAAAAGGGGACATTGGCAAGTCGAACTTAACAGGAGGTGGTGGGGTGTGACTGAATCATCTCAGTAAAGCCACAGCCGTCTCAACTTCTCTGGAAGGCAGCTGGAAGATCCTGTAAATGTGTTCATAATATTCTGCAAGTAAAGAGGGAAGGAAAGAAGCAATCATTTAAAAAGCACATTATGGTTGCTTTACTTTTTAAGAAGTGTGGTTTTTTAATGCTTCAAAGAATGCCTATGGCCCAAATGAGCTACTGGGAAGAGAGGTTGTATGTTTAAAAGAGTTCTAGCTCATGGTTATATTGGTGGAAGCAAAGAAAAGCCTATCACACCCCCTTCCCAATTCCTTCTTGTTTGGAGTTGCAAGTTACATGGCCTTGTTTCTGGTGTGGAACCAGGATAATAGAAATCAACCACCGATTGTATGTTTGTTTAGCTCTCTAGCTCTCCCCTCCTTCTGCTCCTGCTCTCAAACAGATACATGCACTCCTCATGTTTCGATTTCACCACCACAACTGCAGCGCTGAGTAATTTGCACCCCGAACCCTAATGAAGACAGGGCACGCTTAGTTGGAGTAAAATAGTGCCATTTTATTAATGTACAGCAGAATAAGACTTACAACAAGGTATCTAACTAACCAGAGTGTGGGCTCTCCCTAGGGAGGGCTGTCCCACACCAGGGCGAAGGGCTGGGGCTGTGTACTGATTCTGTCAGGCACCAGGTCCTGACTTACTCTCACCACAAGGCTTTCCCCCACTGATGGGGGGGGGCAACCCGACCCTCCCCAATTCAAGCCGTCAAACTCTGAGTTGGTGAGTTGAACCACCCCCTGAGCAGGGGCCATTCCCATCCCCCTGGGCAGTAAAAACCCTGAAGGGCTGTTCTTTGCCCACCCCCACCCCAAATGGCCCTCCAGCCAAACAGCCTGAATCAAACCTACCCAACACAAGCTGCAGAGCAACTGCTCAGAAAGGAGGCAGCCAGGACCCAATCAGCCCACCTCCTTCCCTCACTGGCCAGCCCCTGCCACGTGGAAGAGGAGGCAAGATGGCACCCATGCCTGCCTCATGTGACAGAGGCACAACCTCACCCCCACCTCATCGCACTGCCATTCAGTTTCTGGGACTCTTTCATTTTCAGGCTGGCTGTTATTTTCCGGAGTTAAGCATACATACGACAAATTAATAACATTTGATAGTGAATGGCAACTTATTTTGTAATTCAGATTTCATTTAGATTAAATATTTATGTATCTAATCAATCAATAAAATGACATATACAGATGATTGCCAAAGTATTGTTGTGGTTCACCACCTAGAGTCTTGGAGGAGGCGGTATACAAGAAATTTTAAATAAATAAATAAATTAAATTAAATTGACTGTAAAGTAGCTGTGTCAATATATTTTTAATGTCTCATGCCTTTTAATTAGAATTCATGGTCAAAAATACTAATTTTGTGGTAGCATTTGATTTCTTCAAATAACCCCTAGTTATGATTCACAATCTGAAAGGAAGGGATCATCTGACTTTTCAGGAGTGTGTGTGTGTGCGTGCGTGTGTGTGTGCGTCTGTGTGCACATACAACATACATTCATTTGAATATTGTTAAACTGTGATTTTTATCTGCTAGTGTTCAAGTGAATGGGGAAATCTTTAAGACAATTTGAAAGGGGACTAGATTAATGGAAGCAACAAAGTCAGAAATATATGTGAAGCTCTCCATCTGGGAGTGTTTTCTTCTAAATAATGGAACTGTTGGCTTGCTGGCTTGGTTTATCCATGTATTTGCAGTTCCAATAAGGACAAATGAAGGCTACATACAGGATTTGAGGTAGAAGAATGATAAAAAGGATAAGCTGGATAGACAATGTTCCCGTGGTGTTCAAAATAACAAGAAGGAAAGAGATCTTAGTAAACCTGAAGATCTAAAAATGCTGTATTAGCAAGCCTCTCTAAGCTGATGGCATGGAGCAACCTCTTCAAATGACATTAAAAAGGTGGTGGGGGGAGAAGAAATTAATTTTAATGAAGGCAGGATAACCTGAAGATCTTTTTTGTTTTTGTTTTTGTTCCAGAATGAAAAATCCTCTGAGAACATGCTGGAGTAAATTTAAATTAATAATTATTAACATTTGCATAGTGGTGGGTTTTTTAACAAATTGATCAAAGCACTTCACAATTATCTCAATCATCATTACAGCATATATATAAGTGGGTGGTGAAATATGATGATTTCCTTGTCACAAATAATGCTTAGCATTTCTGAAGTGCTATAATGTTTGTAATCTTTTCATATATGATCCTATAATTCTTACAATAGCCCTGCAAAGTAGATCAGTATCATTAGTGTCATGTTACAGATAGAGAGATGCTGAATCTAAGACATAGTGAGCCTCTTCTCATGATCCATGAGAAGGGCTTTGGGGTGATCTGCGGGGAGAGCGGATTACACTTACCCTCCCTGCAGACAGTCGGCCTCCTTTCCCTTGGCGGGTGGATCACCCACTCAGACGACCAGTGGCTCCCGCAGCAGCTCCGGGGGTTGGGGTGCCGGGACAGGCTGCTGTGCAATGTCCCACCACCTGGAGCTCTGATAATGTACCATGCAAGTGCGCAGTGCATCATGGGCATCCCCCCCTCACTTCCCCGAGTGTGCCAGCCATGGCTGCAAGCAGCTGCGGCTGACCCACGAGCAAAACAGATGAGATTAAGGGAGCACATGGTCATAATGCTGGACTAGGACCAGGAACATCCGAGTTTGAGTCTCCATTCAACCATGAAACTCACTGGGTGACTCTGTTCTCTCTCAGCCTAAACTACCTCATAGAGTTGTTATGAGGATAAAAATAAGCACGTACACCTCTCCGAGCGCCTCAGAGGAAGAGCGGGATATAAATGTAATCAATCAATCAATCAATCAGTCAGTGACTGACCAGGAGAGGGATCTTGGGGTCGTGGTGGACAGCTTGTTGAAAGTGTTGACTCAATGTGCAGCAGCTGTGAAAAAGGCCAATTCCATGCTAACGATCATTAGGAAAGGGAAAGGTAGGAAGGAGGCAGTTTGCTCTCTGCCCCAACTCAGAATCAGGAAGGCAGGAGATTATGGGATCATCATGATCCTGGCCAACTGAAGATGTTAGTAACCCAGAAGGTGTGGAATGTAGTTACAGGGGACCCAGGCTAAACCCCTACATAGGTACCAGGTTGGTCCCTGAGACCAAACGCCCTCCCCCATGGCTCAGGAGCTGTTGCAAGCAACAGGCAACCCTCTTAGTAGCCATGAGGGCAGAGGCCTAGGCAAGCAGGCTGGGACCAATTGCCCAGCAGAGATGGAGGTAAATCTCAAGAGGAGAAGTGTAAGTTGTAGGTGATTGGCACAGATTCACTTGGAAAGGTGCAGAGAGGTAGAAATGTTTCAGGAGGTTTATTTGGTGCATGTGATGTAAAGGCTGGTTAATTGTTGGAAGCCAGATGGAAAGAGGCTGGTTTAGGAAAGGAAAGGAAGGTGTGAAGTACTGGAGGTTTGGCATGTTGTTTGGAGTTGCTTGTTGTGAAGCCAGGAAGGTAATGTTTGGGTGGTTGTAGGACAAGGAGGGACAGACAGAAAGTGGAGAAGCAGGGGAAAAGGAGAACAGAGAAGGAAAGCAGCAGACAGGGGAGAGGAGATAGAAAGGAAGAGGAGCGTGGAAAGGCTCGTGGCCAGAGGCAAAAGGCTAACCTTTTGCAGCCACCGTTTCAGAAGGCATGGGTAAGTTGAGCAAGAGAAGGAAGAGGCTAGGATGTAGAGGAGGGTCACAGGGAAGGAGGAGTGCCCCACGAGAAACTGGGAACTCCTGTCTGGGAGGCCAGTGGTCACAACACAAGTCTGGCAGAAGGATGCCACAGGGACAGGTGTTGGAAGACCACCATCACAGGGGCCCCCCGAGAGGCAAGAGCCAGGAGACTTTGTCAGCCTGGCCTCCCCAAGGAGGGCTAGGACAAACCGGTTACCATCAGCACAGGGGGCCAGAAGATGAGACACAGTAAGGAGATCTTCTGCCTCCCCAAGGTTGTTTGGTGTTCCCAGCAAGTGGCTGTTATGCACTGCAGGGGCCACCAAAGGGGGGATGGCAGGGAGGCACAAGGCAACAGGAGGGCTGACCAGGCAGCCCAAGGAGTGGCTGAGGGTCTGCAAACAGATCCAGCCTGACAGGGGATCCTGTTGTCCAACCCCCAGACCTCTGGGACCTACAACACCCAGAGGATGAAACCAGGATGGCTGAGTCACCAGCCAGGGACTGGGGCTGGTCCTTTCAGCCAGACAGCAGGCAGGCAATGCCCAGAGGGTTGGGACACGCTTTGGTAGAACACTACCATCAGTCCACCCACAGGGGAAGAAATGCCCCCTGAAAGGCTACTGCAGGAATCCCTACATGTCTGCAACGTGTCTGCTTAGGGGGGGGAAAGCTTGTGCACGTTACGTGACATGTGCCAGGATAGGAGCCCATTGTGCTCCTTGGGGCTCAGGCAGTAGAGGCAGCCCCAATTGAGAATATCCAAATTGACTTCACTGATTTCCCGGGGCAGGGACAGTTCACCAAGTCCCTGCATCTGCTCACACCAGCATGAGGTGTTGAAGCGTTCATTACATACACAGGGAGGGAGAGAAGAGGTCGCTGGGGACCTGCTGGAAGAGGCCATACCAAGGTTTGGCCTCCCCCTGACAACCGAGTTCTGAGCCCTCGCTTGTGGCCAGAATCATCCAGCAGGTAGCCCAAGCTCTCCAATTACCTGGAACTCCACACGAGCTGTAGGGCCCAGATCCTCAGTGAGAGTGGAATGCATGAACCGGATGATTAAGACCCCAGTTGGTTAAAATCATGCCAGGAGACCCATCTGACCTGGCCAGAATTGCTCCCCAGCATCTTCTCCCTGTATCAGGGCCACTCCAGTTAATCCCTCTGTTGAGGCCCTGTATGGGATGCTGCCACCCATTGTTTCTTGAGTGACCTCTGATCTGACCCAACTGGGGAACACTAGAGTGGCAGACCAGATCCGACAGCTGGGAAGCCAATTCAGGGACCAAAAACCGTGGATCCAGAGACAAATCCCAGTCTCCTTGTTGCCACAGTGCAACCGTTTTGGCCAGGGGACCAAGGCAGGCTCTCAGGCCCCTCTGATGGGACCTCATACAGTTCCATTGGCCACACAGATGGCTGTCAAGGTGGAGGGAATTGCTGCCTGGATCCACTGGTCCCGCCTAAAATTAGCACCACATGAGTGGACCACTAAATTAGATTCTAAAAGCCACTCCAACTCCGACTTCGCTGCAGGTGCCCTCAAACCCCAGGCCAACCTGAGGAAACCGAGGCTGAAGGCGAGACCTCTGCGACCGGGACTGGTGGAGGACACAGGTCGAGACCGTGGGCATCGGCTCTTTGCTTCAATCCCACCGGAACCGGATTGTTGCACAGAGTGAAGAAAGAAGGAACCAGCATCACCAGACCCCATGACCGGCTCTCCCGGTCTATCCTCAGTTACTGTAACCTCACATTCCACTCCCCCAGGCTGCCCAGAGATCCTAGTGTCTGTTAGGTTCAAGTGGGCGGGCAGTGCACCCATCTATAACTATGCCTTTGTTTCATGGCTGCGGGACCCTCCCCCACCTCAGCTTTCTGGCCTTATACTTAATCTCCGGCCTGTCCCTCCCAGAGCAGGAGACAGGGCCCAAAGGGGGGTGTAACCCTTGCTTGCGGATTACAACTGATGGCTGGAAGACCACTCAGACGTTGGTCTATCACTGTTCATACAGTTGCAATGGCACTAGCTCAGCCTGCCGCCACGCTAACACCACTTACCAGGTGTGCACAGAGGCCGGCTCCATAGTCTGCCACACCCCAGGCAGGCAGACCAGGTGGCAGCTCCAGTTGTATGGGCCAGATTCGGGGATGGGAGCTACCGCCTATAACAAACTCTTGAGGTACACCACCGTGCCTTCCTATAGCCAGGACAAGCCTTTGACCCTTTGCTTCGACACCTGTCATGCTACAGACCAGGACCCGGCTGGGACATATTGTGGAGGGGTAGAATGGGAAAGAACCTACCGCACAGCCAGGTTTTATGTAGGTTTCCACAGGGCTACTCTGAATAGGGCTCCCGCTCGGTCTGGGAAGTGGGACACGAACCGCCAGAGGTGGGTGAATGCCTTGGGAGGCAAGGTTACCCATGACCAGACAAAACCAGACTGCAAACACCATCGCTGCACCCCCCTCTGCCTCAGAATCACTCCTAACCAGGCCAAGAGTTCCTGGGTGCCAGTAGGAGAAGGAAATTATGAGGCTGAAGTTAGCATGGGAATCCATGTCCCAGAGGCCAGAGATCCAACCGGCTGAGTCCGGTTCCTGATGAAAGGGAACTGGGAGAAACCCACTGAACACCTTGCCCACACTACGTTCTGGAAGGAGATGGGCACAACCATGGAGGTGCCAGCTGTTACCAAGAACCTGTTTGTGGACTTAGCAGAGCGAGTAGCCCTAAGCTTGAGTGTGACAAACTGCTACGTTTGTGCAGGCACCAAGATGGGCGAGCAGTGGCCCTGGGAGGCACGGGAGGTGGATTATGTCAACAAGCAGGAGCCCAAATTTAACATGGGCAGATCAACAGTGCCCCACCCAGTGGGCCCTCCAGAACTCCATCATAGGGTCCAGAAGTTTTATTCGCCCGGCTGGGCAGAAATATAACATCTCCACAGGGACCCTGGCCTGTGAGGCAGGGATGGTTTGCAATACCACAAGGAAGTGGATGGACTTCAATCATGCAGGCTCAAAGATCCCCTCCAACCCTTATAATCAGTCTACCCAGAAGAGTCTATACAATCTCTGGGAAGACCCCTGCGGGACCTCCAGCTCTTGGGAGGCTCCAGACCACCTGTACTGGATCTGTGGGACAGCCGCCTATGTCAGTTTGCCTCCAACTTCGGCAGGAACCTGCGTGCTGGGCACAATCAAACCCAGCTTTTTCCTCTTACCCATAAGGGTAGGCGAACAACTAGGAGTCCCAGTCTATGAGAGCAGAGGGCGAACCAAGCGGGGTATTGGTTCACCTCTAAGAATAGGAAACTGGAAGGACAATGAATGGCCCCCAGAGCGGATAATACAGTATTATGGGCCCGCCACTTGGGCTCAAGATGGGAGTTATGGGTACAGAACCCCCATATACATGCTCAACCGTATTATAAGGCTACAAGCAGTGCTTGAAATCATTACAAATGAGACCTCTTTGGCTCTCAGCCTCCTAGCCACAACTAACACCCAGCTCCGCACAGCAGTATACCAAAATTGGCTAGCACTTGACTATCTGCTAGCAATGGAGGGTGGTGTGTGTGGAAAATTCAACCGGTCTAATTGTTGTATCCAGATCAATGACCAAGGGAAGGCCATAGAGGAAATCACTGATCGAATGCGCAAAATAGCTCATGTTCCAGTCCAGAACTGGGAAGGCCTAGCCACCCCCGATTGGTTTGAAAATTGGTTTGAGTACTTTGGAGGTTTGAAAACCATGGTGGGAGGAATTCTGATATTGCTTTTTGGTGTTTATTGATACCTTGTTTATTACCCGTTTATCTCCTTGGGACGAGAGGCCATTGAGAAAATAGTAAGAAAAGAAACTGCCCCCCATATAATGGCTATGTATACAAGGTTACCTCAGAAAGAGGAGCCATAAAATGGCTTCTAAGGGGGGAAATGTGGAATGAGGGGAAAATGCCTTTTCTGAAAGCTGCTTTGTAATTACTTTGCTCTCATGGAATGGGAAAGTGTCTTTGCAATCCAGTGCCTTTGTAATTGTTCCATTCTCCATTTTCTGAGACAGAAACTGCTCGAAGTTTTAGGGCGGTGGTTCAGCCGCAAAGAGTGTGAGACAGAACTCAGGTTTGCACTGGTCAAGAAATGGTTAATAGGGTTTGTAACTTGCCTTGCCTAATTGCCAGTTGTAAAACCATAAATTTGCTGACAGGCTAGAATGTGAGAAGAGGCCCCCCTTTCCTTGTATCTCCTGATAGCCAAGCCTGCAAAAGCCTGCAAAAGTTACACCTTCAAGGATAAGGGGGGACAGCTTGCTTATCAACATGTAGAGTAGAAATGCTTCATTGTACTAGAGGAATGTTTGTCTAATTAGCAATGATTATAATATTTGTAATATGACGGACAATGATGCTAACCAATGAAACGATTGGTCCCTCGGGGCTGAATGTTGACGCCCAGCTATGTAATTATGCCAAAGTATAAAAAACCTGAAACAAAGGCAGCTGCGCATGACTCTCTGGCAAGCCATTAGGCACAGGGAGAAGCCACCAGCGCTGGTTTTGGTCAATAAATGGTGATTTGCTTCCTTCAATCATCCTTGTTGTCTGGTTTATGAGAACTGGGTTCTCCAGGTAACAACCACGTCTAAAAAAGGACATTGTAGAACTGGAAAAGGTGCAGAAGAAGGCAACCAAGATGATCAGGGGCCTAGAGCACCTTTCTTATGAGGCAAGGCTACAACACCTGGGGCTATTTTGCTTAGAAAAAAGACAACTGTGAGGAGATATGATAGAGGTCTATAAAATCATGAATGGTGTGGAGAAAGTGGATAGAGAGAAATTCTTCTCCCTCTCCCATAACACTAGAACAAGGGGTCATCCCATGAAATTGATTGCCAGGAAATTTAGGACCAGCAAATGGAGGTACTTTTTCACACAACATATACTCAACTTGTGGAATTCTCTGCCACGAGATGTGGTGACAGCCAACAACCTGGATGGCTTTAAGAGGGGTTTGGATAACTTCATGGAGGAGAGGTCTATCATTGGCTACTAGGAGGGCTAAAGGCCATCTCCAGCCTCAAAGGCAGGATGCCTCTGAGTACCAGTTGCAGGGGAGTAACAGCAGGAGGGGGGGCACGTCCTCAACTCCTGCCTGTGGGCTCCCAAGAGGCATCTGGTGGGCCACTGTGCAAAACAGGATGCTGGACTAGATGGGCCTTGGGCCTGATCCAGCAGGGCTGTTCTTATGTTCTTAATCAATAATATCATTTTAATGGCTGGCTAAAGAGGTGGACTTGCCACTGTGTAGCTGCTAGAATTAGCCCAGTCCCGACAGTTCACACACACACATGCAAAACAAGTCTGGGCTCCCTTACCCCAGTGTCTTCTCTATGGTCACCTAATTAGTTAGTGGCTGCAGTGAGGTTTGAATGAAGATTTTGCAGCCCATAAGCATTGCAGTCACCACTACTAGAACCTCTGCAGTCTGAATGGAAACATCATACATTGCTGCTGGTAAAGGCCTAGGCACAGACTTTGCCAAATCTTCAAGGAAAAAGAGTTTTACAGCTACAGTTTAACTCCAGGAGTGCCTCTTTCCATACCCGAATAATACAAACTGCCACACAAATTGCAGAGTTAAAAAAAGAAAGAATGGTCTCAACTGATCCTCTAAATCACAATGGAGCATAGTGGAGTAGGAAGTGTGAATGCATAAGATATCTAGAATCCAAGCTATTTAGGGCTTTGTGGGTCAAAACTGGCAAACTGAATTGTGCCCTGAAGATAATAGAGAGTCAGTACACACCTAATGGTGCAGCGGGGAAATGCTTGACTAACAAGTAGAAGGAAGTTTGAATCCCCACTGGTCAGCAGCGATATAGGAAGATGCTGAAAAGCATAATCTCATATTACGCAGGAAAAGGCAATGGTAAACCCCTCCTGTATTCTGCCAAAAGAAAACCATAGGGCTCTGTGGGTGCCAGGAGTCAACACCAACTCCACGGCACAACTTTACTTTACACACTTTGGAGGTGGGTCACACCACTGCATGATATGGGTTAGATGAAAAGCGTCACCAAATAATACTTCAGTCAACCTTAAAAGTAGGACCTTTTCTAAGACCACAAACCAGAGCAGAATGCTGTTCTCAAATCTGCTGTAAGACTATCTGCTTTGATGTTATTTGGAAGAAAGCATGTAAGACTAGAAAGTTGTATCATATCTTAATTTTTTCCTTTAAAAAATTCCCTACCAGCTCATAGTTGCTACGAATAAATAAGTGGCAAACTGGATGTTGTGCTAAACACATGGCTGCCGGTGAAGGCAGAAGCTGTGTTTCTTACGCTCCTCCCTCCCTCCAGAATATATAGCAGAACATATCAATCTCCTGGTGTCACAACATTCTGAACTTCTTCTGCATCTGCAGCCAATAATGTGAAGCAAGGTAAGGAACCACGGAACATCATGACCATAACATAAGGATAAATTCTACTAAATGTTACCAAGTCAGAGAGAGGAGCTAGATGTGTGGATGCTGATTTCAGTGGCAGCTGCACATTTAGCATCATTCATTCATTCATTCATTCAATTTCTATACCACTCTTCCAAAAATGGCTCAGGGTGGTTTACACGGAGAAAAAACAAACAAACAAATAAGATGGAACCCTGTCCCCGAAGGGCTCACAATCTAAAAAGAAACATCAAATAGACACCAGCAACAGTCACTGGAGGTACTGTGCTGGGGGTGGACAGGACCAGTTACTCTCCCCCTGCTAAATAAAGAGAATCACCACGTTAAAAGGTGCAAAAGGGTCAAATGTCTTGTTCGACCCTAAGTTTTACTAATCACAGTGGTCTCCAGATGAAATCTAGAAAGCTTTATAGTAAAAGGTGGGGAGCGCATCTTCGGACATCACAGGAAACCTGAAGCAAACTCACTTCAGGTTCACCCCCAGTGATGTCTGAATTATCAGAACCATGGTTCCTGGACCCAACCACAGTTCCTATTACTTCCCCAAACCTCAGAATGAACCTTTGGTTGGAAGTAATGTATACTTACCAAACTGAGGGTTCGTAGGCTCCAATGTGACATCCGGTTTGTGCAAACTGCAACACCAGAGTTAAGGGGAGGAAGCTTCTCCCTTTCTCCGATGTAATTGGCTGCCGTGGTTGTCCTTCATTAGAGGAAGCCTGCACAGCCAGTTCCTCCCCTTTGCAGACTCCAGATTGTGATCATCTGGGAGCACGCCAGGGGACTGGATGCAAACTGTGGGTCCATGGAACCTGCAGTTTGAAGTTACATCAAAGGATTGGGGTGGGGAGAGAGAGAACAACCTGAAGATACAGTCTGAAGATATTTACAGCTATGTCCATTCCAGGCCAACATCAGTTTATGAGGAAAGGAAAGCCATAGCATAGCTTGAAACTGATTGTACCTTTGGCTCACATGTTTGTAAAGTATTCCTTACCCTCCAGCACCACCATTTTAAAACAAAGAATAGGTCCCCTGAAAGACATCTATATCCTGAAGCCTATGCCCCTCATTCTGTTGGACACAACTACTATATATATCTTGAAATTCTATAGTCCAATATTTTAGACGGAGGAAGTGGGGTGGGGGAGTATTATAACCATGGGATGAGGCAGATTTTTCTCAGGTTCTGCTTACATATTTTTTTTTATCTTTTTCATGAATAATAAAGCCAAGCTAGTCACCCACTCATGCCATTAAAAAGCCATATAAAACAGAAGAGGGGTGTGTGTGATAGATTTTGCTGACTATTATTACCCTCTCTGCAATATATGTTTTTGCTGGGAATTCTTTTGTGTGCATGAAGGTTCTGCAGTTGTGTCATGCAATAAACTTATGATTGGCATGAAAATATTAGGATTTCTGCCAACACATGGAAGCACTGTTTTGACAACTGTGTCATCTTGAATAGGAGTCAGGGAAAAGCAGGCTATAGGCTTCATTTTGGGCCTATAAGGAGGGCCGCTCAAGTGACTTATTAAAAATGTGCTTTCTGTTGCAAAAATCCTTTCACAAGGAAATGAATAAAGTCAGTACTATCGAAGGAAGTCCCCTTCAGCAACACATTTTTACATAGAAATGCATAAGCAATTTATTTCTTTTCTACAAAACATTCTATACTATGAAAGGAAGTGCTCAGAATAACTCTCACTTTGGGTGCTTCTGCCAATTATTGACTATAGAGCATATGTACACTATGAATTGCAATCAGTTCCCAACACTGTTTGTCATAGCTCCCAACCCAAGGGATTCTGGGAACTGTAGTTTTTTAATTAGTTAAAGATTCCTATCAAAGAATTCTCTTCAACCTTACAGAATTATCATCCCAAGAGTTCTTTGGGGTAAGCCATGATAATTAATCAAGTTTGAGACAGATGTCCCCCCCCCCCTTCTGCTTATAAACACATGTTCATCACTTGATGCTTGCAATGTCAAGGTCCATTTAGATGCTTCTTGGCTCCGATGTGATAGCATGTGAGACTGCATGAGGAAGTCTGCAGACTTGTGGCTCACCTGGGATCACACAGAGCAGAGGTACTCATTCTCTGAAGTGGTGCCTTCATGCGGGGTGACCACACAGCTGCCATGATTTGTGCAAACTGCCTCTGCACATGTACAGAAGTCACTTTAATGGCCTCAGTGCATGCATAGAGGCCCGAACTGGGCCACAGCCTGCCCGGCCTGTTATTTGGGAGCCTGGCGGGAGGGGGTTGAAGAGACCCCCGCTGCCGTCTCCTCTGTCCCCACCACTGCCACCGCCTTATTTTTAAAGGTAAATACTACTTTCTCTTTCCCCTCCTCCACATTTACTTTAGGGAAAGCTATGTGTAAAGGGGAATACTTGCCAGATTCTGGAGCCAGACCCAGCTCGACCCGAGCTCGGACTGACTTCACTTTTAATGGGGCTAATCCAGCTCGAGCATGAGCCTTCAAGCCAAGCCAGCCCACACTCAAGCCCAGCTCGATTCGAGTTGGCTCACACACCCCTAGTGACTTAGAGAAATAACATTTTCTTTTGTTAAGCAAATATTACAGGATGCATCTTCTTTATCCAATCCTAATACCATAATATAATTTATTAAGCCACTTAATGGCACAGCGGGGAAATGCTTGACTATCAAGCAGAAGGTTGCCGATTCGAATCCCCACTGCTACTATATCAGGCAGCAGCAATATAGGAAGATGCTGAAAGGCATTATCTCATACTGCTTGGGAGGAGGCAATGTTAAACCCCTCCTGTATCCTACCGAAGAAAACCACAGGGTTCTGTGGGCGCCAGGAGTTGAAATCAACTTGACGGCACACTTTACCTTAATATAATTTATTAACTTGGACATTTATGTCCCAACCTTTAGATTAGTAAACCATTATCCTGCTGTAGGGTGATTTTTGCTTCTAATATGTGACATACACCAACCTTACAGTTGTTGGAGATTTCCTTTCTTCCCCCTGAGACCTTAGTATGTCAAGGAAATAATTCAGACATCACCCTGTTCCTCCTCCAACCCAACAGAATGTCTGTTTTGGCTGGCTGAGTTCCGCGACCTGGCCTCCAGTTCACTGCTTTTTACCTCCTTTACTTGCTATCTGCCCTCTCTTAATAGCCTTTCTCACTACCCCATAGCCCCATGATAATCTGTTCCACCCATGGTCCCCCAATCATCCTCTAAGTCACTCCCACCTGCATTCCACTCAGTTGCCTGCCCAACTGCATTTGCAGTCAGCAACAAACTAGGGGTCTGGTGTGGTTTCAGCTTCCTTGGCATCATGCTGCTCCCAGAAGGAGTGACCATGCTGGGAACAGCAACTGTTCCAGGAATGGTGGCTCGGGTGGTAAGGATGCACTGTAGCAGAAGTCAACTGTAGCCTTCCCTTTGTCTTCAGACCATAGTTATTGTTAAGGAACAAGATCTATTGCCCTTGGAAGCAGAGGCGGAACCAGGGTGGGGCAGGCAGGGCACGTGCCCTAGGCGCAACTCTGGGAGGGGGCGCAGCGCAATGCCCCACAAAAGCCCCACCACCAAAAAAAATTTCTTCCCCCCAAATTCCAGGTGGCGAAGGGTGGCGGGGTGGCGGGTGGGGCTCCCACTGGCTGGCAGAAAAAGCACCCGCCCGCCCCCGTACTGCTGCGTAAAGAGCGCATGCCTACATGAACACGTGGGACTAGCAGCAAATGCTGGCCGTTCCAAGTGCTGCTGTGCTGTGCTGCTGCCCGTACGAACACAAAACAAAATAGACATGTTCTGCTTCCCTTCCCTTCGGCTGTGTTCAAAGATTTGTGTTGCATGTTTTCTTTGAAAATTTAAACATTAATGGAAGGTTAGGTGTGCATGTGGGCACAGGAATATTCCCAAATTGCTAAGCCAGGCAGCTTAGCTCAGCACAGACTTTTGAAGGGCTTGTTTCAGTTTCGTTCTGCTCCGGCGTTTCCACTGCCCTGCACCTCAAGAAACTAATTGTCATGTTTGCCCGCTGCTGACTGCAGCAAAACCAGCCAGAAATCTGGGAGTACCTTATGACAGAAATCCCCACGAAGCCCACTGCTCTCTTTGGTAAGTAGATCCGGTTTATTGGAAGTCTGGGGCTTCCGGTTTCATGGGTTGCTTCTTATTGTAGTTGAAGCAAAAGCTCTACATAAAGAGCGGGAATTACCGCCAGAGAGAGCATTTTCGCTGCACAGGTAAAGTGGGGGAGTGTAAGCTGGAAGTTGTCTCTGTCCTTTTCCTTCTTCTGCAATGGATCTCTGCTCACTTAAAGACCCAAAGGGGGCTGCTTCTGTATTTTACACTGACTCAAGGAAAGATTGTTTTAATTTGTTTTACTAAGTGATGAATGAGTCACCACTGAAGCAAAAGGATGTCCTCCCCACCGGCACTATAATATTGTGTCACCACTCACCAGGAGCAAGAGGGAGGACGTCCTTTGACTCCGTTAAACAAAAATAAAACAATCTTTCCTTGAGTGTAAAATACAGAACAAACAGAAGCAACCCCTTTTGGGGGAGGGGAATGAGGAATCGGAACTAAAAACTACTGCAGTTCAGAGGATAAAGCCCCCTCTCTTTTTTGCATTGGCAGCAGCGGTTAGAACTTTGTGGTGCTCGAGATTCCATCCCTAGAATGTTGGAGCAACAGCTGAGAAGCCACACAGGCATGTTACCTGAGGGCCAACAAATTCCTCAGAACCACAAACCAAGCAAACAAAGGATGATTGAAGGAAGCAAAATCACCGTTTATTGAAAACCAGCGCTGGTGACGCTCCCAGTACCTAACGGTAAAACCTGAGAGACGTGCCCAGCTGCCTGGGTCACAAGTTTTTATAATTTGGCATTACTACACAATTAGGCGTCAACATTCAGCCCCAAAGAACCAATCAGTTCATTACGTTCGTACATATGCTTGCATAGAGGCTGGACTTTGCGCTCTAAGTTTCTATTTCACAGCAGAGATATAATTAATTAATTGAAGAAGCCTTCACATTCCTAGAACAATACAGTTACTATTCAGGGGAGCCTATCTCTCCCCGCTGCTGCAAACCCCCACTTATTCTGCTCTGGGCAGATAGCTGACTTAACACTTTCTTTTGGTCTGTACTTTTCCATCCCACAGAGGCACTGACTTGCAAACACACTTTCTACAAAGCAATTACAAAGCAGCTTTCTGAAAAGGCATTTTCCACTCCACAGGCAGAGAGGGAGGGCACGGTTAACATTCCAGTAACTTTCATATCTTTGGAATGTTTTCACGTCCTAGCATAGGTTCAGAGGCATCAAGATTCCTCGCTTCTCCCACCTTCAGCGAGGAAAGTGAGCTGTTTTCTTTTACTGGAAAGCAGACCATTTGGGGGAAGCAGAGAGAGGTAAACATAATATAGATTATTTCCTTCCTCCCCCACTGCTCTGCTTTCTAGCCATGGCGATGGATGTTTGTAGTGAGAAGGGTGGGGGGAGGAAGAAAGGGGATTGTAATAAAGAAAAACTTAAACGAAGTTGTGCTAGAGGAAGGGCAGGGGTGAATCTGGGTGGGAGATTTGCTTCTTTTTCTTGCAGTTGAAGCTGCAGCATATTTACTCTGAAGTAGGTGGATCCCATTCACTTCAAGGGGACTTGAACTTGACGTGTGTGTGTGTGTGTGTGTGTTTACTCAGAAGAAAATCCAACTATGGTCTGTAGGGCTAACTCCCAGGTAAATGTGTGTAAAGTTGGAACCTCCTCAGCTCCAGTAAAAATGCATCTGATTGCAAGCAAAAGAGGCAGGAATTCTTCTGCTGCATCCCTGCTGAACTGGTTTCTTTAAGCACCCTGACCCCATTCCTGAATGCTAGATAAGAGGAAGAAAAATGGATTCTGAATATGAGTTATCTCAAGGGTGGGGAAAAATTAGAGCCAGACATGCCCCATAGTTTCCTGTTTTGTTTGGGATCTTACTCTGCTGCAACCCGATCCATGTGTGATACCTTGGGGAAAGAAGTCCTCATGTTCTAGTTGAAAGATCATCATTTCCCTCTCCTTTAACTTTCAGGAATGGGGTGGTGGCAGTACTGAAATGAGGGGGGGGTGGGCTGGGGGGAAGTGGTCTTTCTAGCTTTTTCATCTTTGTGTGGAATGAGTTTTGTTCTGGGCGGCAGTATCAAGGCACTGTTCAGCGCCTTCCCCTTTGCGTCCCTGCCATCTTTTGCTGTTGCATGCTAGAAACAGGAGTGGGATGGCAGAGAGAAGCCAAACCAGGCCTTCAGGTGTGCAACACTGCAATTCTTCCATGCCTTTCCGCCTTTGAGGGGTTGCAGATAGAACTGCAAGCCTTTTGGGTGGGAACTAGATCATGTCTGTGCTCCGCATAGCATTGCACGTGTGGTTGTTGTAAAATACATGTTAATGAGCAACAGTAGAATTTCTCCTGTGTAGATGTTTAATTTTGCTGCTGATATGCAAGATCTTCCTTAAAGCTTTCTTTGATTAAAAAGATATTGATGTGATTTCTATATTGAGGAATGCCTAGAGAGGAATTAAATCTATATCAGCCAAGAAGTTGTGTGGCCAACATCTGCTGCCATGCCATATAACTCCAAGTGACTATGTAGAAGATGCTTGTGATTTTTGGATTCCCTTGCTAAAGCATAAGCATAAACAGAGGAGGGGGCTGAAGAAGAAGAGAGGTGGGGACGGAAAGGTAGCTCTCCCAAAGTTCCACTCACTTGCCTGCAGTTTCTGGGGTCCACACATATTAAATAATAGGTAATATAATACCTCAGATGCTGTGTATAACCCATATGTATATGTGTGTATGGCAGTGCTGTAAAATGGGTTAATTATTTTGATGTATATCTGCACAGAGAGTCTTGTACATCTTTAAAAATTCAATTGCTTAAATATTGGATCCTTTAGAGCCGGAAGTTGGGGAGGGGGAAATATGTGGGATGGGAGTATGTTAAGTTGTGTGCTACGCCCCTGGACATCCGCTTCTTTTCATGCGCGATGCTGAATATTTGAAAAGCAGGAGAGAGGCTGGTTTTTTTGCTTTCATGACCCACTTGAAGCCACAAGCATACTTTCATCCAGGGTACAATGACCATTTCTCTCTCTTTCCAAATTAAATCATATTTAGAGGACCATGCTGTCACACACACTTGTCTACCATGAGCTAGACAGATACATTCTACATCTAAGTTCAGGAAAGGTTCAGAATACAATACCAGACTTGGTGTTTAAAATGCATGCATCCTGTCCATATATATGCTGTTTGGACAGGGGCGCAATTTCAGTGCTTGCCCTAGGCGCTATTTTCCCTAGATACGCCTCTGCTTGGAAGGAAAGAAGAAACAAATTGAAATGTGCAAACCAAAGCAAATGTAACTAATCAAGAAAGGGACAGAGCAGATAGGAAAAATTAAAGCTCCTTAGTGTGAAATACCAGGCTTCAGATATAGCTGAGTAAAGATATAAACACAGAGAAAGCAACGTGTCAGCGAGCCTCACCATACAGAAAGCGTGTGTCACATTGCCAAATGAAAGAAACCAATTTGGGAATGGACTGTTGAGTGGGTTTATGAGCAACAGAGGAGGAGACAACAGTTTTGGAAAGAGGGATTAGAACCCATCTGCAAAACAAGAGGAGACACTTAGAGTGGCAAATTTAGACACCAAAAGGAAACACCAGTGATATAGTTTTCAACTGCTTTTTTGTTATCTCTTTCCTGCATGAGAAGGGGTACTGAAAATGTCTGGGGAAACTAATGATTAGTGTTATAATATTACTAGCCTTGTAAAGTTACTGCCTAACTTGGAACCAAGTAGATATCTCAGTCATTCTTGAAGTAAGCCAGTGGGCCTGTGAAACCTCCCAGCCTCTCTTGCCCCTGGATCTCTGGTTCTGGGCTGCTACTTGGCCTCAGAGTGCACAGTCAGGAGAGAGGTGGTTAGGTGCCCATTGTCACCCTTCTCCCCGGCTGCCAGAGTCACAGGGCTGCCTCTCTGCTTTCCCACAAGGCTTCTTTGCCCTCCTCTTCTGCCAACCTTCATCACTGGCCAAGCAGCCCTTAAAGGATTGGAAGCATGCCCACCCCACAGCACAGGGCCCCCTGCAGCCGAACACTCGGCTGCAGGGCCAGGTATACCGGCATCCCACATTCCTTCCCCCACTCCCTTTCCCCAGGGCTGGTCATGAGGTCTCCAGCCTGTGTATGCCCTGGAATGTTACACAATGTCCAAGTGGCTGGAGACGGGCCCATCCCGGCTGTTGGGTGAGTTCAGAAGCTGCCAGGCCCAGCATCCTGGCAGGGCCAGTTCAGACATCATATGAAACCACAGTTAAAGCTTGATTCCACATAATGGTTGTTAAAGAAATAGCAGTAGTAGTAACTTTATTTCAGTACATGACCAGGGAAAAATAATTAATAAATAAATCCCCCTTTTTACCGCTAACATTTGCTTCAGCATATGGTTGCTGGACATGCAAATGGCCATCGCATATGCGCAGAGGCCATGTGTGTGCCAGCACTGGTACACAAACATACCTGGTACACAGGTATTCTTGTGCGAGATGCCCCGCTGGTGCACAAGCATACCCGGGGGAGTGCCAGGATGGTGGCAATGGCAGTGAGTGGAGGAGGAGCAGGTACAGACCTGCTCTCCTCTGCTTTAAAGGGGCTGTGTAAGCCCTCAAATTTAAAGGGAGACCTCTGAATCACACTTCGGCGCATCCCTAATGTGGATTCTCCTCCACACTACGCCTGGGTGCTTTCCAGACAGCAGCTTAAAAGAGGGAGGAAGTGGTGTAAAATCCTACTGTAACTCTAACTGGCTTCAAAACAGGAAGAAACCAATTGTGGACAGAGCTGTCTGAGGCTTTGAGGGGAGAGAGTGAGAGATCGGAGGAGGAGGAGCGGAAACAATCCACCCACATGAAGAATATCAGGGAGGGAGGTTGCTGGCAAAGCTGGGGAGTTGTGGTGGGGTGGCAGGGGAGAAGAGAGAGAAAGAGAGGGGGTGATGTGAAAAGAGTGGGTGACATGATGGCTTTCCCTCTCCCCTCCCCCCCCGCGATTCATTTGCACAAGAGAGGCTTTCGCAAAATAAAAAATAAATGATCGATTGCAACTGAAGGAAGTACCGCAGGTACTGTTGCACCAGAGCACCAGGGACTTTTTAAAAAAGCTGTTTGCATAGGCTGGTTGCTTTGTGAAAGAACAGTGGGGGAATTTTTTTAAAAAAAGTAATTTCAAAGCCTGAGAGGCAGAGATCGGGAAATTGGGGGGCGGAGGCTGAGCTAGCCTGCAAAAAAAACAAAACAAAAAACAACCACCAAAACAGCTATTATTTCCTCACACACACACACACACAATGCTTACACTTGAAATGTCAAGATAAGATCTGACTACAGTCTGTGGCTGTGTGAATGTTCCCGTATGTAAGATAGTCTCAAAACCCAGATCTTACAAATGCGCACAAAGCCTCTACGTTGGGAAGCAATTGTAAGCTGCATCTGGAAAGCACCCTGGTTTTTTCTAGATGAATTATCAAAGCTATGTATCTTCTCATATATTCTTACATGAAGGTGGGAACGGTTGCTTCATGGTGGCCTACACTCTTAGAACCTCAATGAGGCAGTAAGCCTGCATCTGGGTTGTACGAATTACTGAAGGAGGCTCATGTGAATAAATGCCTCTTTATGTAACACATAATTTCCCTAGGAAAGTGGTACATCAGGCAGAAGGTTAGGCTAAAATGCTTCTATCTGGCATACAGTTTTTTTACCTGGAGGTAATTTTCTTTTCAGTCAGCCCCACACCCAGCAACTTGAAGTGGTACAATCCAGACATAAATTTAGCACTTCAGTGAAAAGCAGTCCCATGTCCCAGTGCCATTGTATGGCTATGTGGATACTTCACAAAAACAGTGGTGCCACAAACTGCTGTTGGTGTACAACAGCTTATGCATTGGATCTCACAGCTTATTATGCAGGTAGCTGCACCTGGAGGCCATTTCACTACCTGACATTTTGTTTGGTAGTGATCCAGCTCTTTTGATACAGAGACCAAGATTCTTGATACAGAGTCCAACTGTAATTGGTATGAAAAATATATTCTCATTCTTGATTGCTGTTCTTTGAGCTCTCATTCTATTGGGCTCTCCCACTTGTATCAAATTCAGTGGCCTTTTAAAGAGCAATATGCATGGAAGTAAAAATTCTAATGATATCTTGCATTTTAATATTTGCATAGTGCTTTGAAGATTAAAAGTGCTACCGGTGCTGGAAGTTCTCTGTATAGTCCCTTTCATCTTGAAAGTGTTTCATAATGTTTCTGAAAGTAAAGAACCACTGGTGTCCAACTGCCCAGATTCATCAGTCACATTGAACTCTGTATAGTGGGGCACAATATTATGAAACTTTTGAGAGGGGAATGTGGGGATGAAGGGATGCTCTAGATGGACACTGATTTAGAAGCTGTTCACACCTGGTTTGCCTGAAATCAATCATTTCCTAAATTATCCTTGTTCAGGGAACTATTTCCATATAGTTGGAAAAGAGGCGACTATGCGGAGACATGGAAGAGGTTTGTAAAATTATGCATGGAGTATAGAGAATGGACGGAGAGAAATTTTTCTCCCTCTCTCACAATACTAGAACCAGGGGTCATCCCATGAAACTGATGGCCAGGAAATTTAGGACCAACAAAAGTACTTTATCACACAGTGCACAATTAATCTATGGAATTAATCTATGGAAATCTTCTGCAACATTCAGCTTCTAATTCACCACGGGATGTGGTGATGGCCACTAGCCTGGATGGCTGGCTTAGACAAATACCTGGAGGAAAGGTCTATCAATGGCTACTAGTCTGATGGCTATAGGCCACCTCCAGCCTTAGAAGCAGTTGCCTCTGAGGATGCCTCTGATACCAGTTGCAGGGGAGCAACAACAGGAGAGAGGGCATGCCCTCATCTCTTGCCTGTGGACTTCTCAGAAGCATCTGGTGGGCCACTGTGGGAAACAGGATGCTACACTATATAGGCCTTGGACCTGATCCAGCAGGACTGTTCTTATGTTCTCATAAATTAATTTGTGCACCTAGAGGCATTGTGTGACTGCCATAGAAACCCTGCATGTTACAGAAGATCCTAGGGTACACTCTTGGTTCACGTGAGGTGCTGGCCAAGCTTTGTGGGTCTCATTGTCACCCCACATAAGCTGAGTGTACCCTAGAACACAAATAATTTTCCCCATTACTACTTGTTGCAAGGAGAGTGATGGGCACTCTGTAATTCAGGGGAGGTTATCTGCCATGATAGATCTTCTCTTTTAAAAACCCTTAAGAAACCTCTGAGAGTTCTCTAGAATACAGTTTGAAAGCCACTACCCTAAGCAATTACCTCCACATTATTCCCAGTGGAAGACCTGTCTCCATCATGGGCTAAATGAACTCTGCATGCTCAGCCCCACTCTTTTGCCTCAGATGTCCTCAGTGGGAGCTGTTGCCTAGAAGGCAGTGCCAAAGGGCAACACCAAGGGAGGACAAGGCACTAGGAATGATCTTGAAATGATCTGGTTGCTATGTTACTGCTGTCCATGATGTATTGCCACATCATCCTCCCAGAGCCACCTATGCCATTGGGAAGGGCCAGGAACTACTCACTGCCCCATTTTCTCCCCAGTGGTCACCATGGATCATTCAAGGAGCAGCGGTTAGAAGAGCCAGGACAGCAGCAGGTGCTGCACCCCAGGCTGGAGGGGTGGACATTTTGACACCTTTTCTGGTTTTTTAAAATGTCTGTTATGGTTGTAAGCTGCCTTGAGATTTTTGAATGAAAAGGCATCTATAAATAAATAAATAATCAGAGCATAACGCCATGTTCAAGGATGCCAATAGAGTGGTGCACACTTATCTGAAAAGCGGCTCCCAGGATCCGTCACCTTGCTGCAGAGATTCCTACGACCCAGCACTGACGCTGTGCAAGTTGTGCCCCAGCATTTTGCTGCAATATTGCAAGGGAGCCTGGGCAGCATCTTTCAGCTCATGCAGTGCAGCTATCTTGGCCTGGTGAAATGTCTGGGCTGGATTTGCACATTACGCTCCCCTTGCCTTTGTCATCACTGTGGCAAATTCATTTGAATGTGGGCCTCCCCCTCCTGGCTAGGGGACGTTAGCTGTGATGATGAGAGAGTTAGCTGGAGATAAACAAACAACTTGCAGTGCCTCCTTCCCTATGTGGATAACTTGCCCCATTTGCCCTCCCTCTGGAGCAGCCCTGGATGCTTCTTGACCAGTGTCTGGAGACAGGAGTTCCCAGTATATGGTCTTTCAAGAAGGGACAATAGCTTCTTGGGAACTTGGTAGAGACTGGCAGTTGATGAAGCCTCCCAGCCAGTTGACCTTTTGGGTCTCCTATATTCCAGCTTAAATGTAATGTTACAAAATGGCAAGTCATTAGCTGGCTGGCTGTTCTTTTGTGAGCTAATCACTAGTTGGTGGATGAAGAGCCCAGAGAATGTTCCCTGCATGGTGGCCATTGGCTCTGACTACCCTGAATAGGTGGCATTATCCTGGGGTTGGCAAAAAGCAGGCAGGACCCACCTGAAGGGAAGGGTTAAAGGTAACATCTCTGTGCAACTCCCTCCACCCACCACCCACCCCACCAAGGTATGTGTATGTGTTAAGGCAATGAGAAAAGGACAGGCAGGCTGCTATGGGGCAGAGACTAGAGATTTTAGGCTGGGATGCAACTGGCCAGGCAGGAGTTGTCACAACTTTAGGCGCTAGGGCAACTCTCTAGGAAACAGATGCAATCTACTGTATTGCTGACTGCTAGGAATGATTTGCCATCTTCCGAATATGCATCCAAGGCTCGACCTATAAATTGGTATAAATAAATCAAATGTTAAATAGGCGCCATGTCTGCAGTGGGTCTCTGCACAAGGAAAACCGAAATCCAAGGTGCACTGCAACCCCCTGGGACTCACCACTTGGGGAAGTGGGACAACCAAGACAGCATAACAATTTGCTGTTTCAATGACTGTCAGTTGCTTGCAGTACTGATAACTGAACTATGGTTGCCACCTTTCATCTAGCAGGCCTGAAATATTGGTTAAGAGAATTAGCTGTGACCCAGAATGTCCCTCATTCAGATCTCATCTCAGCCATAAACTCACCAGGTTATCTGAGGTAAGCCATTAACTTTCACCCTACCACCACTACATTATGGAGATTGACCCACCACAGCATGATACTATTGACCCACATTCATACAGCCTTGTTATAAGAATGATTTGGGCAATACATGTGAAACAGTCACAGAGCCCATAGGGAAAGTACTGTATGAATATTAACAGTCTAATGCAAATGCACATTTACTCAAAAATAAGTCCCATTGTGTTTAATGGTGCTTACTCCCGAGTACGATTACACAGGATTATAGCCCTACTGTGTAATTGTTGTTTTATAATTTAACACTTTCCCCCATCATTGTGTCTCCATGCTCGGAAAGATTTCATTGATTTAATTTCTGCAGCTTTCTATGCTTTCTATGCTGCTGTTGGGTGGCACAGCATCCCTGCCAGGGAAAAAAGCCAACAACCCTGCTTTGCTTTGCTTTCTGAGCAGAGATTGCTCATTATGAATCTATAGCACGTGCACTATCCTGACAAATCATTTTCTAGGTTCCCAGATACTAGATCATCATTATAAAACAAGATGTATTAAGGCACTTAGATTTTCATGGAATAGATTTCTCATCCTTCATTATATTGGAACCCAGTAATGGAGTGCATCCTGGAAAATGTGGAAACACTGGCTCAATAAACAGGATATAGTAATAGTGATGTGGCCTCTTTCATTTGCGAGTGTTTTAATGGTACTGCCCAGCACTCGCCCACTGATTGATTTAAAATGCCATACTAGGCTAGTTTCCTTCATAACTCTCAGAACTACCTGCAAGATGGACTGACTAAAAAGTTCAAGGATGCATGCATACATACATACATATGTACAGTATGTCCATGCACCTTTTAGACATTAATATTTTATTTCACACAAACTTGTAATGTACAATATTTCAGATTATGAGGGTCTAACCACACTTTCTGTTAAGCTCATGCTGTAAACCTGAGTGCTTATTTTTCTTGGTTAAAGAACAGCTGTCAGGGGAGCAGTCTGGAATGGTAACATGGTGGGGGAGGGAGGATTTAATCCACCCCCCCGCCACTGAGTCCAAATCAGTGTGGTGTAGTGGTTAGAGTGCTGGACTAGGACCAGGGAGTCCCGAGTTCAAATCCCCATTCAGCCATGATACTTGCTGGGTGACTCTGGGCCAGTCACTTCTCTCTCAGCCTAACCTACTTCACAGGGTTGTTGTGAGGAGAAACCCAAGTATGTAGTACACCGCTCTGGGCTCCTTGGAGGAAGAGCGGGATATAAATGTAAAATAATAATAATAAATAATAATAATCCCCCACCCTCGTGGCTATTCTATTTGATCCAGGAAAAATGCTCCCTTTGATACTCATAGAAGCATATCTTCCTCAGGGATTGTTCACCAAACCCGTTCGGCAGTTTTTTTAATGGACTGCCAAACTGGTTCAGAGGTTCGGCGTTTAGGCTGTTTCAGCAGAGGGGGATTACCTTTAAGGATCAGGGAGTGCTCTTACCTCCCCGCTGCATTTCCCCCACTGGCAATGTCGCCAAAATTGCTGGCACGGGGTGGCGTAATACTGGAAGTGGCCGGTCAGTACGCATGCGCATCAGCCACTTCCAGTATGATGCTGACTGGGGTGGCAAGGAGTTACACTGCCACCCCGTGCCAGCGATTTTGGTGACAGTGCTGGTGGGGGAGACTTCGGGGTGGGTGGGTAAGGGCACCCTAACTGCTCCTTAAGGTGACCCCTGCCACCACTGAACTGGCCCAAATGCCAGTTTGTGCACATCCCTACTCAGGCGTAGCTTGCCCATTAGGCAAGGTGAGGTGACAGCCTCAGGCAGCACCTGCACCATGGAGTGGAAAGTGTGGACATACTGTCTCACCCCCTGTGGGCATTGCCTCACTTGCCTGATGCGGCTGCTTCTGCTCCCTGGTTCCTTGCCACCCTCCCTTTCTGTTTTCCCTACCCCAGCACCTTTATGCCAATGCCAGTGTCAGGGACATGGTCAGCCTGACCTCCCTGACCTGTGCCACCCTTGACCATCTCCTGGCTGCCTTACCTTCTGGGATGCAATTCTATACAAACCTGGTAAGTGAGCAAAGAGGCTCTTTTTAAAAGTAGTGATTCTCTTTATTTAGCAGGGGGAGAGCAACTGGCCCTATCCAACCCCAGCACAGCATCCCTCCAGTGGCTGTTGCTGGGGTCTATCTTATGTTTCTTTTTAAGATTGTGAGCCCTTTGGGGACAGGGAAGCCATTTTATTTGTTTGTTTGTTTGTTTATATCTGTGTAAACCACTTTGGGAACTTTTGTTGAAAAGCGATATATAAATATTTGTCGTATTCGTATTCATCCTATTCGTATTCCTAGGAGTATCTCATTGAACTCTGTGGAGCTTACCTCTGAGTAAACTGCTTAGAAATGGACTGCATGAACTCTGAGGCAGGACAACTTGTTTGCTACAGCAGGGAGCAGCATGTCATGAATTGCTCCTATTGCATGCTCTCTCACTGCTTCTGACTTCTTCACACGATAAGCATATCTCCAGGTTAACACACAGCCATGTTACCACCTCTCTTTGGCCATGGTTGTGCTATGCATGTTGGGGGTTGTTAATGTTTACCCCCAGTAGGTAAAACAGCAGATCACTAAGGAATGATTGCACACTTCAGTTACAGAGTAGGTAGCAGAGGATGGTTTAGTTGTTGCAGCTATTTAGAGAAAACACATGAAGTTCCTTGTAGAACTAAATGCTAAGTATTTATTGGTTAAGTACACTGGGATAGGAAAGACCTGAAACTAATCTAAAGGACTACATGATGAATAGGTAAGGAGAGAGAGAGAGATGTTTCCATCTTCTTTCTAGGAGGAAAGGAAGGATTGTGACTTAGCACAGGAAGTGCAGAAGAGTCAGATCAGGGATCATAGAGTAGAGACAGGTAGAACAGTTAAGGAGACCCTCACTCACTACCTCTACTCCCAACGCCCCTAGTGGTCATTAGGATCAGTGGTGCAAAAGGTCGACTCGATGCATTGGAACTCCATCTCCAACAATGCAGACATCCTTTGGAAAATCAGATCTTGCAAGTTTGCATTTCTAATTGGATTAGGAAATAGATGAAGCCAGTGTTGATAGCTGCAGTTCAGGTAAGGCTTAAAAGAGCCCCTGGTGGAGCAGTGGTAAAACTGCCGCCCTGTAACCAGAAGGTTACAAGTTCAATCCTGACCAAGGGCTCAAGGTTGACTCAACCTTCCATCCTTCCGAGGTCGGTAAAATGAGTACCCAGAATGTTGGGGGCAATATGCTAAATCATTGTAAACCGCTTAGAGAGCTCCGGCTATAAAGCGGTATATAAATGTAAGTGCTATTGCTATTGCTAAAAGGGAAGGAGCATCATAGAGTTTGCTTTAAAGTGAGAATGAGTACCAGAGGCTTGTGCAAAAAGTTGAATGGTCTCTTGAATTGGGATATTCCGTACTGTATATCAGAGGCACTCTTATCCTTGGACTTCGGGGTCGAAGTCCAGCGCCTACACACCTCCTGGGGGCCTCCAAATCCCTTTTAGTCTCCCGAATGGTGTGGTCACACTAAAAATGTGTTTAAAATGCTGTGTGGGGTGGGCAGGCTCCAAAGGCCTTTAGGTCCAGGCTTCAAAATTACCTAGGTGCACCTCTGTGTGTAGTTAAATGTTATTTTCTGAATTTTTATTTCCTTGGAATATATACCAAACTTGAAAATCCTATTATAGGTTTTGTAACCTGTAACAGAATGTTCCAAGGTATTCCCAGCCCCTTTGAGGAGCATTTCCTGTTCAAAGCTCCAGCCAGCCTGGAACATGAGCCTTGTTGTGCTGTTAAGGAGAGTTCAGGAAGAGATAATTGGGAAAGGACTCTTCCTTCCTTTCACATTCCTGTGAGGCTTTCCTCGGCTGTGCTAAATAGTAGTCAAGTGATGTTTGTGGATGGCTGCCAGCCCTGAGCCTGGGCATTTTACTGCTATAGAGCAGGTCTGCTCAACTTTGGCCCTTCTGCAGATGTTGGCCTACAACTCCCATAATCCCTGGCTATTGGCCACTGTGGATGGGGATTATTGGAATTGTGCTTCAAAAACATCTGCGGGGCCTAAGATTATTTATTTATTTATTTATTTTTCACATTTATATCCTGCTCTTCCTCCAAGGAGCCCAGAGCGGTGTACTACATACTCGAGTTTCTCCTCACACAACAACCCCGTGAAGTAGGTTAGGCTGAGAGAGAAGTGACTGGCCCAGAGTCACCCAGCTAGTCTCATGGCTGAATCGGGATTTAAACTCGGGTCTCCCCATTCCTAGTCCAGCACTCTAACCACTACACCACACTGGCTAGTTGAGCAGGCCTGCTATAGAGCAAGGGTTGGGGTCTGTGCTGGGCAGGGAGTGTGGTGGGGTGGGTGTGTGCTGGGTATCTGTGCAAAGGAAAAGGTGATGCTTTTTCTTTTTTCTTGAAACATCCCTGTATAGTGCAGGGAAGGAGGTTTTTAATCTCATGCATCTCGTATCCTTCATTCAGCCCCAGGATATGCACTGTAATCTGCTAGTGTTTATTTTATTTAATTATTTATTTAATGCATTTATATACCACCCAAAATGCAAGTTCTCTGGGCGGTTTACAAAACAATAAAAACAGCCAATAATAGATTAAAACATTTCAACAATTAAAATTAAAAGTTAAAACTGTTAAAACACAATTAAAACACAATTAAGACGGTATCTAATTAAAAGCCTGGGTGGACAATGTGTCTTGACTGCCCTTTTAAAAGTTGCAAGAGTTTATGCGGGTCAATTCCTTCCCACCCCCTGCCCTCAATTTTCTTTCTTTCTTTCTTTTTTAAAAACCTACTAACACCTACCCACCACCACCACCACCACCAGGCAAAAGAGCCTCCAGCATTTTGCTGGTCCTGGAAGTTCACAGGGTTGTTTTGTTGTGCATGTGTTTTTTAAGAACAAAAATATTTTTCATTAAATCTAGACATATATACTTATGCAAAGCAAAGGAGTCTTGCAATTATGTAGAAATCACTGCCATGATTTTTTCACAGTCCTATTTCTCTTCCAGACAGATAGGCACTCAATCACCTCAGTATTAGAAGGAATGATGATTCAGACATCCCTTTCTTTTCTGGTGGGAATAAATGATGCAAAATAATCTCATGGATAGCAGGAAAAAATAAGTGTCGGGGAAAGGAGAATTGAAAATGGAATAAGTTTCTTTATTCAAGGGATGTGGAGAAATAATCTGAGAAAGTTACTGGCTGGCCTTGAAAAAGTAATTGCTTCTCAGCCAAAGTTACCTCAGAGAGCTGTTGTGAGGATAAAAGGGGATGGCCCTATTTATGCTGCTCAGACTTCCTTAGATGACAGATTCATTCATTCATTCGATTTCTATACCGCCCTTCCAAAAATGGCTCAGGGCGGTTTACACAGAGAATTAATAAATAAATAAGATGGATCCCTGTCCCCAAAGGGCTCACAATCTAAAAAGAAACATAAGCTATACACCAGCAACAGTCACTGAAGGAACTGTGCTAGGGGTGGATAGGGCCAGTTACTCTCCCCCTGCTAAATAAAGAGAATCACCACATTAAAATGTGCCTCTTTGCCAAGATAGCAGGGGTTTGGACCCTCCTTCTCCTACAAAGCCGCCAAAGAAGCTTGCCCCTTAGTCAGGGTTAAGGGCACGAGCACATCCTTAACCCAGGCTAAATGATTGTGTTTCAGTGCCGCTCCGCACTGCTCCATGTGGCTCCAACACAGCAGCAGACTCCCAACCAGGGTCGGAGGAATCCCCCTAATGAACTGCACACTCGCACAGTGCATTATGGGAGTTCCAGAGGCTGGCGTGATGTGTCTTGGCCCACAACCCTCTGCACTGTCAGAGAAGGCAGCTGCACATCTGGGCACGTGATCTCCATGCCCAGACACAGACAGGGATCGTCTGTAAGGGAGGTAAGTTTTTTAAGGCTTCCGCCCCTCATTCCTTCAAGCCCTTTCTCACCAGTCGGGCGAAAGGGTTCCCTACCTGGATGCTGAGCCTTCAATGGACCATGTCAATACTTTGCTGTGGTTTTTCTCTCTCCTATGAAAGTGCTTTCTGGGTTCCGTTTGTGAGGTGGAGACACAGGGTATACATATTTTAACGAATATTCTCAGAATGCCAAATATTTTGCCAGATACCAGGTGCCGATAACTGCACAACTTTATTGCATTGAGTTTCTCTTTCAACAGACTTTAGTGATAAAAAGGGCTTCGAGTCCAGGTCTGTGGGGCATCTTTAAGGCACCGTGTCATCCCTGCTGGGTCCCAACAGCTCAAAGTGTTAACAGTTCTGGACCATGTACTGTATTCTTTTAAATGTGCAAAGCATAAATGCCAGCCATATAAATGATATGTAACCCTATTTAAGCTGCATCTGCAAGGCCTCCAGCAATTTGCCAGCAGATGGAAGTAAAAAGCAGAGAGTGTTTCCTTCATGATACCTTATACATTTGGTCATCTTATGCATAAAGACTGAAAAAAAGAATCCTTTATTTTAAAACTTCAGTTGCTAACCCATTTACCCAGGAACTTGATAGCACAGCAGAGTGCTTGTGTTTTCCCTTGCAATGCCCCACTGTAGCTAAGCTTCAGATCATGGGCCCTGCTGCACTGGAAGACCTGGCTCTATACTATGGGGTATAGAGGGTCCATAGCCCAGAGTGCATGTTTCACATGCACAAGGTCACAGGTTCAAACTCTGGCATCTCCAGCGAAAGTATCTCAGGAAAAAAAGGTTGGGTAAAACTCTGCTTAAGATCTTGGATTACTGCAGTGAGAGAAGTCAATGCTGAGCTAATAATTGGACTTCATATAAGGCAGCTTGCTATGTTTATCATTATATGCTGCTCGCCTGATGTATTCTTATGCCTCGGGAGGGGTGAAAAATAATGTAATCCCAAACACAAACATACTTGTGCACAAGTCCTATTAATATCAATGCAATTTATTTCAGAGTAAAACATGAGAGAGAACTGAAAGAGTTAGTCATACAATATCAGAGACACCCTGACATGAAGGGAGTATTTGCACTACATTTTTTCCTGCTTGATGTATTTATTTAAATTTATGATTATATCCCAGGAAGAAATAGGAGCTCAAAGTCTATTTCAAAGTTTTCTCCAAGAAGAAACTGAAATTCAAAGAATTTTGATCTGGTTTCTCCCAGGGAGAAATTTCAGAAAAGTTTCTCAGATGATTTGGCTACAGCCCTGTCAATAATACAGTTTTTATACCGCATTTCTACTCAAAGTAGGTTAGAGACAACACATTAAATCTATTAAAACCATAATCAAGATAGAAAACATTATAGGACTGGACTAACATCAAAGCATAAAACCAAAGATTCGGCTAAAAGTGCCAAACAGTTGACATACTACACAAAGTTCCATGTGTGTCACAATAGAACATTTGTGCAGGTGCACAAGAGCTGATACTGCACCAAATTACTGGCTGATACTGCACAAAATTCCATGTACCTTGCAATGGAATGTTTGTGCAGTTGTGCAAGAGCACTCTATCTACCCCCAGCACAGTACCCCTCCAATGACTGTTGCTGGTGTCTATCTTATGTTACTATTTAGATTGTGAGTCCTTTGGGGACCGGGGTCCATCTTATTTATTTATTTATTTATTTATTTATCTATTTATTTATTTATTTATTATTTCTCTATGTAAACTGCTTTGGACACTTTTTTTGTTAAAAAGTGGTGTATAAATATGTGATGTTGTTAATCCTATCTTTATTCAGAAGTCAATGTTATGCAAACATAATCTCAGAAACATACTTAACTTTGCCTGTGTAATGTTCTTTTTAGAAAGGAGAGAGACTTCTAAGCTTAAACAAACACAGTTATTTTATTGAAGATCTCTTTTAGGAGAGAGCTCTGCTTGCTTGCACTATGCACACACCAGTGGCAAGCTAATCAGGCAGAACTGGGGAGGCTGAAAATTAAAATTATTTAGGAAAAACATATACCAGCCTCCTCATCATCTGGCAAGCAGGAAAGGGGCACAAATGAATACCGCTAACTGCTTTTTTGGTGCCATCATTTACCTCTGCCTAGTAGAATCCGCATGACAGCGGAAACAGAAGTGATGAGTACTGTCTTCACCACCAGGGATTCACATCTAGCCTCAGATCACGACGTATTAAGCTAACCCCTCTTTACAACCCTCCCCCACATTTTCCCCATGCATGCCTGCACACTGCTGATGGTGTATGGAGTCTCCCAATAGAGGCTGGATTTAATTAGCCTCTCATGAGCGCACAGCGATGTTGCAGCTGGAATCAGGAAATACAAATATAATTAATGAACAATATATTTTCGTGATTGGTGGTGGTGGTTGTTGTTGTTGTTACATTTATATCCCACTCTTCCTCCAAGAAGCCCAGAGCGGTGTAATACATGCTTAAGTTTCTCTTTCACAACAGCCCTGTGAAGTAGGCTAGGCTGAGAGAGAAGTGACTGGCCCAGAGACACTCAGCTAGTATCATGGCTGAATGGGAATTTGAACTCTGGTCTCCCCGGTCCTAGTCCAGGACTCTAACCACTACACTATGCTGGCTTCTGGTAGATGATTTATTTATTGTATTTTATTTGTTTTGGAGTAGGCTCCGCCTCAAAGCTTCATAGTTCACTTTGATAAAGAAATGTTTAATCTAGGCCCACAAATAAGTGTATAAAAGTTTGGTTCAGGCGCCTAAACAGAATGTAGGGCCAGTAGGCCAGAACAAAATTGTTTGAGTCAAGGATGTGAGGCCCATCGGTCAAGAGGTAAAAAATACCAGAGCCTGACAGAAGATAATTTTTTTTAACCAGGGTCATGAGACAAATTCCCCATTCAGAAGGAAGAAACATAGCTGGCACCAGGAGATACCGATAAGGAGTAGGGTCAGCACAAAGGCCAAACAGTAACTCATGTCCAAGGCTCTAATTGGCACCACAGGAAAACATATGTTTAATTACAAATGACATGTAATGATTGATTTACTGATTTGCTTGCTTATTTTTAATCTATATAAACTGGCAACTGCGTACCTTGGATGCGCAGTGCTTGTCAGACTTCTGACTTGTACTCTGCCTTCATGATCATGAATAAAAGCTAATTTGAGCACACACCCTCATTGAATTGACTTGTCTCCGTCAGGCGACGAGCTCTATGGTGGAAACCTTGTCTAATACTCTTTAGTTCAGTAAGAAACCCCATTCTTTGTCAATTTGATGAAAGAATAATTGCAAGGGGCTGAATTAAACCGGAGGGCAAGGTTCCAGAGGATTTTCCCACAACAACTTCACCAGTGGTACACACTCCCAAGAGTTTCTGCTGGGCCGGACTCAAATAATGAAGCAAAGCAATTCTTAAAAGGACAGTATATTATTCCCATAGCCTGGATCATTCCTTCTGTGTGGAGACTGGATGTGGGTTTTTTTAAGGGACCCATAGCTTCTGTCCATACTGGATCCAGGTGGGCAGAGTCAATTGCACTGGACCTTCCCACCCAAATGTCAGTCCCTGATTCCAGACTTCCACATGCTACCCTAGTGGCTTAGGAAGAAGCCACATAGTTGTTAAGGATGTGCAAAACGTTTCGGGTACAGAACGAACTGTACCCAAATCAGCCAATTTCGGGTGATTCGGATCCGAACCGAATCACCCTTCTAGCCCTCCAAAAAATTTTGGAGCCGAAACGAATCACCCCCGTTTCGACTCCGAAATATCTGTTGTTTCGGCCCTCCATTTTGTGGCCAATAAATGCCTTCTTCTTCCCCCTCCATTTTGAGCACTGACGTCTATTTGAATTTCCCGCCTTTTTGCCTCCCATTGACTTCAATGCAAAAAGGTCTGATGTGACGTCTTCTCGAATTTCGGGTCCCAGGGGCAAAATAGTGGGGTGGGGTGGTAATGCCTAATGGGTGGAGGCTACCACACCAATTGCAGAGGGATTGGGCAGAGGGCTGATTTTTTTGTGAATATTTGAAGTTTTAGTGTCTTTGTGGCATATTTGGGGCATAACGTGGGATCTGGGGCAGAAGAGTGGGGTGGGGTGGTAGCACCTAATGGTTTGGGTTTACCATTCCAATTGCAGAGGGATTGGGCAAAGGGCTGATTTTTGGTGAATTGTTGAAGTTTGGGGGTCTTTGTGGCAGATTTGGGGCATAACGTGGGAGCGGGGGAAGAAGAGTGGGGTGGGGTGGTAGCTCATAATGGGTGGAGTCTACCACCCCAATTGCAGAGGGATTGGTCAAAGGGCTGATATTTGGTGAATTGTTGAAATTTATGTGTCTTTAAGGTTTTTCCTCATAAGGTGTAATGGAGGATTCAGCAGCCCCATAACTGCACTTGGGGGGTGCTGGGGTGGCCCAGAGCGAGTGGTGGTGCATTGCACATAGAGTGCCAACCACCCCCATGGGTTGCTAACCCATGGCATACAGGGTTCTGTTGTTTCTGAGGTGTTCTGAGTGTGGATTCTATGATAGCAAATGAGATTTTCAATGAGACACCATGAATCCACTCTAATTTGCTATCATAGAATCTACACTCAGAACATCTATGAAACAACAGAACCCTGCACCCCATGGGTTAGAAACCCATGGGGGTGGTTGGCACCCAATGTGCACTACACCACCACTCGCTCTGGGCCACCCCAGCACCCCCCAAGTGCACTTATGGGGCTGCTGAAAGCTCCATTATACCTTATGAGGAAAAACCTTAAAGACGCGTAAACTTCAACAATTCACCAAAAAATCAGCCCTCTGCCCAAATCCTTTGAAAAAAATCAGGTAGCTTCCTTGCCCCTACCTTGCACTACCACCAACCCCACACTGCTCTAGGCCACCCATTTCCCCCTGACATGAAGCAATACACCCTCCATTATACCTAATGGGGGGAAACCTTAAAGACCCGTAAACTTCAACAATTCCCCAAAAATCAGCCCTCTGCCCAATCACTCTGAAACTGGGTGGTAGCCACCCATTAGGCACTACCACCCCACCCCACTCTTTTGGCCCAGATCCCACGTTATGCCCCCAACCTGCCCCAAAGACACTAAAACTTCAAAAATTCACCAAAAATCAGCCCGTTGGCCAATCCCTCTGCAATTTGGGTGGTAGCTTCCACCCATTAGGCAATACCACCCCACCCACTCTTTTGGCCCCAGGACCCATTTTTTAAATCCGAATTGATTGGATTCAGATTAATTCAGATCCAAATCAAATCGGGGGTGATTCGGAAGGGCCAGATTCTGATCCAAAATGAATCAGGGGTGTTTCAATTCAGATCCGAATCAAAACACCGAAAATCCAAATTGCACACCCCTAATAGTTGTTGTTCTTAGACCTTTCTGGAAATACATGAAGGGACCTTAGTGATAAGAGAAAGTGATTGTTTTTCTTGTGCCTGCCTCACTTGTTTCAAGGCTACATCCTGGCATTGGAAGGAAACCTATTCTGGGACTCAGTTCTAGTGAGCCATGGCTTAGATTAAGCCCTACCATATAAACGGAAGAAATTAAACAAAAATGTGAAATACAAAATGTAGCTTGTGGATGCTCAGGGGCACAAGGCAGAATGATCATATGATGGCAATTCTGTATCAATTGCACTGGCTGCTACTGTGTTGCAAGGCCAAATTTAATGTACTGATATTGAACTTTAAAGCCCTACGTGGCCTGGGACCAGGTTACCTAAAGGACCACCAATGCCCATATGAGCCTGCAATCAGCCTCTTAAACACTTCTCTCTGGCCCACCTTTAACTCAAATTTGCTTGGTGGGTACAAGGGATAGGGTTTTTTGTTATGTATGGTGGCACTGCACCTTTTGAACTCTCTCCCTGGGGATATATCCCTAGCCTCTAACCTTTGGTTTTATGCATGCTCTTAAAATTATTTGTTTTGCAGGGGCTTTTAACTGGCCGGTTTTACCTGTAATTTTAATCTGCCTGCATCTTAGTTTTAGGGTCCATCTTTTTCTTATTATTGTGATGTTATGTATTTTATTGTATTTTATTGTGTTTTGTTAGCCACCTTAGGGGAACTAGGTTCTGAAGGACAGGATATTAGTATTTTAAATAAATAAATGCAACAATAAAATGAGGACCCTGATGGAAATGTACAGAAGCAGGAGATTTCTTCTGTTTAAAGGAGAAATTCGATTCCCATCAGCAAACATTTGTGAGAGAAGGCTGAGACTTCTGTGGAAGCCAACCAACATTTAGCTGTGGTATCCCTCTGCTCAGCTGATTTTATATCAGCTTTTAGATACATATGTTTGATGTCACTAGACTTTGAGCCAAGACCCCTTTAAACATGAGGTGCCAAGAGCTTTCTTTGGAGCCATGTCCCTTTTGTTCTGAGACCATTCTACTCGAGTCAAAAAGGTCAGGTGCACAGGTGGGATCCAAGGGAGTGCAATTTTTATCAAATGCATTGATTGCTAGTATTGATAAAGAAGTGTTAATGGACAAAGTGCATTGTCTTTCATTGAATGGATTTGCACACGCATGTTTTTCCCCGCTGCCTCCAAAGGTCTCATGAGTCAGTTCAAATGCTATGTATAAATCTCAGCATGTCTCTGACATAAATTATTATTATTTTCCCTACCCACTGTTATATTCAGCACTGAAGGGGGGGAAATAACATATTGAAACCAGCTTTTACCTTGGCAAATATATACAATCAGTGCTCATGTTTCATGAGGTCCTGATTATACCTGCTGTTTTGCTCTCATCTATTTTGTCTTGTTGAATCTAGCACTGGAATTCCTTGTTCTTCAACTTGGAATCTTACACATAGGAGCATAGGAAGCTTCCATATACCTAGTCGGACCATTGGTCCATCTAGCTCAGTGTTGGCTATACAGACTGGCAGTTTCTCCAAGGTTGCAGGCAGGAGTCTCTCTCAGCCCTGTCTTGGAGATGCTGCCAGGGAGGGGACTTGGGACCTTCTGCGTGTGAGCATGCAGATGAGGCACTTTGTGCCGTGATGTTTGCTACACTTACCTAATTGGTAGGGATGCTATGAGGGCTTGTTCAAATTAGATAGAGGCTGAATTCGAGCCTGCCTTCATCTGACATAAGCTGTATATAATTATCACTTACACAAATGTATCACTTTGTCAGGTGGGAAAGAAGCCAGGGACTGAGTACTTCTGGTACTCAGCATGGCAGCCACCAGCACATATTCTGTGTGCGGGGAGGGGAAGGCATTTCATATGCTACTAAAATTGAAGCAATCAGGTGTGTGCAAAAACCTATATCTGGATTCCAATTTGTGATCTGCTTGACAGCCTATAAAACTATCATCACTATCAGCTGGATCACATAGTACAGTTCCTGCTAGACTGTACCATTCAGACTGCCGATGGGAGGGGACTATGTGATGAGTGCTCCCCATAGGTTAAAAAAAAAAATCCCCACCTATAGATAACTAACATGTCAAGGAACAGCGTTCAAGCCTAGTCTTCTCCTTTTTGCATTAAGTGAATTTGGATGCCAACTCTAATTCCAGGTCTGACTAACTTTGCCAACTGTCTGGAGAGTTTCTTCACGAGCCTTGGACTCCCAGCAAGACATCCAGTGCTGATGTGAGGTAGATGACAACTACCACGTTCTTATAGTATAATTTAATTAACAAATTGCATTTATGTTGCCAGTGGGTTCCAGGTAGAGATGTGTGGAACACCACTGAGAAGCTTTGCTATTGGGTTTCCTCCACATTTCTTGAATGAAATTTACCTCAAAATGCCATCTTTTCACTCTATTAACATTGCTGCAACTTTACACACATTGCTGCAAAGGTATTTATCTGTCTTGTATTATAATTTGCCTGGAAGGCACAAGCATACAAGTTAACATGATAATGTAACACACTTAATTTTTTTGTCAATCCCATGTTAAGCAAAAAACAACAGACCCCCTTAATGACATTGCTGCTTGAAGAAAGCTAGTTAAACTTAAGATCCTTACAGCTTATGTTCTTAGTGCTTTTGTATTGACAAATGCACTACATTGGCACCTTATTTGTTTTTGATTGGATGCAGAAACTTGCTTTGCCTCCCCATTCCCACTTCATGTTGATGTCAGACAAATTTACATGGATGATTACTCCCTTAGCATGCTTATCCATCATCATAATGGCGAGATGTCACCATCCCAGCAAACCCAAAGAGAAAAGATTGCCCAAATTCTCTCAGTATATTGAAAGGCTGCATTAACCTTCAAAACTTGATTTATTCTTTATTTACACAGCATGGGTCTCTCAAGTTCTTACTGTGTTTTTTAACATCACCTCCGCTTTTGAAGCAGGTGACTCGACATTGCTTCTGATACCTCATTTTTCTGAGCAGCCAGAACGTGTTGCTAAGATATATCAGCTAACCACCATTTTGTTTCTAGACAAAGAATAAACCATCCTTTCTCTCTCAAAGTTACAAATCTATTTTTTTTCCTATTCATGTTTAGGTTTGTAGCTCTCTTTTTGATGATAGTCCAAAAAGTGGCTCAAAACATTTCTAAAATAGAAATATATTAGAATGTAAGCAAGAAAACCCTAATGAAAATTGATATTTTCATGACATGAGAAACAGATTGAAAAATAAAATTTTAAAACACTGAGTTCAATAAAACAAAGTTTGCATGGCAGATTAAATCAAATGCTGCAATTTTAAACACATTTACTATGGAGTGAAGGGGAAAAAAATAACTCTTCAAGGGTTGTTTAATAGGAAGGCCATTCCATCTGATTAAAAGCTTTATTGATCACGGCATGCCGGGCGTCAGTCATGGGGTGAAAGAGCTCCGATTATGGGAGGTTACAGAGTATATACACCAAAGCTTTATATTTTATGCAAATAATAGGATCCAAAAATGCACCAATACATTGTCCATCTTCAGACTAGCACTGACCAGTCATGGTCACCTAACAAGATACATTTCTCTAGAGCTCATGTGCATGTCTAACCTTTTATCACAATAATGCAATTGTTCAATATCTGCACCTGCAGCATCTTTGAAAATACCAGGACAGGGACGCTATTCTCACGGTTGCTCAAAACTGGGCTATGGGAGCCCTGCCCAGTTTTGAGCAACCGTGAGAACCACCAGGCTCACAGGTGAGCCTGGTGGTTCTCTGGCAGCTAGCCCGCCTAAAAACCCCTACCCCTAAACGAGGTTAATGGAGTGAGCACTCCATTAATCTCATTCGTTTGATCATGTGTCAGACTCAGCTGCCTACAGCTGCAGCTGACAAACTCGGGGGGGAGAGTGGAAGAAGGACCTCAAGAAGGCACCACGTACTTCCCTGGTGCCTTCCTGGGGTTCGGGGGGCTGGGGCATTGTGCGGTGCTTCCCATCTCCCTTCCCCCAGAGCTCCAAACTGAGCTGCAGCCAGGTGCAGGAGCGCCCGACTGGAGGAGCCAGTCATCTGGGCGGCCAATATGGCTGCCCAGCAATGAGCAACTGCTCATGTGTTGGGAGAGGGCACTAAACCCCTGCTCCCCGCACAAACCCCCTCTGGCGTTTCACACTCATCATGTGAAGTGCCTCAGAAAATTGGTTGGAAAGGTGGTTTTCTTCTCCACCTTTGATTTTTCTTTGACAGGAGTAAGTCCCCTGAACTTAATTTGTATTACTTTTCACTAAGCAGCACAGAATCTGACTATACGACATAAACCTCTCAACACTTACTTGAGATTAAGTCCCACTGAACTAAAAATGGTACTTACTTTTGGGGAAACATTCATAGGGTAATAGTCTACAAGTTAACAGGCCTCTCTTTTGGCCATGTAAATTAGTTATGTTGCTTTGCAGCCTATGATGTCCTTGGAGTTTTGGCTTAACATATAGGATGCAAACCTGCAAATAAATATTGAACATAAGATCATAAGAAAGGTCTGTTGGATCAGACAAAAGGGGCATCAAGTCCAGCATTTTGTTTCCCACTGGCCAACTTCCATGGTTGTTCTTTCCTATTCTTGCTTCCCAAGGACTTTTACACACAGCAGGCTTTACCATGGGTTTACTGGGAGGCTTTACTGTGAACACGAAGTTGTCCCAAAAAATGACACAAATAGTGGATTTTTTTACCCTGAATATAAATCAGGCTATACAGTGAAAAGGCACAGTGAAAAACCCAAATTTTGTGTGAACTGCTCTCCAATAACTCACAGGGACTTTGGGGGTAAATCTGGACGATATGTGAACACACTCTTCATTCCAGAGGAGATGCGAGTTAAAGGGCTTTCAAAGCTCCCTGTAAAAAACTTCCAATAACACAATCCTCAGACACATAATTTTGGGAGGCACAGTATCCTGCACAAGGAAGCCAGAAGGTGTGGGGGTCCAGAAACAAAAATTTCATGCACCAAACATCCTTCCATGTACATAATATTGGTCTGGAGTTCAACAAGTATTGCAAATGTGGCCACAAAATAGATCTGGATAAAGGCATTATGATATTGACAGATTTATCTTCCATTTTTTAATTAATTTTAATTTTTGTAAGCCACTTTGAGATGGGAGTTTTGATGGTACAGGAATGTTCTAAATAAAAATAATTATCCTTAGCATGCAATTCACTGCATTGACAGCTGTCGCACAGTGGATTACTGTTTTTATTGACTCCAAGATCTCTGTGCCAATTAGTCACTGCTAGTTCAGACCCCATCAGCATATATGTTAAATTGGTGGGGTGGGGGTTCCCAGTGTTAACAGGCCTCTCTTCAATTGTGAACTGCATTCACCATTTGTTCCCATTCATTCAGGTAGGAGAGATTCTAATAGCTCTAGAGTATGTTTGAACAAGTTTAAAAACACTGGTCCAATAGATATCCTTAGGGGACCCTGTCTCTTACTTCCTTCAATTATAAGATTGGTCCATTTTTTCCTACCCTCTGCTTCCTGTTCTTTAACCACTTATACATTCATAAGAGGATCTGCCCTCTTATTCCCTGACCACTAAGCTCCAGATTCTTTGGTGAGGGAATTTGTTTGTTTGATTGATTGTTTCTTTGTTGCATTTTTATACTGCCTGTATGCTTTGACAAAGACACTCAAAGCAGTTTACAGGATTAAAAACCAACAAATTACATTTCATTTACAAGGTATTGTTCTCTCCGGCCGTCCTGGGGAGGCGGGGGAGGGGCTGCCTCAACAGTCCTCACAAGCCGGTGCTCTGTGGGAGCCACTGTTAATTTATTAAACCATTTATCAAATGTTTTTTGAAAGTCCAGGTATACAATAGCTGCTGGGTCATCCCCACATGTTTGTTGACTTAGTGAGGCAGGACTTACTTTTGCAAAAACAATGCTTGTTCTTCCTCAGAAAGGCTTAGAGGCTGTTCTCATGTGCAGCCCAGACTGGGCGAAGGAAGCCAAGCCCAGTCTTAGCTGCTTGTAAGAACTCGCAGAAGTCGGCCAACTGCCAGCAGCACTGTGGTGGCAAACCCACTGCGGTGCCCACCTCTTAAATGGAGTGAAGGGAGCGGGTGCTTCCATAGCCCCATTTTTGTTATTGTGTGCAGCACCAACTGCTTTTAGCTGGCACTTGCCCATCACTGTTAGGATCCCCACAATGCACCATGCACTTGTGCTTTGCATTGTGGGATTTCTGGGGGCTGGGATGATGTGTCCCGGCTCCCAACCCTCTGCGCTACTGGGGCAGTTAGTGTCCGTCTGGGCAGGCGATCTGTGCTGCCAAAAAGAGAGCACTGATCATCATCTGCGGGGGAGGTAAACATTTCTAGCTTTCCTCCCCGCCTGCCTTCAAGCCCTTCTCGCTGATCATGAGAAAGGGCTCTTATTCTTCTACTGAGATTTCATCTGGGCTGAGTTCTCATGAATAGCAATTGAGGTGGTAAACCGATATCTGGGCCATATTGCACCACTTCAGACTCCTCCAAACACAACAAACAAAATCCTTTGAGCACAGAAAGTTGTTAGGACATTAAAACCCTTCTCCCCGACATTTAATTTTCTAGAAGCAGGTTTTTTAATTTTTTTTTTAAATGGAAGAGCGTTCAGTTATGTAAGACTATACTTACAGTCTGAATCAGTGCAGCCCACAAATAGGTTTCCCAACTCATCTGCTCCTTGTGCAAACTCAGCTATTTGCAAGATGATTTAACTTAACCATGGGCAAATATTCATCTTGTTGATATAAACATATAAAACTGCCTTGTATTAAATCAAACCATTGGTCCATCTAGCCCACTGCTGTCTATTGTGACTGTCAGGATTTCTACAAGGTTTTAGATAGAGGTCTCTCGTAGCCCTGCAGTTTGAGAAACTTTTAACTGTTAGGGACTGAACTGGGGAATTGTATATGCAACCATGTGTTCTGCCACCAAGCTACAGCCTCTATTGATTGATTGATTAAGTGCCGTCAAGTCGGTGTCAATTCTTAGCGACCACATAGATAGATTCTCTCCAGGATGATCTGTCTTCAGCTTGGCCTTTAAGGTCTCTCAGTGGTGCATTCATTGCTGTCGGAATTGAGTCCACCTACCTTGCTGCTGGTCATCCTCTTTCTTTCAACTTTTCCCAGCATTATGAACTTCTCAAGGAAGCTGGGTTTTCACATAATCTGTCTGAAGTATGATAGTTTGAGCCTGGTCATTTGTGCCTCGAGTGAAAATTCTGGATTGATTTGTTCGATGATCCATTTGTTTGTTTTCCTGGCTGTCCATGGTATCCTCAAAAGTCTTCTCCAGCACCAAATTTCAAAAGCGTCAATACTTTTTTATCTGTTTCTTCAAAGTCCAGCTTTCGCATCCATAGAGTGTCACAGGGATAACTATTGTCCAAACGATTCTAATCTTGGTAGGTATAGTCATGTCACAGCATCTAAATACCCTTTCCAAGGCCTTCATTACAACCCTACCAAGTGCTAGTCTGTGGTGTATTTCTTGACTGCTGGATCCTTTACTGTTGATGGTCAATCCTAAAAGGCAGAAGCTATCCACCACTTCAATGTCTCCATTATCAATTCTGAGGCTGGTTTTAGTCTTCTTGACATTTAGTTGTAGTCCCATTTTTTCAATGTGCTCCTTGACTTTCATTACTAGAGCTTGCAGATCATCCACATTCTCAGATATCAGAGTGGTGTCATCAGCATAGCACAGCTTATTGATGTTTCTTCCTCCAGCTTTGAAACCATGCTCATCTTCTTCCAATCCAGCTTCTCTCAGTATATGTTCAGCATATTAGTTGAATAATGAAGGAGAAAGTATACAGCCTAGCCTTACTCCTTTGCTGATCTGGAACCAGTTTGTTTCACCATGTTCTGTCTGGACTGTGGCTTCTAGTCCTATGTACAGGTTTCTCAACAAGATTGTTCAAGATATCTTCAACAAGATATAACTTGTTCAAAATGAAGGAGATATCACAGAAAATGAAATCTTTGAGACTGGGAAGCAGTTTGTTCTGAAAACTTCCTTAGTTCACCATCATCTCATGTATTCTGCACTGGTTTATGTCCTTGGCTGTGTATATCTCAATCTTACATCATACCATTTATATCAGATGAGGTATTTATAGAGAAAACACTTCACACTGTTTTTGTATTTTGATTCATTTTTTTAAATGAGTCATCGATATATTACTCAATTGCTAATGCCTGTCAACATGGAGTTGATTCAGATTGTTGACTACTGAATGAAAACCAGCTGAATTCTTTTCTCTGTAGAATAGTTTTCTTAATACATTTACCCTAAATTACAAGTTACCGTTTTAAAAAAAGATTGCTTATTTGTGAGGGCTACTTTATATATTACATCTTTCGGTGCACACTCACCTGTACAGAATATTCTCTAGTTTCCAATGTTTGAGTAAAAAATAGTGAGTAGAAATATTTTTCACCAAAAGCCTTGTGTGAAAGTTATCTTCTTTAGTTCTGCAGGTTTTTCTGGGTACAGTTTCTTTCTCATTCCTGGATCAGTGACAGGAATTGAAGTTTCATGGACCTGGACTTCTGTGCAGATTTTTAGGTATGTGGGGGAAGATACTTCTTCCGATATCCTGGATGAAGGCTATTTAGGCCTTTCAGTGTCAGTGGCAGCTCTTCAAATTTGACTCCATTTGTTAACATCTGAACCCATTTCAAATGTTGCTGCACACTGGAGCCATTGCAGTAGTGCTACATTGGAACAGTTTGAATACTATCCAGCCAACTCTGTTTCCATTTGATTAAGGAAATGAGCTTGCATGTCCTGCCCCCACCTGGCATGCTGGGGTGGCAGTGCCTAATCATATGAGAGGCAGGTTCATCTTAACAATTACCCCTCAATATGCAATTTAAATACTACTTTAAATTAATAATTAAATCACGTAGAGTGGGCAGTTTGGACAAACCACCACACTTCATGCAATTAGGCAACTGATAGGAGGTAGGATGTCATGCTCATGGAGTGCTCACATCCCTAATTGGTTGAAAGCAGAGACAGTATCATCTGAACCTGCCCAATACAGCAATGACATTACTGTAATGGGTCCTATGTGGGGCAACATTTGAAATTTGTCCAGAAGTTAACAAATGGAGTCCAGTACAGAGTTTTGATATTGACCAGAAAAGCCCTAAATATGTCTTCCATATCCATGTCTTTTCCTTCCTTTGGTAACTCACTGAAGCCTAATCATGAGCATCAGAAGCCCTGAAAAGCTATGCAGAACTTTGTTTTCTGTGCTCATTTCTGAGCTTTTGAGAGTGGAGGAATTTCCTGACACAAGATGTGATGGTTTAAGATGACTTTAAAAGCAGTGTAGTAGACATATTCAGAAAGCAGAACATGAAAATTCAGAAGCAGTATACCTCGAAATAACAGTTGATAAGGACAAGTAGCAAGGGATTGCTGTTGCTTGCATGGTCTGCTTAGGATCTTCCCCAGAGCATCTGCTGGCTTCTATTGGAAATGATAGGATGCTGGATAGACCTTTAATTCAATCCAGTAGGACTGTTCTTCTGGGGTTGGGTTCTTAATTTTACATTTCAGTGCAAGATGTACTTAACATGGTTCTTAAATGATGCTAATTGTCCCAAGAACTTGGCACATAGTGGGATAGAAATTCTCATTCATAAATGAGCATTGAAATCTTCCAAATAGCAATACAGGCCCTCATCACCCATGGTTCTGGCAATCGTGGTTCTGACTATCCATGGACAGATCATAGAGACCTGGTTTCTTTATCCATGGTGAAAAAATAGGCTAAAATTTGCCTATGTGCAGTTGCAGAGTGGCCGGAAATGACTTCCAGCATAACTTCCAGCTACCATTTTAGAGCATAGAGCCATTTTTTTGCCAAAAAACTGGCTGATTTGGGGGTGTTCAGGGGCATTTCTCAAGCCCTGGCGAGCAAGGTACTGTGAATTTCTACTCTTATTGATCTCCCCTTCCCACATTTTAGGCATTTCAGGGCATTTGTTTCTATTTGGAACCTAACCTCCATCCCACCCCCATTCCCATAAAGTTAAGGTTTTCTTATTTGCAGTTTCCATATTTGCACATATAGGCAAGAATGGAACCCATGTGAATAACAAGGGCTTTGATCTCAGCACTTCACATGAGTAACCCTACCCTGGTAGAGCTGCCCAAGCCTGGGTAGGGCTGCTCATGTGAAAAGCCTAATTGTATCACAAACCTTTGAAATTCAGATTTGAGTTAGACATGAAATATCATAGACTGCTGTTCATGAACAAGAAGTCCAAAGCTGTGGTCCTGATTATACTTGGGAGTCAGTCCCATTTTGCTGAATGTGGCTATATAGAAAGCAACATGGGGCTCAGAAATAATTTCCTGGTTCTTTGGATCTTGGCCATGGTTTACAAACTCACAAGGCATTCAGGGTGATTACATATTAAATAAGGGGGAACAGGCACCTCTTTTCTCCATGTTAAGATGGTTATCCATTTCCATTTTCTATGTATTTCCTTCCATGTGGCAGCTTAAGATTAGAATTTTTAATACCTGCTAAAACATTTTTGAAAATAAAGTGCCTTTATTGAAATAATAACCCATTTAAGTGCCCTTTTCAGTATGTCCATGAATTCTATAATGCCACCAACAGAAGCAGCAATATATTTCCTTTATTGCTCCAAGCTGTAGAGGAAAGACCAAGCTACGTATTACACACTGCTGTATGGTTATCATGATAAATATCTTATTATTCTTTTAAAATCAAAAGCAGCCTGAATTTTGCCACCAGTGGGAGGTAGGCTACATGGATCTCCCCCCCCCCCCCACACACACACACAGCCATTGCCCATAAGTGGGAAAAAAGCAGCATGGAGAGGCTGATGTTGGCTGAAAAAGTAGTCTGCAGCAAAAGGGTTAACATAAGAACAGTCCTGCTGTATCAGGCCCAAGGCCCATCTAGTCCAGCATCCTGTTCCGCACAGTGGGCCACCAGATATCCGCTGGAAGCCACAGGCAGGAGCTGAGGGCATGCCCTTTCTCCTGCTGTTACTCCCCTGTTAGACACACACCCCCTGCTACTGGTCCTGCCTGAAACCCACAGTCTCTCAAGTCTGCTTTCAGTTAAAAGCAAAAAAGAAAAGAAAAAATGGAGCTCTTCTCATGATCAGTAAGAAGAGCCCCATGGAGAGCCAGTTTGACTCACCCTCCCTGCAGACAAGCAGCTCTTCATCCTTGGGCGGGCGAATCACCCGCCCAGATGAGCAGTGGCTCCTGCTGCAGCTTCTGGGGTTGGGGGTCCAGGATGCACCACTGCATGTCGCTCCGCCCCCTAGAGCTCCAATAGTGCACCCCGCGAGTGTGCAGTGCATTATTGGGACCCCCCTACCCCCATGAATACCCTTCAGCTGTAAGCATCCACGGCTGACACACAATCAATAACATGCCGTTAAGGGAGCGTTTGCTCACTTAACCTCATTCAAGAGAGAGGCTACTTAGGCAAGTTTGCCACCGTGTAGCCGCTGGGATAGGGCCCGATCCTGGCGGCTCACACAAGCGTGCAAAATTGGGCTAAGCTACCTTCACCCAGTTTTGCATGCTCATGTGAATAGCCTCAATGTCTGAGAAAAGCATGCATTTCTAGTTTAACCATAAGAAATTCTATTTCATTTGGCGTGCTTCTGCTTTTTCATGGAGTGTCTTTGGGGCTTGCCATAGCATTATGTGATCTTGGCATGTTGTGCTTTTGTATCAAGTGTCACATTTCCTTTGGATGGAGTTTCCCATTTAAGTTGTTTTATAAATTGTACGTACTGTAGAGCGCCTTGGAGATAACGAAAAAGCTACTTTTGTGTCTGCCTAACTGTTGAGTAATTTTTTCCCCTATGAAGAAAAACCTTTCAGTGTGAAAAGATTCTGTGTGGAACAGTTCATTAAAATTGCTTTTACACCTGTTGCTTTTACTTCTTATATCTTCCTTGTGGAAATACAGACAGAAATTGAGCTAATCTTATCAAAGTCCTTTTAACAAACCATGAATAGGAGCCTCTGTGTTCACTTTGAAATTTGCTTTATTCAATGGAAATGTAAGAACACAAAGAAATATGTATGTGGAGATGTCTGCCATGGAAGTGAATAGGGAACCTCATTTACACTGGGCCTCCACAAATTCAATAAAGATGCACCTGAATTTCTCCTCTGAATTTGTCCCTGGACAATGGTGATCTCCTGCCATTTGTGCAAGTATGAGGGTTGCGGAATCTTCAGCAATGGTATGGATACAATATGGGGGGGGCTCCTGTGTTGGGGGGACATCCAGAAACTGTCAGCAGAGTAGCGCTTTTCTTTGCAGTCCCCCTTGTGGTTTCCATATTATCCCTATCACAGATCCCACCATGCTGCCACCACATTTCACAGCCCGGTCTCAACCAGCCCCATGATATTCAGCTTCACTGCTGCCAAGTAGGGGTGTCCCCCCCCGGTTGGGTCTACTAAAACAGCCTTCCAAACCTTTGTCTTATTCAAAGTTAGGTAGGGTGGAAAGGCTTCTAAGCATGGAGTGGAGAAACAGACAGCCGCTACAATTTTTTAACTTCAAAGCAAGAAAACTTTAAACTATTTCAATGCAAAACAATAGTTCCTGTACAAAGCAGCAGCCAAATGAGCACAAGGAAGAAATTAAAAAATGGCAGAATTCATCCAATCTATACTGCACTTATACTGGCTCCTCACTCAGAGTCCTTACCAGGAGTCCTCTTGCAATAATCCCTAGTCAGTTTCTGCAGCAAGCCTGGCTTGTCCCTTGCTCAGCCTCAGGTACTGCTCTTCCTTCCCAGTTCTGGCGGTTGAGTACCAGACTGTTTCTTCAGCTGCATTAGGAGTGCTTCGGTCACAACATTCCCAGTGATTTCTCAGCTCTCTTTCCAGCACCATTTCTGATTATCTCCCAGAATGTGACAGCAACTCCTTCTTTTGAACTCTCTTCAGCTCTCCAACTTGCACTGCACTCAACTCTGCTGAAGGAAACCTCCTTAGATATTGAGGTGAGTCTCACGATCAGTGAAACCTGGTGAAATGAGGTCTGCAGGGAGAGCGGGCTTAGTTCACTCTCCCCACAGACAATCGCCCGTGGAGCCCTGGGCAGCCAGATCAGCCGCCCACATGACTGCCGGCTCTGTCACGGAGCCAGCGGGGGCTGCTGGGATCAGGGGCTGCACAGTCCCCAGAAGTTCCAGGATGCCCAGCGTGAGCGCGCAGGGCATGCTGGAGAGACCCCTAAGATGGAGAGGCTGCTTGCGGGGATCTCCTCATATGTTGCCGTGCCATGGCAATACACAATCAAAAAACCACGGTTAACAAGAGCGCTTACTCCATTAATCTCGTTTTAAGTGAGGGCTACTTAAGTGAGTTACCCGTTCTTATGCATGCCCAAAAGCAGGCTAGGCTCCCTTAGCCCACTTGTGGCCAATCGTGAGTATAGCCTCATCATCTTATCTTTTCCCCTCCAAACTTTTTTAAACAAACCAATCGACACAATTCAGGTTCCCTCCATTATTTTAAAACATATTCAATTAAATCAATCCCTCTCTTCCCTCCAAATTCAAACCATTATAATTCTTTCCCCTCCAAAACCAAAGTGTAGAACAGGATCTGTGAACTTTTGACCCCTGTGTAGCTTTTTAACATAGGAAGTAAACAAAGCAAGTGCAATACAGAAGTCTTATATACACAAAAAGAGAGGTTCGGACCTCATTCCTTCACAACCCCCTTTGCCCACAGCCTCCTGTGTTTTAAATTATGCTGTTACTGAAGGTCCCCTGAACCTCAGCCATGGCTTCGCACTGAGGGAGCTTCAGAAGGGAAGAGGAGGTGTGGAAGGTGACTTGCATTGGCACAAGGAACCAATGCATTAGAAGTTCTCCATTGTCCCTTTCCCCCCACACTGTGCATGCACACTTTGCTTCAACATTCAGTTCCTTCCATTCATTTATGCCCTCCCCCACATTACTGATGTGCATTTGCACATTAAGAAAACACTACAAAAAGCAATCTTGATTTGATTATATGTCAGTTGTATTAAGATTTTTTTTACTGATGGGCATGTATACTGGTGTGCAACACTAAAAAAGTCCTGATGTTGTACCCCAACAAAGGGAGGTTCTTTTCTGGGTCAGCAGCCAAACACATCACCAGCCGAGAAGGATTTAAAAGGCTTTATTTGCTCTATAGTAGCAAATGGTCATGGCAGCTATCGCTCAAATCCAAGACCCCGGTCATTTACAAGCATGACATATTTATAGCCTAGGAGATGGTGCATAGGTACTGCCCCTTTCCTTTGTCTGGACTTTCTGTAAATTTCCAGCTAACTTCTGTGCATGTATTCTTTTAGGTGAATACCTCATCACCTTCTTATCTAGTCTCTCCTAGCCCTCCTTGGCACAGAAAAGCAACTCCTTATAAGGAATCCCCTAGGCCCCCCTTACACAGACAGAATATATGAAAGGTAACATGGCTTTTGTCTGGTTCAGGCCTACACCAATTCCCTCCTCTTTCTTTGTACATATTAATTCTTTAATATAGGTTTTGTATATAGAGGGCTTGTATAGCTGATCCTCGGCTTGTGGGGTTTCCTACTCTAGTAGCGTGGCATACGTCCCTAGCACATGTGGTTATTACAGGAAAACATTGTAAGCAGCAACACGTTATTACACAAATTCCTATCCCAAAACAAAAGGATTAAGCAATCCTTTTATCCAGGAAAAGCTGGGTAACCATCCTGTTAACCAATCCCACAAGTTCCAATACGGCTCTGGTTTCATATCTATTTCACTAGCTAGGTCTCTGAGTTTTTGTTCATCCAGTTTGATCATTTTGCTCTGACTGAAATAATAACATGTTTGGTTGATGAAAATACAGGTCCCATTCTAGAAGGGTGATAACTGCTTTCTTGCCCATTGTCCACAAATCCCGTATATCACAGGGGTTCTGCTCCATGGTAAACAAAGGTTCTGGTCTGCTGGCGCTCTCAAACTCCAGAACCCCTTCTCTGTGATGCAGCAGCGTGTTTATACAGCGAAGATAAAAAATAAGTTTTGTTTCTCAAAAAAGATGAGCTCATTCTCCCAACAGTGTAGATAAGACAGAAGAAATAGGTTTCACTTTTCCAACAGGACAAGAAATAGCTTTCATATCCCCCTCAGCCCCCATCTTCACAGTCCGTACTCCTCCACTAACCATCTTAAGTACATGCCCAAGCCTTATTATGCTTGTTCCCTGCTTGCATGGCCATTACAGCAAAGAAAGATAACAACACCTAATAAAATAATACTCCACAGCCCTGCCCCAGTCTTTGTGTGCTACATGCGTGATCCTAAAAGCAAATGGCGTTACTGTGGTTCAGGCTATATGTCAATCCCTCCTCTTGTTTGAACCAACCTAAATCTTTAGGTTAGCATTCATGTCCTTAACTTTGCCTTGTTCACTAAACTTGAACTCACCAGCCACAGTCTTTAACACATGCTGAGACTGATTCTGACTACTACATCAGTCAAGATTTAAGGACTAAATCGTACATAGTTGCTATGAGAAAGTGGATCAAATCAACTCTCACCCCCTTTTTGTGTCCTTTAGAGTTTGTCATGGCCAAAAGAAACCATGGAGAGCCCTAGAATTTAAAAACCAAGAGTCCTTGGTCTTGTTCAGTGTCGCAGGATTTTGGCTATCCTGGATGTCCTCTGATCCACTCGTATTGCTTTGGCTTGTTTGGCTAGTGTTCATAGACAAGCTCGGATGTCCATGTGCTTGAGAGCAATTTGAAATAATGTCTTACAACTTCATAGAAAAATAAACAACAAAACAGATACTTCAGCAGTTCAATATTTGGCTGGCCTGTTAGCCTTCAGGCCTTCCTCAGGTATTTGGCATCAAATCTTTAACTAGAGCACTCTGGGACGCAGGAGGATCAGGAACAAGAAACCTGCACCATGGCTTTTTCCTTGAACACAAGACAGGGCAGCCGATGGATGTTCCATCACCATTGACCTGGACTGGGAATGCAGATGGGGAACCCCCCTCAGGCAGCAGCTGTTGCTGATGATGCTTAGCCCGGCCTATCACACTGCCAGTCCTTCTGGGTCAGGACTGCCGTCCTCTGAAGGCTCCCTTCCCTTTCGCTTGACCACTGCTTTGGTCTTTAACAGAAAGACATCCCTCTCGGGAAAGACAGTTCAAGGCAATCCTGCTTATTTTAGAAATAATAGATGCATGAGTTACCAATTTCCCTCCCCTGGGTAGGGACAGCATGCTGAGACTGAGTCCCTGAGTAGCCCAATACAATAAATAAACCTGAGGCTATTTTCAACTTGATCTTTTGGAGTTTTCTTTCCAATTTATGTTTTTGTTTTCCTGCTTGCCTTCTTTTCTCCCCCCAAAGTCCAAAACAGGGGATAATGTCCTCATTTGGGGCTTGTGACAACTGCTGTGGCTATGCCACAGGAAGAAAAGATTTCACCTGATGAGCAATCCTGAGCAGGAGGCAAAAACAATAAAAATCAAAAGGGAAAATAATAATAATGTTCACGTTCACCCCCCCCCCCTTGTGGGTTTGTGGCTGAAAAGGCATTAAGATCTGACAGGTCAGACATAGTCTTATCACTCGAGAGGCCACAACAAACTCCAGCGCTTGAATTTCACAAAGGCCTTTTGGGTGGAACTACTGATAGTCTTGTTCCCCTGTAGCCTCATAGAGTCTCTTTTATATCCAGCTGTTTTTCCAAAAAGTCCAGAGCGGTGTACTACATACCTAAGGTTTTTTTTTCTTTTCACAACAATCCTCCGAAGCAGGCCAGGCCGTTTAAGTGGCTGGCCCAGTGTCACCCAGCAAGTGTCATGGTCAAATGAAGATCTGGACTCAGGTCTCCCCAGTCCTACCCCAGCACTCTAACCACCACGCTGGCTGCCTACATACTTACAGATTTATGTCAGGGCAATCAATCTCCATCCAGTGTATCTGACTTCATTCTCCATAAAAGGGTAATTTGTCAGTGACATCTGGCCTTTGGGATTTTCACTATCCCCATCTAAGCCACATGTAGATCGTGTTCCAGCTCTCTGTCTTCAGCCTCATCACTAGCAAGCTTAGTAGGGCAACAATATCCTCATAAAAACCTATATAAAAAGAAACAGTCCTTGCCCCCAAGCAAAAATACTATACCTTGTTGAAATAGGATTAAAATCTTTTTCATGAGAGCTAGGAAACAAAGGAAACTGCCATATACTGAGTCAGACCATTGGTCTATCTAGCTCAGTATTGTCTTCACAGACTGGCAGCGGCTTCTCCAAGGTTTCAGGCAGGAATCTCTCTCAGCCCTATCTTGGAGAAGCCATGGAGGGAACTTGGAACCTTCTGCTCTTCCCAGAGCGGCTTCATCCCCTGAGGGGAATATCTTACAGTGCTCACACATCAAGTCTCCCATTCATATGCAACCAGGGCAGACCCTGCTTAGCTATGGGGACAAGTCATGCTTGCTACCCCAAGACCAGCTCTCCCCTCCAAGGGTCTCATGAAACAAACAGGCTTCTTTAGTAAAAAAAATGTTATCAGAAAAATTGTCCATAGTCTTGCAGAGGAGTGAAGCCTGTGATAAACACAATTTATTATCAAATCTCTAATCAGGAGCTGTTAAAAAAAGGAGTATGGGTTTTACTGTAACACACAAAAGCTTAATCCCTTTTAAGCTGGGAGGTTTTCCAGGTAAAATGCAAACCGGTCCTTTGGAACTCTCTGCTACTTGGTATAAATAATCTGGAATCTTAAAGTTTCTTGTGAAAGAAAAGCAGGGCTGGCAGTGGGACAAATTTATAAACTTTGAAGCCTCAGACCCATTGATAATACTCTTAGTTTACATCAAAATAAATTAGCAAAAATATTTCATACATATTGCAAAAATATAAAATAATAACTCCATTCGACTATTTGACTTCAAATCTCTTTTCCTTCTCACCCACAATAACAAGTTGCTGTTCAGAGATCTTCCTCCTCACTCAATATTTGGAGTGGGGAGACTACACTCCGGTCATAGTCTACCATTGGCTCTCTGAATTCGACCGACTCCATGTTGGAGACACTTTTCCATGTACAGTCTATACAAAGAAACTTAAACCAAGTTAGAGGAACCTAAAAGCCCTCTCTTTCCCTTGACAAGGAGATATACCTGCTTGGTGTACCTATACACTTACACTCAAGCAATTTCATTACAGCCGTAGGCCATACAGAAAACGTAAAGAAAATTAAAAGTATACATTTATACAAAGCTTTCCCCCAGCCTCCCTTTAGCTCAAGAAAGTATTACAGGCTTGTAATAAAGAAGTCACCAAAAGCCAGTACTACAGTGTAAAATCACATTTGGCAAAAACAATTGCATCTGAGTGACAAGGACACATGCAATCTGACATCGGGAGAATGGAGTGGACAAAACTTGCCCTTTCTTCTGCATATACATTTGTAACCCAGCCATTTAGCAGCATTCCCCCCTTTTACAGAAGGCGGAAGACCCACAAAGAAGGAAAACTGTCGTTCAGAACCCGTTTCTGGCCAGGACTGGGGCACTGCGAGAGTTCCTTCTGTTGCTAAGACCACGGTTAATTTTTCCAATTAATGTGATAACTGTGAAATTTGGAACTCAATCTCAGGGCAAGTTTTTTCTGAGACAGTTTTCAGAAATGATAACAAGTCACTAAAACACTTTCACAAATACAACAAAAGTCCCATCTGTATCAAGCTGAGTGGCAGAATACTCTCTGTATTTTAACAAAATGTGGAATCCCACACAGAACTTAACAGAAATTAAGTTTTCAGGAACAGAATCTTCACTGGAGCATATCTGGGCTCCGGTCAGAAACATACACACACATACACACATACAGCTCCCCTGGAATTAACATCAAGCACAGTTAACATTTAAACAAACATTTTTAATGGGATGCAGGGCAGTTCACATTTTAGTGATACAATTAAATACCATTTTAAAAACACAACAAAATGAACAGCTACATATTTTAAACTGCATTTAAACAAAATAAAACTGTGGTATAACATTTAAACATGTTTAGGGCTTAACCCCTGAACAAGTTAACCAGTCAAGCGGAACACAAAAAAAACCCCAAGAAAACATAGTCATTAGTAAAATGGTCTATAAATCAACATTCTTTTCCCAACCCATCTCAGACCACATTCCTTAAGACACTGTTGCATTTCGTTCCTTTTCCATGTACCATCCAAAACAGAACCTTTCCTCTTGACTACAGTGTAAAATTCCTTCTATAAATCTCCAACCTGCCAGTTCCAACCTTTAAATCAGCTTTCCTTCTGCCTCACAACTCAACGCACACTACATACTTTTCATTCCATTTAAATAAAAACTTCCCTTTTGTCCTTCAAATTTTAAACCACATTGCAATGCATTTCATTCAGAAGTCCCCACCCCCTTTTCCCCCTTTACAACAGACGTTTAAGTTTTGACTCCTAAGTTCTCTCCTTCCTTCCTCCCTACTTTTTCTCTCCCCGAGCAGTGCTTGGTAACAGTTACAGCAGGACAGGTGAAGAAAGAGCTGAGGTTAAGTTTTCATAGTGCTCGAAAATAGCTAATTAAGCAACAACAAAAACTGGAGGAGCAGTGTGCACTTTCACCCATGCTCCCCCCTTTCTCTCAGCTGAAGCAACAAGCAGCTGTTTGAGCTTGGAAACAGAACACAGACAGCATGATTTTAGCAAATTACAATCATCCCTTCCTCTTTCAATTCCATTCCATAAACCTTTGAACATATAATGTTAAACAAACTTCCCAGGTAGAATTGAATGATTTTCTGATAGTAATACATATGGTGGGGGTCTTTTTAGTGGGCCGGCAGGTACCTTGCCGACGTCGACCAATGTGCTCTTCCAGAACCCACAACCCTTCACAAGCTTGTCTCGAGACCATAACTCCACAAAAGCCTGCGTGCATATTTATGCTCCTCAAACTTCCCCACCCGGGTGCAAAACAATAACAGCTGCAATATAACTTCTGAAGGCCATTTTATTCTGGACTCCAATTCATAAAAGAATCATAAATGAGGAGCTCAGGCGGTCTGGTCACGACTCAACTTCCCACAAGATGCAGGTGTAGCCGGCTTGCATCGATTCAGTCTGGATTCGCCGGGGATCCTTCCGCCCAGTGGGAGCCAGTGGTGCCCTACTCCCGTGTAGGGAACGTGGCCCCAATCCAAGTCACACGGCACCAAGATTGTAGTACCCCAACAAAGGTAGGTTCTTTTCTGGGTCAGCAGCCAAACACATCACCAGCTGAGAAGGATTTAAAAGGCTTTATTTGCTCTATAGTAGCAAATGGTCATGGCAGCTATTGCTCAAATCCAAGATCCCGATCATTTACAAGCATGACATATTTATAGCCTAGGAGATGGTGCATAGGTACTGCCCCTTTCCTTTGTCTGGACTGTCTGTAAATTTCCAGCTAACTTCTGTGCATGTATTCTTTTAGGTGAATACCTCATCACCTTCTTATCTAGTCTCTCCTGGCCCTCCTTGGCACAGAAAAGCATCTCCTTATAAGGAATCCCCTGGGCCCCCCTTACACAGACAATATATGAAAGGTAACATGGCTTTTGTCTGGTTCAGGCCTACACCACTGATGCAATCATACATGCAATCACATCACAACTGATTTTTTTGTGGTGTAGTGTCAGTGCACATCTGTTCATTAGTAAAGTAAGGAAAGGAAAAGATGCAATTGAAAGCTCTAGCAAATCCCATGCTCCAGTTCTGGAATTAATTTTGGAAATGTTCAGAGTTAAACTGGAATTCAGGGTGTGTTGAAGACACGGCAGAGTAGGCAGGGCTGGGGACAATAAGGGAACAGACATGGGGAAATCCTCTAAACCTTGGGACTGAAAACAATATACTTGAAGAAAGAGGAACAAAGATAATTTGTGGATATTTGACTGCTCTGTAAGATTTCAACTTCTGTTTCATCAAATTGACATCTTAATTGTCAGGAGGCTGGAATATGTGGCAAATTTTGCACATGTAAGCGTAATTGATTGTTTATTTTCCGCATATGCTTCTTCCCACCTGCTTAAATGCACTGGACTCAAAGAGCAGGGATGTGATATTTCACAACATAAATATAATTGGATGAAAAGGTAAATCAGATTTTATAAATAAACAAATAACACAAAATTTCCCTAGTGCTTCTAATAAGCCTAGAGAATGTTCCATGTTCTTATTCTGTGGAATTCTCTGCCACCGGATATGATGATTGATGGCCACTAGCTTGGATGGCTTTAAAAGGGGCTTAGACAAATTCATGGAGCAGAGGGCTATCAGTGGCTATTAGTCTGGTGGCTATAGGCCACCTCCGGCCTCACAAGCAAGATGCCTCATCTGGTGGGCCACTGTGTGAAACAGGATGCTGGACTATATAGGCCTTGGGCCTAATCCAGCAGGGCTGATCTTAAATGCAATGGGTGGGTCATACCTCCAAATACCAGAAAGTCAGGTGTGTTCCACTTTTCTGTGACAACCCACAGCCTTGAGAAAAGGGGGGGGGGGTTCTGTATCACTTCCTATCCCAGAAACTTCATCCAACAACTGTGAGGATCACAAACTGGATAGTGTTTTGAGGACATCAACTTTCTCTTCTCATCCACAGCAAAATATGCACTAGAACAAGACTAGTGGTCTTCCCCACTAGCCCTTTAACTTCAGACCAGGTTTGTAGGAACAATTGAGCAGGTAGGGGGGACAAATGTACCTGGGCTGCTGGCTTCCTGCACCCAGCTGGGAATGGATGAGTGGCCTCTTGCCCTCTCTCAGCCAGCTGCTTGTTCATTCTGGCTCTGGGCTGTGAAGGCAGGGTGTGGTGGTGTCACCCTGATGCAGGGCTGCCAATAGCCTTCCTATGTCCCTGTCTCAGACTTGAAGGAAAACTAAAAAGATGTTTAAGGGAAGAAGAAGTGGATATTTGTCAGAAACACCCAAGTCTTAAACCAGAAACATCACTGACTGAAATTGGAATTTAGTCTAGTGAGCTGCCTAGGGCTCTGAGTGCTCAGATTAGATACAAGGGTATGCAATAACAGCCCCTACAATTGGGAAGCAGAATGAAGGCTCTGGATTGGTTCGTCATAGTACACAAGGAACTTAGCTGACTGCCTTACTTTGTTAGAGTAGCATCTGCTGCCTGCTGCACTCCCAGCCCTGGTTCAAATCAACTGCTCTCCAGCAATGGACAGCAAAGTTCTTAGATGGGGAAATGCTAATTTCAGATCTGTAATTGGGTATCACTGCTTCATTTTATGGAGCAGAATATACTATCACTCCAGGGCAGGAGGGTTGCCTGATGCTCTTGGGCTTTATTCAGCCCTCAAAATAATCCAAATATTACAGTAACTCAAGATCAATAGAGACTCCAACTTCCACGGCCTCTGGATTGTCAATAAAGTACTGCTCAGTAATGCTGACAATGCCCAGCAATGGAAAATGGAATTTAATTAATTGATAAGGCAAGTGTAGATACTAGGTAAATGCAGCCTACTGTTACGATAGCTATAACAATGACAGAATAACTATATACTGACTAGGCTGGGCACAGAGCGTCTGTGCATCTAGTTCACCCCCGCTGCCACCTCTGCCCCCCCGCCCAACCCAGCCACTTTCTCCCCCACCCACCAGCTGTCGCCAGCATTTTCTTCCTCCCCACCCCCCACATGCACACCGGCACCATTCTCTTTCTTTCTTTCTTCCGCCCGCCTGCCTGCCTGCCTGCAAGTCTGTCCAGTGCCACCGCTTTTCTCTCCTCCTACCGGCAGCTCGCTCGCAAATTCTCGTGAGAGCTGCCACACATGGGATTAGCAATGGGTACGCCTAAGAGAGAGAGAGAGAGAGATGCTATTCTCACATGCACCCTAACGCAGGGGAAGGCAGCACCACCTAGTCCCGCTTTGTAGTCTGGCTCTTAGCCAAGGTTTAGAGCTCAACCAAGCCCTTAACTCAGGCTTCAGGATCATGTGTTCACTGGGACTATACTTAGCCCCAGTGGACACAAAGATGGGTGCCTAGAGTGCCCATATCCTGGGGGAATCCCCCAATGCATCACCCATGTTGCATGGTTCATTGTTGGATCTACAGAGGCGAGGACACTAGGGCTGTGAACAGAACCAGCTGGTCCAGTTTGGTTAGAGTCCGAACCAGATCTGAACCAGACCAGGCCAGTTTGGTCTGGCACCCCCTCAAACCACCCCAGTTCGTTCAGGGGGAGTTTGCAAAGAGAGAAAACAATTAAAACATCTCTAAAAAAACATTCTGCCATTTTGGAGACTGTCACGCCTGCACAATGGGCCTCTGCATGGCCTGGGTTAATTTTTTTTCCTGATAAGGCCAAAAAATGGCAGAATGGCGGCATTTTTGAAGGAAGGAAGGCCACTGGGGGGGAGGGAGACCTCCGCTGATCACCTCTGGCTGCCTTGGAGAACCCCTCAGAGGGGGTAAGAATTTTTTTAAAAAAATATAAATAAATAAGCTTCGACAAACCCCCAAACTGGGGTGGTGGTAGTCCGGGGTCAAGCCAAACTGGGGATGGTTTGGCTCGACTCCAAACCTTCTAATTGAACCAGTTCGATATGAAACTGGTTCAAATTCAAACCTCTTTGCACACCCCTACAGGACACATTGTCCCAGCCTCCGGAGCTGTGCACTGTAGGCATGCAGCACGGATCACCTGGGAGCATGGCCCATGCTCCCAGCAACTTTGCAGCCATTGACTGGGGGAAAGGTGAGTTTGACCAGCCTTCCCGCCCACCCTCTCAGTCGTGTGAACTACTTCAGAGAATAGTAGCTGAGCCTCAGTTTTTGAAAATGGAAAGATCAACTTCAAGTCAACAAGGGAAAGCTATTTCCTCAGAAAGAAAGGAAAGGAAAGGAAGCCACTCTTGGAGTCTCATCAACTAAACATGCTAGGCTTGCTGCAATGCAGTCTAATTTCCCAGCCTCATTAAAATATCCGTCTTGAATGTGGACACACTAAATGCCCAATTTCCTCCCCCTCTTGTGATACTTGTTCCTTTCTTCTTCTTCCTTTATTCTTCACCCACTGCACTGAATGCCTCCATATTTCTTCATATTACATCTAAATTCTAATTGTCATATAATTTAGGGCAATAATTCCCTGCCTTCTGAAAATGGCATTTTAATCTCACTCCTAATTTGTTTATTATTGAATCCCAATAAAGCAGTACATGAACTGATGGGAAGATTCTTTCATCTGGCTTTTTCTGGAAAGGAAAAGAAAGAGAGCGAGCACTTAATTATCTCAGGGTTGTGTTTTTTAAAAAATGACACTTCATCTGAGGATCTTGGGACACTTAACAAATATGAATTTAGCTTGCAGATAACCCTGCTAGATTCTTTTTCCTAATCATCTTGCAGGAAGGAAAGGGATGGTTTACATAACCAATTATTTTTATTTTTAAATTTATTTTACATTTCTCTCCCACTCTTCCTCCAAGGAGCCCAGAGCGATGTACATGGTTATGTGTATGCTCTCAACAACCCTGTGAGGTAGGTTAGGTGGAGAGATACATTTATTTATTTATTTAATATATTTATATACCGCCCAAAACGTAAGTTCTCGTAAGGCCAGATACATGACTGGCCCAGAGTCACCCAGTGAGTTTCATGGCTGAATGGGGATTTGATTCTTCCTGGTCCTAGTCCAACACTCTAACCACTACCTTCCATTATGAAGGATGAAATGTCTGTGACAGGAGGTCTTCTATAATGCAAGGAATTCTGAGGTACATGTATGTGTAATTGTTTCATTGCAGCAGTTTTTGAGTCTCCAGGCCCTGTGACCTTTTGTGTGTTTCCAGCTCCTGACTACTGGTTTGACCCTCTGGGTCCTGACTTCCCAGTGTAACAACCAGCATGACCCTGGCTCCTGATTGCCAGTTTGACCCACTGATTATTGCCCTCTTTGGCTACCAGCTTGTCTCCTTCTGCCTGTCTCTCTAAGTCCTGGCCTTGCATCCCCTAGTGCCTGCTATCCATGACTCAGTCCTGATACCTGGTGATACCAGTTCTGACAATTTCTCAAATAGCAAAGGCTATTTGTTCCAAAAAAATGTGTTCTGAAAAACCCTTGAAAATGGGAGGCCTTGACTTCTCAGTGTAGTTTTGCATTCTAGGGACTATAGGTTTTAAAAATTGGGAGGGGCAAATGGCAGGTGGATTGCACAAGAACTCCACTCCATTAAGATCTATTGCAGATGGATGCAAATCCAGAAGGTGACAGAGATGGTGAATTATTCAGGCTCTACTGTGCCAGAAACCTCACTAGTCATCAATAAAAATAGCTATCTTATTGTGATCCAGAACTAAAATACATTTGGATAGAAGTACTCTAGCAGCTGAGAAAAAAGTGGCTTAAAATAATCAAATGTCTATTTTACAGCCTTTACCCCCTCCTGGGTTAATTTAACCACAACCTACTGTAAGGATACTTATGAATTTCATTCAGCTGGGAAGGGCGCTCCACCATCGATCAGTGCTTAGTTCTACAGCATCTCATCGGGAAATGTTCCTTCTGCAATGTGACCTCTCTTTATGCCACCTTCATGATTTTAAGGCAGCATTCAATTCCATCTCACGTGTCAAACTATGGAAGAAGTTGGAAGCTTCCTCCATTGACGGGCACCTGCTATATCTTCTTCACACCCTGCATATAGACACATCACTTAAGGTGAGATGTAGCCCCCAAGGCCACCTCACAAGAGCTGTTACAACTCAGAAGGGTGTCAAGCAAGGATACATTCTGGCCCCACTCCTCTTCAACTTTTACATTAACTCTATGGTGGGCCAGCTCAGCAATCCAGATTTCCACCCTCCAAAGCTTGCTGAGAGACATGTTGCCATCCTGTTATATGTGGGTGATGCAGCTATCCTCTCAAGGACCACCCCCCCCATAGGCCTTAGAAAAGCACTGAGGTCCCTGTTGCTGCACTGCAGGGAGGACTGCCTGGAAATCAACAAAACTAAAATCGTGGCCTTCACCAGGAGGTCCAAGATCCACTCTTGGCAGATTTAGGGGCATATGATCGAGTAAGTTTCATGCTTCAAATATTTGGATTTAGTTTTTCATTCTGGTGGCTCTAGGAAAGTTCACAGGGAACATGTAGCTCTAAATGCTCAGAGAAGCTCCTATGCCGTTCTCAAAAATTACTGCGGATGAAAGGAGACCATTATGTACCCGTGGCTAGTGAACTACTTGTAGCAAAGCTGCTAACTCAGCAACTTTATGATGCCCAACTGGGCCTCTTCCCCATCTTTGTGACTCCGGAACTTGTACAATCTAAATTCCTGTGGGCAGTGCTCCAAGTACCAAGATATGTTTCCAGTGCCACTCTGTACCTGGAGACAGGCCTGATCAAGCTGGAGGCTAGGATGTGGATGGCCATCCTCTGCTACTGGCTTAGACTATCCTTTTGCCAGTTGGTCTTGCCCCCCCTAACCCTACATGATGATTACCAATCTAGTTGGATGAATACAATCAAGACAAAAATTGCCACCCTGGGTCTTTCCCCCTTGACCTTGTTTAATATGGGTTACGACCAGGCAAAAACCATCATCAACCAGTGCATTATAGACACTGAGCACCAAACTGAACTCAGTAGGGTCCCGAACTTACATATCAGTGATTTGCTTAGATATTCTGCCTCACCCAATTTGAGGTTCCAAAGCACAGAAGGGCATTCACTCTGGCTCACTGTCATGACCTCCCTTCAGCGGTGCTTGGATGCCGTTATAGAAGGACTCCATTTGCATAGCAACTATGCCCTTGTGGCTCAGGGCAGGTTGAAACTACCAAGCATGTCCTCCTCTACTGTTTGTTCTATAGAGACATGCACACCTCCCTCCTCCTTGCATTGGTATGCAAGTATCCAGGACGTTCAAGCCAATTCTACAGCTCCTTGCTATTTTCTGACTCTAAGCCTGCCATCACATATAGCGTTGCCAGATTCTGTGCAGCTATGACCAGCATTCATCGGCAGATGATAGGCAGTGAGTCCTCTCAGCCTCAATCTGACCCTCGGTGACTCAGGGCGGGCTTTACAATTGCTCACTCAGTACTGATTCAATAGAAAGACTTACACTTCCCCCTTTTTTGTACTGCTCCTTATAGCCTTATAGTCTGGCTGTTATCCAGTTTTATTACTTAGGCTTTTATTTTTGTCTTCTCATGTCTTTTAATCATTTCACATCCCTTTTTGTGCCCCCCATCCTTTTTTATGCCTTTTATGTACTTTTATGACTTTTCAGGCTTTTTATACCCTCATGCTTCTGGTGTTCAGTATTATTATGTACCTTAAGTACCGTACCATATATAATCACCCTGTGTACTTTTTATCTGCTCTCACCTTTAATATGTAATCACCCTTATACTTTATGCTGGTCTATGACTGTAATAAAGATTGATTGATTGCATTCGGCTGGGAACAGAGTAATTCTATTGCCCTCTAAATTATAAGACAATGATCTGTCCTGTCCTTAGATATGCTTATAAAGGAGGTCTTGGGACCCATAGCAGCTAATGTTGCCTTAACCAGGGAAATTAGTGAATCCATAACATCAAGATCAGGTGCCCTATAATGGTTGCTAACTGGCACTGTAAAAGCTGGGAAATCCTGTCTAGGGTAGAAATAAGTATCAATCTTTGATTGTTGAGAATTAGGACAGAGAGATGCCTTCTGGACTGTCCAAACACTTATTCTTGCCCTTGTAATAGTGTCCAGTAATGCCATCAATGTTAGAAAATGGGAGTAGGGGCTAAAATAAGCTATCACAAAGCCAATGCAAAAACAAAATGCAAGAGGAGAGCTGGTCTTGTGGTAGCAAGCATGACTTGTCCCCATAGCTAAGCAGGGTCTGCCCTGGTTGCATATGAATGGGAGACTTGATGTGTGAGCACTGCAAGATATTCCCCTCAGGAGATGAAGCTGCTCTGGGAAAAGCAGAAGGATTCAAGTTCCCTCTCTGGCTTCTCCAAGATAGGGCTGAGAGAGATTCCTGCCTGCAACCTTGGAGAAGTCGCTGCCAGTCTGTGAAGACAATACTGAGCTAGATAGACCAATGGTCTGACTCAGTATATGGCAGTTTCCCTATGTTCCTATAAGTAACACAGATAAAAGCCCTATAATAAAAATCAAATCACAGATCTAAGACAATTCATTGCAACTTAAAACTAATTACTCGAACTTCTGTATAAAAGAAAAATCCATTAAACCCAGTAAGTATAAAAACTCTAAAGTTAAGCAATCAAGCAGAGTTTTCTTCTTTTTCTCTTGCAACCATTGAAATAAAGGGTCTTCTCGGTGAATACTGAACAAAAGAAAAAGCTATCAAGAACAGCAGGGAACTAGACTTGGGGAAAATATGCCCCCCAAATATTATCCAACATTCCCCAGGGGGAGAGATTTTGAGGATTTTCTATTGAACTTTGAATATTCTCCAAAATTTTCATGGAGGTCTTTTTCTTCAACACAACAACTGACTTTCCAGAAATGACATTTGTCCAGCCAGATATGTCCTGGGCCCCTGAAAGGGGTTCGGGTGGAGTGCCTGGTCAAGACTCAGAAAAAAGGGAGGGCTAGTGGTACCCGTATCTTCCTCCTTTTGCAGGTTCTAGTAGTTGACTGGCTCCTGCCCAGAAGACCACAGCTCACTCTCTATCCTGCTCTGCCCTCATCACAGGCTGGGCCAATTTAAGGCTGCTTCACAAGCCAAGCACCTTCTCACCCCCCTCCCCCAATCCCCACTCCACCTCTTGGGCAACCCCCACCTCTATCAGCCGTGTCACCCCGCTGATGTCATCAGTGGTGATACCTGGTCCGTTGGGCCATTTGCTGGAGTCTGGCTCCTGCGCTGCTCCTGACGGGTCCAGGGATGCCGCCAGGTCCATTCAGACTCTTCTCCAGTTTCCTTGCACTCTCTCCATCTCCTTCTCACTTGTGGTAAGCCAGGGTTGCGGGCCAGCTGGCTGAACATTTTTTCTCCCAGCAATCATGACCTCATTCAGAAGAAAAAAAATAAAGAAACAAAACAATAGCAGCCAGCCACCACTGAGGGGGATAGAAACAACTGAGACTCCTTGGATTGTTGCTTACTTTCTATAAAAGCACACAAGAATCACTCCATAAGCTCCATAATTTAGTAACAAAGTTTATGGACACGTTTATGACTCTGCACATGCTCAGGGACTGTGGACATACTTGGATTCATACAAAGCAGACCAGGGTCTTAGCACATACTCAGAGTGAATAGTATGCATAGTTTTTCAAGTCAGTCAGTATTCATAGTTTTTGTCAGTCAGTCACTTTATTATGGTCAGAAACCAGCAAAACAAAATGAGAGAAAATAAAAATACATTTGTATTAAATACTCATACAACGCTGACCCAAATAACCTAAACAGAAACTACCAACTTACAACATACCCTAGAAGCTTAAGAACAAATTTTGGCTACTTTATATGTCACAGAAGAATCATTGTTTAAAGGAAAATTAACATAAAAGCCATTTGAATAGTTTAGTAACAGGACTCATTGATTGAAGGGACAGACACAAGAGGGGTTGATAGAGTACTGAATACCTGTCAATGACTCTTCCCTTTGGTTTGAAAATTAACTTTCAGCTGCTCAGATGCCTTTATAATTTCAAATTAACACTTTCTGATTCTAGCTTACAGAAAGGAAAATTTGTCAAGATAATGAGGGACTTTGTGTCTCTAATCTTGAAAAAAATATAATTTTGTTCATAAATTTAGTTACAAAATTAAATAGATTCAATTAGCTGCTTGTGCACCCTTAAAAAAAACAAACTCAGAAGTCTCAATTCATTGTACGTATGTATGTATGTATGTATGTAACATATTTTTATACTGCCCAAAACTCACATCTCTGGGTGGTTTACAACAAAACAAAATAAATGACAACAGAGAAAAAAATTAAAAACTTTAGTTCATCATAATCAATTTTATTACAGTCATTGACCAGCAGAAATAGAAATAACAAACATAAAAACATTAGTTAAAATAATTAACAAAAAAGTTAAAACATTACAAGAATTTAAAATTTAAAACAATGTTTTAAAACAATGTTAAAACTATTTAAACAATATTTAATTAAAAGCCTGGGTGAACAGATGTGTCTTTAAAGATTTTTTTAAAATTATCAAAGATGGGAGAAGCTCTTATTTCAGCAGGGAGCACATTCCAAAGCTTCAGGGCAGCAGTGGAGAAGGCCTATCTCAAGTAGCTACCAGATGAACCAGTGGCAAATGCAGGCAGACCTCTCCAGATGATCTCCATTGGCGATCGGGTTCATGATGAAGAAGATGTTCTCTTAAATACCCAGGGCCCAAGCCAATAAGCGCTTTATTGGTTATAACCAGCACCTTGTATTTTGCCTGGAAACTTATCGTTTTCCCCACAACTATGCTCCTTAAGATATTCTGGAGGTCTGCTTTCTCTGTTAGCCATGTCTCCAAGGAGCCATCTATAGATATGCAAATTATTCCTGTGTGAAGGAATCCGTGAGGCAAGAATTTGTGAATTGGAGAATAATTCTCTTAAGCATTCTCCTTGTTCCAAGTGAAGAATATTTGGGAGGTGGAGGTATAGTGGTTGAAGAATATTCTTATTTAAGTCTACAGGGAACTTAGCGAATGGCAAAAATGTCTTCTTCATGGGTCTCACCTCTTGCCAAAAGGCTCGTGCCTCTGGACGATCCACCTGTTGAAAGGGTGGCTCAATGAATATTTTCAGGAGCAACTCAGCTGAAAAGACTTCTCCAGTCACTTTCCTCCCTTTCCCAGTTTTGGTTTCAGTTTTGCATACTGAGTCTATTTTTTCTCTACTTTCCATTGCCTATCTTTGGGCCCCCCACCTATTTGTCTTTTGTGGGGTCTGTTGAGGATCGTATATCTGACATTAAACACATTTCTTAGAAGACGCACTTAATGAAGAAGTGGACCAGAGGTAGTCCTTTTATCTTAAAGCATTAGCTTCAGGGAGGCCCAATCAAGCCCAGAGGTGTGATGTACAAAGTGTGACTGCTGCAAATCACCACTTCAGAAGCATATTGCCATTTGTCCGAGTGAATTTCTGGGTGAAAAATCACACAAGGGAAAAATGAAAACCCCCTCCTTGCCACATATGACAACCCCAGGCCACATTCTGTCTCTCCCCGCCCCCCAGCAAATGTTTGAAGATAAAAGGCCCACTTCCAGTCTACTTCCTCAATAAGTAAGTCTTCTAAAGTCATGTAATGTCATGTGTCATGCGTCATGTGCAATTTGACTGAGTCTTAAAATCAGACCTTAGGGTGGCATATCCAGGAAATATCCAGAGCCAGAGTTCAAAAAATAGTTCCCAGCCAGCCCTCAAGTAACATGGCTGAAATGAGAGCTGTGCAATCTTTTAGCCCCAAGGTGAGAGATTTGTGCAGTACCTGAGCCAAGTTCCGGGAAGCTCCCAAGCTCAGCTAAGCAAGAGCTCAGCATGTTTCCCTTCCTGTACTGAGAGTATCCCTCCTCCTAGCCCATGTAACATGGGTAAGTCCAGAGACAGGGGAGGGCTGTTGGCAATTACATGGGCTAGGGAAAGACCATATGCAGGGAGAACTGATTCCATTGGAACTACCTCTTGATTTCCACATCACCCTCTTTCTCTGTCATGCTTCTTTATTCAGTGTTCCATCTTCTGAGGCTTGGAAACAAGCTCCCACAAAACGCTCTCAAAAACACTGAGAAGCTCTTCTGGTGGGTCTGCGGGAAGAGTTGGCTTAGCCCGCTCTCCCCACAGATGATGACTACCGGCACCATGAGAAAGCTGGTGGAGGCTGCGGGGATCACGGGCTGCATGGCCCTCAGAAATTCCAGGGTGCCCCATGTGAGTGCGTGGGGCATTCTGGAGAGACCCCCGAGGCTAGGAGGCTGGCTGCAGCCTCCCGATCGGGGGTCTACTCCTGTGTCACCACACACCATGGTGGCACATGAGCAAAAAAAAAAAATGAGGTTAACAGAGCACTCGTTCTATTAACCTCATTTAAGGGGAGGGTGAATTAGGCGGTCTAGCTGCCTTGGAACCACTGGGCTTGCCCATGAGCTCGATGGTTCTGACGATCAGTAGAAAGCAGGCTAGGCTCCCTTAGCCCACTTTCTACTGATTGTGGGGATAGCTTCTGAGTCTTTTCTACCTTGGTTGCATTTTGTTAGATAACAGTTTTACCTCACTGAAATGACAAAGGTTGGACTATGCCTCCCCCCCAAAAAAAATTGAGCTCAGGAATTAAGAAATATCATCTTTCTATTTGCATATATCTCTGGTAACATTCCACTGGTTTTAGCTCACAGCATTTGGGTATATAATTTTTTACACCATGCAAGAAGAGAATCTTTTTCTGCGTTTAAGGGTCACAATTCCTCTTAGACATCCAGACTAAATTCAGTCACAAGTAAGTTATATTTAGCCTTCAGAATGTCACCATGTTGGTAATTGGCAGAGTAAAGAATAGATAAATATAAAAGAGTATTAATGTGATGGATTTCTTAAATGAAACCCTTTATACAGAGAGAGATAGTGTGTTGGAATCTCTTTATTATTTTCTTTTCTCTCTTTATGAAACATCTAAAGACAGTAATATTACCACCTGAGATGAAAATGACTTTATATTTGAGTAATATGTATAAGCCATTTATATGCAATCATCCCATGACTGAAACATAATTTAAACATAAATGGGAAATTTTGTTTTGAGGGAATAATCTATGCCATAGGAATTATCATGAATATTGCAGAATTTACATATATACATAGAATATTCCAGGAGTTAGCCTTTTTATTTATTTTGTAACATCCTAAAATAGGTACCTTGATTTCAGCAATAGGTATTGCAGATCACACCAGTGGGAGATCTGTTCTGTTATTTAATTTAGTAGTGATGCTTTAACTTATATTTATATTCCCAAAATGGAGTGTTCAGAAGCCCAATTCTGCTTTCCCTGAGAAGTCATGTACCACTCTCGATAGCTTCTATAGGGAGAAACCATGTGGGCTGGCTGAATGATGTGATTCTGCATCAGTTTTGCCTTTCCCCTGGTATGTTTCTCCAGCTAGGTGTTTTGGAGAGTTCCTTAGCTAGTATAAATTAGTGTTTTGCATGCAGATGTGGGAAAGATTCTGCTGATTTTTCTCCTGCTCTCTGGACAAAAAGGCACCTTGTGGCTTTCTTGTATTTAGCAAGGGGAGAACAATGGTCTTTCTGTCACCCCAGCATTGTATCTCTTCCAGTGGTTGTTGCTGGTGTTTCCTTGAATTATTTGTAGATTGGAACAGGGAACCACCTTCTCATTCCTTTTGCTGTGCAAGCCACCTTGAAAATAGTTTTGTTGTGGTTGAAAAGTGATATATATGTATTCTAAATGATAATGATAACAACAACAATGTGGATACTGCATCCAAATTTCCAAACTCTTTCCAGATTCAGGGATTTGGATGCTCTCATGCTCACTACATAAGGTAAACAGGTATTGGCCTTCCTATTGGCCCTCCAGCACCTTCTTGTGCACTTCAGCTGACTTCCCCTCCCCCAAGATTAAATTGATGGAAAGAAAGAACAGTCAATTAGGGTTTCATGCTCTTGCTATAATATTTAAGCCAGGGCACTTGCACAGGAAGTAGCCATAGCCAGCCAGTCTACTAAACTCCCATGCCATGTTTCCTGGTGTGCTAATGCTGCCGATGTAGCTGCCTGCATAGCCCAGCAACCTGGGCTAAAGCTGGCATTATTTTATTTATCTATCTATTTATTTATTTATCTATCAAATTTATACCCCACCCAAACTTGGGTGGCTAACAACAATTAAAACACATATAAAAGTTAAAACAATACAATAATTTAAAAACCGTAAAATTAAATAAACAGTATTTATTTTTTTAAAACCTGAGAAAGCTTGGGTTAAAAAAAGGGGGGGTCTTCAAATGTTTTTTAAAAATTGCCACAGATGAGGAGGATCGTAACTCAGCAGGGAGCGCATTCCACAATCTCGGGGCAGCAACCAAGAAGGCCCGTCTCTGTGTAACCACCAAACGAGCTTGTAGTAACTGGAGATAGACCTCCTCAGATGACCTCAATGCACGGTAGGATTTATAGCGAAGAAGACGCTCTCTTAAATACCCAGGACCTAGACCGTTTAGGGCTTTATAAGTTATAACTAGCACTTTATATTTTGCCCAGAAATCGGCAGCCAGTGTAACTACATCAACAAAAGAGTGATGTGGTCTCTCCGAGATGACCCAGAGACCAGCCTAGCTGCTGCATTCTGAACTAACTGAAGTTTCCAGACTGCGTACAAAGGCAGCCCCATGTAGAGCGCATTACAGAAGTCAAGTCTGGAGGTTACCAACAAATGTACCCTGTTTTGAGGTCATTGATCTCGAGAAACAGGTGCAGCTGGCGTATCATCCGGAGCTGATAAAAAGCACCCCTGGCCACCACCTCAACCTGAAAATCCAAGGAGAGGAGTGGATCCAGGAGTACTCCCAGACTGCGGACCTCTTCCTTTTGGGGAAGTGTGAACCCATCCAGAACAGGTAAATCAAAATTGTCTCTGGAGTACTGACCCCGCACAATAAGTACCTCCATCTTATCTGGATTCAGCTTCAGGTTATTCTCCCTCATCCAGCCCATTACTGCTTCCAGGCAGGCATTTAGGGAGGATATGAAAAAGTTGACAAGGAGAAGTGGATCTGGGTGACATCAGCATACTGGTAACACCCAGCTCCAAATCTCCTGATGATCTCTTCCAGTGGTTTCATGTAGATGTTAAAAAGCCTTGGAGAGAGTATGGAACCTTGAGGCACACCATACTTAAGCTCAGATTTCGAAGAGCAACAATCTCCAATCGACACCATCTGGAACCTGTCCGAGAGGTAGGAGTGGATCCACTGTAAAATAGTGCCTCCCAACCCCCTCAGATGTTCCAGAAAGATACTATGGTTGATAGTATTGAAAGCCGCCAAGAGGTCCAAAAGGACCAATAAAGTCACACCTCCTCTGTCAATTCCCAATCGGAGATCATCCATCAGGCCGACCAAGGCAGTCTCCACCTCATAGCCTGCCCGAAAACCAGTTTGAAATGGGTCTAGATAATCAGTTTCCTCCAAGACTGTTTGGAGCTGAGAGGCTACCACCCTCCCAGTTACCTTGCCCAGCCACGGGAGGTTGGAAACAGGCCTATAATTGCTCAACTCTGAGGGATCTAATGCAGGCTTCTTTAGAAGAGGTCTAATGACAAGGAGGCATCCTGCCCTCCCTCAGAGAAACATTTATGATTTCTACCAGGCCGCCTACAACAGCCTTCCTGCTAGATAGAACAAGCAATTCTGGACAAGGGTCAAGAGAACAAGTGGTGGGCCTCACCGATCCAAGCAGCTAGTCCACATCCTCAGGAGTCACAAACTGAAATTAATCTAGTTGAATCGCATAAGAGGGGTTGTTGGACACCTGCAGTTCAGACATCAGATTAATTGTGGAGCCTCCATCTAGGTCGGCCCGAATCCAAATGATTTTGTCTGCGAAAAATTCATTAAACACATCACAGCAGGTGACTGATGCTTCCAAATTCTGGTTCAAGGGAGGGGGGCAGATACTAGCCCCCTCACAACCCTGGACAACTCCGCTGGACGTGAACTCACAGAAGCAATATGGGCAGAAAAGAATTGCTTCTTTGCTGCATGTATTGCTTGAGCCTAGATCTTTAAATGTGCTCAATGTCTCAGTTTGTCGGATTCGATTCGAGTCTTTCTCTGCTTGTGCTCCAGTCACCTACCTTGCCGCTTCAGCCCCCGTAACTCTTCCGTATACCAAGGGGCCAATTTTGAAGCTGGTCAGAGGGGACACTTAGGAGCAATCATGTCTACTGCCCTGGTGAGCAAGTTGTTCCAATTCTCAACCAGGTTATCAACAGGATCACCGGCAAAACCAACATTAAATCCTTCCAAGGCTTCTTGGAATCCTACTGGATCCAATAAAATCTTCAGGCGGACCAATCTAATAGGCCCGTCAGCCCTGCGGAGGTGGGAAGTGGTTGTAATCCCAACTTTAACCAGATGGTGGGCCATCCAGGAGTCCCCACCCACGGAACACCACCCTGATCAGAGTAAAAGACCAAATCAAGAGTGTTATCTGCAATGTGCGTCAGTCCAGAGACCGCTTGGGATAGGCCCATAGTTGTCATGGCCGCTATGAACTCCTGAACTGCCCTGGACAAATTGGTTCCAAAATGAACATTGAAGTCCCCCAGCACCAAAAGTCTGTGAGACTCCAACGCAAGTCCCGTGACCAAGTCCGTGAGCTCAGTAAGGGACTCAGTTGGGCAGCGGGGCGATCGGTACACCAAGTCCCAATCTATCCCTTGTCCCCAAACTTAAGTACACACATTCAATATGGTCCGATACCCTCCTAATTACTGGGACCCTGGTTGTTGTTGTTGTTATTGTTGTTGTTGTTATTACATGTATATCTCACTCTTCCTCCAAGGAGCCCAGAGCAGTGTACTACATACTTGAGTTTCTCTTTCACAGCAACCCTGTGAAGTAGGTTAGGCTGAGAGCAAAGTGACTGGCCCAGAGTCACTCAGCTAGTTTCATGGCTGAATGGGGATTTGAACTCAGGTCTCCCCTGGTCCTAGTCCAGCATTCTAACCACTACACCACACTGGTAATGGAGATGTCATCGTTATAGAACACAGCCACTCCACCTCCCCACCCATGTCACCTTACGTGCTCCTCTACAGAATATCCTGAAGGGAGAAGCTGGGACCAGACTGGACCACTAGCTTCCCCCAAGCAAGTCTCAATAATACATAACAGGTCAGCCCCTTCATCCATAATCAAATCTCGGATGAGCTCTGGCTTATTTTGGACCGATCTGGCATTGCAGAGGAGCAAGGTAAGGTAATGTGGGTTGTTGGCGATGCTCCCCAAGGTCAAAGAGCTGTCAAGACAGCTGGAAGGTGAAACAGCTATTAAATTTCTGACTACCCTTCCCCTGGAATGGCCTGCTGACCTGCCAACATTACTTCTTCTATTCCCCACCACCACTGGAATAGTTGCCCCACATTCAATGAAGGCGCCCCCTGTCTCCTCATCTCCAGGCAAACCCAAGCACATTACCCAGTCTCAGTAACAAGCTGGCACACTTACTGCTGCAACTCCTCAAACAGCCAATATTGCAGCCCAACCCTTAGCCCTACACCAAAGGCCAGCCCCCTTTGGTGGACAGCTTCGGTGTCAACCTGCAGGCTGGCCACACTGCCTGCTGCAGCCCTTCCCTTAAATAGCATCCAGAGTCCTTCCTCCCACAAAGGACTCTGAGTAGGGCTGATGTAGTCAGTCAGTGCCTGCAGGTGGTAAACGCCGGCACATGAGGGATTGGAGGATCCCAATTAGGCAGCAGGACAGTGCTGGGCTAAGTTGGTCCATCCAGCAAACAAAGAGTGGGGAGGGGCAGCTCCAAGGCTCCCAGCTGTCCAACAAAGGAGGCTTGATAGTAAAAGCCACAGCTCACCTCCTCCAGTCTTAAACATTATGCACATAGAACTTCACATGAGTAACAAACTGGAGGAGATCTAAACAACCAGCATCACATTTCAACCCAGCCTCACACAAGCCAAATCACAGGGAAATGGATCTCACCTCCCTAGCATAAAAGTGGCTTCAGCAGACCTCTCTGTGTCTCCTCTTTATGCATTTCAGCTGCTCACTTTGAGACACAAGCAAAGCCCTTAGTGCCCGCCCCCGCACAATGTGACGAATAACAGAGACTCAACAGAAAGTGGTGAGGGGAACCCACTGCTATTCACATGACTCGGGAGTTAAAAAGCCCTTTGCTTGTATCTTACCTCACATAAAAATGAATCAATAGCTGCAATCAATGTTTGCTTTTCAGACTGTGCCACTTCAAGCTGTAGGTGTGTGGGAGATCTTATGTTGAATGCTCTTTCAAGGAGGAAAAAAACCCCTCCCTGCACAAAGAAAGCTAACATGTCAAGGAGAAAGCTTCAGCTTCAAAATTAACATGTCAAGGAGAAGGCTTAAGAATGGGACCATAGAAGCTCAGTGGTAGACATCTACTTTGCACACTGAAGGGTCCAAGGTTGACTCTTTGGCATCTTCAGGTTGGACACGGAAAGACTCCTGCCTGAACTGGAGCTGCTGGCAGTCAAAGTAGAAAATACTGAGCTACATGGACCAATGATCTATATAAGGCAGATTCTTATGTACCTACAATGGATTTAGAAAGAATTCATGTAATCCCTATTTGTGCCAGAAGTGGAACCATCCAGACACAGCTTTCCTACTTGATTCTGCTGAATGAATAACCTGATTGTCACACTGAACTTAGTTTACAATGACAAACATTGTTCTATACAATATTCAGCATTATTATTTTTTCTTCTTCTTCTTCTTCTTCTTCTTCTTCTTCTTCTTCTTCTTCTTCTTCTTCTTCTTCTTCTTCTTCTTCTTCTTCTTCTTCTTGTCATAAAAAAGGTAAATTGGTCAATATTGCAGGCATCTTCCTGATAAAGTACAACATACTGTATAATATAAGCACAAAATTAAGTCTTAAACAATGCTAATCTTTGGAGTCCAAACAGCAAAAGTAAAGGCAGCATAATTGGAGCCTGACTGTGCTCCCGCTGGCTTTTTCTGCTCTGGAGGGTATAAAGATTGCAGAACATAAGGTATGCAAAGCCCATCTCCTTCTCAGGATCCTGCTTTTCATCTCTTCTCTGGTTACTAGCCTCCGTTTTACTAGAGCACTGTTTTTCCCCCTTACAGTTATTTTTTTAAAAAACATGTTGCTCATTGAAGTAAATGTACTGTATTTAAGATTTGTATAAACACGCAGTTTAGATGGGCTAAATGTGTAGTTAGGGATTTTAAGGCATACTCAATTAAGCGCACAGTTAGGCATGTGGATTATTTTTACAATAGCCTGTGATAGTTCCCAAAGAGCACTTACAATATGCAGTGAATATGGTTTTAGTTTTATGGGTTATTGATCCAATGGATCCTTGGAGTCCTTGATACTTACCCTATCAATGTGGTCACACTTCACATACCAGAATCCCTGCTAATTTTACCAAAAATTAACCAGAAAACTGGAATTTATGCCAATGTTGGGCTGAGCTGAAACTATTCACCAGTTTTCAGGAACATATTCAGCAGTGGGTGGGGGGATACCTCCCCTTTCTGGTAGTTTTTCAGTACTGATTGTGAAAATGGTTGTACTGTACTTTATTCATTTATATCACCATCTTTCTCTCTTTTTCTTAGTTGTCCTCAATGATATAATCATGTAGTCAAATCTGATTGTCTACATAACATAATGATATCATTTTTGCATGCTGTGTGATTCCTGATTGGCTGGGGTAATCCATATGATTAATTTAGGCAGCACTGATATCATGGCCCCCTGACCTGAGCAGTAGCTTGGAATCTGACCCTGATGCAGGGCAGTCAGTTAAGATGCACCAGTCCTGGACCCAGTCCCAGGCCCTGACACCAGAATGGAACCTGGGCATGCCAGCTAGGAGACCCCAGAGCTAGAGAATTCAGAAGTAGCAAGCCCTGATCCTGAATCCCACAAAGAAGTAGTCCCTTCCATGCCAAGAACCTCATTCTCCTCTGAGCCTGTATATCAGTGCTGGCAACAGGCCAGAAGAGATGTAACAGAGTGTAGAAGTACAGTAATGCAAGTCTCCAAGCCAAAGGGCTGCCTCTTTAAGCCTCTTCACTCACCAGGATCCAGGAGGGAGGGAGAGCTTGGAATAGAAGAGGTAATATGCCTGGTGGGATCTCAGTATGGATGTGCGAACGGGTTCTATATCAAACCCGTTCAACATCAAACAGGGCCGCTTCGGTGGTTCAATACCCCAGTTTGGGGGTCCATTGTTTGTTTGTTTAAAAATTAAAACTTAAAAAAAAAAATGTGGCTGGGACCCAGGCCACACAGAGGCCCATTGGGCATGCATGGCAGCCTCCAAAATGCCCACCTCCACAGAGGTGAGGCCTGAAATGGGCTAAATACCTCCTGAATTGGGCTGTTTGGAACTTAATGGAGGCCAGTGGTGGGAGGGAGAACCTCTGGAGATGCCCCCGCAGGCTCACAGAAGCCCCTGGACTGGGAGGCAGTAATTTATATTTCTTTTTTAAAAAGTTTTAATTTTTTTTAAAGCACATTCCCCCCAAACCCAAACTGAACCAGAACATGCCTGGTCCAGTTCAAGTTTGGTCCAGACTTGAACCAAACCGGGCAACCCCATTTTGTTCCCCTAGATCTAGATCTAAAGCCTCATTCCACCTCTGGCCCTTGTTGGAGCAAGTTGCTCACTTGGAGCTTTCCATGGTTCTGCAACACCTTGTCCTTGCCAGACATCCTGTCAGGCTTCATTACTTCCTATCTGCAGGACAGGACAAGACAGTTGCCTGCATTCTCAACTGATGTTATTTACCTCCAGTGACCAAAAGTCATGTAACCCAAAGTGAATTGCTATGTCATGATTTCCCCCTCTTCACTATATGAAGTCTGAAGCCTCCCACATGAATAATCCAGGGTAAGACTGAGGCAGCAACTGGAGTGTGTGGGCACTGTTCCCTCTAAGAGGGATTCCCAGATGTTGTTGACTACAACTCCCAGAATCCCCAGCTGCAATGGCTTTTGCTTGAGGATTCTGGGAGTTGTAGTCAACAATGTCTGGGAATCCGTCTTAGAGGGAACACTGCCAGGGGGCAGTGGTGGTGGTATTATAGCACCAGTTAGGGTAAACAGTTATGTGGAACAAGATTGAAAATGGTGAGTATTTGCACAATCAACGTGCTTATAGAGCAGAGCAGCACAACTTCGGCCCTCCAGATGTTGTTGGATTACAATTGTTAGCATCCCTGGTCATTGATCACTTTGGCTGAGGATGATGGGAGTTGTAGTCGAACAACAGCTGAAGGGCCAAAATTGTGCAGCTTGCTATAGAGAAATATTTCTGTACGTGTTTCTAAACATGCATACAAATCGTTACGTTCAGCCTGAAAAGTGACACTAGAGAATGTTTGGTGCAGATGCAATGGTCTCCTGCCCTTCAGACATTGTCCCTTTCTCTCCCTTGCTGCCACTTATGCTTGGAGTAATAAGCCTCTCGGAATTCCTGTGTGATGCTTCTTTTCTCATTCTCTTCAAATCCCTCCTCAAACCACCCTTTTCATGCAGCCTTTGGCACAACCCTCCAAGTCGTCAATCCCTATTGTAACTAAGCACAAGAATGTGTTAATGTAACATTTGCAGCTTCTTTCCCTGCTAAATCCTATCTCAATTCCCTCCCACTTTTTCAGCTGTTTCCCTTGTGTCAGTATCTGAATTGCTAGCCCCGGCCCTTGGGGCAGGGATCTGCACTCCCATTTTTTGTAAAGCACCCTGTCCATCGGGGTGGGGGTTGTGCTATAAAAATAAATCATGTCCTATTGCCAAGTATGTAAAGTTATACAAATTTGTAAAAATCATTTTTGTTTTGACATTTCAAGCTTTCTTCTGAACGCAATAGTTGCATTGTAGCCAAATTTTGGACGTTTATTGTTTGGTTATCCATATACCAGGTTCTGTGCAGGTTCTGTGCAGGATAAGGCAGGCCCAAATCTGTTTCTATCCCACAGAGCTTGCAGTTGAACAGCAGGGGAGACAACGAAGTGAGGGGTGGGGAGGAAGGAGAGGCAAGAGTAATGAGATTAGAATGAATAACTGCAATTACATGTCCTTAGGCTTAAACTTCTCCCATTGAAATCAATGAGACTTAAGTGTGCTAAATTGTGGCTGGATTGTACCCTGCACATTTTGAAGTGCGTTTCTCAGGAGTCTTAGAAAATCTGTTGTCAGGTAAAATTCTAGGTGCGTCAAGGGACAATTACCCCGACTCTCCTAGTATTGCACTGGCTTGCAAACAGTCCTTTAAAAGGGGGGGGGGGTGTTGTGGCCATGTCATGTGACCAGCTCATCATCCAGTAGAAGCCACACACTCAACTTTCAGGTTGCCAGGATGCACTTATGAGAGTCAAATGAATCAGCTCTGTTGTGAGGGGGAAAATAACCTTGACAATGGCTCCTAAAATATTGACTAGTTGTTGAGATATTGTTTTCATAACTTAAAAAGAAGAAAGTAATTATTTAAAGGGCATTCTATGATATTGGTTTTAATCAGAGAGGAAGGCAGAATTCCATCCTCCAATCAGGGATGAGGGGGAAATGATAAGCTGTACTAGGACCTCAGAAGCCTGAGGGCCCCCAACATAGTATTACTGTGTACTGGCAGCATTTGATAGGGTGCCGGAGGAGGATCGCAAGATCATGTTTTGCCCTAGAGCCTGGGTTACCTTTCTGCAGCCCTGCATGCTATTGCTATAGCAACAAATCTTGTCTCCTAGTCCTGAAATGCAAGTGCATTGCTATGTTATGCTATGTTATGCAATGCCCAAGTTCTGAGATTGGTGAGGAAACATATTATTCAGAGGCAAGTACCTCGAGAGGGACAAAAGAGTCTGTCCCAAAGGACAAAAAGGAGTATATCTCTGAAGCAATGTGGCCCAGCAGGAAAGAAACCATGTTACTAACTGAAGGACCACATCTTATTCAGAATGCATGATACTCATTGACATCAGAGGAAACCCTCAAGGGGCTCAGCATCTGTGGACTTGCTTTTGTACAGGGGCATATCAGTTTCACATCACTGAACAGAAGCTTGAAGATATTCAGTAACACACCTGCCACTAACAAATATGCAAGAGCTGGTATTTCTACTGAATTGCCCACTGCAGTAGATTTTAGTCCACCATCTTCAAATCAAGGTGGATGTACAGTAAGGCAAGGTCAGGTGAGCAACCCAAGTAGTGGATTTTGGGGTGACATTAAGGATGGCAAACGGGGAGACAGATCTGGCCAATGAGTCACAATCCACCTGAAAGTTGTTGTTGTTGTTGTTGTTGTTGTTACATTTATATCCCGCTCTTCCTCCAAGGAGCCCAGAACAGTGTACTACATACTTGAGTTTCTCCTCCTCACAACAACACTGTGAAGTAGGCTAGGCTGAGAGACAAGTGACTGGCCCAGAGTCACCCAGCTAGTATCATGGCTGATTGGGGATTTGAACTCGGGTCTCCCCAGTCCTAGTCCAACACTCTAACCATTACACAATGCAGGCTCCTTCTTGTGAAGTTGTTCTTCTTGTGAAGTTGTTCTTCACATGCTTAATTAAAAAGAATGAAAGCCAGGCAGGAAAGCTTCTTAGTGGATTGTGCCCTGTAAGACTTCATGAGGAGGCAGCATATATTTGGAATTAGGCACAAACATATTTTGGGCCAGCCCTATCCTCAAATAGATACACCAGTTGCAGTCTCCATTCCTATACCAGAGGTTTTCATGCAGTGAATGACTTGTATGGTTCTCACTAAAATGAGCAAAACAGAATTTCTTCTGCACCCCAAGCTAATAGACAGTGTTGCAACGGCAGCTCAGCAACTTGTGACTGCAAAGGTGGTTTTTTCTTTCTTTCTTTCGACCCCTCCTCTCCAGTCCTTCACATCTCTACTGCAGCCTGGCCCTCCATGCTGGTAGCACAACTGGAATTCTCTCAAACTGTGGCAGTTAGATTTGGCCATCAATACAGGTTTGGAATGCAAGAGACTAAGAGGTCATTGTCACAACCGGGCAAGTGGGGCAGTGGGCCCTGGGCTTAGCTTTCTTAGCCCAGTCCTGGCTGCTCATGAGATCAGCCTCTAAGATTCCATACTCTGCCTCTTAGCAGAAAACTACCTTGGACAAGTCACTGTCTCTCACCCTAACCTCCTTCATAGCATCCCAGGCAGTGTACAAGTTAGAACATAATATAAAACAGTTAAAAATTCATAAAACAGATAAAAATAGTCTCAATAAGTAAAAACATATCAAAATTTAAATTTCAGTTAAAAGCCTGGGAAAACAGGTACATCTTCAGGTTCTTCAGAAAACCAAACAGAGAAGGAGATGCTCTTATTTCAGCAGGGAGCATATTCCAAAGCCCTGGGGCAGCAAAAGAGAAGGGCAGGTCTCAAGTTGCAACCAAACAGGCTGACAGCAACTCAAGTGGATCTCTCTAGATGATCTTAATAGATGACAGGGTTCACACCAGAGAAGGCGCTCTAATAAGTACCCTGGACTCAAGCCATTGAGGGCTTTATAGGTAATAACTAGCATTTTGTATTTTGTTCAGAAACATATCGGCAGCCAGTGCAGTTCTTTCAAAACTGGCTTCATATGGTCCCTCCCGGTCAATCAAGGGACCAACCTGTCTGCTGGATTCTGTACCAATTGTAGTTTCCAAACTACATACAAAGGCAGTCCCAAGTAGAGTGCATTGGGTTACCAGCATATGTACCACTGTTTTTAGGTCATTTGCCTCCAGAAATGGACGTATCTGGCATATCAGCCAAAGCTGATAAAAAGCACTCCTGGCCACTGCCTCAACCTGAGAGACCAGGGAGAGTTTGGGATCCAGGAGCACCCCAGACTCCTGTACCTGATCTTTCAGGGGGAGTGTAACCCCATCCAGAATAGGCAGATCTAAGATGAAGATAAAACAAGATAAGGACATAATATAATTCATGATGGTAAACCCCATCTGATCAGGCTAATTAGTGAAGTCAAGGGGGGGGGGAAACTGTTGCCTCAACTTGAGAAAGAGCTCCTTGTTTTCTCCCCCAGTTCCAAATCTCTTTGGAAACTGTTTTGCCAACAGTGATGTCATTTGGAGCACAACAGGGCCTTATCTCTCTCACGACCTACTTTTAAGTTTTCAAAACCCCTCCCCCCCAAACTCTCCCCAGCCCCCATACCTTTATTGTTGCAGGAGGAGGAGGAGGAGGATAGAGAGACATTTTGCTCCCCCTCCCCTCCCTGATGCTTAGCACACAGTCATCACAGCATGCTAGGAATTGAAGTCTTTCCAGCACTCCTGCCATAGGTCAGAACTGCCGGGAAAGTTGCAGTTCTCAGCAGTCCTTGGTTCTGGCACACTGTGAGGGCTGTGTACTAGGCATCAGGGAGGAGAGGGGAAGAGAAACATGTGTCTCCATTCACCTACTGCAGCTGGAGCTTCAGGGAAAATTAATGGGGGGTGGGTAGGGGCAGGGGCATATCTAGGGTAGGGCAGGCAGGGCAAGTGCCCTGGGCGCCACTTGAAGGGGGGCGCCATTTTTCTTAAATTATTTTTTTTAAAAAATGACTGCTGAAAACAAAATGGCCACCGCGCATGCTCAAATGGCCTCTGTTAGGCCCTAGGCCATGCCAGGCCTTGCAGAGGCCATTGGAGCATGTGCAGTGGCCATTTTGTTTTCAGTGGCCATTTTTAAATATATAGATATAGATATAGATATAGATATAGATATAGATGGCCTCCGCACATGCTCAAATGGTCCCTGTGAGGCCCTAGAGGCCAGAATGGGGAGGGGAAACCTTTGCAGACCCACCCACCCACCCCACGGCCTTTAGGAAGCCACCCAAAGGGGCTACAGGTAATTTTTTTTTTAATTAATATAATATAAGTCACTTTACACATTCAGTTCGACACTATGTACAGAGAATCAGATGGGTGTCAGATGTTTGGACAGGGGGCACAATTTCACTGCTTGCCCTAGGCACTATTTCCCCTTAGATTAAAATCCAAGCTGGAGAGGAATATTTTTTTATCATCATGTTTTTCTTATACTGGAGGAAAGCATGATGAAGCTGCCAGACTTGACTTCTGAACTGTGCTCAGGTAAAATGTAGTGGTATCGCCATATGTAATGTAAGGCAGAAAAGATATCTACATAAAGACAGGCATGCCTGGGGTTTTTTCCACTACAAGCCAGCCTTTTTCCTTTGCATCTCAGTGCAGATCCATGTCGAACCTAGTCTTATAAAAGTGGCCCTGATCATGCACTCCGAGGAGCCAACAAACTTGGGGTAGGTGACCAGAATACAAAGGAGGACAGGAGGACTCCTGTGACTTGTATTAGAGAACATTTTGGCCATTGTGACTTTTCTCACCCACTACTTGAGAAGTTGCACCTTCCAAATTCTGTCACTTATCTGCTCTGTGTGGAGATGTGTATGCACTGTAGCCTAATGTGAGTGCAGTTCATGTATCTCCCCATAGAAAAGACAAATGAATTCTTCTGTTACACAGTCCTCAGAATTGTGGGAAGATGATGTGCGTGTCATTCATTCGCCTATGGTTGCAGAAGTACGGGAAAGGATACTCCGGCCCCAGTCACTGACCAGAGGACCAAGGACTGCCAGGAGGTCTCACCCATTCCTCCCTGCAAGAACACCAGCATAGATCTGATAAGCTTGGCCACAAATGGACTGAAATATCTGTCAAAATGTCACTTCTTCACTCTGGCATTTGCAAGCAGTACTCCTTCTGTCTTTTTCTCCCCTCTCTCTATATGGGAGTCTTTTCTTTTGTTTTCAGCACTGTGTCTGGTTATTATAGGCATTTTAGAAATAATAATAATCTGCTGTCACCTCTTCTACATAATGTGCAAAATACCCCTTAGACAACAGACTCAGTGTGTCTTTTTAGGTCATAGAGAGATCAAGGCAGGTAGGGGAGAAATAGGAAATTCACATCCTCTTTCCCTTATAAAATAAGAATATGAGCCCTGACAGGGGGGAGAAATGGAATGACAGACCATAAGAGACTACATTAGCGCATTACTATTTTAAATGGTTATTTGATTTTAATACCATTACTATTTTATTCCTGGAATCTTAAGTCTGAGATGGTAGTTGTCCTGGACATCGAGGTGAGACTGTCAATTCCTTTTCTCTCTAGGTCAGTCCTGGACATCTGGCTACCCTATTTTAATGTCACTGCAATCATGCTTTGCTTGCTCGCTACATCTCCGGAATGAACTGTGCTCTAGATGATATTTAAAGGTCATCATCTTCTTGCCCATTATCTCTTCCTCTTGACTAAATCTCCCCATAGCAAAGGGTGGAAATAAATTTACCAGGTGTTGATAGCACCTGTAGGAGGGGGGTGGGTTGTGAAATGCTGAATTCTCAGTATGTGACTGAACAATTTTCTGCAGGAGCAGGCAGTTGCCAGTCAAGGGCATAGTTCATTTGTGTCTTAATACCAAAATCTCTCCCTTTCAAATTATCCAAACTTGCAAGCCTATCAAAAAAACAGAATTACCCTTTCTCCTGTTCCTTGGAGCCAATTCACATGGGGATTTGGGGGAGTCTAGTTTGGTTTTTTTCAGACTAAGTTGGCTTTTTTACCCATCAATCCAATTTAATTTTTTGCTTGATATGGACATGTCCAAAGTTCTCAGGGAGCCCTTCACTGGCTAACAGAAGAACCAAAGCTTCAGTGCAGTCCATTATACACACAGAGACCTGCATACAAAATTATAAGGCTATTCACAAGAGCAGCCTAACCCAGGCTCCCGCCCAGTCTGACGCAACTTCCAACCCTGGCCTTTAGCAAGGGTTAAGGGAGCGAGCACACCCTTAAGCCCAGCCCCAGGGTCGTGTGTATGACAGTGAGCTGGGAGGCAAGAGTGCCCAGCTGAAGGAGGACCCCTCAATGCACTGTGCTCCTGGCGCGGTGCATTGAGGGATGTCGGAGGCCTTCCTACTCTGGCTCCCTGCACTGCCACTCACCATGGTGCTTCTCGTGTGCCACGATGAGCAGTAGAGCAAAATGGGAACGGAGATCATGTGCAGGGAGCCAGGGAGGCAAGAGCCCAAGCCCTCCCCACATTGTGTTTCTGGTTGTGTGTAAGACCTCTACGTATGCTCAGACAACTCCCCCACTAGATATTCAAATAATTAACAAGGTGATTGAAAAGAATGGAGTATTCCTTTCATGCACACACTTCCATGCACAGCACATCAGAGCCCTTGTTGTCATAATGGTGTTGCTTGATCCAGGCACTTGTGCAAAACGTCATGGTACAACTAGGTGTATGAGAAGAACCTACTTACTAGTAATATGCAAAACCTTTCAGTTACCAAAAAAAAAAAAAGAATTGCCGTCCCAAACAACACCCATTTGAGACAATTTTCATTTCCTAAAGAATGCTCACTCTCCTAACTCGGTTTTGAGAGGAGGCTACTTAGGCGGTTTTGCCGCTGTGGTGCCGCAGGGATTGGGTGTGATCCCAGTGGTTCACATGTGTGTGCAAAACCGGGCTGGGCTCCCTTAGCCCAGTTTTGCACACATGAGTGAATAGCCTCTAAGATTAAATCCAAATAAGATGGAGTTGCTCATTGCTGGGTGTTGGAACACAGGAGATAATTTCAATCTGCCTGTCCTGGATGGGGTTACACTTCCCTGGAAGGAACAGGTACACAATCTGTGAGTATTTCTGGATCCAACCCTTTCTTTGGTATCTCAGATTTGAGGCGGTGGCCAGGAGTGCTTTCTATCAGCTTCAGCTGGATCCATTTCTTGAAATGAATGAGCTTAAAACAGTGGTCCATACGCTGGTATCATCCAGACTTGACTATTAAATGTGCTCTACATTGGGCTGCCTTTGTACACAATCCAGAAACCGCAATTGGTGCAAAATGTGGCAGCCAGTTTGGTCTCCAGGGCAACCCGATATATTTCCAGGCAAAATACAAAGCTCTGGTTATTACTTATAAAGCCCTAAACAACTTGAGCCCAGGACACCTTCTTCATCATGAATCCTGCTGCCTATTGAGATAATCTGGGAAGGTCCATCTATGGTTGCTACCACCTCATCAGTAAACTCGTAGTCAGGCCTTGTCTCTAACCACTCCAGGGCTATGGAATGTGCTCCCTGTCGGAATAAGAGCTTCACCATCTCTGACACCCTTTAAGAGGATACTTGACTTAAAAAATTTTTTTTTAATAACAATATTTTAATAATAACAATAACAAGTTTTCCTGAAAATAAAAGATGATATATTGGGGGGGAATGGATACTTGAACCTTTTTCATCAAGCTTTTGTTAACATTTTAACTGTTTTGTTATTTTTAATGTTTGTGTTGTATTTTATTGTGTAAACTACCTAGATATTTAATATTGATGGTATATAAATGTGCTAAATGAATGAATGAATAAATGAATAAAGGAATGAATAAATGAATGAATGAATGAATAAAGGAATGAATAAATAATATGAATGAATAAACTGTGGGGCGACCATTCTGGTTGTGGTGGGGAACAGAAGAAGTAATGTTGGCATGTCAGCGGGCCGTTACAGGGGAAGGGGACTTGGAAATCTAATAGCTGTTTCCCCTTCCGGCTGCCCTGCCAGCTCTTTGACCTTGGGGAGCAGTGCCGATCATCCTTGGAACCTCACCTTGCTCCTCTGTAATGCCAGGTCGGTCCAGAACAAATCAGTAACCATCCATGATTTGATTCTGGATGAAGGTGCCAACCTGGTATGTATTACAGAGACCTGACTGGGGGAGGCTGGGGGCCCAGTGTGGTCCCAGCTTCTTCCTCCAGGCTACTCTGTTGAGGAACGAGTGAGGGACCGTGGGCGGGGATGTGGAGTGGCTGTGGACTATAAGAATAACCTTACCAGGATCCCTGTTAATGTGTCGGACCATATCAAATGTATGTACTTATGTCTAGGGACCAGGGATAGACTGGGACTTCTGTTGGTGCACCAATCACCCCGCTGCTCAACAGAGTCCCTAATGGAGCTCACTGACTTGGTCTTGGACTTGGTGCTGGGGGACTTCAATGTTCACTTTGGGACCCATTTGTCCAGGGTGGCTCAGGAGTTCATAGCGGCCATGACAACTATGGGCCTATCTCAAGTGGTCTCGGGGCCGACGCACATTGCTGGACACACACTTGATTTGATCTTTCACTCTGATCAGGGTGGTGTTCCATGGGTGGGGAATCCTGTGATTTCCCCATTGTCATAGACAGACCACCATCTGGTTAAGGTTGGACTCACAATCACTTCCCACCTTCACAGGGGCGAGGGACCTATTAGGATGATCCGCCCAAGAAGGTTATTGGATCCAATAGGATTTTAAGAAGCCTTGGAGGGATTTAGTGTTGGCTCTACTGGAAATCTTGTTGATGCCCTGGTGGAGAATTAGAACAGCAAACTCACTGGGGCAGTAGACATGATTGCTCCTAAGCATCCTCTCCGACCTGCTTCAAAATTGGCCCCTTGGTATACGGAAGAACTACGGAGGCTGAAGCGGCAAGGTAGATGACTGGAGCGCAAGTGGAGAAAGACTCAGCTTGAATCCGACAGATTGCAACATAGAGCTCATTTGAAGACCTATGCTCAGGCGATATGTGTGGCAAAGAAGCGATTTTTTTCTTTCCGTTCTGCATCCGCAAGTTCACGTCCAGCGGAGTGGTTCAGGGTTGTGAGAGGGCTAGTGAGTGCCCCTCCTCCCTTAAATCAGAATCTCGAACCATCGATTGCCCGCTGTGATGTGTTTAATGAATTCTTTGTGGAAAAAATCTCTCGTATTCAGGCAGACTTAGACTCCGTCTCCACAGTTACTTCAGTGTCTGATGTGGAGGTGTCCAGTGACTCCTCTTGTGTGATTAGGTTGGATCAGTTCCAGTTTGTGACTCCTGAGGATGTGGACAAGCTGATTGGAATGGTGCAGCCTACCACCTGTTCTCATGACCCTTGTCCGACATGGCTTATATTATCTGGCAGGGGAGTTGTTGTAGAAGGCCTGGTAGAGATTATAAATGCATCTCTGAGGGAAGGTAGGATGCCTCCTTGTCTTCTGAAGAAGCCTACCCTGGATCCCTCGGACTTGAACAACTACAGGCCTGTCTCCAACCTTCCGTGGCTGGGCAAGGTAATTGAGAGGGTGGTGGCCTCCCAGCTCCAGACAGTCTTGGAGGAAACCGATTATCTTGACCCATTTCAAAGTGGCTTTCGGGCTGGCTATGGAGTGGAGACTGCCTTAGTTGGCCTGATGGATGATCTCCAATTAGCAATTGACAGAGGAAGTGTGACTCTGTTGGTCCTTCTGGATCTCTCGGCGGCTTTCGATACTATCGACCATAGTATCCTTCTGGATCGTCTGAGGAGTTGGGAGTTGGAGGCACTGCTTTGTGGTGGTTCCGCTCCTACCTCTCGGGCAAGTTCCAGATGGTGTTCTGCTGTTCTTCAAAATCTGAACTCTTGTATGGTGTGCCCCAGGGCTCCATATTGTCTCTGATGTAGTTTAACATCTACATGAAACTGCTGGGAGAAATAATCAGGAGATTTGGTGCAGGGTACTTTCAGTATGCTGATGACACCCAAACCTATTTCTCCATGTCAGCATCATCGGGAGAGGCATAACCTCCCTAAGTGCCTGCCTGGATTAGGTGATGGGCTGGATGAGGGATAACAAACTGAGACTGAATCCGGCTAAGACAGAGGTACTCATTGTGCGGGGTCGGAACTCGAGAGATTATTTTGATCTGGATGGGGTCACACTTCCCCAGAAGGAACAGGTACGCAGTCTAGGGGTGCTTCTGGATCTGAGCCTCTCCCTGGTGTCCCAGGTTGAGGCAGTGGCCAGAAGTGCCTTCTATCAGCTTCGGCTGATACGCCAGCTGCGTCCATTTCTTGAGGTGAATGACTTCAAAACAGTGGTACATCTGCTGGTAACCTCCAGACTGGATTACTGTAATGCGCTCTATGTGGGGCTGCCCTTGTATGTAGTCCGGAAACTACAGTTGGTCCAGAATGCAGCAGCCAGGCTGGTCTCTGGGTCATCTCGGAGAGACCATATAACTCCTGTATAGAAGGAGCTACACTGGCTGCCGATATGTTTCTGGGCAAAATACAAGGTGCTGGTTATAACCTATAAAGCCCTAAACAGTTTGGGCCCTGGGTATTTAAGAGAACACTTTCTTCGTCATGAACCCCTCCGCCCACTGAGATCTGCTGCAGAGGTCCAACTGCAGCTGCCACCGGCTCGTCTGGTGGCCACTCAGGGACGGGCCTTCTCTGCTGCTGCTCCGAGGCTTTGGAATGCTCTCCCTAGTGAAATAAGAGCCTCCCCATCTCTGACAGCTTTTAAAAAGTCTTTAAAAACACATCTCTTCACACAAGCTTTTAATTAATGTTGTTTTGATGGTTTTAATGCTGTTTTAAAATATTATTTTTAAATTTTTAAATTGTTGTAATGTGTTTTTCCCCCCTCCCCATTTTTGTCTTAACAAATGTTTACTTTGTTTTTATTCTGTTGTAAACCACCCAGAGACGTAAGTTTTGGGCGGTAGAAAAATGTTTTAATAAAAAATAAAATAAATAATAAATAAATAATAGCCCTAGTCTCACTTTATATACAATACACATGAAATCTGTGCACAGAGCACACACACACCTAGATCTGTACACATGTACAGTTATTCATATGTTATGTTCAAATGCATGTACAGCTGTACATTTCCTGTCTCTATCCTGCATTTGAGTCAACCTGTACCCAGCTTAACTTTTAAAGTGAACCATGTACAGTCATTCACAGACAAATGTACATGTGTACAAACAACTGTACATAAGAACAATGTGATGTCTGAACAGAGCTAGAATTTACATTTGTAAACGCACAGTTAGAGCATGTAGACAAAAATGAATACTTTTGTTTTCTCTTTATATTATAAAATGTAAAATGTTGCAACTGTAGCCCAAATGAGGTGTTTAATTCACTGTGTTATGTTGCCAGATTATTTGGGAAATGAAACTGGAATAAATTCACACCAATAAATATTAAGTTTCAGTATGTTTTTGTGGACAACTTTTATATTTAGTGATAATGTAAAACATTCCAGAATTTGAACCATTATTCTAAGCCCTGGACCTTGGGGCCCCGGCTCATGGCCTCCAACGTCCAGGGTGGCCTCCAAATGTCCGGGAGGCCTCCTACAGCCACTCCACGCCTGCCCTACACAGCAAACCTAGGTGGTTGCTTTTTTAAATCAAAGGCACCGCACGGCCAAGTGGTGCTGCCGTGGGCCAGGGGTTAGCCAAGCAATCGACCTCGTCCTACCCGCGTGGTGGCGGTGTAGGCACTGACCGCTGGGCACGTCCTCTCAGCCCAGCAGCTATAGTGAACTGCGAGGCGTGCCTGCACAGTTCAGAGGAAGATCGTCGAAAGCCTGTGACATTACAGGCTTGTGACAATCTTCCTCTGAACTGTGCAGGTGCGCCTTGCAGTTCACTACAGCCACTGGGCTGAGAGGACGTGCCCAGCGGTCGCTCGCCCCGCCACTGCAGGGAACGGGGAGGAGGTGGACTGCTCGGCTAACCCCCACCCCACCAGTCAACCCTCGGACGTGCGGCGGCTTTGATTTTAAAAAAAAACATGTAGGGGCCTCGCGGCGGGAGGGGGGCTCACGAAAGAGCTAGTCTGGGCGTCAAAGTCACCTAGGTGCGCCCCTGATCAGAAGAGAACATGTGCCGCCACCCTGCCCCCTCAAATAAGTTACTCGTTGAAAAGAAAGTTTGGACTAAAAAAGCCAAAGAGATGGTGCACGTGCTGGCCCAACCAGAATGAATCATGAGCACATCAGCACCAAAATCTGGGAGGATTCTTATTCATGTGTACTTTAGCCAGCATTCTGCAGTCAAGAGCTGGGAAGCAGCAGGCAGAATTAGGGCTGCAAGCCTGCAAACCATTGGAGTAGCCTGTGAAGAAAAATAGCCTAGTGGAAGAAGGCCTCTTTCTTGCTGTAACACTCAGCCAGATCCAGTAGCTGTTCAAATGGTTGTTGACACCTTATATTTTACCATTCGAAAATTAGGCCTTTCTTGTGTGCAGGCAAAACTAGGCTAACGTAGCCAAGCCAGGTCTTGCCTGCACGTGAGAACCACTGGGATTGGGCCTGATCCCAGTGGCACCTCAGTGGCAAACCTGCCAAACCAGCCATGCTCCTAAACAGGTTTACGAAAGCAAGCGCTTTCTTAACCCCATTTTTTGGATCGTCTGCCAGCCCCGAGTGCTTGCAGCCCCCCGACCCTACATGCTGCCTGAAGAAGGAGCTGCAAATCTGGGTGCTTGATCTCCATGCCTAGACTCTTCATGAGGATCATCTACAGGGGAGGTAGGCTTTTGAAGGCTTCCTCCACTTGCCCTTTTTGAGCCCTTTCTCCAGTTGTGAGAAAGGGATAGATGGATAGATAGATAGATAGATAGATAGATAGATAGATAGATAGATAGATAGATAGATAGATAGATATTGAATGCTCTAACCTGGTTTTCATGGTTTTAATTGTTCTTATTGTTTAATTGTTTTTTAAGATGTTTTAATTGTTAATTGGTGTTTATATTTATATTTCTGTTTTAATTGTTGTTGGTTTTAATGGTTTCTGTTTTAATTGTAAACCGCCCTGAGCCTTTATGGAAGGGCGGTATAAAAATTGAATAAATAAATAATAAATAAATAATATTTATTTGTTGTTTCTCTGTGTAAACCACCCTGAGCCATTTTTGGAAGGGCGGTATAGAAATCAAATAAATAAATTATATCTATCTATCTATCTATCTATCTATCTATCTATCTATCTATCTAAATGAGGATGAAAGGAGGCTTTATTAGTGGTGGCAACTGTGATGGCAGTAGTGCTCCTCTAGATAACTGGCAGCCTCCATTTCCCCCCATAAGTCTCCTAAGAAAACCAGCATGCAGTGGCATAGCATGGTTCCCAGAGAACCTCAGGGGGAAATTGTACCTGTCAGTCACTAAGAGCCGCAGTGCTGCTAATACCAGGAGCAGAAGCAGCAACACCACTATGGAAAAAGGTGAGCTGGGGACCATTCTCACACATTACACCCAGCTCTTCAAATGCTGAGCCAAAGGTTATACCAAGAGAGAAAAATCAGAGAGCTGTGATACAGTGGAAGCAACAGTTAGTTTGTCACTCACAGTGCCATCGTGAGGGCAATATTTCCTGCTCTCACTCTAGGGACTGCTGCAAAATGAAAAGAGGAAAAAAACAGCTCCTAGGAACATTACCACTAGGGATGTGCACAAAAACGGCCAGGCAGGTTCGGTTTGAATCTGGGCTGGATTCAAACCGACTCGGCCCGGCTTGGATCTGGCACCGTTCTAACTGGCTCTAACTGGCTCAGAGCTCTACTGCTAAAGAGGAATCTAGTGAGGATTCCCATTTACCAATAAAGGACCTGGGGCAGGGGCTTCCCTAAACCTAGAGGGGGTGGGAGGGGAGTATTTTTGTACTTCAGTGCATGCTGCGGCTGCGGGCAGTGGCGTCTTGTGCACACCTCTGCCGGCCTCTCCCACAATAATCTGGGCTGGTGGTGGCCTGATTTGGGCCTCTGTGCAAGCATGGGGGCCATTTTAGTGACCTCCGTGCATACACAGAGGCCATCTGCATGACTACCGGTTGACTGGTTTGGGATGCTTGTAAAAGGAAATCTGTTAAGGATTCCCTTTTATAAGCAAAGAAGGATACCTAGCAACTAAAAGTGGGTTCAAAGGAGTGGCGGGAGCAATCAGAAGGATACCTTATGCATGGCGGCTCCACAGTATCAGTGGCAGAAAGCCAGTGGTGGCTAATACAGACCCTACCATCACCCCCCTCCATGCAAGTTGTGTGATGACACAAATTGCACAATTGGTGATACAATTTACACGGCGATGACAAATTTGTCTGGTGATACAAATGGCCTCTGTGTAAGTGCAGAAGCCTGAACCAAGCCCCCGCCGTCCTGAGTTGATGGGGGAGTGTCGGTGGGGCCTAGAGGAGCCACCACATCATGTGACCTCCAGCCCACCCACCCCCACCCCCACACTTTTGAAGGAATAAGAGTAAATAGGGGGAAACCATCTAAAATTTTCCTATACAATATTTTTCTTCCTCCTTTCCAATATGCCACAAAAGGAGTCCTGTTAGTTGCCCCAGTGTTGTCCAGGTGGCCCAACAAGCTGACAGTCCCACATCGCAGATCAGCATTGCTGCCTTCTGGGTTGGCTGCTCCTCACTGCCATTCTGTTCCATGACCTGTAAATCATATTTTAACTCCAGCCTGTCTGTGCCTTGCCTCTACTGACAATACACAGTTGCCTCGATTTGCCAGAGACTCAATCCCACTATTTATCCTCTTTCTTCATTCTCTTTTCTTCCTCTTTCTCTTCAATTGTCCTCTCCTCATTAACTGCCACTCCCCAACATTCTCAACTCCCTAGCAACTGTTGCCAAGAGTGCCCTCTATTCTGTTGACCCCCTCCATTTCCTCACTGCTTTCAGGAGTATCTGCTACAATCATACTGAGGGTTCCTATAGGTATAAGCAAAATAGGTAGGGATATGGGAACTACAAAAAAAACCTGAGACCCCCCCCCCCTTTTTTTTCATCAATAACAACAACACGAGCCATTGTGGTATAGTGGTTAGAGTGCTGGACTAGGACCGGGGAGACCTGGGTTCAAATCTCCATTCAGCCATGATACTAGCTGGGTGACTCTGGGCCAGTTACTTCTCTCTCAGCCTAACATACTTCATAGGGTTGTTGTGGGGGGAGATGTAAGTATGTAGTACACCACTCTGGGCTCCTTGGAGGAAGAGCGGGATATAAATGTAAAAATAAAATATAAATAAATAAATATAAATAAAATATTTATATACCGTTTTTCAACAAAAGTTTCCAAAGTGGTTACACAGAGAAATAAGTAAGTAAAAAAAACCCAACAAATAAACAAACAAATAAATAAGATGGATCCCTGTCCCCAAAGGGCTCACAATCGAAAAAGAAACATGATAGACCCCAGCAACAGTCACTGGAGGTACTGTGCTAGGGGTAGATAAGGCCAGTTACTCTCCCCCTGCTAAATAAAGAGAATCACCATGGTAAAAGGTGCCTCTTTGCCCAGTTAGCAGGGGCAAAATCAAAATCAGCACAGCATGTGCCAGATACAATATCATTTGCATCTTCTAATCGTTCTTTGCCACTAACTTTCCTCACCATTTTTTGCATGGATAACTGCCCTTGAAAACCTACTAGCGCCAGTACTAAACTGGAAGCCTATTAGTGTCGAAGCTCAACTTTTGTGCATTTATGGGTGTTCCGATAATTAATATCTAGCATCTACGAGCCTTCTCTTTTTTTATTATTAGATCTTTATTGATTGCCAGGACAGCTTTATGAGTATTCTGATCCTTGATCTTGTGTTCTGATAATGTAGCAATGTTGCAGTGAAGGAGGAACAAAATGTGTTTCAGGGGAATAATGGAAAGAGCCATAAACAAGCCCCCCATATTTTTCGCTGAAATAATGGCATGCTAAGATGTGCCTTTAAAGTATAAAAGAGGAAGCTCAGTGATTTTTTTTTAAAAAAAATCTGTTTCTGCTCTTTCCATCCTTGTGGCACAGTAGGTAGTGGTGCCTTACTCAATATAGAATCCTTCTGAAAACAGGAGACATGTTCAAGTAACTGGAACAACTGTGTACTGCTAGAAGATCATGAGCAGGAGCTGCTGATTTACCCCATAAACTTTGTCCTGCTCTCCACTATTCTTCAAATTTGTCCTGAGCTGAGGGTGCAAAAAAGGGCATTGAGCCCAGATGCAGCGATGAGGAGTGGGCCTTCAAATCTATCTTTGATGCACAAGCTGGACTCAAAAGGAGTCCACAACAGAGAAGATGGGAGTCTGTCTCTTTTTTCCAAGATCCTGTACTGGAACTCCAGAAGAGAAGTGAGGAAGTTAGGTCTCCAGGCACTGCTGTAACAGAAATGTTGAGCAAGCTGGCATGTACATGGTCCCTCCTGTGATGTGACAGTGAGCATGGCATAGTGGTTAGAGCAGGAATTCTGAAACTTGGGTAGTCAGATGTTGGGTTCTCAGATCATTCCCAGCTACATTCAGCCATTTTGACTAGGACTGACGGGAATTGTAGTCTAACATCTGGGGACCCAAGTTTGAGAACCCCTCAGTTAAAGAGTTGGACTTGGACTGGAGAGGCCCAGAGTAGTATAGTAATACATACTTTGTGTCAAATCATCATACTGCTTCACTGGGAAAGTCATCATCAAAGGTGAAGGTTTTGTCATGTCTTAAAAGCTGGATATTTGTAGACACAGGGTCATAAAGCATGGATGCTCCCCCTAGGGAACTATGGGTGCTTGTAATTTCATCAATATCATCCACCACATCTGTAATGCTGGAGTAATACCCCTTTTGTAAGCTGAAGGACTGCTTCTTTAGCCCCTTGATATATTCAAAGGTAGTATCCTCTGTAATAGTGTTCCAGCTGTGTGGGTACTGTATCTCAACCAATCCTACTTCCTGCTTCCCAGGAAGATCCAGGGGGCTGGCAAATTGGATAGTGTAGGCCAGTGATTTTTGGGAAAGCCTTCTTGCTAGCATTATGGTGGAGAGTGACTAAAATCCTCTGTCAGCCATTCTTTACTGGTACTCTAAGTTCTGAAGTGGGCATCGAACTGTTGAACTTGTCAGGCCAGCCTAGCCACTTCACTAAATGTTGTTTTTCTTTGCCACGGCCTTTTGTAGCTAGAATTTTTTTAAACCTTGTCCTCTTCCACTTTAACTTTCTATAATTCTTCAGGATAGAAGCTGCCAAGAACTGCCTCAGCCATATAATCTTTTAACAGGCCTTTTGGCTCTTCTGATGAGTTGGTCCACTATAAACAACTCCGTGGTGTAGTTCTGTTCATACACTTTCTCAAAAACACCTTTAATTTTTGAAATCCTAACTTGATCTCCTTTTCTTAGCACACAAGACTTGTTTGATTTTTTCCCTGTAAATACTGCTACCATAAGCAAACAAACAAAACGAACAACTCTACCATAAGCAACCGTAAGCTATTTTCCAAACAGTCTGATCACTGGTGAGATTAACATCCACAGGCCTGGTTTGAATAGTTCCGTGAAAGTTACAGTTATAACTCTTTAGGAGTTCAGGGAAGACATTGATATACCTGAAGGTGTTGTAGCTGTAAAATACCTCCACATAAGTTTAATTAAAAGGTTTCACCACCACTGCTTGGACATCATTGTTCGTGACAAAGTGGTGAATCCCATGCTCCTTTAACAGGTTGCCTACTGGCTTATTTAAAAACTCACTCCCTCTGTCAGTCTGGCATTTGCCAGGCTTTCGGCCTTCTCTGAAAAAATCTTTAAAAGCTGTAGCCACTTCCCTGCCTGTTTTGGCTTTTAGAGGTACACCCCAAGCATATTTAGATAGATTATCCACCACTGTCAGAATATACTTGTGGCCTTTATTGTATCTATAAAACTGCTGCATGTCCACTAAATCTGCTTGCCATTGTGCATCCACTCCCGAAACAACAGTCTCGTTTCTTTTAAAACGAATCCTCACAGTCTTGTGCAGAGTGTAAGCATCCTGCTCTGAAAGCCAGGCCTCAACTTGTGTTTTACTTGGTGCTTTTACTTTGCTGCCTGGCCTCTTGAAATAATGGATTTACAGCCCCGGAGCTCGCCACTCTCCCAGGAGTGTAATATATTTTATTTAGGATTCTCTTATGATCTGCCATGGTGCTGCTTAACACAGGTATGAACACACATTTTAAAAACAAAATTCTTTTATTGGCTACCCTCAGTGCAAGCACATGAGATGCATGATAGGTTGTCATCCTTGAGGTGCATGTTCTCAGAGGGAAGGGCCTGCACAAAAGAGAGCAATGTTTTAATACTGCAGGGTAAAACACAAACAAACCAAGCAAACAAATTAAAACACATGAGGCTTACCAGCTTGTACATATTGTACATCTTGTAGCCAGCGTGGTGTAGTGGTTAGAGTGCTGGACTCAGACCAGGGAGACCTGAGTGATACTTGCTGGGTAACTCTGGGCTAGTCACTTCTCTCTCAGCCTAACCTACTTCACAGGGTGGTTGTGAGAAGAAACTTAAGTATGTAAACCGCTCTGGGCTCCCTGGAGGAAGATATAAAAATGTAGATAACAACAACAACAACAACACCTGTCTGACTGTGTAAACAAGAAATAATAATAATAATATCCTCATTTGGGGTTTGCACTTCAGGCTTTGTAAGTACGCAGCCATCCACAGCTTCCTCCCCACTTCCAGATGATGAAGTACAGCATACAGCCCTGCTGAGAATCTTGGGCTGCCTGAAATTGGTGTCAGGCAATCACACAAAGACCAATCTTCACTAGACTGGCAGCACTTTTTCTCGCACTGTTAGACCTGAGGCCTGGTTGACAGAAAAGAATGGCAACCACACTCATCATTGTTATAAAAGTCACTGTGGCAACAGTAGTCATCGCACCAATAATAATGAGGCCCCTTCTCCCACTTTTTCCTATGCAGCTTTCATTTCAAAACCACTTCTGGTTTGGCGGGGGAGGAGTAGCTGGAAGCTCTCTGGCTTCAGTTTCCATAGCAGGAGCAGGGGTGGTGCTGCAGCTCCCACAATCATCATACTGGTTCCCTGGGAAGGTTGTTTCTGAATCCAGAACCTGACCTGCTGTAAAAACAGCTATCTGGTCAGTTTTCAGAGGATAGAACAGGGTCTTCGATGGCAAAGATAGGCCCACAGACCACAGTGGAGGCCTAGCATCCTCCATGGTCTCTGCATATCAAATGACCACCTCTAAGCACTCTCCCACAGGGCCTGTTTATAGGGGGTCACTTGACACCATTTTGGTCAATAAAGTTACACAAAATGGCCACTACTCCATTATCACACCTGCACCATCAAGCCTTTCCGGGCTCTAAAACCTGTTCCTATTGGTCCAGAGTGGTGGAGTGTGTTCATAGAGGGGTCACATGCCCACCTCCAGGGCATGTTCTGGGGTGCAGGTCATGGGGTGGGAGCAGAACTGGGGTGCAGGTCAAGGGAATGTTCTGGGGTGCAGATCAGGGGGTGGCGGCAGAACTTCTAGGGTGAGAGCATAGGCCTAGCTCTGACTATTTCTGGTGTCGTAGGTCTACCTTTGGCCATTTCCTGTGACATTTTCTTCTCATCCCTTTCACACCTTGGGATAATCAAAAAAGAGACAGAGGTGTCTCATTTGTCCTCTGGGGCACCAAATATCACTAGTATAAATTTGTTTCTCTGGAACATGGAATTAACAGTGCATTTTAAAAGGAATGCTTTGCATTCTGTGATACCAGGCACTACCATTAGTCTCTGACATTTATATTTTATAAATTATTTGCAACAGCATTTGAAATGTCCTTAAAAATGCATTCTTATCAGGACACAATCTTGGCTGCGCTAAGGTCAACAACAAAACTCTCACAGACACCAGTGCAACTAAGTCTGAAAACAAAGGAAAGTTCTCAAGAGATTTGAATGGAGAGGAAGAGATAGTTGCATTTTTTTAATTGCCAGTTGTATATTTCTAAATGGATATTTTTCTAATTTCATTTGAACACGGAGACTTAGAATCCAGAGGTGCTGGAGATCATGTTATTGGAAAAGTCATTTTCCTCAGATTTGCCACTTCAATTTTCACCTTGAAGCTTGATATATTAATTTAGCTCTTCTGAATGCATGACCAGTCAGACTTGAATTTTTCGCACATTATAAACACTGAAGGTCACATCTAAGGACTCATAAGGCCTATTGATAGGATATGGAGAGATATCCCACCCTTTCCGTCTCTCCTCTGTTTCTGTTAACTTTCCAAATATGACTTGCCCGCCATGAGTGCCCACACCACAGCTTGTTTCAGACACATAGAAAACTAACAGAGATGTGCATGAATCATATTTTGAGTTTTGTTTCAAGCTTAAATTGAATAGCAAAATACTCGAATTGCCGGCTGTTTCAATGAATCAACTAACATTGATTCAAGTGATTCAAGAGATTCGGCTTTAGGGAACAATGGGGAACTCAAATCACCACATTGTTCCCCAAGGAAAGATCCTAGGGACACCAAAGTGGGTAGTATAGTAGGGCATGCTGGGTGTTACCTACACCCAACCCACAAAAGAAGTGGGCAAGTGGGTGATTTTTAGGCATTTTTTAACCTTTCCCCCCCAAAACCCATAGGCTTTTATGGGTTTGGGGTTTGGGTTTTTTGTTTTGTTTTTTGTTTTGGAAAGGTTAAAACATTTCTAAAAGTCACCTGCTGCCCATTACTCTTGTGGGTTGGGTGCTAGGTAGCATTCATCATGCTGTACCACCCAATCCACTTTGGTGTCCCTAAGACCTACCCATAGGGAACAATGGGGTGTTTCAAGTTCCCCATTGTTCCCTATGGCTGGAACAAGCAGATTGCATGAATTTTACACCCCTATCATGAAAAATACTGCAGAAACCCAGCACACAGACCCTCCCAACAAAGAACACCACATTTTAAGAACATAAGAACAGCCCTCCTGGATCAGGCTCAAGGCCTATCTAGTCCAGCATCCTGTTTCACACCATGACCCACCAGATGCCTCTGGGAAGCCCACAGGCAAGAGCTGAGGGCATGCCCTCTCTCCTGCTGTTGCTCCCCTACAACCGGTATTTAGAGGCATCTTGCTTCTTAGGCTGGCGGTGGCCTATAGTCCTCAGACTATTAGCCATTGATAGACCTGTCCTCCATGAATTTATCTAAACCCCTCTTAAAGCCACAAAGGCTGTTGGCAGTCACCATATCATGTGGCAGAGAATTCCATAGGTTCATTATCGTGTTTGCATACACACACATAACATCCTTTTGTTGGTCTTAAATTTCTCAGCAATCAGTTTTATGGGATGGCCCCTGGCTCTGTTGTTATGAGAGGGGGAGAAATTTTTTCTCTATCTACTCTCTCCTCACCATGCATTATTTTATAGACCTCTGTCATGTATCCCCTCAGTCATCTTTTTTTCTAAACTAAGAACTCGTAAGGAAGGTGCTCCAGGCCCCTGATCATCTTGGTTGCCCTCTTCTGCAACCTCTCCATGTCCTTTCTGAGGTGTGGTAACCAGAACTATATGCAGTACTCTAAATGTGGCTGCACCATAGTTTGGTATAATGGCATTATAATATTAGAATTTTTATTTTCAACCTCCTTCCTAATGATCCCTCCAGTCCAGAAATGGGGGGAGGGATCACTGACTCAGAATCCACTGCCAGCCACACAGATGACCTGCAGTAACATTACTGGCAAAAGTTGCTCTCTCACACACAATTATGAATTCTTACATCTGCCACAGCAGCACCCTTAGCAGCTAGAAAGCATAGCCATAGGCTCCAATAGAACATCTTTAGCCACATTTTGATTGAGTGAATACACAATGCAATGGAGATTGCGGAACAAACCAGAACAGTGAGTGTGAAGCACAAGTCAGTCTCAAGGCCAGAAAAGGAGCACATCACAGCAATCACCAAGAAATATTATACAGAGACACAAAGAGCTCAGCTGCCACTGTCCATTTCTCACCACAACACCATCTCACAAACAGAACAAACCACAACTCAAGGATGGCAGGCAGGAACCCATGTTCTGCCTTTGTCATTTTGAGATCCAGCAATACCAGATAGTTAACAGCAAGCAATAGCACAGCAAGCAATGTTATACTTACTCAGTGCTGAGAAAACAAACAAACCAAATCAATCCTCCCTACCACAGAGAGACAGGAGGACAGAGCAGCCATGGCCCAATGGACCATGAAACAAAGTTTCTATGCTCTTACCATATGAAGAACTCATCTTTCTTCTCTTTTTCTCCAGCATACATCCCTGCCTGCCTGTGTCTGGATAACACCATGGCAGATTGGTGCTGAGCCCCAGCTGAAAGCCTGGCACCAGTCCATCATTGGCCATGGTGGTGGCGTGCATATATGTCTGCATGTGTCAGCAGCACTAATGGGCAGACTGTGACACATCTGGGTTTGGGGTTGGCCAGGATGAGGCAAGCTGCCAGTGGTGTTGTAGTGGGTGGTGGTGACCATGAGTCACTCACCCTCCATGGCCAGCTCTGGATAGCCCAGCAGGGGGAGGTTGGCCTTTAGGAATACCAGCCCTCCACCATGTCAGCATACATGTATACATGATGGGGTGTCACCACACCCCTGGCCATGGAGAACGCACACCCCCTCTCTGGATGCTTGTTGGTGGGCACAAGAAGAACCATCTGGCAACTATCATCTACTAACCATCTGTCACCCCCGCTAACTGGGCAAAGATGCACCTTTTACCATGGTGATTCTCTTTATTTAGCAGGGGGAGAGTAACTGGCCCCATCCACCCCCAGCACAGTACCTCCAGTGACTGTTGCTGGTGTCTATCTTATGTTTCTTTTTAGAATGTGAGCCCTTTGGGACAGGGTTCCATCTTATTTGTTTGTTATTTCTCTGTGTAAACCGCCCTGAGCCGTTTTTGGAAGGGCGGTATAGAAATCAAATAAATAAATAATAAATAAATAAGTATATAAAACTGCTGCCAAGTCTGGCCAAACTTAATGTTGCATTGCCCAAAACTGGATTGGTTCCATCTCCCAGCCTGCGACCGGCTTCTGCAGGGCACACACTGATTAGCACTTCTGCGGGACTCAGTGGGCTCTTCCTGGCAAGGCACCAGGAAAGGCACCAGGAAACCCTCTGCTTTGCTGTATATAAGGTCCTATATTCAGGCCTTGTGATATATTAGATACTGTGCAGAATATACAGATTCATAAATTAAACAAGTTGTTCTAGTAAGAACTAATCTCCCTACTTTCCTTCCACTATCTCTACCAATTGACTAAATTTGGTTCAAATCGAGGACCACAAGTTAGATCTCTTGTGCCTCATAAGTTTACACATCCACCATTTTGAACTGGGATGGATGGCATTATTACAAACTACACCAATGAGGTGTGTAACTCACCACAACTGTACCAAATTGGGTTCAAATCGGTTAGACTGTCAGGCAGTGGTGTGACTCTGAGGACTCTGAGGAAGAATTGTCTGATTCACAACCCCCTGAGGAGACCCTCCTGCAGGATGCTGAGGAAGAAGCCCCTCGGACGGAGCACTCACCTGCTGTAGAACAGCAAGAGATTGCCGGGGAGCCATTGCTTTCTTCAGATGGGGAGGAGCTCGGACCAAGCAGCAGACCGGTGAGCCACATGGAACGCTGAACAGAATGAAGAAAGGAGCCACGTGTTGGGCAACATAGAAGCAGCTGGTTGGCTGCAAAGTCTGACAGGTGTAGCATCTGAACTTGCAGCCTAAAGATAGGCGAGGGCCTTAATTGGCTTCACCTCGTGTGGTGCCTTGAAGAACTATAAAGCCAGACCGCTCACTCAGCATCACGCTGGTTTCAATTGATCGCTCTGGCATGCAGATTCAGTTTCCAGCTCCCAGAACCCTTGTGCTGTTTGCTCCTGGACCCCCGACCTTGTCCTGGATATTGACATGTGGCTTTCTCTGGAACCCTTAGGCCACGGAACCAGCAACTCTACCCTTCTCCTGGTGACGACCCTGATTGGACTTGGCACTGACTACGATTTATGGACTGGCAATTCTAGGGGGGGTAATTTCCCTTGTTTCCATCCCCCGTGTACTTTACTGCATTTTGGCTGCTGCTAAACAACAGCTTCACTCCTCCACACTCTAGCAGCTGCTTTAATTTATTGCAGGAACGTATGCCGCTGACATAGACAGTCCTCAAGTTAGTGCACTTGTGCCTTGTGCCTCAAAAGTTCACGTCTCCCATCTTGGATTTGGGTGGATGGCATCATCACAAAGTACACCACTGGGGCATCCCTATGTGTCCATACAGCTGTAACAAATTTGGTTCAAATTTGTTAAGTGGTTCAAAAGTTAGCCCACTTGCGCCTCAAAGGTTTATGAGTTTGCCATCTTGAATTGGGGTAGATGACATCATCACAAACTATGTCACTGAAGTGTCCCTGTGTGTCACTCACTAGAACTGTACCTAATGTGGTTCAAATCAGTTAGACAGGCCACAAGTTAGCCCATTTCCACCTCAAACATCCACATGTCTGCCATCTTGAATTGGGGTGAATGATATCATCACAAAGTCTGGTGGCTACTCAGGGACAGGCTTTCACCATTGCTGCCGTGAGGCTTTGGAACATGCTCCCTGCTGAAATAAAAGCCTCCCCATCTCTTACAGAAAAAAGTCTTCTTAGGAGAAGGGGGTCTCCTTGCGAGCAGGCAGGAAATAGGCTCCAGCTGGCTGAGTTAGTAAGGTACCACCCAACTAGTAGCCACAGTCATTTTAAGTCGCCTTGAACCCCTCAGTCAGTGCTGGAGCAATGGTTTATCTTGCTGTAGCTCCCATGTAACCAAGCCCTAGTCATTGTTCCTGGAGTCCTTATTGCTCTGTGCTAGGGAAACCTAGTGCTGCTTACACCAAACCTCTCTGAACACCTTAAAACATAACCTTCCAGCAGCTGAACTTGCCAGAACTGGACCTGAACCTCTGACTGACACCACTACTTCTAGTGGGAACTCCATCCTTTGACTCTTGCTTGGTGCAAACAAGTAGGTACCATGGCCCCAAGTCATGTAAGGCTTTAAAAGTCAAGACCAGCACCTTGAATCTAGCCTGGAAACAGAATGGTAGCCAGACAAGCTGCCGCAGGATGGATATAACACTCATGAAGTGACTTTGTCTATGTGCGGTTTGTGGGTTTTTTAGGAGCAGCATTCAGCCATATGAGTCTTCCCACCCAGAGCTGGCTGAAGCCCCAGAGGAGCCTGAGGCAATGTTAAACCACTGGCCATGCCTCCTGATGCCAGCATGTTGACATCAGGGGAAGTGGCCAGAATCAGCCAATGTGGCCTACCCATCTGTCCACATTCTCCAGCTAGTGATTATTTGCCTAACCATCTGGATGGCTTCTTGGAGAGAAAGGAAACCACCCAGTTGGCTAGCAAAGTGATAGCTAGCTGGGAATGCAGATGGATGGGTAGGTACCACCCACCCCAGTGCTGGCCATTTCCCCTAATGCTGCCGTGTAGACATCGGCATGGCTGACACTGGGGCGAGCAGTGCTCCCGCATCCACCTGGCCTTTATTTCCTGACGAGAGAGCAATTCACTAGCCACCTTGGACGGCTTCCTCCCTCCCTAACTCAGAGAGAGAAAAGGAACCACCCAGGTGGTTAGCAATCTGCCGGCGAAGTGGGCAGTCCTGATTGGTGGCATGTGCTCTGCTGCTGACCATGCCCCCTGCAGGTCAGGAGGTGTGGCTGACAACTGCACATGCATCGCCCATCAGCATCGTCCAATTTGCAGGCGATTGCCTAGTCACCTGAATGTTCCCTTTCCTCTCTCTCGCTCTGAGCGCACAAGAAAGAGAACCTTCCTAGTGGCTAGCAAATTGCTCACTAGCTGGGAATGCAGGCCAGAAGGACAAACTTGGGGTAGCAGGGAGTGGCAAGAACAGGAAGCACAGTGAGGAAACACTTACAGGCAGTGCGGGACACCATGGGATGCCTGCATTTACCACCCATGGGAGCAGGTGCCATCTGAAGCCATCATCTCATTTCATCTTATTAATGGGCAAAGTTGCTCCCACCTACAGTATGGAGAGGTAGAGTCCCAGAACAAGTTAACCAACTCTTCGGCTCTTTGTCTGAACTGTGCCTTAAGCAACACGGTGAGTGTTGGGCCTATTCTATTTCCCAAATGACTGTATTAAAATGCCCTCTTGTGTTTCTGATGAGTTATACCTGTCTCTGTCCTTTTTCTAGGGTAAATTACTTTAATCTGACAGCTATGTATTACCAACTTGCTAAACTTCGCTTGCAAGCAAGCTCTAAACTATACAATCTGCCCTGACTAGGTTATGGATTGCAATAAAATGTATCGATTCTAATTTGCCAAAACTGTTTTGCACTGTCTCAGGCTCCTTGCTCATTTGTCACCAGGCTCCAATACTTGTGTTTAACAAAGTATCTGTCAGTAGTATAGCCCCGGATTTGCTTTAAACCAATTACACAAGCCCGTTCCTGGGGATTGCATGCATAAAACTGTATGCAGTGGAGCTTACTGTGTAAGCAAACAGGATTGCCATGGAATATAGCTAATCCATTTAAAAAATCTCTCTACAGAAGGACAGAGGGTTATATATATTTCCCATGGATGCATAATTCAGTGCACTTCAAGGATATGGTGATCAGGCAGGTCTTGTTCCTTTCATATCTTAAATGCAGTTTTAAAAACCTGCGGCTCAAAAAGTGTGTGATTATGAAGCTCTAATGAGACAGGCATTGTATGGAATAGAAATACTAACCAGCTACTGTGGCTGTTAAGAATGGCTGTGGATGTTCATTAATACCCAATCATAAAATCTTGTGGATCAAGTAGTCATGCAAACAAACAATACATTCCCAAATATTTTTAAATGAACTGCAAAACACCTTTGAAAAGCCAGTGGGGTATAATGGATGTTGGTCCGCATGTTGCATAGCCATCCACTGCCATAAAGCAGCTGCATCCCTGCACAGGGAGGCTGCTCTGAACTCAGCTGATGTCTTGTCAAGGAGGAGCAAGAAGAAGACAAATAATGCACATTGGGATCTGTGAGATCAAACCAGCAAGAAACTATAAGATCCCCCACCAAACTATATACCCACGTGATGAAAAGCAAGCAACACTTTAATCCAGTGTAGATCTATAACTGAAAATAGTTGCAATCCAAGACAAGACAAAACAAACAATTGAATGATGAAGTCCATAATGTGTAGATTGATGTAATATGAAACAAATGAGTCTACACATCCACAACAGTGACCTTCATTTCACTGTAGGTTTTTCCCAAGTGGAAACTGGTCTTCAGAAAGTCTTCAAAAAGTCACGCTAATCCACATGCTCCCAAGTCCAGTCTATCTTTGCATCCACCGCTACTACTTCTGGAATATTCACTCAAAGACAGGGCTGTCCTTAGGGCATGGCAAGCAGGGCGACCACCCCGGGCCCCGCTCTTTTAACCCCCATTAGAATTAACTGGAAGGGCCCCCCACACTGACTGATTTGCCCCAGGCCCCCCACCCTGGCCCCCCACCCAACCACTGGCTGATATGCCCCCGCACCCCGCATGGGCTCTCTAAGGTCAGCCCTCCTCAGAGAACCAAGTTCTTGTCAGGTACAAAGCTCTGAGCTCAGCTGAAGTCTTGTCAAGGAGGAGGTCATACTGTATAGGGAGAGGGGGCAGAGCGATGTTTTCTGACACCCCCTTTCCTCCATTAGTGCTCTTTGCCATCCAAAAATATCTCCCTGAGGGCTGCACAACCCATTTCTGGAGAGGAAAGAGTACTAACAGAGGCAGGGTGTCTTGAAGAATGGATTAGTTAAGAATTGTTTAAGGCTATTCACAGCAGGGTTAGGCTGGGTGGGAGTGCCAGGACTGGGAGTGATCCCAGAGCTCCACACAAGCAGCCTAACCCAGGCTGGGCTGCCCTAGCCTGGATTAGGCTGTTTGTGAGAACAGCCTTTCTGTGGGTTTGTATATGTTGCTGGGGGCGGGGGCTTAGTGAGGTAAGCATGAAAACTGTTGCTAGGTACTTAGATTGACAGAAGGAGTTCTACAGATGTCAGAATGCATGCTGTAGAGGCAACTGGAAGTTAACTGCCAAGGAAGGAGGTGGCAACAAGGGACTCAGACTGAAGGACAGAAAATTGTAACTGGTTGTGTGCTTTGAGCTGTCTATTTCTGGGAAAGGATCAACGTTTGTTTCATTTGTTTTCTTTTTCTTTTTCTTTGTGAAACAATAAGTCTCCTTTATTTTTAAAATATTTGAATATTCTCTATTTGTGTAACACCCTGGGGCTATTCTGACGATTGGCAAAAATCGGGCTAGGAGACCCTAGCCCAATTTTTGCTGATCATAAGAACCACCAGGCTCGGTTAAGCTGCTCAAGTACCCATCCCCTTAGCCCGGGGTTTGCGGAGCGAGCGCTCTGCAAACTCGGGCTATTTGATCATGAGTAGCTGTGGCTACTCACGAGGAGACCCCCGGAGGGGAGGCGAAAAGCCGCCTCCCGGCTCCAGGGGTCTCGCCAGCATGCCCTGCGCACTCGCGCAGGGCATGCTGGAGCTTGCGGGGGCCAATTGGGCCCCGCTCCCCCCAGCCCACGCCGGCCCCATCATGGAGCCAGCAATCATGTGGACGGCCGATCTCCCTCCCTGGTCCTGAGCGGGGAGAGCGGGCTTAGCCTGCTCTCTCCACTCACTCGAAGAAACCGGGTCTCACCAATTGTGAGACCCGGCTCCCTATATTTAAAGCTTCACTTCACTATGAAGGGCAGTAGATATTATGATGGTGGACTACTGAAAATAAATTGTGACAGTGGATATAGGAACGATCAGAGGGGGATTCAACAAATATCATTCTACCCTCACGTTGCACATGACCTGCTGCTTGACAAGAGGTTGATTGAACTCAGAGCAGTCTTCCAATGCAGGGATGCAACTCCCTTACAGCACCACATGTCTGCACAAAATGTGGGTCACTGTGTTTATTATTGTCATTATTATTAGGGCTGGGGACCACCTGCAATATCACTCTTATAACTAAATCTGTAACATGGTCTTAGGTATTAATATAGCTTATTACTCCCATGTTAGGTGACATCCTATCCAAAGCAGCTTGACAGGTGAGTATAAACTTAGCATTAAAACTGACTCCCAATGCTGGCCAGCCTAGGCTGTTTCAGAAGTTGCTGAGGAGCACAGTTCAGTCCTTACATAGTATCACAAAGATTGTGGAGACCATAAGGAGGCAGCCATCACACACATGGCCTGAGGGCTCTAAAAAAAAACCAGAAGCCTTGAGACTTCATAGACTTGAAAAGACCTGAGATCTGCTCAGACCTCCAGATTGTTGACCAGAACAGTGTTCTCTGTAATAAGGATTTCCAGATGTTATTGACTGCTTCTCCCATAATCCCCAGCCAAAGGCCATTGCAGCTGGGGATGCTGGGAGTTGTAGTCAACAACATATGAATCCCTGATACAGGGAACACTGGACCAGTAGAGGGTTTAACCTGAACTACGGAGACATGACTTAAATGCCTGCTCAGCCATGAAGCTCACTGGGCCTTGGGCCACTTGGTATCTCTCTGCCTAACTTCTCTCACACAACCTATCTTGTTGCAAGGTTAAAAGGAGGAAAAATCCATATATACTGGCCACATTTACATGTAACATGAAACCGGAGGTTGACAAGCCCACAGTTTTAGTTTGAAACCATGAATTTAATTGCAGATGTTCGTTCAACTGTGGTTCGGCAGCCTCCGGTTTCAAGCCAGGGTGGGCTCCCTGCCCATGGCCACTGAAGAAGTATCCCAGCAAGCTTCATAGTCAGACTGTGGACTTTTAAAAGGTCAGTCAAGATGCATTTGTTCACCCAAACTTTTAATTAGATATTGTTTTAATCTTGTTTTAATAGTTTTAACTTTTAAAATTTTAATTGTTGAAATATGTTAATCTTTTTATTGGTTGTTTTTATTGTCTTGTAAACCACCCAGAGAACTTGCATTTTGGGCGGTATTTAAAATATGCTAAATAAATGAATAAATGTGTCAATATGTCACCATAGTGGTTGCGATTAACCTTAGGGATGTGCATAAAACCGGTTCTCCCGGTTCGGTTCGGGTCCGAACCGGGTCCGGACCGGACCGGGGTGGTTCGGTTTTGGTTTTGCCGGACCACCCCCCCGGTCCGGTTCGGTTTAGAACCGGTTCGGATCACAAAAAGTGTCTGGTTTTGAAGGGGACATTGTGTTCTACCTGCCACCCAAATTTCAAGTCGATTGGACCTTCCTCTGATTTTTTACAATTTTTTTTAAAAAAAATAATTTTTGCCCATAACTCACAATGTGGAGCCCTTAGGGGCAAAAAATCTGGGGTGGGTGGTAGCCACCCATGGGTGTCCTCCACCCCAAAAATCCCCAGGCAATTGGTGGCTCCTAGTATTATTGGTGAATTTTTGAAGAAAAATTTTTTTCCATTGGCTAGAATGGGGGTTTAGGGCTGCCCCAGACCCACCTCTGTGGGGTGGCAGCACCCCCAAAGTGGGTCCGGGGCCATGGCAAAAATGCCCTCAGTCCCTCCCAGCAATCCCCGTAGAGATAGGAGTGATGGTTCTGTTGTTTTTCTGAGGTGTTCTGAGTGTAGATTCTATGATAGCTAATGAGATTTCCAATGAGACACCATGAATCCACTCTCATTTGCTATCACAGAATCCACACTCACTCAGAACACCTCAGAAAAACAACAGAACCATCACTCCTATCTCTACGGGGATTGCTGGGAGGGACTGAGGGCATTTTTGCCATGGCCCTGGACCCACTTTGGCGGTGCTGCCACCCCACAGAGGCGGGTCTGGGGCAGCCCCATACCCCCATTCTAGCCAATGGAAAAAAAATTTTCTTCAAAAATTCACCAATAATACTAGGAGCAACCCAACAATTGCCACCCCATCTTTTTGGCCCCTCTCTCTGGGCGCCCTAACACGTAACACCTAGTCAGTCCATCTTAATGCCTACCTACTACCACCACTCCTATCCAAGCAAGTAAGAGGAGGACACTCAGAGAGACAACACCCACTCTCTGATCTAACAAAAAGGCCACTGCTGTGCTGCCTGCCAGCACAGCAGCAGCAGCGGAGCAGCACACTAAGCACAAGAGCAGCACACACAGAGAAGAAGCAGGAGGCGGAGCAGCAGACCTGCCGCTCTGCATGATGGGTGATGTGATGCCCAAAGAAACCACCGCCTCACTCAGTGCCTGCCACTGACTAGGCCCGACAGACAGAAGCCAGCCAACCTGCTCTGCTCTGCTCTGCTGCTCCCCATGGATGATGCACACACACCCTACATCTGCATCCAAATTACCAGACCAGACCAAGTGCGCAGAGTCAGCACAGGCCAGCAGCCACCAGCCCAGCAACAGCAACAGCTACTACTGCTACCACCACAACCAGTGTTGCCACTACAATAACATTCCCAGTCCAGTCACGCGTGCCACAGCCTGAGCCTAGCACACAGCCAACAGCTGCTGCCAGCCAGTGCCTGGCAAGCCCAGCCAACATGAGGAGGAGAGAGCTAAGTAGACGGCTCACGCACATCACCAACCCATCACGACGGCGCAACTGCAAGGGGAGAGGGCACAATTACAGGCAGGAGGAGGAGGAGGAGGCGAGGCAATCCTAGCACAGATTTGAAAGTTTAAAATCCACCAGGACATCTTCTAGAATCTAGACTTCTGTTTTTTCTACCACCAGCTGTAGTGTCTAGTTAGTCAGTGTGCTGTGCAGCTGAGCTGAGCTGAGCTGCGTGTGAGGAAGGATGATTGTAGCTAGTTCTTTAGTTTCAGCAGACTGAGCATTGAGCATGGGCAGTGGCCTTGGGAAGCAACACAATTACACGACACTCACCTGCTGCTGCTGGTTCTAGAAGTTGCCTCTTCTCGTCTTTTCACCTCTGTGTGTGTGTGTGTGTGTGTGTGTGTGCAGTGAGTGCATGCCTTTTGCCTTGCTGGAAAGAAATGCTTCTCTGGTCCACCACCACATATCTGCTCAAGGACACAGAGGCCCAAGGCAGAGGTGGTGGCACCAGTGTGAGTGCATGTGTGCTGGTGGTGTTTGCCACCACAGGTGTTTTGTGTGTGTATGTGTGCGCTGCTAGCTAGGAGGGGGGAGGGAGGCAGGGAGGGAGGCAGGGAGGCAGGGGGGAGGAAAGGGGAGGGGGAGAGGGATGTAGAGGGGATTGAAGGGGGGAGGGTCCGGCTCAGAGTTGGTCAGCCACATATTTGTGCACACACGTGCTCACGTGTGTGCTTCGGTGGGAGAGACCAGACTCTCATCATCTGCCAGACCGGGGTTGGGGGCAGGTGAGGCGGTGGTGGGCTGGAAGGGAGGGAGGATGGAAGGTGGTGAAGAGGAAGGGGAGAGGATGAGAGGGGAAGGATGGAGGGAGGCATGGGGGGGAGGAAAAAAACATGTAGACAGACACACACCACACTACACACAGAAAGCATCCACACACAGAGACAGTGCTAGGCATCCATTCACACAGACAGACAGACAGACAGACACACAACAGGAAGAGACAGACTGAGCCTGCACCACACACACACACACACAGACCCAATTCCCCCCCCCTGCACAGTTATCAATCAATATGTTGTGTTGGCAGCCAGTTCATTGCTATTCTGATGGTTTTGGGTTTTTTGCCATCAGCCAACATCAACAGTGACCACAATCAAGATGAACATAAGATGATAATAATTCATTCGTTTCATTTGAAAAAATCACCCAATCATTTTCTCCATGTAAACCAAGCCCCCCACACATGATTTCTGGTAACATTTTCAATAAAATCAATTCATTTGGCATTCATCATTTTGTTCTCCCTTTGTCACCTTTTTTTCTTTCTTTTGCATAATTTTGAGGCTTGATTTTAACATGGGGTTTTTAAAGAAAAAATTATTTACATGTTTATTTACATACAGTATTTACATATCTACACTGCATTTTAGAACGTATACCCGCCGCTGCCGCTAAGTCTAGTACTCCGTGGGCTGTGCTACTTTGGGGGGGTGTGCCGTGCCCACGCCAGGTCCCCAAATGCTGACAGGTGGATAGATAAAGGGCCTGTGCTGGTCAGCATTGGGTTTCTTTTTAGGTGGGCGTGGGCATTGTAAACATCTGGCCAGTCGCAGCACTACAACTACTACTACAACTGCATCTCTGTGTGGGCACACTACACGCTGCGACTGGCTGGCACGGCTCAGCATCTGTCACGTCAGCTCAGCTAGAGGTGGAAGGGGGGAGGGTAGGGATAAGCACAGAGGTCAAGCCAGGCAGGTGACCAACCATGGGGCAACCCACGGTAATCACTCGCCCGGCTCAAACTCCAGCTTGGGGTAGCCCAACAGGGGGAGGTTCACCTTAAGGAAGACCAGCTGCTCCACCAGACCAGGGTCCAAGCGGGAGCGAGAGGGTGTCACCACGTCCCCGGCACGTGAAAACACCCGCTCGCTCTGGACACTGGTTGGGGGGCAGGAGAGGAGGCGCACAGCCACCACCGCCAGGTCCGGCCAGACTTGGCGGCGGCTCGCCCAGAACTGTGCGCAGTCCACGCCGTCTCCCTCCACAGGCTCCTCCAAGTACTGCGCAACGCATTGCTCAGCACTGGAGGGGGGCCTGGCAGGTCGAGCCTCCCGCATACCAGGCATGGCGCCATAGCAGAACCGCTGAAACCACTGGGCGGATCTCGAGTCGGTAGCAAGTGGCTGCTGCGATGGCGCTGCCTGGGATGCCGCGCTGCTGGACTGGGAAGAGGGAGGGGAAGGGGAAGCTGACGCCGGCTGGCCGCCCATGCTGCTGCTGGGTGCGGGTTGGGCCGCGAGGGCTGCCCCCGCACCACTACCAACACCCTGGTCTCTGCGGGCCCTAGCGGCCTCCTCCTCCCTAACCTTCTCGACCAGGATGCCCTTCCACCTGGGCAAGTCGTCGGCACTCACGGCATTGCCCTTGAGGGCTGGGTGACAGAGACAAGCGAGGACATACTCCTCCCTGTCTCCCAGCACATCAACGAGCCGCTTGTCAACCCCAGACCTCAGCCTCCCAGCCAGAGCACGACCCTCTGGCGTGGTCAGAGAGATATGGAGTCCACCCATCAGCTTCTCGAGACCAACAGCTGTGGGCAGCGCCTGGCTCAAGGGAGTGGTGTCGCCACACAAGCCCTTCGTGGCAAGCTGGAAGGGCTCGAGTGCCGACACCGCCTCGGACATCTGCTTCCACTCTGCATTCGAGAAGTCGCAGACATCCAAGGACTCGTCCCTCGCCAGGGCGACAAGGGCTCTCTCCTAGGGATGTGCAAAAAATTTCGGGCACAGAACGATCTGTGCCCGAAACGAACAATTTCGGGTGATTCGGGGCCGAACCGAATCACCCCCGATGTCCCCCGATATTTTTCGGGCACGAGCCGAATCACCCGAATTTCGGACCTGAAAAATTCGGGTGATTCGGTTCATGGCTGATTTTTGGCGATTTTTTAAAGTTTTAGTGACTTTGGGGCAGTTCCAGGGCATAGCATGGGATCTGGGCAAAAGGAATGGGGTGGGGTGGTAGTGCATAATGGGTGCAGGCTACCACCCCAATTTCAGGGGGATTGGGCAAAGGGCTGATTTTTGGTAAATTTCTGAAAATTTTCATGTCTTTGGGGCAGATTGGGGCATATTGGGGCAAAAAGTGGGGCCTGGGGCAGAATAGTGGGGTGGTGTGGTAGTGCCTCATGGGTGGAGGCTACCACCCCAATTTCAGGGGGTTTGGACAAAGGGGTGATTTTTTGAGAATTTTTGAAGTTTTAGTGACTTTGGGGCAGTTTGGGGGCAGAAAGTGGATCTGCCCCAAAATAGTGGGGTGGGGTGGTAGTGCCTCATGGGTGGAGGCTACCACCACAATTTCAGGGGGATTGGGCAGAGGGCTGATTTTTTGAGAATTTTTGAAGTTTGGGTTTCTTTGGGGCAGATTGGGGGCAGAAAGTGGATCTGCCCCAAAGGAGTGGGGTGGGCTGGTAGATAGTGCCTAATGGGTGGAGGCTACCACCCATCCCCAATTTAAGTGTGATTGGGCAGGGGGTGAATTTTGGTGAATTCATTTTTATGAGGTTTGTCTTCATAAGGTGAAGTGTGCTAAATTGATTACTTCCTCATATTATTCATAGTAAAGAAAGTGTGAAAAAGTGAAAGTGGGGTCATGAGAGCTGTTTAATTGAAAAAAAATCTCATTTGCTATGATAGAATGAGAATTCACACCTTAGAAGTTTTTTCTGAGGTGTGAATTCTCATTCTATCATAGCAAATGAGATTTTTTTCAATTAAACAACTCTCATGACCCCACTTTCACTTTTTCACACTTTCCTTTACTATGAATAATATGAGGAAGTAATAAATTTAGCACACTTCACCTTATGAAGACAAACCTCATAAAATTAAATTCACCAAAATTCCCCCCTCTGCCCAATCACTCTTAAATTGGGCATGGGTGGTAGCCTCCAGCCATTAGGCACTATCTACCAGCCCAGCCCACTCCTCTGGGGCAGATCCACTTTCTGCCCGCAATCTGCCCCAAAGACACCCAAACTTCAAAAATTCTCAAAAAATCATCCCTCTGCCCAATCCCCCTGAAATTGTGGTGGTAGCCTCCACCCATGAGGCACTACCACCCCACCCCACTATTTTGGGGCAGATCCACTTTCTGCCCCCAAACTGCCCCAAAGTCACCAAAACTTCAAAAATTCTCAAAAAATCACCCCTTTGTCCAAACCCCCTGAAATTGGGGTGGTAGCCTGCACCCATGAGGCACTACCACCCCACCCCACTATTCTGCCCCAGGCCCCACTTTCTGCCCCAATATGCCCCAATCTGCCCCAAAGACATGAAAATTTCAGAAATTTACCAAAAAATCAGCCCTTTACCCAATCCCCCTGAAATTGGGGTGGTAGCCTGAACCCATTAGGCACGACCACCCCACCCCACTCCTTTTGCCCAAATCCCATGCTATTCCCCCAAACTGCCCCAAAGTCACTAAAACTTTAAAAATTCACCAAAAATCAGGATTTTGCCCAATCCCCCTGTAATTGGGGTGGTAGACTCTACCCATTGGGCACTACCACCCCACCCCAAAATTTTGCCCCTGGGCCCCTTTTTACCCCCCCGAATCGATTCAGATTCGGATTCGGATTAAATCCGAATCCGAACCGAATCAAGAGTGATTCGGGTGACCCAGATTCGGGCACAAAACAGAACTGGGGTGATTCGGCTCGGGTCCGAGCCGAATCACCCGAAATCCCGAATTGCTCACCCCTACTCTCTCCTGCTCCAACAGGCGCTGGAACAGGAGGAAGGTGGAGTTCCACCGCGTCTCCACATCCGTAGGGATGAGATGGCGAGGAAGGCCAAGGTCATCCTGCTTCTGGCGAAGCAGTCTCCTGGACTTCTCGCTGCGGTGGAAGTGGGCGGCCAGCTTGCGAGACTTATCCACAAGCGTGGCCGTGGCAGCAACAGCAGCTGGGATGGGGCGGGTCCCCTTCTCCTGGGACGCCTTCAGCTCCTTAAGGCCAAGGGCGTCCCTGACGGTCAGATGGAGCGTGTGTGCCATACACCATATGTTCACACAGTCCATGACTGTCTCGACAGCGGCGGTAACGTTGGCTCCATTGTCGGTGACAATGAAGCCGCGGGAGAGGTGTGGACACCCGCCAATCCACTCCTCTATCTGGCGGTCGAGTACGGCCGCCACCTCCTCCGCGGTGTGCCTCGTGTCCATCGTCTCCACGTGCAGGACGGCCCACCTGTGCTGTAGTGCAGCGGGAGCCGCGCCGGACCCGGAAGCATCGCCCGCGGAGGTCCCCTCACTCTCCGGTCCCCACCAGTGGGCAGTGAGGGCCAGGAAAGAAGCGTGCATCCCACTGACACTGGTCCAGAGGTCAGTCGTGAAATGCACGCTTGTCCCGGCCGGAGCTGCACGCAGCTCGGCCGACACGAGCTCCCTGCACCGGCGGTACAGGGAGGGGACCACGTTCCGGCTGAACGTGGTCCTTGAGGGGATGACGTATTCGGGAGCCAGGTATTGGAGAATCCGGCGGAAGCCGTTGTTCTCGACCACCTGAAACGGCTGGTCATCGGTGGAAATCATCTCCCCTATGAGGCGGGTGAGGTGATGATGGTCCACGCGAACAATACGCTGGCTGCCCGAGGACTGCGTCCACCGCTGGACGGGCAGTGTAGCCTGCCTACTGGCTGGCACACTGCCGCTGCCCGCCCTAGTGGCAGATGCACAAGGTGCACTAGCGCTGCCAGCCTGTCCCCTGAGACCTGGGTGGTGACGCTCTAGGTGTCTCCACATAGGCGTCGTACCCAGGTGCGCAGGGTCCCTTCCACGGCTGACAAGCATCCTGCAGTGGACACAGCGGGCGTGGAATGGGGCATCTTGAGGGACCTCAAAATGCACCCATGCACCACTGCCCTTGGCCTCCTGCGCCCTGGGCGCTGTCCTAGGCCGTTTCTCACAGGGTGGCTGCAGTCCTGGGGGGGGGGCGGCCGCCGCTGCCTGCCCACTGCTGCCACCCAACCCGCCCCTTCCGCCCTCCACAGCGGAGGAAGGGCCCGGCTCAACTGGCATCGGAGAGGCAGGCCTCTCCTCCACCACCTCGCCAGACCGCTCCCCACCAGAGTGTCGGGCTTCACGAGGGGGGGCCCCACTGAGCGGCGAAAGGATAGGGGGAAGGGGCCCCAGAGGGAGGGAGAACCTGGCTGCATCGCTGCCAGCCCCACGGTCCTCACCGCCCTCTACCTGCTCTTCCAACTCCACAGTCTCCTCCACCTCAACAACTGGCGGTAGCTCAGCAGCACCTGGTGCCGCCGGCGAGGAGGGACCCGCCACAGCCCTAACGGTGCCTCTGCCTCTGCCGCGATTGGCGGCAGCAGGCGTGGGGAACTGAATCCTGCGCACCAAAGATGGGGCCGGAGCAAAGAATTCTCCAATGGGGAGAACTGGGGTTTCCTCAGGCTCCCCGCGTCCTCTCCCTCCCCGTGCCGCAGGCGCACCCCACACCTGGCCTCTCCCACCTCTGCCTGCCAGCCTTGAGCGAGCCCTGCCCGCCACACGGTGCTCAGACATGCTGCTAGGTCAGAAGGAGGGAGACTTTAGGAGGAAGGCCAGACAGGGTCAAAAAAATAGTTTGGAGGGGCTTAGGGGCCAAATAAAAGGCAGCTGATTTGGAGGTGGCGGGGGGGAAGTTTGTTTTCAAAAAAGGAAGCCAATTGGGGGGAAAGGAAGACTTTTTGATATGGGGGGGGGAAGCCAATCGAAGTGAGGGGGAGGGTGTCCTTTTAGAATTTGGGAGTCAACCACCAAGCCAATTGGGGAGATGGGTCTGGGAGGGTCTTTTTAGAAAAATAGGGGGTTAAAGGGTGGAACCCCGGTGTGGGAGGGTGGCACGGGCAGTTGGGTGGAGTAGTTGTGGTGTGGGTGGCAAGTTTTTAACTTTTTTTGGGGGGGGAGTGGATGGGGGGAGGGCACAGCACCTACCGGGGGTGGGGGAGGGACGCAGTCAACGCTTGGGAACCTGCAGATCAAAGGAGGAAACCCTTATTTAGTGAACTGGAACACAAAGTGTGGGTTCTGGGGGGTGGTTCTCAAGTAATGCTCCTGTGGGGGGAGCATCAAACTCAATGCAGCCTATTTAGTGACTCTAAATTGCACACAACCAAAACCAGAACCCAGTCACACCTACACAGAGGTTGAACCCACCCACTCTGTGACTCTGCCCGCCCAATGCCATGGCAAGCAAGCAGCAGCAAACACTAGTTGATGGCAGCCTCATGGATTGAACATCATGATCATCATCATATGTGTGTATTGGCCCAGCATGTAGTGGCAGCATCAGAGCCCAGCCAGGACCCCACTCAGACTGCCCCAGAGGCAAGGAAGCACTCTGGCATGGCATGGGCCCAGCATGTAGTGGCAGCATCAGAACCCAGGACCCCACTCAGACTGCCCCAGAGGCAAGGAAGCACTCTGGCATGGCATGGGCCCAGCATGTAGTGGCAGCATCAGAACCCAGGACCCCACTCAGACTGCCCCAGAGGCAAGGAAGCACTCTGGAAGGCACCTGTTCAAAAACCAACTGCAAGACGCATGCAATGCAATGCAACACACAGCAGCAATTTCTTTATTGGGCATGAAGACACAAGTTACAACAGTACATCTCCTCTCCAAGGTTCCCTCCCTCCTCCCCACACCCAAATGCATTTCAGAATAGGGGTGTCCCTATTTAAAACTGCCAGCTAGGGAGAGAAAGGGGCAACAAAAGGTGCACAATCGCACACGCACTAACCCCTCTTCTTCCGGTCCTTCTCCTGCCGCTCACTGCTGGTCACGGATGCGCCGCCGCCAGCCAGCCACCCTGGGCTGGGACACAGCAGGGCGGCCGCACGAGGCACACAGGCAACCGGGGTAGTTCAACGATGGAGGGGCAGAAGTGAGGAGACAACACTATTTGTGTCACTCAACTCACCCCCAAGCAGAGACAAAATCAACCAAAAACTATAAAAAGAAAAAAAAAACCGATGGCAGCCGCCAGGTGGGTAGGCTACTGTGTGTGGCTGCAGCTGTGGGAGAGGAGGTGGAAAGTGAAGGGGAGCAGAGAGAGAAAAGACTAAGAGAGAGAGAAAAGAGAGGGGGGGCAGGGACAAAGAGAAAGAGAAGAGAGAGAGAGAGAAAAGAAAGAGAGAGAGAGGAGAAAGAGAGATGATAGAGAGAAAGAGGAGAGAGGAGGAGCGCAGCGCAGCAGGGAGGGGGGATTCAGGTGTGGGGGAGGACAGCAGTAGCAGCGGTCCAAAGAGGTGGGGGGAGCAGAGAGGGTGTGTGTGGTTGGGGGCTAGTGTGTGGCAGGGGGCCTGGGGTAAGTGGAGAGAGTCAGGGGCAAGGAGAAAAAAGGGTTGGGGTGGGGGGAGCAGAGAGGGTGTGTGTGGTTGGGGGCTAGTGTGTGGCAGGGGGCCTGGGGTAAGTGGAGAGAGTCAGGGGCAAGGAGAAAAAGAGGTGGGGTGGGGGGAGCAGAGAGGGTGTGTGTGGTTGGGGGCTAGTGTGTGGCAGGGGGCCTGGGGTAAGTGGAGAGAGTCAGGGGCAAGGAGAAAAAAGGGTTGGGGTGGGGGGAGCAGAGAGGGTGTGTGTGGTTGGGGGCTAGTGTGTGGTAGGGGGCCTGGGGTAAGTGGAGAGAGTCAGGGGCAAGGAGAAAAAGAGGTGGGGTGGGGGGAGCAGAGAGGGTGTGTGTGGTTGGGGGCTAGTGTGTGGCAGGGGGCCTGGGGTAAGTGGAGAGAGTCAGGGGCAAGGAGAAAAAGAGGTGGGGTGGGGGGAGCAGAGAGGGTGTGTGTGGTTGGGGGCTAGTGTGTGGCAGGGGGCCTGGGGTAAGTGGAGAGAGTCAGGGGCAAGGAGAAAAAGAGGTGAGGTGGGGGGAGCAGAGAGGGTGTGTGTGGTTGGGGGCTAGTGTGTGGCAGGGGGCCTGGGGTAAGTGGAGAGAGTCAGGGGCAAGGAGAAAAAAGGGTTGGGGTGGGGGGAGCAGAGAGGGTGTGTGTGGTTGGGGGCTAGTGTGTGGCAGGGGGGTGTTGGGGGGAAGGGGAGGGGGCAACAACAAACAGCAAAGGAGAAACTGGAACAACTCGGGCAGCAGCAGCGATTAGGCTGGATGGGGTGGTTGGGGGAGGAGCTGGGCCTGGGCTAGGGTCTGGGAGGAGGGAGGGTGGGGGGGCAGGCAGGGGGGAGGAGGAGGAGGAGGGGAGCAAAATATATAAAGCAATATATATCAAGAGAACACAAGCCAGAAGTTTAAAAAAAAACAATGAAAAGAAAGACTCTAACCAGCAGAAAAAACTTGGGGGTGGGGGGGTGGGGAGGGGGAACCAAACACAGACTCTGAGGGGGGCCACTAAGTGAACAGAGACAATGAAACCACAATTGGTGCAAATTAATAATAGCAAATAAATAAGTGGGACTGCAAGCAAAGAAAACTGGACTCTGGGTAGCAGCAGCGAAGGCTGGATGGGGTGGTGGGGGGAGGAGCTGGGCCTGGGCTAGGGTCTGGGAGGAGGGAGGGTGGGGGGGCAGGCAGGGGGAGGAGGAGGAGGAGGGGAGCAAAATATATATCAAGAGAACACAAGCCAGAAGTTTAAAAAAAAAAAACAATGAAAAGAAAGACTCTTTTTTTCTAAACCAAAAACCACCAAGAAGAAGAAACTCGTGGGTGGGAGGGGGAACCAAACACACAGACTCTGAGGGGGCCCACTAAGTGAACAGAGACAATGAAACCACAATTGCTGCAAATTAATAATAGCAAATGAATAAGTGGAACTGCAAGCAAAGAAAACTGGACTCTGTTTGGCAGCAGCAAATTTGGGAGAAGGCTGGATGGGGTGGGGTTGGGGTGGGGTGTGGTTTGGACTTGGAGGGGCAAGTTGGGAGCAGGGAACCAAAACTGATTATATGGGACAACAAGAAACAACAACAGAATCCTCTGGGGGTGGGGGGGAGGGATTCAGGGAACCAACTCGCAGGGCGGCAGCAGAAACAAACAAAATGGTACAATTTAAGCAAAACCAGCAAGCAATATATAAATGAAACCAATGGAATGCAATGTGAAAATCAAAAAGTTGAACAAAAACAAGGCAGGACAAAGAGCAATAATTAATGGAAGAACTTTTAAAGCAATGAGGATGCAGTGGGTGGGAGTGGGGGAGGGTAGGCCCAAAGGATGAGAAGGGAATGGGGGGGAGGGGGGCGAGAAAAGCAGACAGACAAGGAACAGGGAAAATTGGGGGAAATTAAGAAGAAAGTAAAGTGAAGTAACACACAGTACAGACAAGAGACAGACAGAGAGAGGAGACACACAGAGAGTCACAAAGGGCAGGTGGACAAAGGATTAGAGCACACACAGAGAGACACAGGACACAGTCAGGGAGGACTCACAGAGACACCAGAGCAGCCAGCAAAGGGCAAGCAGGTCTCAGAGATGATCCCACAACTGCAGCCAAGAGAAGTTTCCAGAGAAGAGGCTTGGGTTTATATAGGTTTGAAATTCCCTCCTTTGGGAGCCCCCACCTTTGCACTCCCCCCACGGCCAACAGGGTGCCAGCTCTCAACAGTGCAACAGCCAAGCAGCCTACCAGACCAAAGGACTCATTCTGGCCAATCAAGGATCAATAGCGCAGCCAATACAATGCCTGGAAATAGCATCACAAAATGGATGCAAGGAGGAGCAAAAGTTTCGGGAAGGAGACACAAAATGGAGGACACACTTTAAAGTTTCAAGAGACACTCCAGAGACTCAATTCCACTCCCGGACCGGTTCGGGAAACCCGAGCCGGTTCGGTACCGAACCGGCTCGAATTCGGTCCGGCTCGGTCCCAGAAGGGCCCGATTCGGTCCGGGATCGAGCCGCCGGATCCGGACCGGTTCGGGACGAACCGGTCCGGATCCGGACCGAACCGCACATCCCTAATTAACCTCACTCTTAAAGGGGGCAATCTTCGAGTGCAAGCATGCCTTTTCGGAACAGTCCGTCCACCCTTGGCATGGAAAGGGCATTTAAATACCTTTGAATGCCACGCCAGTGCTTATTCTGACAGCGCTTGCACCACCCACCTCCTAAGAGCCCCACAACAAAAGTGTCCGGCACAAGCACAATTCTGGGGTGGGAGGGTATTGGGGGAGCACTATTTCCCTGTTACTCAGGAATGAGAAGGGAACATGATGGCTTACTAGGAGGGGATATGAGGGAGGATCCTGTGTGGTCTGTCCCGCCGTGATCTAGGATGCTCTTACAAGGGCTCACCCTGGCAAAGTAGTCCATGCACACCAAATCAAACTCCTGTTCCCCTGGCAATTTCTTGCCTGCCGGTGGGCTAATTCTTCCATGAGAGGGCCAGTCTATCGGGGAGGACCATTGGGTAGAACACCCTAGGTCTTCCATCAGACTCTCTTGGGGGGGCAGGGAAGCACTTAGTGCTTGTCCTGTCATCCATTCCCCTTTCCCACCTGGTTGCCAGGAGGGGGGAGCAGGAACAGAGTTGGGAGAAGGAATGCCCCTGTGTGACTTTGCTGCTTGACAGGCTGACAAGCTTGGGCTGGGACATGGCCACATCCCTGTTGCCGGGCAACTGCATTGCTGCATCAGAGACAGGTGGGGTGGGAATGCTGCTCATAGAGGCAGCCAGCAGGAAGCACTACAGGCATGATTTGGATGTGATCCCAGGCAATCTGCACTACTATCTCTATGACTGCTGTTTCAAAAACCTCACAGAACCACAGTTATAGTGGCGTCCACATTTGGATGTAATGCTTGGGTGGCCAAATCTCTGGTATTGGCAGTGAAACTTAATGTAAAATGATGATCCAAATTTAAGTTTGGCAAGGTAAACTGCAGGTCGCTTTCGCTGCAAAACCGCGGTTGCACAAATTCAGAGTTTCAATCTCAGCCTCGTTTAACTCCAGTTTCGTGTTATATCCAGATTTGACCACAGTCTTGAGGTCCTTGATGGAAATAGGGGATACAACAATAATGTATAATCCAGCACAATTTGATAGACATGGGCTTCCAACATGCACACTGTTCCTCACAAATGGATATAAGAGTTATTTCCAGCATCTAATCAGGGATTCAAAGACTATTTTCTACTTCGAAGGCAAAAATCGCATATTAGCAGCTATGGATAAGTGTCCTGAATAAAGTACTTGATAACAACTTTAAAATATTAGAAGCAAATGAGACAGAGGAGATTATTCGAAGATGCCTGGTGGATCAAACCAAAGATCTATGTGCATTCCATTTCAAACCCTAGCCAGCCATATGCATTTTGGAGGCTTACAAGTAAGGCAACAGTCCTCTCCTATTTGTTTGTCTTCAACATCTGATTACCAGAGGGTTGCCTCTGGACATGGAGGTTCTACTCAGCTATTATATGTGGAGAAAACATCTGAGAAAATTCTCCAAAATTTTCTCATTAAGAGAAACCCTGAAATTTGGAGACAATTTCAATTTTTCCTTGGGAGAACCATGAAAATCATGAAGTCAGAGAGAAGTTCCACTTTAAAGAAAAGTCTCCACATCTGTTAAATCCCCCCTTAACCCACCTAACCTAGTTCCTTCATAGTTATCTAGTTTATTCATGAGGTGCAGAAACATACTTGAAACAACACATTGGCCAAAAGATTCTAAGTATATGAATAATTAGCTGCCAAATAAGATTGTAAAATCTCATTTTGATCTGGAAATAAGAGAAGAAAATAATGGCCCATATGACAACACATACCAGATAGCATGCCCTATTCTGAGGATCAGAAATTGCTGACCAATTTGACATTAGGTTCAGGTACAGTTCTATTTAACATTTCCCTTGCTTTTTTGACATTCACATTTTCCAAACATTAAGCTTGAACTCTCTGTTTAATGGAATTTTTTGCCATCCAGTTTCTCCAGGGTTCCCCACCACCAACACAATGTCAGATATTAGTGACTAATGCTAATATGCACATTATTGTGAAGTATTTCGCATTTCGCAGGATTTGAGGGTGGGTGCCTCAGCCACTTTAATAAGGCTGTAAAGTTGTGTCGTCAAGTCGGTGTCAACTCTTGGCAACCAAAGAACTCTGTGGTTGTCTTTGGTAGAATACAGGTGGGATTTACCATTGCCATCTCCCGTGCAGTATGAGATGATGAAGCTCTTCTCATGATCAGTGAGAAGAGCTTCTTTTAGGTCTGCGGGGAGAGTGGGCTTAGCCATTCCAGAGATGATCCAAAGGCAGCCCTGGGTGGCCGGATCAGCCGCCTACATGTCTGCTGGCTCTGTCTTGGAACTGGCGGGGGCTGCGGGGATCGGGGGCCGCACAGCCCCTGGAAGTTCCAGGATGCACACAGGGCCCGGGACGCTGCTTATAGCCTCCTGGTCAGGAGTCTACTTGTGTTTCGCCGTGCGCTACAGCAACACACAAGCAAAAAGATGAGTTAAGCAGAGTGCTCACTCCATTAACCTCGTTTAAGGGGAGGGGTATTTATGGAGGCTAGCTGCCGGGAGCTGTGCGGCTCCCGTTGCAGCACATGATCGCCCGAAAGCAAGCTAAGATCCCTTAGCCCGCTTTTGGGTGATCGTGAGAATCGCCTCGATGCCTTTCAGCATCGTGCTATATCGCTGCTGCCCGATATAGGTGATTCCTATAGCCTGGGAAACATACCAGTGGGGATTCAAACCAGCAACTTCTTGTTCCCTAGGCAAGTTACTTCCCTGCTGTGCAATTAGAAAATGCAACTGTGAGCTACTATTGTGAAACCATTAGCAACATCTTTAAAAACAACAATAGTTTAGCTAATCAAAACTCACCAAATCTTATCTTCTGGACTGGATTACAAATTGGACTAAGTGAACTGCGATGTCAATTCCAATTAATATAAGTCATAACTTACCAATATTATGAATTTAGGATCTGAAGCTCTAAAAATAAAAATCCAGTGCAGAATTCAGAATTTGTGAAATTAAATGTGGGTTTTACAATACAGTTCCATTCTGTTCCATCCATCTGCCTATCTATGTCCATATCCCCACCCACATGACATCATAGCCAGTCCTTTCTGAATGGTGGTTAATTCACTCCATTTAAATGTATGTGATACAAGCTATTCATGTTTTAAAAGCACAAGCTGCAGTGCAGTGAGAATGAGTTTATTTCAAGGGCTTCCTTCCTGTCAGCTTATCATCTGCGAACGTGACTGAATAGAACATTTTCTGCCAGCTAACACCAGCTTTTGGAAGTATGTTGCCATTTCCAGCACTCTACGTGATTTTAGTCTCTTTCTCTGGCTGTCAGTTTTTATTAGAAGTTTCAGTTCACATTGCTTTCCCATGCCCCACCCCACACAATTCCTTTTAGAAGCAAACTAGACATTATATACAAATGCATGTAACAAAGCTCTAACCATTAAAAAAAAACAAAAAACAGCTGCCTCAAGATAGGGCAGTTTAGAGTTGAAAAGTGGCAAGAGGAATGATTACTTAACCCTTTCCTCATATGCCGTTTGCCCATTTAATATCCCTTCCCCTACATATTTACTACCACAGGGTTTTAGATGCACAAACAATCATACTGAACATCTGAGAATAGCAACATTTTAAAAACCAATCAATTATTTATCAGTTACTAGGAAGAGCCCAGGACAGGAACACTTAGACTGGAGAGAGCAAAAGCAAAACTTAACTGCCTCTGGTTACTGGTCTATATGTGCCTAGGTTTAGACCCCTTGAGACGGCACAGTCACTCACACAAATCTCTGCTACAGAAGTCAAATATTTCTTCCAGGTCATTCTCATGGCCTGTCTCCTCCTGATGTCTTCTAGGCTTAGGTCATAAAGAGATAGTACTCAGTTCATGTATTATTTATTGTATTTAGTACATTTGTATTCCACCTTTCTTCCATCATGGATTTAAGGTATACACACATCGGGAACTCCAGCTTGTGTGGGGAAAGGCTAACAAGGAATGACTTAAACCTCCCTTTCTCCTGTCACTTTTCTGTTCAGCATTGCCACTTCTCAAGAATGCTTGCCATCAGAGTTTCATGCCATACTCATACCCACTGTAGTGGGCCCCTTAGTTTTGACACAATCCAAGTGCTTTTTTCAGTTTCACAACACACCAAACACTTTCCTCTAGAGCACCCCAAACCACTTCAGAAACTCTGCAGTTATTACTTATGTAGGGTTTTCAATCAGTCCCTCGAACTATCATCTGTCCAGGGCTACAAGCCTCAGTCAGTTTAATTGGCTGGGTGGAGAAAATGTTGATTAGGGAGTTAGCGATATTTTTTGAAATTGTTTATAATTTTGATGTATCAAAAGAAAAAAATAAAATGACCAAAATGGCCTCTAATTGTCAGACAAAGGCTATTTATTAAAGTATATGTTAATTATCTTGCACTTTCTTCAATATCTCGGAAAAGGGCGCATGTATTGAGGTATGTACAAATGTTTGTATTTCAATGCAATACAGTAGATTATTCAGTTAAAAGGTTATCCTGGCTCTTACCCAACCTGGTTGTGCCCTGGTTCTACACCATTTGACCCCACTTATAGGTCCAGTATTTTTGAAAATGAGACATTGACACCTCAGGCTCTAATATTGTCGCGCTGAATCGCAAATATATGTGTAGGCATTTCCAAATGCACTTTCCCCTTTTATGTTGTACAGGCATTAAGAGAAATTCTACAGCCATTAGTTTTACAGTGCCAATCCCTGCTCACCTTACACTGAACAAGCAAAGCACAAGAAGATATGTGATACCTATAATAATCCTGGCAGGCAGCAGCAGAACCCTCAGCTTCATAAATATTGTTTTTATTGAGTGGTGGGAAGTTCTAGGAAGCCTTAACAGGATGAATTTCCTTGGAGGAAGCAGCACTGGAAGTGGGGACATTTCTGCTCTGTACAATTAAACCAGCATCCAAGCCTGTCTAACCATCAGGGTTAAACCATCAAGCTGCCAAGCAAGGAACTCTGGGAATTATAATCCAGTGGCAGACTAGGGATCTCTAACAAGGAGGCATTTCACATGAGCAGTGTGAAGTGCTGGGAGGAGCTTTGCAGGGAGAGCAGCTTTGACCCACTCTCCCCACAGATGATCATGTAGAGCAGGGATTCTCAACGTTGGGTCCCCAGATGTTATTGGACTTCAACTCCCATAACCCCAACCAAAGGCCATTGGGGCTGGGGATTATGGGAGTTGAAGTCCAATAACATCTGGGGACCCAGCGTTGAGAATCCCTGATATAGAGCATGTACCCATCGCTGGGTGGGTGAATTGCCCACCCAGAGGAGAAACAGCTGGACTCCGGTGCTCCTATTCCTCACTGCATCTCGCCCGGCAGCTCAGGGGGTCAGGTGAAGGAAAGCACCACCATGCGGTGCCCCACCCCGGAGCCCTAGTAAACCCTGGGCTCCCCCTTCCCCTCCCTCCCCCTGAGTGTGTCAGCCACAGTTGCAAGCAGCAGCAGCAGACACATGACCCAAAAAACACTTGCTCCATTAATCTTGTTTAAGAGGGTGGCTACACAAGCGGTCTTACCACTGTGGAGCCACCAGGCTCACCCTCAAGCCCGTTGGTTTTCATGAGCTGCAGAAACCAGGCTGGGCTCCCTTAGCCCAGTTCCTGCGGGTCGTGCGAATAGCTTCCATGAATTCTTCGTGGCCTTGAAAAACTATAGTTCCTAGTAGTCTTAGAGAAGGACCCAGACCAGTCAAAATAATTTTGAGTAGCCTTAAGTCTGACGTATAAAAACTCATTTACTTGCAAATGTGTATAAGTCTAGCTGGTGGTATAGATATTGTGAGATTATGAGTTATAAATTCAAAATATAAGAGTGAACAGGTGGTAGAATCCTGAAATCACATACTTTTGAGTTGTAAATTTTTCACTGGATGTTGTAGTTCCCTTTTAACACCTTATATAAACTGTTACAATCATTACGGAATGAAAAATTGACAAATACAAAATATCTCTGGGAAGTGAACATAAAGAACTAGATTACATTCTGGAACCATTCCTCTGTGTGCCTCTGATGTATGATGCCTTTGGCAAAGTCAAAAATACCATTATTCTTGGGCAGTGCCTTAGTATAAGGTGCATTTTTCCTAGAACAATTTAAGGATGTCCTATTTCACAGGGTACTTCAGTAGTTTGATTATAAAGCACCAGGGCTTCTCTCCATATAAATGTTCTGTATCAAATTGGTAATCCTCAGAAAGCTGCCCAGCAGTGAGATTCCTGGGAAGAGAGCTAGTCTTGTGGTAGCAAGCATGAATTGTTCCCTTTGCTAAGCAAGTCCCACCCTGGTTTGCATTTGAATGGGAAACTACAGGTGAGCACTATAAGATATTTAATAATAATAATAATAATAATAATAATAATAAATTACTATTTATTAACATTTCAAATCCCACTCTTCCTCCAAGGAGCCCAGAGCAGTGTACTACATACTGAAGTTTCTCCTCACAACAACCCTGTGAAGTAGGCTAGGCTGAGAGAGAAGTGACTGGCCCAGAGCTACCCAGCAAGTATCATGGCTGAATGGGGATTTGAACTCAGGTCTCTCCAGTCCTAGTCCTGCACTCTAACCACTCTGAGAAGAGCATCTGCATGCCTGCAGAGGTTCTAAGTTCCCTCCCTGGCAACTCCATGATAGGACTGAGAGAGACTCCTACCTGCATCCTTGGAGAAGCCACTCCCAGTCTGTTAAGACAATACTGAACTAGATGGATCAATGGTCTGACTCAGTAGAAAGCAGCTTCCTATGTTCCTATGAGAACTTCAATAAAATATTTACACCTGACTTCTTGACGTTGACAACTCAGCCAGTTTAGATGGCTCTCTTCTCCATTGCTGTAGCGGGTCTTGAGAGCTGCCCCCCACACTCACACCATTTAGATTTCTTCTCCTTTCAGTCCTCTTCTTCTTCCCTTATCCCTTTTTAGCTTACTTTCCAGTAGGCTTATGAGATCACCCAGCATTTCATGTGTGGCCGTGTGTGTGTGTGTGTGTGCAATGCATCAACTTCGCAACGCGTGGACCAATATGAAACAAATAGGGTACAGTTGTAGGGACACATAGTGACACTTCAACAGCATAATTTGTGATTATGTCATCCACCCCAATTCAAGATGGTGGAAGTGTAAACATTTGAGGCACAAGTGGGCTAACCTATGAACTGCCTAACCAATTTGAACCAAATTTGCTACAGCTGTAGGGACACATAGATATGCCCCAATGGTGTAGTTTGTGATGATGCCATCCACTCCGATCCAAGATGGCGGACGTGTGAACATTTGAGTCACAAGTGCACTAACGGACGTGTGAACATCTGAGTCATAAGTGCGCTAACTTGTGGACTGTCTAACCAATCTGAACCAAACTGGGTACAGTTGTAGCGAGTGACACACAGGGACACCTCCTCAATGGTGTAGTTTGTAATGATGCCATCCTGCCCGATCCAAGATGGTGGACACATGAACATTTGAGGTGCAAGAGGTCTAACTTGTGGCCCTCGATTTGAACCAAATTTAGTCCAGTTATAGGGATAGTGAAAAGAAAGTAGGCAGATTAGTTGTTACTAGCTGACCCCGCAGAAAGCATCTGTGCACTCTTTGGGGCCAGTGGTTACCTCCCCCCCCCCACCTTCTGCCCCAGCTGCCTCTCCTCCACACTGCCACTTCTCCCCCCCCCACTTTCCCCCCTCCTGCGTCTTTCCTCCACGGCTGGGCTGGGCCTGCCGCCACCTCTGGCCTCTGCAGCCAGGCCTGCTGCCGCCATGGCAACCAATCCTCCTGGGTGCGCCTCAGCCAATCAGGCACCTCCTCCACCCAGCCAATCAGCTGGGCACTGGGACGCACATTCCAAGGCACACCCAGGAGAATTAATAATATAGATAGACTAGAACAACTTATTTCTAATGCATTCTGCATTATTGTGTTCTTATTGGGTTGTTTTTTTTTTTTTTAAAAAAACTCAATTATAAACACACACACACACGCACACACACACACAGAGCATGGATCCTCTTTTTAAAAAATACTGTAAAAGATGGACAGCTGTAGTCAAAATCACCAATTTGGAAGGGTGTATGAGGAGGAAAACAGTTCAGGCACCCAAACAATTCACAGATTACTCCTCCTCAAACACCCTTCCAGATCATCCACTGTGGCCTGTAGTGATATGTTAGTCTTTTGCAAGGAGGTTAGGCCCATGCTGGTCTGATCCCTGTCCTCTGCCTGGGAGAGTCACAGCTCAACTACTCCCATGTAGGTAGTTATTTGATTGACAGAGGATTGAATGGTGAAAATAGAGACTTTAATGGCAATCAGTCCTTGGGCCATTGACCTCAGCAAGCAATAGCATCACACACACCCCAACTACCCAGTAGATGGCTTGGGGGACACAGCTGCAAGGAACCTTGTTGCAAAGTCTATGGGCCCACATTGATTTATCTTTCAATTTTGGTGGCAATGCCTCAGTGATTCTACTATGGGCAGCAACCCCCTGAAAATATTTATCAGCCATTTTACCTCCTGTCTCTCTTCTGCAGCCATTTATCTGACTGCCTCTCTGTCTGTTCCTCTTCCCTGCCTGCAGCCTGGCCCCAGTGTTTATGTAGGGTGGGCAACTGTACCATAATCCTGTAAACACCAATAGGAACTCACGGAATCCAGCTTTTAATATTAATGAAGCAGAAGCCAATTGCAAGGCTTGTCTTTATTTTCAGAAGGTGGGTGAAGCTTAAAACACCCTGAGCACCAATCAGAAGGCACCATGCTGACTGACTCTTCAGCCAGCCAATCAGAGTGCCCAGGGGGTAGGGAAGTCTTTTTTCTTCTAGTGCCTTGTATTATATTCTGTAAGCTTTTGCAGTTTGTTTTTGGATATTTGTCCCAAGGGACACCCTGTAGGGAGTGTAGGAGAGGAGTCAAGATAAAAGAGGAGGGAAAGGGAAGGATAAAATGGAGTTGTTGCTGAATAAAGTTTTCATTAAATCCATTTAAAATTCCCTTGTGTGTGTGTTTAGCTATAAAACACTACTCAGAAGAAACCAATCAACATTTTGGTTAGAGGGCAAGTAGGTTCACTGTCTGTCTGTTGGCAAGTCTGATCTTTTGCTGGCTTCTATCTGTTTGGAGCGGAGGAATGCAACCTCTGCTTTCTCTCCTTTGCTGTCTAATCTGTAAGCAAAGCATTAGGGCCCATTCCCCAAATGGCATGCCATACAGCATTAGAAGGAACAGCAAACTGTAAGACTGGACTAATTGGAGTATAAACTGGCATAAGAAGCCAGAAAGTTATTTTAGGACATATGCATGGATTTCTGAGTCCAAACAATTGAAGAAGTGGCTTCCCTTATGGGTGTGGTTTATGTAGAGAAGGAATGGATTCTGTTGGAAGAAAAATAAGTAAAAATCAATTTGCTATGCAGTGAGCTAACCAGGTTTTTCTCTGGATTGTGGCCAGTATATGTAACAATATGTCCACTGGTGGTTAAGGTTCATTGGGCAAAGATTAAGAAGTGATCTCTATTAAAGACATTTGTTGCTTTCTGGGCACTCAGGCTAAGTGGTGGACATGCAAGGTGGCCAGAAAGTGGCACCCAGTTGTTCAGCAGGCATGAAGTAGGGAGAGGGTGCCCCCATGCATCTTTGCTGCTCATGGTGTCATCTAAATTACAGGAAATGGCTCATAGCTGCAGTAAGCATCATTGAAAAACCTGTGATTTTTTTAATAGGCAGGAAGAGCTGCCCTTGTAATGTCAGAATGCATTTCTTGACCACTTTTGTAGGTGGTCTCTGCTTTACCTGTGGCTTATACAGGTTTATTACGGTCATTTACACAATTAAAAACTGATTCTTGGCTGAATGGGGATTTGAACCTGGATTTCCACAATCTAGTCCAGCACACTAACCACTGTACCCTTCTGGCTCAGTTATTTCTTAATAGTAGTATTCATTTTTTTTTTTAAATAATATGGCAGATAGAGCTGCTCTGGTGACTTCAGAATGCATTTACTCTCCACAGAAGCAGCCTTTTGTAGCTGGTCTGTGCTTTATTTGTGCCTTGTGCAGTTCATTTCCTGTGTATGTTTGTGTGCTTGTGTTTGATCCTGCTGTGTTGGATACAAATCTACACACTACTGTAGTCCTGTTAAGCACTAAAAAGCAACTGATGTTTTCCATATTTCTCTGTATCTCTGCTGATGAGCAATTGAGATTTGTGTGCTTATGTGTGTGTTTGTACTGTATATATTTTGATGCCACCTGTTAGCTACCAATCTGCACTTTGCCACTTGTTAAGGCACTCACCTAGTCCTGACTCCACCTCTGCAGCTGCCCACAATTGGCTCCACCTCTCTATACCTGTGGCTCCCCCCATCACCTTCCCTGTCTAGCACCCCCAAGTCCCAAGAAACCACCAGCCGTCACTGCTATCCAGTAGCTAGAAAATACTTAGGTTGTCACCTGCTCAAATCTGGGGATGAAACCTTCCAATTTATTGCAGAACTCCAATTTATTGCAGGAGCTGCTCAGGAACCATCTAATCATACTACTATCTTGGCTGGAATACCTACACAAATAATATTGGTAAACTCTTTTGGTTTATGTAGAGTATAGACAGTTGCAATTTAAATGAAATCAACCCAACCCAAAGCAAGGTGGCATCAAAATGACATTTCAGTTTAAGTGTTAAAATGCTGCTGAGTCCCCCCACACAATTTAAATGAGTGTGGTAATAATAGGCAGGCGGGGAATTATAAAATCACTTACACACTGTACAGAAGGAGCAATGGCTTGTAATTGCACACATAATTGATTCTTTCCCTTGCTCTGAGTAGATGAAGTAAAGCATCAGAGTGGGCATGAATTGTTACAAAATCTAATTATCTGCTCTTTCATTTACCTTCTGGTTTTGAGTGTTTGCTGACTTGAACATGGTATATATTCTGTAGCTTTCATACTCTCCATTGATGAGAAACTACAAGGGGGCAGAGGAGGAGGAGTGGTGCAACAGAACTCCCACAGCAATTCAGACCCTGGTTCTGATATTTCTTTATATTTGTACACTTTGCTGCTCTTATTCAGGAACTGATGCCAGGGGCTGGTCAATAAAGCACTTTCCTGGGAAGATAAATTAATGTTCGGTTTCTTACTTTCTAAGAGTCTGAAAACCAAGGAAATGCTGACTGTGTCAAATGTATGTGAATCAACAAGAGCATCTAGTGGTTGGTTTATACTCACTTATTCCTGCACAGTCACCCCAGTGGAGAGTTTATGTATACTCAAATATACACATGGATAATGTGCTGTTAGTAGGAAGGATAAAAGGCCGGAATTTCTGAGCCTAAAGGCCCTCTATGAGGTTAAAATATGTGCCCCCAACCTTTCTCAAATGTATTTCTCCAGTCCCTTAGAGATGCAACTCAAGGAGGCTAGGCACATGACCTTTGAGAGCATGGGGGTGGGGGAGGATGCAAGATAGCACCTACCTTCCAGATGATCCAGAGGAGTCCTGTGGCCATGCAGCTCATGTGCCCACACGACTGGTGCTGTTGCGAGCTGTAAGGTTTTCCGGAGGCCGGGGAAATTCTGTCAGGCCTCCAGAAATCCCAAAATGCACTGCACAATGAATGCAGCATTGTGGGATCCCCCCATGAGCCAAGCACTCTAGGTGCCAGCGCTGTGTCTGCTCGGGATGCCTGCAGCCAGAGCAGACACACGACTGGGACCTGGGTAGAAGGACTCACACTCACACCCTTCTAAAATTTACAGGGGCAATTCAAATTATCCGGTGAGTGAGCACCAGAATTGGCCATGATCTGTGCACTTTACATGAGCAGTCCTACCCCAGTAGGGTTGTTCAAGCCTAGGTAGGGGTTATTGTGCAAATAGCCTCAAAGCGTTTTTCAAATTACCCGTGATAGTGACTTACAATTTCAAATCCCCTTCCAATGATCATGGCTTGTACAGTAGTACGGAACAATGTGTTCCATGAGTGGTTATATGAAGGGAAGCTTCTCTGGGTGACACCAAATAAGGAAGAAAGAAATAACAGCAGCCATATTAAGTTATTCCAGGAGTGCCATCAAGTAATTAAGGTACTTTTATGGTACACTCATTCTTACTGTTGCACCCATGTCATCACACATCTGGAACCACATTGGTGGGGAAGTAGCTTGGATGCTGTAGTATAGCTGTTTACAGAGCTTCCTGAAGATCCCAGCAGTTTGTGCAGCAGAGAAAGGAAGTTGCATCAGGGAGATAGGAAATAGACTGTAAAGAGGCTGTCCGTCTGGTGTCCAAGTCAAGGTCTCTGTCACGGCCACTGGAAGTCCCTTGGCATCTTCTCGGGTCTGCAAAGAAAACACAAGAGAAACTTTACTTGAAGTAACAGGTTCAGACAGTCTCCCCTGCAAACTCTGTCTGCTCACCAGATAGCATGGGTCCAGAGCAAAAGGAGTACAAGGCATTCCCCAGGAAGACATTGCAGCTAGGGCAGCTGTCAGGACTCATTCAGGTAGCAGAGTAGAATCAGGAAAAGCCTGGGTCTCTAGAGACCAAATACAAAGTTGGAGTTTCCTCTGAGAGACTGAGGCTCAGCTGCAGCAGGCTCAAAGGAGGCTCATTGCTTCCAACAGAGTTCACTGCCTGCTGGCCTTAATTTATAGTGCTTTGACTAATTGGGTTCCTCCTCCGATCAGCTGCCAACAATTCAGCATTTATCTTGCTTGTTAAGCAGTCTCTTGCTCCATCTAAGTGTTTCCAGCTGTTGTTGTCACCGCTCATATCTCCTTTGTTGGGGTGTTATTGTTTGCACAGTCTCTGGCTCCAGGCTTGGCTCTACACCCCACTTCTCCTGTGCAGCTTCTGATGGCCACTCAGGAGCTGCAGTCTCAACATGGCCTGCCTCTGTTTCCTCCTTTGGCCCGACAGGTGAACTCTCCTCCTATTGCTCTGTTGGAGGATTGCCAACTTCCTTCTCCTCTTTACTATCTGAAGGTAGGAGCATGACACAGACAGAGACTCAGGGACAGAGATAGGTAGGAAACAAGAGGTGAGGTATGCACAAAACAAAAAAAAGTGGTTCGGTTTGAATACAAATCTATTTGAACTGAACCATGTTGCTCCAAATTGGTATGGTCGGTCCTGATCCGTTTGATTGAGCAGGTTTAGGCAGTTTGAGCAGTCATTACTTGTAAAGAATCTGGTGAAGACAGAGGGTGAGGGCCCTTCAAAGGGAAAGGGACAGCTGGGTGGGCTGTCCATAGAGGGGGAAAGCTGCTTATCTAGGTAGTGTGGCTGCCAGTGCCACGGCTCACCCTCTTGGTGCAGTCCCAAGTGTACTCCCTCCTCCTTTACCAAGCTGCCAATTCAGCGGTGGCTTGGTTCTGGCTTCTGTACATGCATGGATGCCATGCAAATGGCCTCCATACATGCGCGAAGGTCAGAAGTGAGTCACTGCTGAGCTGGTGGCTTGGTAAAGGAGAGGGAAGTGCACTTATGCATGCGCTGGGACGAGCAGTGGTGGGCGAGCAGTGGTGAACAGCAATGCCAGTAGCTGCGCTGCCTGGGTAAGCAGCTTTTCACTTCTATCACCGCCCCCACCCAGGTGCCCCCTACTGTACCAAACCAGTTCATCCAAGCTGGGCCTGGTTCGGTTTGATCAAAGACCAAAACACCTTCGGTTTGGTCCGTGATCGAGACCCTGAAGCAGCCCCAGCTTGAGGTGAACCAGTTGGCCGTGAAACATTCGTGCACACCCCTAACAAGAGGTTTAGTAAATGTATTAAATTTAATGTTGCCAATTAAAGATCATAATATAGTTCACAACTCTGGTGCTATTTGTTAAAGATTCAACAAAAGAGCATGCAACAGTTATTTTGAGTCAGAAAAGCAACTGCCTGTAAAAGATTTAAGTACCTCTTTCCTCTTTGTTGTCCTCCAACATAAAATGAGAGCCTTCCTAGGTATCCTTTCATATTCGTTACATATGTGTGTGTGATGTTCAGTTTGCCATTCAAGCAAGAGCATGAGTGGGAAAATCTGCTGGATGACTAAAGAGGTGATGACTTTTCACGGTTTAACATCGATTGTGGTTCCAGTCATGAGTGTTTTGCTGTGCAAAGTAGAATTCTGCTTATGTGTACACCCTTCCCTCCAATAGCAGCACTTATAGCAATAAAGGCTGAGGAAGGGGGCTTCCTTCTCTTTCTGTTCTAGAGTTTTCACCAAGTTTTGTAATTCCTTGGCTTAGAAAATGAAGTTTGGTGTTCCTTCAGCTCCAGTGTAAGGTGAACATTACAACTCTCTTGATTCTTTTCTAGTTTAATATGAACTGGAGAAGAACTCCCTACTGACACATCACTTGCACGTCACTGACACATCACTTGCTTGCCTCCAGTACTCTTCCCACCTGCACCCCTCTAAACAAGGTTAGGTAGGTTATACTATATATGCCTGCTGCTTCCTGAAGTGAAAGGGAACCTTCTGAAGAACGTGGCAGAGGTGCAGCTGCCCACTAGTTCTGTGCCTACCGTACCTACACCCACAGCTCCAGCTTCACCAGTCACTCCTTCCTGGAACTGAAATGGGTCCAGATCAGTGGCAAGCACTTGAGTTGGTCTCCCTTCCCCTTGAGCAGTCCCACTAGAAGAAGCTTGTGAGCTGCCAAGTGGACATTTCATTACCAATGTTGGAAGTCATCTCTGGCTTAATGTCTCCTCTGCTTCTTAGGTGTTGGTGGCAATTTGGGGAGCTCTGGGTTGGATCATTGGATCAAGTGAGGGCACTGGATAACTCATGTTCCTGGGTTTTGCCAAAGAGGCTTTCATGGAAAGTGTGGGCTTCAGTAGAGGATGCTTTCTCCATGAAGGCCTCATCAGCATCTGAGTGTCAGTCCTCCTGACAATTAGTGATCATTGCTATATATTATGACAGTCAATTAATAATTAATAATGTATGTAATTGTGTCACAGCCATCTATATGCTTCTTTACATCTCAACTGGCAGACAAACCCTGTCTGTAAAAAGTTAATTAACTTGCAGTTGTTAATTCACACTCCAACATATTTCCCCCTGACTTTTAACACTCCTTTTAAAAGCTCTCCCATGCATACCGGGCATTAACATCTATTTCCTTTAGCTATTGCTTCTTTTGTTGCTTCCACTGGGTTTTGAAACTGGTAAAGCTGTGACTGAAATGTTATGCTAGCCTTCAACTTCTGTTTTACATTTTCCTGACAAGTGATAATTCAATTTCTGAGCCAACACAAAGTGTTCACATTATCAAGGGCTGTATCTTTATCTTAATGATTTGACCATTCATGTGAATAATGTTCCAGTAACTGAGATAGCATTGCTTGGAACTCATAATGGCATGGCTGCCATTCTTCCTCCCTCCCTCCCTCCCTTCCTGTCTTCCAGTTAAGAGTCAAATCATTTCATTTCTTTCACACTGCCTTTCCTATTACTGTATATAATTGTAGTTCATCTTGATTTGTGTGCAAAATATGTGTCATCCAAAACTTTTCTAGTGAAAGCCAGTGCAAGTGTGGTTTATACTGTATAATATTGCCATTCAGCCAGGAGGTGATCTCTGCTTCAAACACCTGCTCTCACACAGCTTAGCCTTTTACTAGGCTGGCAAGTCACTGAGATTTACTAGGCTAATGTGCTCCCCCTCCAACTCAAATAATGCCACATGTGACACAGGCACCACAAACAGATGCCAGATCATAGAGATGCCCAATTCATGGGACTTTGGGCCCTACAGGGGGGGGGAAAGAGGTTAGATCACACAAATCATGAACCTGCATGGAGTATCCATGCGACATTTTATTTTATGTTATTTTATTATTTATTTATTTATTTATTTGACATAGTATGTGTCATGGAGGTGAGATAGGTGGTGCCCATGTGTCTTCAACATGCAACTGCTCTTGCAAATCTGATAAATGTCAGATTGAGACACATGGCCTGGCCTTCCAAGGCTTGTAAAGTGTTGTTGATTTTAAAAAAGTATTTTAATTGGTTTTAAATGGTTTTAATCATTTTTGAATTGTTTTTATACTGTGTTTAGCATTGTGTTTGAATTGTGGGTTTTATGTCTTTTAAAAAGTTGTTGTATACCGCCCAGAGCCTCTGGATGGGGCGGTTTATAAATGTAATAAATAAATAATCAATAATATATTAGCCCATTTGCCATGTGCTGTTACTCAGTTTCGGTGAACTTCCTTTGTTTGTCTGCAAATGATGATTTCCTTACAAGTAATGCAACATTACACATTTCAGGAATTAAAAGTATGTGCTAGGTATGATGTTGAGCATCCTTATACAGTGAGGCCTCTCTGTTGGCCTAGGAAGGACCAAGTGCCACCCGGACTTATCCTCCTAGAAGAAACACACCCTTCTGCAGCCATTTCCACCAGGCTGCAGCAGAGAGTGAGGCAAACCAGCAAGGCCTTTTCTTTGGAGAATACTGTAACTAAGCCTATATACCCAGAGTCTTTATCTGTGTTTTATTGCAATATTTCCACTTTTTGTAAGCTGCCTTATGGAGCCTTTGTGCCTAAAAGGCGGGATACAAGTCACTTAAGTACATAATATAAATAAATACATGATGCTGTGGGCAAGGGCGTAGCTAGCCCGCCAGCAGCCCGTGTGCGGCCACGGAGGGCGCCCTGATAGCCACGCCCCTGCGTCTGACGTCAGATGCGGGGGCATGGTCTGGCTACCGAACGGAGCCTTGAGGCTCCATTTAGGATCAGATTGCGGCAGCAGCTTAACTGCTGAAGGGGCCCGCGTGGCCCCTTTGGCAGTTAGACGAAGGCTGGTGCTGTGTTCACAGCACAGCCCAGGAGTGGCTCTTCCCTGCAGGGAAGAGCCGCTTCTGGGCTGCGTTGCAAATGCAGCACCAGTCTTAGCTCCTGAAGGGGCCACGCGGCCCCTTCAGGAGCTAGTTAGGCTCGTGCTGCGTTCGCAGCGCCAGCCTTTGTTTAGCTCCCGAAGGGGCCACGCGGCTCCCGCTCAGGAGCTAAACTACCGCCCCCGCGTCTGATGTCAGACACGGGGGGCGTGTCAGAACAGCGAATGGCGGCTCCTGATTGGGCACGGCTCGGGTTCTTTGAACCCGTTCGCCCAATGATAGCTCCACCCCTGGCTGTGGGGGTGGGCAGAAGGAGCATGTGCTCTCTTCTATCATGTGCTAAGTAAACCTAGCAGTCATAGGATAAGGGGACAAGTTCATGTGTGGATCTGTTGAAGGACAGAAAACAGAGGGTAGGAATAAATTGACAGTTTTCACAATGGAGGGAAATAAGAAGTGGGATCCACCAGGGCTCTGTACTGGGACCAGTGCTCTTTGACTTGTTCATAAATGATCTAGAAGTTGGGCTTTGTAAATACAGACAATTACATCCAAAACAGATTGTGAGGCGCTCCAAAAGAATCTTTACAAATTGGGTGAGTGGGCAACAAAATGGCAAATGCGGTTCAGCGTAAGCTGAAAGTGATGCATACTGGGACAAAAAAATTCCAAGCTCACATATACATTGATGGGGTCTGAGCTGTCAGTGATGGTGGACAGCTCACTGAAAGTGTCAACGCAGTTTGTGGCAACTGTGAAAAAAGGCAAATTCCATGCTTGGGATGATTAGGAAGGGAATTGAAAATATATATTTAAAAATGTTAATATTATAATGCCCTTAAACAAATCTATGGTGCAGCCACATTTGGAGTACTGCATACAGTTCTGGTCACCGTATCTTAAGAAGGATATTGTAGAACTGGAAAAGGTGCAGAAGAGAGCAGCCAAGATGATTAGGGGCCTGAAGCACCTTCCTTATGAGGCAAGACTACAGCATCTGAGGCTGTTTGGTTTGGAAAACAAAAAGGCTTTCCAAATGGGCAGACATGATTAAGGGTGTGCACGAAACCACCTGGTCTGGTTCCGTTTGAGTTATAACCGGACCTGAACTGCAGCAGGCCAGTTTGGAGGGGGTAAGTTAAAAAGGGAGGGTTAAAAAGTGTTTGATGAATCCCCGAACTAGGGCGGGGGTGTTCAGGGGCATATCTAGGGGAAATAGTGCCTAGGGCAAGCACTGAAATTGTGCCCCTGTCCAAACAGGGATGAAGGGACTTGTAGTCAACAATATCTGAAAATCCCTGTTAAAAGGAACACTGTACCATCTAGACTAGAACACTGTACCATCTAGACATGGTTGTTGAGCAAAACCTGAAAACATGAGCCATCTCTGTTAAAGACTTAGAACAACAGTCAGGAGTTATGTGAGGATTCCAAGTGTCATTTTCTCTGTCTCATTTCATGCTTTTTAAAAAGCATGACTTTGTCTTAGAGGATCACCTGCCCAAATAGCCACTAGCAAAGTAGGGGAAGAAGAAGGTGGTGGTGGTGGGGAGTCTATAAACTAGGGATGTGCACAAATAACTTCGGCGCCAACGGGGGTAATGCTATAAGGGTGAGGGAGGGCGTACTCACCCCTCCTGCCGCATTTCCCCCGCCGGCACTCTGTTGTCTTTAAGCCCCTCGGGGCGGCAGCGTTCCTCCCTGCCGCACTGTTTCGCCCATTGGCCGGACGTGGCCAGAAGCAGCGACTGGCCGGAAACAGAGCACCAGCTGGGGAAATGCGGTGGGAGGTGTGAGTACACCCTCCAGTGCCCTTAAAGTACTACCCCCGCCAGCACTGAAATGCCGACCCCCCTCCCCCAGTGCCAAATCATTTCAGAGGCCTTTATAATGGCCTCCAAAACATTTCAGGCACATGCCTACTATAAACCAGTGAATGATTCCTGCCAGCCTTTGTCTTGTGATGATTGTTGGCTCATGATGGGGTATATGTGCATTCACCACACTAGTGCTTACTTTGGCACCAGGAGGGAGGAGGATACATTAGTTTGCCACACTAGACAGAGGCATTTGCAACAGGAGCAGACAGCCAAGTTCTGCCAGGGCCAAAACCAGCCACTGCCAGACTAAGAAATCATTGTAATCTGCCCCTTCCTGTCACTAGCAGTGTGCTGTTCTTTTTTTATTGACTCTAACTCTCAGATATCCCAGTCATGGATGGAAAATTCAGGGTCAATTTACAAGAGACATATTTTCTACATGGAAGTTTCTTCTGTGCAGGTGTTGTGCAGAAACCCATGTTTTGTATTTATTCCGCCAGGGGCATAGCAAGGTTGGAATGGGTCCAGAGATGAGATTTTAAAATGGGCCTCCAGGCCCTCAAAGTCCAGGGCTTCCACACAACCCAGGCCCTCAAGGATTTAAGTCTGATATTTCAAAATAAGTATGCTGCCTGGAAATACATTTCACTGAATACACACAAGCACACAATATATAGTGATATACATTGAGTACTATATATTTGTGCTACTTTTAATGCCTAGAACACAATAGACACACTGATTATTAAAATGGCCCCCTTGCTGCAGTTTAGCAAAGGAGACATTCAACCACGGAATATGAGCCTATGGGGCTATTCACATGATTGTAGAAAATTGGGCTAGCCTCTGCTAGCCCAATTTTCTACAATTGTGAGAACCACCGGGCTTGGCTGCGAGTCCGGTGGTTCTTCAGAGGGTAACCCACTCAAGTAGCCTGCCCCTTAAACCAGGTTTGCGGAGCGAGCGCTCTGCAAACCCATTTTTATATTGTGAGTAGCTGCACCACGGTTACTCACGGGTAGACCCCAGCAGGAGGCTGAAAAGCAGCCTCCTGGCTCAGGGGTCTCCCCAGTATGCTCTGCAGGCTCGCACAGGGCATACTGGTGCTTCTGGGGGCTGCACGGCCCCCAAACTCCCCAGCCCCCCGCCGGCTCCATCACAGAGCCAGCAATCATGTGGGCGGCCAATCCAGCTGCCCAGGGCTCCCGCCCTGATCGTCTTAGCCCGCCCTGACCGCCCTGACCAGCTTAGCCCGCTCTCCCTGCTGAGCTTCCCAAACCGGGTCTCGCTGATCATGAGACCTGGCTCTATGTATGTTTTCTCAGAATTCTGAACAAATTCAGTCAAGTTTGATTCCAGGAGGTTTTTCACACGAGGCTTTTAAAGCTCTTTAACACACATCTCCTCTGGAATGTTGGCCAGATTTACCCTGAAGTCCCTGCATGTTATTGGAGAGCAGTTCACACACAAGAAAAAATAAATAAAATAAAAGCACCACACATGCTTCACAGTTCTCACTCAGACCTTCTGGGTTGCAAAACAACTTGAACATAAGTCCATTTATGAATGAATGAATGAATGAATATAATATTGTTTGTTCCAGAAGTTTTTGTAATTTTCTGTTATGAAACAAGCCACTTATAGGCCTTTTTAGATAGTTTTTGTTTTTAAAGCCAGCAAATTTTCCCATCTGTTTTAAATTAAATATTCAGAGACTTCTCAGTCTCCCCCCACCCCAATCAAAGCCCTATAGCAAGCAGATCCCTATATATGAGGTGGGGGGTAACCACAAAAAGGAATTCACATCATACCTCCATTAAGCAGGCAAAGGCTGGTCTGTGCTGAGCAGAGAGAACTGTGGTGGGTAAAAGGCAACCAGCGATGGCCACTCAGCCTGCCTCCTTCTTCCTTCCTGGCTGGCTGCCTGCCGGGGCACTGGAGTTCAGGCTTCAGGGAGGCCTGCACAGAGGCCTCTCTGGAAGCCCCACCCACCTGCCGATCAGCTGAGAGGTGGGGAGAGAAGGAGCTGCTGTGTCGCAGTTTGCAGGCTGCTTCAAAGGGCAAGGCAAGCAGGAGAGAAGGCGAACAGGCAAGTGGCTGAGGGGCCTTGGGGCAGGGCAGGTGGGCAATGGGTGGGAGTGGCAGGCACTGGCGTGGCGCCCCCCCCCCGTGGTGCCTAGGACATGTGCCCTGGCTGCCACCCCAGTTACGCCCATGGGGGTGTTCGGTCCAGGATTGAGCCGAACCAGGGTTAGTTTGGCTCGACCGTAAACCTTTGAACTGAACCAGTTCAATATCGAACCGTTCAGATATCAGAACAGAACAGTTGTGATTTGAACCTGTTTGCACACCCCTAGACATGATAGAGGTGTATAGAATTATGCATGGAGTAGAGAAAGTGAACAGAGGTAAAATTTTCTCCCTCTCTCACAACACTAGAACCAGGGGTTATCGCATGAAACTGAAGGCTAGGAAATTTAGGACTGACAAAAGGAAGTACTTTTTCAAACACAGCATAATTGAATATCTTTATTGTAGTACTTGACCAGATTTCAGCATTATAGTACAAAATTTACATTCAGTACAGTTGGTACAGTCTTTCAGTTGGGATGGTTACATTTAGATTAAAAGAAGTTTACCCAAACCAGGAACACATCCTTATCTAACTGATAGGGGGAGCCTTCACCATTACTTGATGGACAGAGCATAATTAATATGTAGAATTATCTGCGATGGGATATGGTGATGGCCATTAGCTTGGATGGCTTTAAAGGGGGCTTAGACACATTCATGGAGGACAGGTCTATCAATGACTACTAGTCTGGTGGCTATAGGCACCTCCAGTCTCAGAGGCAAGATGCATCTAAATACCAGTTGCAGAGGAGCAACAGCAAGAGAGAGGGCATGCTTTCACCTCTTGCCTGTGGGCTTCTCAGAGGCATCAGGAAAAGATGCTGGACTGAATGGGCCTTGGGTCTGATCCAGCAGGGCTATTCTTATGTGAATAATAGCACAACTCTCTGTTTGTACCAAGGCTTTCTCTCTTTTTAATATGGATATAAAAAGAGTTGGCTCCCCTTACAAAAGCGAGTGGAAATGGGAAATTTAGTATTTCCAAATAGTGATCTATACCGTCATTTCACCGATGAAAACAGAGACATGTCAGTGGATGTGTAGGGGGTGTGGCCAAGACCAAGTAACCTGGAAGCATGATTACAAGCACATCACAAATGAAAAGCAGATAATAAACTCCATACTGAACAATTTATTCCAGATTACCAAAGCAGATGTGCCCAACTCATACTCTCCAACGTTTTGCAGAGGAAAGTAGAGATATACTTGTTAACAGCCAATTTTCATACCAATTATTCCTGACCAAGCCCTACATTCACTATTTCACATTGCTTAAGACTGGCTTCCACTGGCTAGAATGTTGTGCACTGCATAAGCACTTCAGTGGGTGGATGCATCATGTCTCTAATGCACCCACATGTGAATGCATGTGCATTACACGAAGGTGCATTAGAGCCACAGTACAGTACACAGTACATCTACCCACCCACTTGGAGATGTAGTATCTAGGGAGTCTGACAAGGGAGCTAAATCCTAAAGAGTGACAACTCTAGAATCTAATTTTTTTTAAAAAAGAAAGAAAGAAAGAAAGAAAGAAAGAAAGAAAGAAAGAAAGAAAGAAAGAAAGAAAGAACAAGGCATGCCCAGGAAATAAAAATAAGTGGTTTACCAGGGGCAGATTCCAGAAAATAAGAACTTTCCCTGGTAAACGGGAATAGTTTGAGCTTATGGCATTCTACCTGTCCAATTATTTCTGCCCAGAAAGAGATACACTCTACTCCAGAACCATTCTCACTGTATATTATGGGAACTATTCCTTGGTCTCCAGCAGGAATTGTTAGTTTTACACACTCTCCATTTCAAACTATTTTATCTGCTATTTCTGTCTCTGGTTCTTCTTCTTCTTCTTCTTCTTCTTCTTCTTCTTCTTCTTCTTCTTCTTCTCCTCTTCGTATTTTGATACTTGCATGTTGTGTATTACACTAAACCAGGCCTGCACAACATAAGACCCGAGGGCCAGATTCCCCCCCCCCGGACTATTTGACTGCCCCCCCCCCCAGGTATCCTGCAGCAACACAGGAGCTGGAAATTGCCTTATAGCACCACCCTGTTCCTGCTTTCTCAGAAATATGTTCCATGGTGTGCCCAGTGAGGCTTACTCCCATGTAAGCATGCCTAGGATTGCAGCCTGAACGCAACAAATTTAGGGAGATGATAGGACTTGGCATTTGTTTGGGACTGACATGCGCTCCAGGGGCCCCACTGATTGAGCAGGGCAGGACCTATTTTCTGGCCACTATCCTTGTTTAAAACAATGGGTCCATAGACAGGAGGAATAGATCCACAAGTAACTAATAATATGTTTAATTTTAATGTAATCATGTGCTAAAAATTGACCTCAGCCCCTGCATGCCAAGTTGTGAATGATTCTGGCCTGCCAGGGCATTTGAGTTGTGCAGCCCTGCACTAAACAGTGGCACCACTAGGGAAAAAAATAGAAGAGGGCACAGAAGGGGGGAAGTGCATTTCTGGATGGGTGAGCTGTGTTCTACATGTCAGATTTCTAAAACAGAAATGAGGGGGCAGGTGAGGGCAAACTATTTGTCTGAGGGGTCACTTGCCCCCCTTGCTGACCCCCCCCAACCAATATGTTGGTACTAAACATTGTATAGGGAAGATATACATGAGATAAAAATAAGAAACAAAAGAAGCTGACTGATACCAAGTCAGACCTTTGGGCCATCTAGCTCAGTGTTGTCTACACTAACTGGCAGCAGCTTCTCCAAGGTTTCAGGCAGGAGTCTTTCCCAGCCCTACCTGGAGATGTCAAGGATTGAACATGGGCCCTTCTGTATGCCAAGCAGATGCTCTTCCACTCTGAGCTATAGCCCCATCTTGTTTATTTATCCATGCATGAATTAAAGACATTGCTTTCATTCATGCACAAATAAACATATTTAACATTGGTTTAAGTGTGAACCACAGAGTGGTAGAAACATATCAAGTCAGAAACTGAAAGCAAAAGCACACCCTAGCCATGGTAAAGCATGAAGTCAGAGTATAATAGAATGCTGAGATGAGATGGGCAGCAAGAGAAAATGGGGAATGGCTATTATATAGAACACATTTATTTGCAAGAGGTATGCATAATGTTAATTTATAATATAATACAAAAGTGTGTCATTTGCAGTTTTTTAAAGCTCTTTTCATTACAGCAAGTTTTAAGATAATCTGTCTCAAACACTACATTTTTTAAAACTTACTATCATTTTAACTTACCATTTAAAGTGAAACGTGTGTGTTTGTACAATGAAACAGATAGTTGCACAATGGACAAACCATAAAAATGGTGAACATCCCCTGTGATAACTAAAAGTGCCAGGGAATTCTGGAGGTGATTCACAAATACCAGGGGAAAAGCATCATTGGCTGACAAAAATGGCAAATGTAAAGACATGAATGCCCATGTAAATCTCAGTGTTTACAACTGACTACTCACAAAGCAAAGACCAGCAAAATAGTTTCCATGAGTGCTAGTCATATGATAAGCTAAAATGAACGTGCACACCTAATATTTTGACATTTGTCAAAAGGAAAAAGATTGGTTAGTCTTTTTACAGACTATTTTTTGTCCAAACGTTGCTAACAAAATCAGAATAATATAATTTAAGTGTAACCAACATGGGATGATTCATTCTTTTTATGCTGTGATGCCATGAATTTCATCTGCCTTGGTTAAAAAACACCAATTTAAAGTTCTATTGTACTTGGTGTCAAATTAATAATTTAGCAGAAGAACGAAAACAATTGATTTACTATTAGTGCCCAATTTGACATTAAAAATATACAATAGGAAGAGTACTTATTTGCTGATATGGATTATATCGTGATAGCGCAGTCTATGTTCCAGGAAAAAATCAGGAACATGAAACGGTGGCCCAGTTCATACGTAACACAAAATCAGAGTTAAACATGGCAGAGGTTGGAACTCCAGTACACTCAAATGTGTGAAACCGTGATTTCACTGCAAAATCGACCTCCAGTTTGCCTTGCCAGTCTCCATTTTGAACCTTTGGTTTGCACAAAGGTTCACTGCTGAGACCTCTGGTTTGGCCACTGAGGCGTTATGTCCGACTCTGGACGGTGCTATAAATGCAGTTTCAAGCCATTTTCCAAACCAAAACCATAGAGCAGGTGGCACAGAACTGCCAGCAGAACTCTATGCCAGTGGTGCTTTTTGCTGGCTGCCTCTCAGAGAACCAGCCCCAGCCCTCCTGTCACCTATGCTGCTATGGAGTTGCCCAGCAACAGGGTTGCTGTGATGCCTCATAGCAGCCTTGCCATCCTCTGAATGGGCATTCCTTATGCCAACTCTGTCCCTTGCTCCTCACACCTGGCAAGCAGGAGGGGGAAAGGATGGGATCACAGGACAGACACCAAGTGCTTTGCTCCCCAAGAAGCAAGCAACGGTGAGGTTTGTCCACAAGCACAAACACTCCAGGTGGCAACATAAGCAGGGCACTCCATTGCAGCACCAGGAAGGGGACATTTGGCATGGGGGGAATGAGGTCCTGTGGTGTTAAAGTCAGCCCCAAGCAGGGATCCTGGAGAAGCCAAGTTCTGTTTTTTTTTTTCATGGAAAGGTTGGGGAAGAGGGACCGAACCCCTTCCCCTTGGAGGTTATCAGTACCTAGGTTTATTCGTGAGAAGAACCATCAGTGAGAAGGTGGGGGTGCTCCAAGATGCTCTTGTTGCATTCTGCAACACTGCTTGTGTGATTTCAAATTTAATTTCTAATTTCTAATTTCCTAGATGGTACTCAAACACTTGCCACCCATTATCCCATGGACCACTCTCTCATGAGAGTGCAAGGCCACCGGGTGCTTGAGACTGAGCCAGGATGCTCTATGGAGGAAAGCTGTGGGGTCGTGTCCCACGGAGACTGCGTTCCTGGTCCTGGCAAATGCTACTGAATAGCTATCGGAGTGTGACCCCTGCCAGCCAGAACACCCACGTGGACATATTCACCCTTGCCAGTGACTCCACTGCCTTGGGGCAGTAGGGAACTGGGATGCCCCTCTCCCATAGATCCCCTGCACTGGCAGATCTGTGGACAATGAAATGCCTGACTGGACTCAGGAGTTTTGAATGGGTTTAAAGGTCCATCATGAAACACGGTGTGTTCCCCTCCAGCACAAATGTTTGGTGGGTGCTGCTCCTGGCTGGGTGAAAATGGCAGCCCCAAGCAGGGATTCTTGAGCAGCAAAGTTCTATTTTTCTCACTGGAAGGTTGGGGAAGGGGATCTAGCCCCTTTTCCTTTTGGGGGTATGCACTCCCAAGGTTCACTCATGAGAAGAGCCATCTCGGAGCATGAATTTAAAATGTACTAGGTGGTACTTGAGTGCTCGCTGCTCATGATCCCATGGACCACTCTCCCATGAGAGTGCCGGACGACCAGGGGCTTGAGATCGAATTAGAATGCTGTATGGAGGAAAGCTGCGGGGACAGGCACCCTGGTGACTGCTTTCCCAGTCCTGGCAGCTGCCTCCAAATAGCTGACAAAACATGCACCTGCCGGACTGCCCAATCATATGGAAATGTGCAACCTTGCTAGTGCCCCTTAAAGGTGATCCTACTGACCAAGGGCAGGGGAGAAACAGGGTATTCAGCACAATTCTGGCCCAGATCCAGGAGTTTTGAATGGGATTATACTCCATTAAAGAACTCAGTGTCTATCCCATCAGTGAAAATGTTTTGGTGGCGGGGGGCTATTGGCTATTGGCCAGGTGCAAAGTGCAGCCACAATCTGGGGCAGCAAAGTTCTATTTTCCTTACTGAAAGCTTGGGGAAGGGGGTACTGCTCAATAATGAGAATGAGAGGTCATGGGGACACCCCCTTACAACTCATGGGTAGAACCATCAGAGCGGAGGAAAGAGAATTGCCAAGAAAATGCGGTCATGATGCCTGTGGGGAAACATCCCCTTCTTCCACTGTTCATCATGGGAGTGACAGGTTATTGGGGCTCTATATTGAGCAAAGTTGCTGTGTGGAGGAAAGAAGTGGAGAGGGTACTGTGGAGACTGCTTTCCTCATCTTGGTGACTGCCAATGAGTAGCTGTCAGAGTGTGCTCCCTGCCAACCCCTCCACCCATGTGGACATGTGTATTTTATTTTATTTTATTTATTTATATTTTACATTTATATCCCGCTCTTCCTCCAAAGAGCCCAGAGCAGTGTACTACATACTGAAGTTTCTCCTCACAACAACCCTGTGAAGTAGGTTAGGCTGAGAGAGAAGTGAATCGCCCAGAGTTACCCAGCAAGTATCATGACTGAATGGGGATCGGAACTCAGGTTTCCCCGGTCCTAGTCCAGCACTCTAACCACTACACCACGCTGGCCTTCTCGTCAGCACCCAAAAACAGCAACCCCACTGACCTGAGGTTGATTGAAAATGAGGGCTCCACTCTCCCACCATTTCCTGCACTCTCCCACCATTTCCTCCCACCATTTCCTGCCAGATCTGCATATGGCATGATGCTGGACCGGGCCTTTGAATTATGAATGGGTTTTTAAGACCATTCCAGGGTCTATCCCCTCCCCTCTGGGCATGCAGCAAGGTTATGGCACATGGAGCATCTAGGTCTACTTTGGGTGCATGCAAGTCTTCACAGGGGATGGAGGTGGGGAGGTTGTGGAGAATCTGTTCTATGTTTTACCATGGAAAGTTGGGGACCTCATACAAACAGAGACTCCTTGGGTGGCTGGGTGGACTGGCTCAATTTGTGAAATGTCAATCTGTGGGTTGGCCACTCTGCTGATGTGCTGAAGCTTTGCCCACAGTCTGGCCATGGAGCTTGCTGGCATTGGCCTCAGCGGCTAAGCCGCAGGGAGGGGCTACCCTCTCCCGCAACTGGAGTTTGGCTGGCCACAGTTTGAAGAACATCTGTGGCACAATTTACAGTTCCAAATTGAAACCGTGGATTTGCCAGCCTCTGGGTGCATGTTATGTATGAATCAGGCTAGTGCCTGAAAGCCCAAACTTTGCTACTCATTTCAGGAAGAATAGTATCAAGCTTTATACAAATATGATGAATATTAATATACTGCTTTTTAACAAAAGTTCCCAAAGCAGTTTACATAGATAAATATAAATAAATAAATAAATAAATAAATAAATAAAATGGCTCCCTGTCCTCAAAGGGCTCACAATCTAAAAAAAGAAACATAAGATAGACACCAGCAACAGCCACTGGAGGGATGCTGTGCTTGGGATTGATTGGGCCAGTTGCTCTCCCCCTACTCAAAAAGAGAATCACCACTTTTAAAAGGTGCCTCTTTGCTCAGTTAGCAGGGGACATATACCTGTGATGGCACCATATTATGCCTCAAAAAAGACTGAAATGTAACTTGAAAAATTAATCACTATTGACCACTCCAGGCCTTGTCATTTTGCATACAGCTGTACATGAGTGGGGGAGATGGGTTCATACCCATTGGCCTTGCTCATTCACTATGCCTGACTTCCACATGATGGAGTTGATCCTTGAACAAGCGCCTAGGCCTGTACCACTAGTGCACTAAGGTTATGCATGTGGCAAACTGTACCCATTATATCTGGAGGGTATGGATCATGTGTTCAGAGCCCACATGCACTGAAGTGGATGTACATAGACTCCCTGCACAGGAAGGGTCTCTGAAGCATGGCGGTCAGGCTGAGAAACAGGGTGAAGCCAGCAGGTGTGATCCCCAAGCTCATCATCACCATGCATACAGTTGTTTATGAAATGGCTATCTGCACAGGGCCTCTGCCACTGGCCAAGCAACATATAGCTGAGGGGCCTGCTCTCATATCCGCTTCTCTGTGAAACTCCCTCACCCTACATTAGAGGAGGCTGAGAGGAGGAGGAGGAGGACGACGACAACAACAACAACAACCGAAGTACAGGCTCAATCCCTGCCAATCTGTCAGCATTAATCACAGGAGTGAACAGACATTGATATTAGTGCCCCTCCTAACATAATTCACAAGGCTCCCTCCCCTGCTGGGTTTGAGGCTTTACTCCTGACCATGCCCAGCAGTGTTCCCTCTAACAGGGATTCCCAGATGTTGTTGACTACAACACCCAGCAACCCCAGCTGCAATGGTCTTTGCTTGGGGATTATGGGAGTTGTAGTCAACAACATCTAGGAATCCCTGTTAGAGGGAACATTGATGCCCGGGTCACATCATTTTTTAAATCAAAAGTTGGCAATCATCAAAGAATTTTCTCATAAAAGGACCATGCCCTTGGATGTACGGTATAAACTACAAAGGGCAAATCAAGAAAATCAAAGTGTATCCTGTCCTGTGGAAAGGCACAGGCACTTTCCTGGGGATTTGTGGAAAACTTAGACTCTCTTGACTGCAAACTCCTGAAGGCTGCATGTGTAAATATATGATACACAAAACGATTGCTGTTCCCGTTGGGAGACCCTGTTATAAAATTCCTCTCTCAGCTTTAAAAACAGAAAGAGAGAAACCCTCTCTCTGCACTAAGAGTAGTGTTTGGCATCATCCCACTGAAAAAAGGACATACCTTGCCAAGGAGCCAGGAGAAGAGAAGATTCTTTTTGATCACTGTCAAATCGCATGCATGCTGCAGTCAAGTGTAATGACACGTTGGGGGGGGGGGGTGTTTTTTCATCATAGGCATTTCACATTCCTCTCGTATTCGGGTACGTGTGAGTGCATGGTTGAGCCTGTGACAGCTGCAAGGACTCTGAAGAGGCCTAAACTGATTGAAACATCACTCTGGCCTCAGTTCATTATTCTGGCTTGTTTTGTTAGAACTGTAGTGCTGCATAAAGGAATCACATGCCTGCGTGCTGGTGAAATATAAATGTTTGTCATGAACTCACAGTGAACTAATATCTCTGCAGAAACATATTACCTCTGGCATATGCAGCTAGAGTGGAAACAAATACAGAGAAATTCTTGACTGCTGAATTCGGTTGACTTGAATTACCCAGCAATCAAATGTTGTTTTCTTGACTTCCTGAGCTATTTTCTACATACCACCATTAAGTGCAACAGCTCAACAGAATGGACCCAGCATCTTTTGGGGAGATGTCACTCTTGTGAAGGGCAGCCAATGACTGGCTTTGAAGAAGGGGCAGTCGAATCTGAGAGGACATCCATTGGGCTCATGGAGCGTTCAGTTGGGCCTTGTATCACTGGCGAGCACTGGCCTGGGGCACTAAGTTTGAACATAGACACAGATGAAATGTTCTAGCTGGAAGCTAGTGTAGTGTAATGACAAAGAACCTATCTAGGGGGCCATACCTGAGTGGTAGAGCACATAATTTGCAAGTAGAAGTTCTCAAGCTTAGTCTAAGGTATTTTCAAGCAGGGACAGACCATATCATAAAACCTGGAAAGCCATTGCCAGTCAGAGAAGACAGAATCTGACTCAGCACAAGGAAATTTCAAAAGTTCCCATGTCTCTCAGCTCAGCACCTCATCCAGTATTATTTCTGGAAAATAATACTGGTTGACCTGATGCACATGCAGTGCAGGTGGTTCTGAACTGCTCATGCTGCTGCAGATATCTAAAGCAGCCCATGGTGTTGAGCAACATGGCTTGGTTGAGGAACACCACTATATTAAACTGAGCACTATTTTCCTCAGCACTATATACATTGGAAATAATGTTTGTAGTGCTGTGGAAGTGTGATTGTGCAATTTTAAGTAGTGGTAGACACTATGGGTGTTGCTTGAAATCTCTGTGGCTTGAGTGGTCCAGAACTGCCTTTGTTGCCTTGTGCAAACAAAATTTGTGCAAATTTTATAGGCTTTTTGAAAGGATTATTGAGATAATGTATGTACAGTTTGTTTAACGCTTTGACCTATGATATAAATGTATGTTTTAGTTATTGTGAAATAACTGTATATATTGTGAAAAAATGTGAACAGCCCATAGACCCTATGAAGGCCAATTCAAGCTGGTATAAACCGCATCTTATTTATAAAGATAAACACCTGGAGATGGCTGATTCTCTTGACCTTATTATGTGTAGGATGCCACTTTGGAAACAGCAGCACAAAGCACATATTGTGCTACCACTGATAAAAAAAAGATTACTACAGCTGAATTGCTTGGGCAGTTACAAGGAAAAGGTAGATTTCATATACATTTTTGTATCATATGCAATCTTTAAACCTTTCATATGCAATTTGTAAAACAAAAAAATTCCCCAGCTCTTTAAACCTAGAAAGAAGACTGCTGATTTTATTACTTGCAAATGGTTTCTTCCCTTTCGTGCTAGCCAAAAATTAATGGTTAATGGAAGGAGACGAACAGTTCCTTGATAGATGTGTATGCTTGACAGACTGTATGTTTTGACAGACTCTTAGAATGAGCATAGTATTGGTGAAAACAGTTTGAATTATAGGCCTCTATTGGAAACAGAGTGCTGGACTAGATGGATCTTGGACTTGATCAGCAGGGCTCCTTTTTTATGTTCTTCTCTTTATTTATTCAAAGTGATTTGGCATGTGAGCCCAGCAAGACCCTCCGTATGTCACCGTGAAATAATTGCCTGGCCTAAAAAGTTCTTAAATAAATAAATCTGAGGTTGTGGATTGCCTCAGCACCAGAGGTGGTCCCTCCATGAGGTAAGGTAATGTCAGGGACCTCCTCGACAGGGATCCTGAAGAGTCCTCAGAAGAAGAGCCAAAGATTAGGAGGACTTCTGATCTGGTGCCAGTAGCTCCCTCTGCTGCTCTCATGATGCTGTGGAACACACAGGTGAGATCATACTGACACTGGAAAACCCCATCCCAGAAGCCCCAAGCCCAGCCCCTATTGGGGAACAATCGGTAACCATAACAGGCCCCCAGGAATGATGCCGTCATCTAATCAGGCCACAGGTTTGTTGCAATGGCAACTAAGTGCCAGCCAGGCAGTCTACAAACTGTTCCAGGAGGAGTCTCTTCAAGAGACAGAGGGGTCACCTTAGGAGAGGGGGACACAACCTACATACCTGGGGAGGAAGAGATTGGGTAGGACTAGGAAGAAGGTGGAGGCTTTCCTGGATCCTACTTAAACAGCTCAGTTGTAGCTTTCCAGTGCCGGTGCAACCGTACTATTAGATTTCGCTCTCCAGCTGTGTTTCTTCATATCTTTTCTAGGTTTCCTTGAACCCATCTTGCTACCTGCCCTTTCCTCCTTCAGTGCCTGTCTGTGCTTTTGTGACTGAACTTGGACAGGCAATTGCCTCCATAGGTAAATTTGGGGTTCCAATGGAATAACAAGATGCCCCCAGTGCCAGTCCCTCACTGCATCAAAGCAGCTCTTCTCCGAGAGCCCCCCTGAGATGGTTCTCTACTACCACTGTCTCCACCTAGCCCAGTGCTCACCCTTATAGCTCTTTCATACTGGGAAGAGCATTAAGCAGAAAGGAAGGCAACATTTGGCTTCCTACCTCAGGCACACCAAGGACCTGGGTTGCCCCTGGTCAGCTTGGCTGGCTAGTTAGTTGGATTTCAGTTATCCTATATCTCTGTTATTTTTGAGGCAATCTGACTCTGGGTAGTTAGAGTTGCCACCAAAAATTCACCTAAATTGATGTGGGAGTATGCAACAAACTTGTAGTGGGGGAGAGTTTATAGAGGAATGTTCTTATAATATGATATTGAAACTTTGCCTTAAAATACAAGTTTCGAGATTAAACTTGTACCTATAGTTTTTCTCTCTCCAAATGTTATGAACAAAATTTTGAATCTGAAAAAAATCATTTTAATTTGTCTGTAACGCAAAATGCCCAAAGAAGTATTTTGGCAATCCTGGTTTCCCCCCGAACTAGATGTGGGCAGTTGATCCTGGCCGCTATCAAACTATACAAAGTGATAGCATTAGCCCATCTCTCAAAGGTGCCCAAATCATCTTTTACTCCAATTCTGTGGCCTTAGAAGCAACCCAAACAAAGTTTTTTAGAAGCTTATTTCAAGTGCCTTGCAGTGTGCTTAATGTGATTTTACATTTAGAGGCAGGTGTACCAGGGTCTGGCTAGTAGTATGTAATTTATGGTTAGAACTTTTTTTTCTCCATAAGGGTTTGGCACCTTTGATATAAAGGATGGCTTTCAATCCTGATGGAAATTACTTATAGCGAAGAAATTCTGTTCACTTGGATTCTCTCCTGAGCTATTGGTAGCGTGGGGCCAAGAACGTGCCAAGTTAGTCCTCAAACAAAGAGGCTATTCTCACAAGCAGCAGGAACTGAGCTAAGGGAAGCCAGGAGCTGCATAGCTCCTGGTAGCGGCTCGGCGGCAAGCCCACTTACAAAGCCCCCCACTTAATCCGGGTTAAAAGACTGTGTGTTGCTGCAGCACAGCTTCACGCCACAGTGACTGACAAGTAGCCTCCAGGCATCGGGGGGCTCCCCACAAGGCACCGCATAGTTGCGTGGTGCCTTATGGAACTTGCAGGGGCCGAGAGGCCCCCAAACCCCTCCGCCCCAACAAGCTCCGTGATGAAGCCGGTAACTTTATTTATTTATTTAAAATATTTTTATACCACCCAAAACTTGTGGGTCTGGGCGGTTTACAATTAAAATCATTTAAAACATTAAATCAATTAACAATTAAAATCACTTAAAAGATTAAAAACATTTAAAATCCAGTATTAAAATTATTTAAAACTATAAATCTAATTAAAAGCCTGGGTGAATAAATGTGTTTTCAGTGCCTTTTAAAAAGTTGCCATAGATTCGGAGGCTCTGATGTGCCTGCAGCGGAGAAGGCCCGTTCCTGAGTAGCCACCAGACGAGTTGGCAGCAGCTGCAGGCGAACCTCTCCAGATGATCTTAGCAGGCGGTGAGGCTCATGGCGAAGAAGATGTTCTCTTAAATACCCAGGGCCTAAGCTATTTGGGGCTTTATAGGTAATGACCAGCACCTTGTATTGTGCCCAGAAAAGTATCAGCAACCAGTGCAATTCCTTCAACACAGGAGTAATATGATATCTCCTAGATGACCCAGAGACCAACCCGGCTGCCATGTTCTGAACCAACTGCAATTTCTGGACTATGTACAAAGGCAGCTCCACATAGAGAGAATTGCAGTAATCCAGCCTAGAGGTTACCAGCAGATGTACCACTGTTTTGAGATCATTCATCTCAAGAAATGGATGCAGCTGGTGTATCAACTGAAGCTGATAAAAAGCACCTCTGGCCACCACCTCAACCTGGGACACCATGGAGAGGTTTGGATCCAGTAGCACCCCCAGACTGTGCACCTGTTCCTTCTGGGGGAGCATGACCCGATCCAGGACTGGCAGATCAAAATCGTCTCCTGAGTTTTTACTCCACACAATAAGTACCTCCATCTTATCTGGATTCAGCCTTAGTTTGTTATCCCTCATCCAGCCCATTACTGCCTCCAGGCAGGCGTTTAGGGAGGTTATGCCTTCTCCTGATGATGTTGACATGGAGAAATAGATTTGGGTGTCATCAGCATATTGATAACACCCTGCACCAAATCTCCTGATGATCTCTCCCAGAGGTTTCATGTAGATGTTAAACGGCATTGGAGACAATACAGAGCCCTGAGAGACACCGTACAAAAGTTCAGATTTTGAATAACAGTCTCCAAGAGACACCATCTGGAAGCTGCCAGTGAGTTAGGAGCAGAACCACTGCAAAGCAGTGCCTCCCACCCCCAATCCCCTCAGACGTTCCAGAAGGATACTATGGTCAATAGTATTGAAAGCCACCGAGAGATCCAAAAGGACCAACAGAGTCACACTCCCTCTGTCAATTCCCAATTGGAGAGCATCCATCAGGCCGACCAAGGCAGTCTCCATCCCATAGCCCACCCAAATGCCAGTTTGAAATGGGTCAAGATAATCAGTTTCCTCCAAGACCATCTGGAGCTGGGAGGCCACCAGCTGCTCTATCCCCTTGCCCAACCATGGAAGATTGGAGACAGGCCTGTAATTATTTAACTCTGAGGGATCCAAGGCAGGCTTCTTCAGAAGTTGTCTAATGATTGCCTCTTTAAGGCAAGGAGGCATCCTGCCCTCCCTCAGAGAAGGATCAAGAGGGCAGGTGGTAGACTGCACCATTCCAAGGAACTTGTCCACATCCTCAAGAGTCACAAACTGAAACTGATCCAGGGTCATCACATAAGAGGAGCTGCTGTACACCGCGGCATCAGACTCTGTAACAATTGTGGAATTTGAATCCAAGTTGGTAATCCATGACGGAGCCAGTAACTGGCCGATCCAGCCGCCCAGGGAATGCTGTCTGATCATCTGTGGTGAGAGTGGACCAAACCCGCTCTCCTCGCAGACCCCATTTTGGCTCTACTCATGGATCTTGTGTAGAGCATTAAAGGCTCCTATACATCACACACCAAAATAATCTAAGTTATGTTATGCATAACTTTTACCATAGGTACCAAATATATAACTCTAGATCAGCTAGTTACCTTAGCACATTAACAGTGCCTACGTATAGAAGGATGTTCTCATTGGCACATTTTAATACTCTCCCGTCAGCAGTTTTCTGTCTTATTGCTGACCATGATTCTTACGTTGCATATAATGTAGCCAAATTTTGTGTGGTGGCTAATAGAACCAGGCAGACTAATACTTGAGGATATTGTTATACTTTAGGATGAATTGTTATTAATGCTTAAAGTTTTTCATCTGTCTACTTTGTATTGCTGGTTAGAGACTGAAATAAAACTGAACTGAACATTTAATTTAAATGAAAATTTCATTTTATGTTCCATTAAGGTTAGGAGACAGGAACAGTTCCTGAACTGATCTGAAGAGAGCAAGCAGTTCACCTTCTAACTTGGTAATGAGTTGCTCACATTGAATTAGAGGCTACAGAAGTTATACAGAATGAAGTGTTTGATGACTGGGTCCCGATGGTTATTTGACTACCCTGCTAGGAAGGTTCTGCCCAAAGAGTTCAGCATAGCAGGCTCAAAATACCAGCTGTCCATGTAGCACAGTGAGAAATGACTATCATTGGGCTTCTAGGTAGGGATGTGCAAAATCCAGCTGGCACCCCCTCAAACCCCCCTGTTCGGTTCAGTCGGGGGGGGGGTGTTGCCCAAATTTTTTTTTAAAAACTATTTTTTATTTTTGTAATTACTCTCTCCGAGGCCGGGGGGTGGTCTCATGAGGTTCCCCCTCCCCCGCTGGCTGCCATTATGTGTGAAATTGCCCTGTTCAGGTGATCTTCAGCCATTACGGGCCTCACCCCCATTGCAGCAGCTATTTTGGAGGCTGCTGCACATGCCCAATAGGTATCTGCGTGGCCTGGGTCATGACTACTTCTAGGCTGAGATCTATGCTTTATGCTATTTAAATAAAGGCAAGAAGGGAAATGGTATTTCCCCCCTCAATATTATTCTTTCTCCAAACAAAAGATCAGTGTTATGTAATCTGAAGTTCATAAGGCTGAAGAGAGCCAATTCAGGTTTGCATTAGCTATGAAATTATGGATAATATGGTTTATAAGAATATAGGAACAGCCCTGCTGTATCAGGCCCAAGGCCTATCTAGTCCAGCATCCTCTTTCAAACAGTGGCCCACCAGATGCCTCTGAGAAGCCCACAGGGCATGCGCTCTCTTTAGCTGTTGCTCCCCTGCAACTGGTATTTAGAGGCATCTTGCCTCTGAGACTGGAGGTGGCCTATAACCATGAGACTACTAGTAACTGATAGATCTTTCCTCCATGAATTTGTCTAAGCCCTTTTAAAACCATCTAAACTAGTGGCCATCACCACATCCCATGGCAGAGAATCCCATAGATTAATTATGTACTGTGTGAAAAAGTACTTCCTTTTATTGGTCCTAAATTTCCTGACCTTCAGTTTCATGGAAGGACTCCTGATTCTAGTGTTGTGTAAGAGGGAGAAAATTTTCTCTCTGTTGTCTCTCTCTACTCCATGCATAATCTTATACACCTTTATCATGTCTCCCCGTAGTCACCTCTTTTCTAAGGTAAAGAGCCCCAGATGCTGTAGCCCTGCCTCATAAGGAAGGTGCTCCAGGACCCTGATCATCTTGGCTGCCCTCTTCTGCACCTTTTCCAGTTCTACAATGTCCATCTTAAGATGTGGTGACCAGAACTGCATATAGTACAGTCATCCCTTGCCAATTGCAAGGGTTACATTCTGGCAAAACCTTGCAGGTGGCAAAATCACAGTTGGGGTGCATTAGAAATGAATGGGAATGAGGGGGTTAGTGGAACTGCGATGATGAACAGTAGAAAAAGATCAGTTTTAAAAGGTTGAAAATCTCCAGGAATTACAGTAATCCCCTCCCTCCCCAGCCCTCCAACAGCAGCGGCAGGAGGAAGAGGAGATGAAACAGCAAGTGGGGAGGAACACTGCTGCCTCAGCATGCGCCGGGTGGGGGAGAAACTCAGCGCAGGGTAGACTCTCTCCTCTTCTCTATCCCCTCTGCTTCTGCTTCTTGGCGCTTCTCTGCTTGGCGTGAGAGAAGCTCAGCACCTCTGCTTCTCGGAGCTGCAGCGGGGACTCAGCAGCTAACTGGAAGGAAGAAACTCGGCGCCTCAGTGGACGGGGAGAGGAAGTGTGAGGTGTGAGGTGGGGAGGAGAGAAATATCGGCAGCATGAAGAAGGAAAGGAACAGCAAGCAGAAAGGAACATTGCTGCCTCCACATGTGCTGGGGGTGGGGAGAGAGGAAGGAAAATTGGGAGAGGAATTGGAAAACACTCTCCAGACTGTTGGGTGGGCAGGAGAGGAACACTGGAGACATGAGGAAGGAACAGCAAGCACAGAGAAACGTTGCTGCCTCTGCACGTGTCGGGGGCGGGGAGGAGAGGAAGGGGAAATGCCTCTGGCCCAGCTCTAGGATGTGGGGTGGGGAGGAGAGAAACAGCAGCTGCAGGAGGAAAGAAAGTGAAGAAACAGCACAGTGGTGAGAAATGTTGCTGCCTTGGCATACGCTGGGAGGGGGGAGAGATAAACTTGGTGAGGGGAGCTCTCTCCCCCTCTCTCTCCCCTCTGCTCTCTCTCTCTCTCTCTCTCTGCTCCTCTGCTGTCTCTCTGCTCCCATCTCTCTTTCTCTCCTCCACTTCTCTGGCTCACATATACTCAAGTCGCGGGAGGTGAGACAGTCTACAAAAACCCAATTGCAGAGACTCAAAACCACAGTTGGTGAAGCGATGGTTGGCAAGGGATGACTGTACTCCATATGTGGCTGCATCATAGATATGTATAAGGACACTGTAATACAGTATTAGCATTTTTATTTTCAATCCCTTTCCTAATGATTCCTAGCATAAAATTTCCCCTTTTTTTACCACTGCCACATACTGAGTCAACACTTCCAATGAGCTGTCTACTACAACCCCAAGATCTCTCTCCTGGTCAGTCACTGACAGCTCAGACCCCTTGAGTGTATATGTAAAGTTGGGTTTGTTTGTCTTTTTTTCAAGTATGCTATGTGAACCTTTATCCATGCCTGTTGACAATTTCAAAGAACTCCAAATGGTTAGTGAGGTAAGTGAGGCCCTTGCAGAAGCTAAGCTGGTTCTCCTTCAGCAAGGCTTGTTCTTCTATAAACATTTTTGCCCTTAAATATGCTTTGCTTTCCATCAATTTACCAGGCACAGTTACACTGGCTACTTTCCAGTCCTCTGGTACAGAGCTTGATTGTAGGAACATCTTTTTCCTAGGATATGTTACACTCCTCTTGATAAATTCTGCTGTAGTATAGCTTTTTTTTAAACAAAGTGACAGTAAGTGTCAAGAGATGGTTTTAAATTCAGGTTTTGCTTGTCAATTCTTGTATCTGCAAAATTTGGAACATCTTTTCCATCTACAAACAGCAGCAAAAAACAGTAATCAACTTTCTGTAAGTAGAATAAAGTTAAAAAGGATTTTAATTTTTTTTCCCTGACATATGGAGTTGTCAGTTCTCATTCTATTAAAAAAAAAGATAGCTTGTAAGTATTTGGATTGTAAATCATTTACCATTTTTAAAAAGCTATACTAAAATACAACATCCACCACCTTGTGATCTCATCATAGATCTTTCTCACCTGCTCCAGAGACTACACCCAGAAAACTGAACATTTGGGAGAAAGAGGATCAGGCTTTCATAGTATTTGGGTCAGAGCCAGCAGGCTCAGCTGCATAAGTTCATGCTTCATCTACAGTAGCAGCACTCAGTATTGGGAGAGAAGCATATGTAGTGATTTTGCAGATACATCTGTGCAAAACTTGTGATTTATCCAGTCAAATTCAGCCCACCTGCCATGTATGTCAACTTATCAGACAGTGGGGGCTTGACAAGCCTTCTGTTTCTACTGCCTGCCTGGGACTGCAAAAATTAGAGGCAACAGGGAGAAATGTGCAAGCCACATTATACAACTGGTTGGTTGCATTTGGCTTGATGGGTTGCAAACAAGTTGCCCAGGCCTAGGAAAGTGTGGTACTCAGAGGAACCCTGGATCAAATTTCTGCTCAGTGCTGAATGATGCTAGGTAACCTTGGCTAAGTCACAAGTTCTTATCCTATCCTACCTAACAGGGATGTTGTGAGTATAAAATGGGGAGACCCTGTTTAAGCCCCCATTAAATCTTTAGAGGAATGGCAGCCTATAGATGCAATACATAATGACAGAAATTTTTATTTGTCAGTTATTTCCATGTGTGTACTCTTTTTCTTTGAATTATGATTCTTCAAGTTAGAATTTTGGTATTTAAAATATTATACCATTCTGGGAGGGACTATATAATTACTACTACTACTACTACTACTACAATATTTATATTCCTCTTGTCAACCAACGTTCTCAAAGCAGTTTACATAGAAAAATAAATAATACATCAAGAAGATGGTCCCTTGTCCCCAAAGGGCTCACAATCTAAAAAAGAAACATAAGGCAGATACCAGCCACAGCCACTGGAGGGATGCTGTGCTGGGGTTGGATAGGGCCAGTTGCTCTCCCCCGCTAAATATAAATTAATGTAGTCAACTATTTCAGTATTTTACCTTCAGTACAGAGTATATCTTAGATTTCTCCTTTTGGATTATATTATTTTTAAAAAATAAAGGATACAGGATTTGGTGAACAATTGCTTTGAGATATTTTGTAACAATGAATAAATGCAAAAGGAAGTCGGGGTATTTATACCAAGGATCACTCTGTATGTGTGTGTGTGTGTGTGTGTGTGTGTGTGTGTGTGTGTGATTAGAAAGAATTTAATTTCAGACTGAAATTAAATTAATTGAGGCAGGTTTCCCCTGAAAGCCTTGTCTGTCTGAACTATTCCAGAGTACCATTGTGTACTGCACAAATCATGTTATACAGGTGTGGGTATGAGTGCATGGCAGTGGGTCATTAAAGAGGCTAACAATACTTAGAAGTTGCCTTATTTGGGGGGCACTTGTACATTGCTGATTTTTTAATTAATTCTCACCAGTAGTATTGGTGCAGAATAGGTTTAAGGTTAGATTTGATTTCAGAGCACCACATGCAATGAAGCTCACACAGCATGCCTCATCTTGTTATTATCACTCTGATTGCAATGGTTGTCATAAAAGCAATCTTCTTTCCTATTGCTCCTGGGTATTACAGTAAAAACAAAAATAATCATTATGTCCAAACAGATGGCCAAAATGGAACTATCGTCTTCAAAAATGGTAAACCCCTCCTCTGAAAAGGTGTCCAATGGTCAGGACTCAACAAGGATCTGCTCCAGACGCTGGATTCCAGGATCTGGGGAAGCTGAGTGTTAGGGGGGGGGGGGCAGGCAGAGACAGACCGGGGATTGGCCCTATACAGGCAAAGTCGAGTTCCAGAAAAGGCAGACCAGGATCTGAAAGGGCCAGAGGCAGAAGCATAGTCAGAACAGGCAGAAGATCAAGTTCCTGAGCAGGCAAACAGAGATCAGAGAGGCCAGAGGCAGAAGGGTAGTTAAGGCCAGCCAAGGGTAAAGAACTGAGTTAGCAATACTAGATTGGAAGGGCTGAAAGCAGGCCAAAGTCAGGCAAATGTCTGGGATTCAGAGTCCTTCAGGCAAGTTGCCTAATAAGCTTTGAAGCCAGGGTTGACCTGTTGGGTTAGCTGACAATGCTCAGACAGCACTATACGTCAACATCCATTTTCATTATTGTCTGAATGGAAAGCTGGATGTAGCTCAAAACATATTGGTTTTCCAGGTATTTATTTATTTACCCCAAAAAACTTGCATCTCTGGGCAGTTTACAATGAAAATCATTAAAACATTAAAAAACATTTAAAACATTTGAAAACCAGTATTAAAATTTTAAAACTATAAATCTAATTTAAAAGCCTGGGTGAATAAATGTGTCTTCAGTGCCCTTTTAAAAGTTGCCAGAAATGGGGAGGCTCTTATTTCAAAAGGGAGTGCATTCCAAAGTCCAGGGGCAGCAAGGGAGAAGGCCCATTCCTGAGAAGCTGCCAGACAAGTGAGCAGCAACCGCAGACGAACCTGTTTAGATGATCTTAACAGGTGGTGGGGCTCATGGCGAAGAAGACGTTCTCTTAAATACCCAGGGCCTAAGCTGTTTAGGGCTTTATAAGTAATGACCAGCACCTTTTATTTTGCCTGGAAATGTATCGGCAGCCAGTGTAGTTCTTTCAGCATAAGACTAATATGGTCTCTCCTAGATGACCCAGAAACTAACCTGGTTGCCACATTCAAGAAGGTAGTCCTTCTTGTAATAAATCTACATCTGTGCTCAATTACTGACTTCATCTTGTGTTCTACTTTGTTTGACTATAAGATTTTTGGCCAATCCTTGTGCTTTATTGGCTACAGTCCTCTTCTGCTTTGGGTCCTACTCAGGTTCCTCCTCCTGATACTCCTTGCTCCAAGCTAATTTGATTGATTTGACATTTAGATCCTTGACTCTATTTTGGGTCTCATACAGAAACTCATGAAATTCTGCCCTTTTCGACAAACCCCAAGCGCCCTGAGTGCATATTCATCTATATTTTTCAGTCTCACAGATGAGTTTCTGAGATTGCAAGTAATAATAATATTTGACATTTCTATAGCATTTGAGTGCTCAAAGCATTTGCACACATTTTTTATCTCGGTAATCCTTACAACTCTGTAAGGCAGGTCAATATTATGTTTTTCATAATGGAGATAGCAAGGTTGAGGGGCAGCTAGCTCTCTTTAAGGCTGTCATATAAGTTTATGAATGGGTTGAGGTTTGAACTGTTCCCATTTATTTGCTTGCATTCTTAGCCACTCTTGTCCACCATACCAGCTCTTAAAGTGCTGTTTCACCTATGCATGGGCATCACCTGATGACAGGAACACCAAGTGATTAACGGGGATGACAGGTCTGTCAATAGCTACTAACCACGCTACCTCCAGGTTCAGTGGCAATGTGCTTTTCAATACCTGTTGCTGGAAAACAATGGCGACGGTGGGGGGGAGCTATTTTCCTTCATGTCCCATTCTGCACTTCCAGGAGGCATCTGATTTTACCACTGTGGGAAACAGGATGCTGGACTAGGTAGACTTTTGGTCTTGTCCAGCTGGGCCCTTATGTGACAACTTGCATGTGTTAATGGGCTGTCAGATATGATGCTACTACTCATAGGAATTTCACATCATATAACATACAATGAAGGCAGGCAGTTCACTCATGCAGCTGCTAGTCATCGAGTATAGAGAAACCAAGTGATATGCATGCATGTGAGACTCCCTCTCAACCATAGTAGCTACACTTGCAAGTATATGTGTAGTCCCTACTGGTCTTGAGCAATGCTTGCAAGCTATCTGGGAGCCAACTCATATATTATCAAATACCAGTTTACATCAGCTGAAGATGTAATACCAAAACAATACCAGTTTACATCAGCTGAAGATCTGTCCCATCCTCTTCTGAAAATGAATTATGCAGCTTGGCTTTGCAAAGTAAAGTGAAGACACATTTCCTTGAAACATTTGGCAGGCCTCCTGACCTAGTCAAGTAAAGCTCTAAGGAGAAACTGTAGCATGAAAAAAATTCCAGTCCTGATGTTTTAAGTTACTAGCTGAAGATTTCAAATGAGGTGTCTGAAGAATAATTCAGACCCAAAGGAAGTAAATTGGGAGGAATATTTCCAAATTCAGTGTTATGGAAATGTTTCCAAATTAAAACACTCTTTGATGGTACTAGGAGCAAGGCTGTAACTACTACCAGCAGCAGAGAAAGGGAAGATCAATTCTGAACGTCATCAAGTGTGAGAAAACACACACACACACACACACCAACTACACTATAATGCTGCATTCCCATAAGAAACACCAAGGAAGTTATACACTTTCCATGTGTTCAGAAATGGAGAAAAGCTTTTAATGCAGTGGGGAACCTAATCACCTGTTAGGGAGAAGTCTACAGGCTGCACACCATTATACAAATCCATACAATGATATTTTGCTGGGTTTGCTAATGGGGCGGGGTTGGGACTGCTGCAGCACCATTACTAGACATGTAGTGTATAATGTAAAGAAAGAAAGCCATTGTTGGAAATAATCTTGTTTACAAGAGCAGTGATGCCCAAAGTTGCTGCAACATGATGCTGTTGAATCAGGGTAGCTAATCAGGTGTAGAGGGAGAAAGCAGAGTCATTAAAGATGAAATGAATTTGCTCCTCCCAAAATAACAACATTAACTTTTGTGAATTTGAATGCTGGATATCCTTTCAATACACAAACATTTGCTGAATATTTACCAGATATTTTATTTGGCATCTGATGATATTTTTCATCATCAGTTCATTTTTGACAGCATTTCATTTTGGTTTCAAGAACTGCTCACTCCTTAAAGTGATCTGAGGAGACCCTTCTCCCGGTGCCCACATCTAGTGAAGTGAGACAACTGGTGTGGCAATGACTGAGGATCAGGACTTTTCTCTTGTGGTGCAGTTACTTTGCAATGCCCTCTCTAGAGCTCTACACCTGGCATCAACTCTGACAAATTTTACATGCCAGGTGAAGACAGATGTATTCACCCAGGCCTTGTTAAATCAGGACAGATGTTGTGGGCTGTATTTGGTATCGCATTTGCTTAGCCTTTTTGTTGTGTTTACTACTGTGTTAACTGCTGTTATGACATCTTAACTGTTGCTATTCTTTGCCTTCACTATTTCCCCCCCATCTTGGACACTTTTATGATAAATTGAATTATGAATTAATATATTAATTCCAGACTCTGGAATGCTCTCCCAGTGGCTATTCGCTCCTCAGTTTCCATCACAGCTTTCAGAAAAAATGTAAAATCTTGGCTTTTTGCCCAAGCATTTATTTGATTCTCTGCTGCTGCTCTTTATTGCTTTTATGCTTTTTGTTTTAAATTTTTTAATCAGATTTGTTTAATATTTTTTCCCCACTTAATATTTTAATTGTGTCTTTTTTACCATCTTATGTTAAATTTTTTTTGCTGTAAACCACCTTGGGATTGCTTTAATGAAAGGCGGTATATAAATTTAACAATAAATAAATAAATAAATAAATATTAAATAAGTTAAATTGTTGACATCCAATGATATTTAATATTTGACAGCATTTGATTGCAGACATGCTGTGCTACTTCCTAGTTGTTGGTTGGCATGCAGATATGGTATTTTATGCAAATATTGAGGTTTTAGGTAGCATTTGACTGTATTTGAATTTTATTGAATTTAGTGTCTGATCCAGTCACTAAATTGTAATTGAATTTAGTGTCTGATCCAAGACTGACCCCCTCCAATTGGAGGATAAGGTAGACAGTTTGGGGTTGGGACAAGGTGAGGAGACTCTATTACACAATCTCTGGGTGGTCCTATGCTGCCAAGACTCCCATACAAGGAAAGCAATGGGTCAAGAGCCAGTTCCCCCACCATGAGCTGAGGACATGGCCCTGCCTTCATCGTTTAAGAGAAATCCCTTTCAGCCCAGTTAGTGGTCCTCCACTAGACCACCAGAGGCAACACTTGCCCATGGAAGTGGTGGGGCCAATCCATTCTACATGCACAGTTGCTGTAAAAACAAGCAGTCAGTTCAAAGCATCCACCTTAACAACTTCCATCTCATGCTATTGTACCCAGCTCTCCTGATTGCCTGTTTACAGCTATTCAGGATCATGACCCCTTCTTTCCTTGGCGCTGTCTGAGGTCTGTGTCCCTTCAAGGTCCTTGCATCAGCTTTAGTTCAGCCTGCAACAGGATACCAGAACAGGCTGAGTTCCCTTCCACCAAGGTAATCAGGCAAAAACAAACAAAAACCCTAAAACAAAACAAAACACACTGTTCTTGTAGAGCTTTCCTAGACTATGGTTTATTCTGTATTTTTACAAGCTCCTACCTTTCTTAGTTATGAGCTCTTCTGCAGGTCCCAGGTGACTGCAAAATGTTCTGAAGAAACTCCTCATCCATCTTTGTGAGTTTGGGTGTTCCAGCAGAACAATGAGCACCTGCTATTTTTGGAGAGCCACTTGCTGGACAGTGCTTACTTCCCAATCTCTTTTCATGAGCATCTTAAAGTGATAATGGAAAGATGGGAAAGTAAGCACTGGCCAGCAGGTTACACTGCAAAGGTAGCAAAAGGAAGGTGCTCCTGATCTGGTTTGATCATCAAAACTCACAGGAGGGATGATGAGTTCCTTCAGAACCTGATGTAGGTATCTGGAGTCTACAGGTGAGCCTGTTGCTAAGTAAGTTAGGAGCTTGAAAAAAATATGGAATTAATCATCAACTGGAAACGCTCATAGACAAGCTCATAGATATTAATAAAGGAGAGGGGAGGTGCCAAACATTCTGTAGGACTTTACTTAGTAGTAGAAAAAGCAGTAGTATTAGTAGGGCTCTCAGTTTGCTACAAAGCCTTGCTTCTTGTGGGTTGGCTGTGGAGGGAAAAGCTGGCCTAAGTTGAAGAGTGAATCTATGGAGAGATATTTGGAGTGGAAATAGTGGCCAAGCTCTGAACAGTCAAGTGCCCCCCTCCTCCCGCAGTAGTGACTCATGAGTCTGATCCTGAAGAGGCAGAACCAGCACTAGATCCAGCTTCAGGCGCTGACAATAGGTTAAAGCCTAACATTGGAGCCCCCACCCCCACCCCCCAAACAGCCAGTACCCTTGTAGCTTGAGCCCCTGAAGTGGCACTTTTGGAACTTGATCACCTTGAAGAGCCAGCCACTCCCACTCTACTATATTTCCTGATATCTACATACCAGTACCAGCAAAATGCATAGGCAAAATGCTAGGCAGGACCAGATGTAGAGGTGAAATGCCAGACTCCAGGCGAGAAGGCTGCTTCTACTCTCCAGGTAGGGAAGTGGAGCCCAAGAGAGATACCCTGAGCTCAGAGGTATCTGAGCTCAATCTGTCTCATTGGAGCAACCGGTTTTTTGATGCTGTCCGTGGTGCTGCAATTCAACTATCCTAACCTAGCCTACACTTGTCCATAGGATATCAGCTGATTAAACTAATGGCTGTGACTGCCTCACCCACTGCTGGGTAAATTGTGTTGTTTGAAGATTAGAGGGAAGCAAGGTGGGCTCAACACACATATACTGTACACAGATAGACAGAAAGACAGACACAGCAAATCTAAGAGCGGGGAAAATATCACTCAATATTCTAAAAATGATTTATTTATTTTTAGCTTTCTACAGAAGGCTTTACTTTGTTGTGTCATTCCCTACTTTCTCAGAAGTGTATAATATGGCCTAGCCTTGTCAAGCAAAGGGTATTCTATATCTGCATTCCATAAACATTCTATAATTTGTGATAAACTCATTTAACAATACTGAATAAGATAGATTATAATTTGATTATTTGCTTATAAAATAGGCAGATGCAAAAATGCATCTGAAAAGTAGCCAACATTCATCATGCTGTGATCCATTTTAACCCCCTCAACTGAAAAATACCTCCAGGACCTTTGGGCAGGGCAGTGACATTGCCAATTCTTTATTAGCATTGATTCCAGTTTTACTACTGCACTACCTCCTTCAGCTGTTCTGCACACTCTGCAAAAATTACTGATAACCTTGATTTGACTGTGAGAGCATAGGAAATTGCTACGTTTCTGAAACAGCCAATATTCAGACATGTCAGTTGCCAACATTTTTAAAAAATTAGTTGGTTGCTGTGCAGCCCATTCCTACACAACAGTATTACTACATGAGTTCATGTCTTCCTTCTGGAGATGCCAAAAATATAAATGATTTTTCACTCTGTATATGAAATGTTGCAAGTAAGTGTCCCAAATGAGCAGCAGTTTTGAGAACCTTATTGTTGGATTCACAGCTACAATTTACTGAAGTAAAAAGAGGTGCGTGAAACTTCCCTGAGAAATGTTGCTTATCTTATCAAGCTAGTTTTATTTTCATTGGCATTCCTCAGATGTTTCACCTGAGCAGGAACCTTCAAATCCACCTCAACATTCTGCTGTAACCAATATCCACTAGTAATTCTAGATGTGTGAGGACCCTCCCATGTTAAGAAAGTTTGTTAGTCCTTTCAAAACACTAATATGCTTCCTTTGAAATTCCTCAAATGTCTCACCTGACCAAGAATATCACATTTTTACTGTAGGCAAAATGTATAGGTAATGGTAAAAATGAGACAGACCCAATATCAGATTGTGATCATCTGGAACAAAGACAATCCTTTAAAATAAGGACATCATTTTCCAAATAAGGAACTAAATTTGGGTATAAATTCCATATTTGTACACAGTTTCATGTAGAACAATTGGCAAGGGTGTGTTCTGCTTAGAATATTGTTGGAATATTCATCGTATTTTGTCTCTCAGTGTGTGTTCTTTTTAAAATCACAAAAGAAAGGGTGAGGGAAAGCCAGTAGCAAAGACAAACATCTGTTGCACAGCTCACTTTCATATATGGCTTCCAGGCCAAATTTTATATTATAATGAGTCAATATGACAACCCAAGTGGGATATGTTTAATTTTATGTCTTGCCTTATTTTAATGATTTTTTAAAAGAAAAAAGCCCATTTGATTAGATCAGTGTTAGTAGAGCATTGTGGAGAAGAAAATAAGCTATTAATCTATGGTTGAAAGTTAAAAATTGTAATTCTGTGCAATAGTTACAGACCATTGTGATTCAGAATGTGTTTGGGTCATTTCAAGGTGCTTCCCATATCAGAGGAGCCTTCATAGAACTTCTGTCTACAATCATATGGGAAAACGTGATTGGTTACAATGACCTGTGGCCTTATCGATCACTGTATTCTCTGGGCCTGTTCTTACAATCTGTGTAATTATAGTTAAAAGGTTAACTACAATCACCAAGCTGGTCATGTTTGTGCAGAGTGTGATGTGAGAACCCATGCTATACCATTGATCATAGTCCCACCACCATGGTTAACTAGGATTAAACTACGATCGGCAGCTACAATCAGATCGTAGCTGCCAATCATAGTTTAATCCTTGTTCACCATGGTGATAGGACTACAATAACTGGTACAGCACATTTTTTAACCTCATACTCCATGGGAATGTGCCCAGCTCTGTAATCATACTCAAAGTTTTATCTACAATTGCAGTTAACCCTTTAACTGTGATCACACAGGTCATAAATACTAGCCCCCTGTATGCAATGTTGGACTTAATTCATAGTCCAGCAATGCATACGATACATTTAGAGCAGCCATGATATACATTTTTAAGCAGCTATCACTCGGTTAGCAACTTGGCTATCAACTGGATCAAGCCGAGATCCAATAGTTATTGCCACTATATCTGGTGAGTCAAACAACTGATGGACTGTATATCATATACCTTCATAAATTTGATTCCAGTGGCCATCTGCCCTTTTCTCCAAGATGCCCAACATGAAGTGAGAGACCTACCACTCAAGTTCTCCGTGCATTGTAGAAAACTCAGATGGGGAGGAATTTCTCAGTTCATACTGGGTTCAAGAGACTGAGCGTATCTCCACCAAGTCCCCTTGGAACTTATTGATTACTTAGGGTAGGATATTGTCCTTTGCTTTGCACTGTAACTTGGAGAAAGCCAAAAGCAGTCTTAATCTCTTTCAATACTTCCAGTTCATATGTGGCACAGAACAAGAAATAGCCATTTCATTCACACCAGGCTTTGGGGTTAGATTGAAAGTTTAAAAGCGACTTATGCAACATCTGACTTTCTACCAGGCATGAACCAAGAGATGAGGCCAGAGGACTTGAAAAGAGGTGAGGACCGTGACAGCATGAAATAATGGCTGGCTACCAAGCTCACAGACAATATGTGGTTCCTGGATGAGGCTGGTCCATGGGAAGAAGCTGTTGAACTCATCACTATGAGTAATATATGAAATGTCCATCTACCCATCACTATGGGTAATGTATGAATTGAGCATGAGAAGTCCTCTCTGAGGAATTTGCTCAGCATAAGCTATTTCCTATGATCTGGTCTATTCCCAAAAGAAAAATAACCTTTCATAGTCACAGGAAGCATCTTTTATGGGCCAAGATAACAATCATCTTTATCAGGCTTTCTTTAGCATTATCTAGAAGACAAACTCTCTAAAGCAGAGTAAAAGCTCTCTCTATACTCTTCAGCTTGAACATTGATAGATGGATATTAATATCCGCTTGTGCATTTAGGGCCTGATGGAACTCCATTCAATTTAAATGAAAGGTTCCGATTTTCTTCAATGGTTTTTGGATCAAACCCCCTGACCACACATTTTTCTTCCCTTTTAGCTAAAGACCTGCCAGGTTTGACAGGCAGGTCATGGGGAAGGAGAATGGAGAGTTATGCTTCTGTTCCCATCTGTACTCCCCTAGTTCCCCCACAACTCCCCACTCTGCTATCTATCATTGAGGCCATTGCTTCAGACAGAGCAAGTGGAAGCTCCAGGCCTGCTTTTCCAAACCTAGCGCTGCCCTCTCTTGCCCCATATCTCCTACACAACATTCCAGCCCTGTGGTAAAGAAAAGAAATATTCCTATCAGCGCCATCAAGAATGATTTTGAACTTGGGTCCTGATCTGTACAGGAGTGGGGATGAAATGCAAAGAATATATAGCCCTTCCTCTTCAAATTTGGAGCTGCCTTCAGGAAGGGGAAGTGGGGCATTGCTTCTCTCATAGAGAACCTGTTAGAACCAACATCAGACAAATTTTGGTACTTACTTGTCCCTGTTTGAATAAATGGCAGATGGCATCTTCTAAGGTGGAACCTACCTGACAGAACTGGTGAAAAGCTTATTGAGACAATGTGCTTTCAATACCTTATAACATACTACATGCAGTATTACAGAATACTATTACAGAGTTGCTGAATGTTTTTTTTTTTATGACCATCTTCAATTCAAATTATATGAGACAGTTCATATAATTAAGCAAATTTGCTTTTAAAAATAGAGTAAAATCTAGGGTAAAAAAAAACCCTTCAGTTGTCACCATGCTTACAATTTCACTCATGCAACAAAAACCATGGAAATAATACCCTTAGATACACCCCTTTTATGTACCATGTAAGCAGTAAATATGTACTACAGTCCTCCACGCATCTACACTTTCCTCAGTCTTGGCTGAGGAAAGTCTTGGGAGCCTGAAGGGAGGGAGGGAGGGAGAGTTCTATCTAGCGGTGTGCACTAGGGATGTGCACGAACCGGTTCGGAGGCCATGTTGGAGGCCTCTGAACTGGTTCAGAAACGGACCGGTCTGGCGGTCTGGCACTGAGGGGGAGGTCTACATTTAAGGGCAGGGGGTAAAACTTACCCCTCCCGCCGCTCTTCCCCCTCCGGCGCTGCATTTTAAATTGTAGTTTTCGGGGTGGCAGCGTTCCTCCTTGCCGCCCCTGCCCCCGTCATTGCCCGGAAGAAGGAGTAAAACGATCACGCATGCGTGCGGCGTGGCGCACACCTGTTGCCGCTGTGCGCGCGCGCGCCGCATACGTCACATGCAGCGTGTGACGTATGCGGCGCACGCGCATGGCGGCGACAGGCGCACGCACGCCGCGACGCACACATGCGTGATCGTTTTACTCCTTCTTCCGGGCAATGACGGGGGCAGGGGCAGCAGGGAGGAACGCTGCCGCCCCCAAACTACAATTTAAAACGCAGCGCCAGAGGGGGAAGAGCGGTGGGAGGGGTAAGTTCTATCCCCCGCCCTTAAAGGTAGACCCCCCCCTCAGTGCCGGACTGCGCCGCGTGGTTCCGTGCACATCTCTAGTGTGCAGAAACCTGGATTGCCCGGTTCAGTTAGAGTCCGGAGTAGACTCAAACCAGACCAAGCATGTTCACCCCTCAGTTTGGTCCAAGTTCGGGGGGGGGCTCTTTTTAAAAAAAAGTTTTTATACTTAAAAAAAAAAAAGTAGTAATAGAACTCACTGCTGCTGCTCCGGGGGCTTGTCTGTGGCTGTGGAGGGAGATCTCCAGTGGTTCTCCCTCCCCTTGCGGGCCTCCATTGAGTTCTGAAAAGCCCAGTTAAGGCAGTCTTTGGCCTATTCTGGGCCTCACTTCCATGGTGGCAGCCATTTTGGAGGCCCATGGGCCCCTGCATGGCTGGGTCATGATCCAAACCAGCACCAGAGGTTGTTCGGTCCATGATCTGGCCGAACAGGGGCTGGTTCAGTTCAGGGGTGGTTCACTATCGAACCACCGAAGTGGCCCTGTTCGATGTCAAACAGGTTCAATACTGAACCCATTCACATATTCCCTAATTCTATCCAGACAGTACCATTGTATGTATATGATGAATACAGTACGATGAATATTTATATAACGCCTTTCAACAAAAGTTCCCAAAATAGTTTACATCGATATAAATAAATAAATAAATAAATAAATAAATAAATAAATAAATAAATAAATAAATAAAATGGTTTCCTGTCCCCAAAGGGCTCACAATCTAAAAAAGAAACATAAGATGGACACCACCAGCAGCCACTGGAAGGATGCTGTGCTGGGGATAGAAAGAGCCAGTTTGTCTCCCTCTGCTAGAATAAGAGAATCAACACTGTTAAAAGGCGCCTCTTTATGTACACATGTACATGTTTTTGTGTGAATGACTGAACATGTGTTCATTTTAAAGTTAACTTTTACATAGGTTCCTTCATATGCAAGGTACAGATAAGGAGTGTACTATTACTGAGTGTTCATTGAATATAATGTGAATATCTGTCTGTGCATACAGTGTGCACAGACATGTGATGAACATAACATGTGAAAAAAGCTAAGGTCAAAGAGGTGTCAAGGTGCTGTTATGGCATGGTTTCCCCTATCCTGCTTCCCCTCACCTGAGAATTTCTGAAAGATTAGATGTGACACTATTTGCTAAGCATCAGCCCCTCTGCCCAGTCTTCAATGTAGAGTTCATCAGGGCTGTTGCTATAATTATTGCATATCTTCTCTAAATGCCTGCTTGTGCCATGCCCCTTCCTTTGGATGGTGAAGAGGAGGAGGATGTTGGCAACCCTCCAACAGAACAACAGGAGGAGAGTTCACCTGTTGGGCCAAAGGAAGAAACAGAGGCAGGCCAAGTTGGGACTGCTGCTCCTAGGGGGCCATCAGAGGCTGTACAGGAGAAGGGAGGTACAGAGCCAAGCCTGGAGCCAGAGACCGTGCAAACAATAACATCCCAACAAAGGAGATATGAGCAGCAACAATGACAGCTGGAAACACTTAGACGGAGCAAGAGACTGCTTAACAAGCAAGATAAATGCTGAATTGTTGGCAGCTGATCAGAGGAGGAATCCAGTTAGTCAATGCACTATAATTCAAGGCCAGCAGGCCCTGAACTCTGCTGGAAGCAATGAGCCTCTTTTGAGCCTGCTGCAGCTGAGCCTCTCAGAGGAAACCCTGGCTTCATGTTTGGTCTCTAGAGACTCAGGCTTCTCCTGATTTTACTCTGTTACCTGACTGAGTCCTGACAACTGCCCTAGCTGCAATGTCTCCCTGGGGAATCCTTGTACTTCTTTTGCTCTGGACCCATGCTATCTGGTGAGTGGACTAGGTTTGTGGGGGAGATGGTCTGAACCTGATACTTCAAGTAAAGTTTCTCTTGTGTTTTCTTTGCAGACCAGAGAGGATGCTGAGGGTCTTCCAGTGGCTGTGACAGAGACCTTGACTTGGACACCAGACAGACAGGCTCTTGACAGCTTGGAGGTGGTAATGGATAAGGGATAAGAAACTAGAGTTGAATCTGAATAAGACAGAGGTACTGACTGTGAGGGGTTGGAACCCAAGAGGTGGTTTAGAGCTGCCTGTTCTGGATGTGGTTACACTCTCCCTGAGAGGTCAGGTATGTAGCTTGGGAGTGCTCCTGGACCCAAGGCTTTCCTGGGTTTCTCAGGTTGAGGCAGTGGCCAGGAGTGCTTTTTATTAGCTTCTACTGATATGACAGCTATGTCCATTTTTTGAGGTAAATGACCTTAAAATAGTGGTACATATACTGGTAACTTCCATGCTTGACTACTGTAATGTGCTCTACATGGGTCTGCCTTTGTACATATTCTGGAAACCAAAATTGGTACAGAAAGCAGCAGCCAGATTGGTCTCTGGGACAACTTGAAGGGACCATATAACAACGATTCTAAAAACTGCACTGGCTGACAATATGTTTCTGGGTGAAATACAAAGTGCTGGTTATTACCTATAAAGCCCTCAATGGCTTGGATCCATATTACTTATATTTAAGAGAGCACCTCCTTTGTCATGAACCCTGCCAAATGTTATGATCTTCTGGAGAAGTCTGGTTACGGTTGCCACCGGCTCATTTGGTGGCAACTCAGGACTGGGCTTTCTCTGTGGCTGCCCCAGGGATTTGGAATATGCTCCCTGCTGAAATAAGAGCATCTCCTTCTTTGCTTGTTTTCAGGAAGACCCTCAAGACTCACCTGTTCTCACAAGCCTTTAATAAGAATTAGTTTTAATAATTTGTTTTAATAATTGTGTTATGTTACTGTTTTTATTTCTGGTTTTATGCTACTGTTTTAATTGTTTTTGTATTTTAATATGTGCTGATTTTTAAGTATTGTTTTAAATTTTGTACATGGCCTAGTGATGTACATATCAGGCAGTATAGAAATATGATAAATTAAAAAAATAATTGAGTGGATGAGTTCAAAGAACCTGGGGCCCCCTGCTCTGTCCCTCCCTATTTTCTTCATTATCTCCCTCACTCTGCCAGGGAGAGGGGTGAACATGGGCCCCCTCTCCCCAGCTATGCCCCTGGAAATAATACTAGCCCACCTTACAGAGCTGTTGTAAGGATTACTGAAAGTAAGCATGTCTGAAGTGCTTTGAACACTTGATATTTATTTATTTATTTAGTGCTATATATATGTGCTATATAGATGCTAAGTCATAACTGTTCTCTACTGTTCTCTTTTGTTCTCTACTGAGCTGCTATGTATTTATGTTCTTGGCATCAGAGGACAAAATCTGGCCCATTTACTGTCCCATATATAGCTTGTAGTGAGATTTCTACTAAATCAGCAGTATGTAATATTTCCTGAGAGAGGGAGAGCCTGTAGCTGTTGTTTATAGAGGACGACTATAATCCTGCAGGGTGTGGGGTGGGGGAATGACCCATGGTGGAACATAATGCTAGAAGACAGGAGTATGTGAATCTTTCCTTTTGGTGCAGTGTGAAATATAGTACTGAAATGACATCTTCATCCAGCCATGCAACAATCTTGCAGCCATATGTGCTTGTATGCCCTACAATGTTATCTCTCTTTCTTTGCACCATTGGTGAATAACCATCTTACACAAGCATTTAAAAAGACTTCAAAAATAGATCGGCCAACTTTATTCAAAGACAGGGCAAGATTCAGGGCCTTTTAACAGCACCCTGGCATGCAGCAATTATGTAGGGGAAAGTTTCCCATCACTAGCTGGCTGCCAGGAATATCTTCTCCTGTTAAATATCTGCATCCCAAGCAGCTATTAAAGGAATTGGAAGAGGGCCAGTACAAAAGGTGGCAATCCTATTAAATTATGTCTCCTCTGGTCATTAGCCAAGCCACATATGTGAGCATTTGACCAAGGGAGTTTGCAATATTGAGTGTTTGCAAACAGGATCAAGACAAACACAGGCCTGCTTGCAGCCAGTCAAGTGAACAGAGTTTGTGTTTGTCTCAGTCCTGGGAACTACCACTGCCTCCTCATTTCCCTTCCCCAAAAGCCAAGTGCCAGCCTTTTTGCTGGGGAAGGCGGCAGCAACACATACAAACCTGCCTAGAATATAAGATCTGTATCAGAGGCTCCCCCACTTAGGAGTTTCCTAGGTGTTTACTGGGAGATGGCCTTTTTCAGTGACAGAGCCCTGGTTAATCCCAGACAGGTGCAGCTGGCACCAGCTCCTTCTCTCATTTAGGCAACAGGTTAAGACCCTTTCTTCTCCAAGGCTTTTAATGGGTGATTGATGGCTGCTGCTTTTATTGCTTTGTGCTCTGTTTTTATATGATTTTTGGACTGTTTCCTTTTATTGGGGGTTGGGGGCAGTGGTTGCTGCTGCTCCAGGGCTTGCTTGTTTCTTGATTCCACTGTTATTGCTGTTTTATGCTGAATTGTGCTGTAAACCACCATGGATGTTTTAATAGAAGAGAATTGTACAAATATTTTAAATAAGCAAAGAAAAATCCAAAGTGAGTTTGGAGGAGTCCTGGGAACTACCTCAGACAAAATAAATGAGGAATTCAAGAAACAGATTTAAGGCCTGCACAGTTTCGTAAGTTTTGTGCATCCCTAATGTCTCACCACAGCATAAAAGGATACAAGATTCATATCCTGGTAGGGTTTTGTTTTGTTTTTAATTCCATTCAGCTACTTCTCAGAAGCAGGTGTGAAGCGGCTAGTCACCCTTGGTGCAAAAAATGAAGAGATGCAACATAATGTCAGCACAAACCTTTATTTTTCTTATCTAAATGCTTCTGGGGAAAGACCCCAGACCTAATAACATTTCTGCATCCCTTGTTTGAGAACTTAAATTGGTGCATTTTTTTAAAAAAAAAATCTGAGGTAATGTTTGCAGATTTAGAATGCCATTTTCTGCAGGGGAAAGAGGGATCTTTGAATTCTTCACTCCATGTTTCATAAAATAAAGCAGAGTTGTACTGTCAAGTCAGTGTGAACTCCTGGCAACCACAGAGCCATGTGGTTGTCTTTGGTAGAATACAGGAAGGGTTTACCATTGTCATCTCCTGTGCAGTACGAGATGATGCCTTTCAGCATCTTCCGAAATCACTGCTGCCTTGGTCTGGGAAACATACCAGCGGGGATTCAAACCAGCAACTTCTTGCTCCCTAGGCAAGTTACTTCTCCACTGCACCATTAGGTGGCTTTCATACTGATCGTTAAAACTTTGATTTCATTTTGCATCCGGGAAAATTAGAGGATGTGTTAATATTCCTATCAGTTGTGGCAAGTGTTCATAATTGTTTCTCTGGCACAGAATATATTAACAAAAACATCCACTGGAATTGCCCTTCAACGGTCAGGACATATTAGATTCAGATCACCCAAATAATTCCTGGCAATTCAGATATCTCTTCTCTTCCCTCACATGCCAAGAAGACTCACATGCCTTGTATTCATTTAGACATTTGAATTTCTCTATGTACTGGAATTTTTCTCTCTGTTCTCTTGCACAAGACCCATTGAAATGAATGGAGCTGTGCAAGAACACTGAACTTCCTGATAAATTCTGTACCCAAAAGTATAGTGAGATCCTCAACCTTCCTGTATTATCCTTAGGCATGATTAGCATGAGCCCCTGGTGGCGCAGTGGTAAAAAAACTGCCGCCCTGTAACCAGAAGGTTACAAGTTCAATCCTGACCAGGGGCTCAAGGCTGACTCAGCCTTCCATCCTTCCGAGGTCGGTAAAATGAGTACCCAGAATGTTGGGGGCAATATGCTAAATCATTGTAAACCGCTTAGAGAGCTCCAGCTATAAAGCGGTATATAAGTGTAAGTGCTAGTTATGCAAATGTGTGTGTGTTTTCTTTCAATATAAAGGGTCATTGCAAAACAACTCCCAGCTGAATGGGGATATGCTTGCCCCATCCTGCAATCTTCCCTCTTTTAGAAAGGAATTATTAGTATGTAAATTGCCTCAAGGTCATACAGAAGATTGAATATATCTTTGTTTCCTCCCCTGGGCACTGCTTCCCAGGTTTTTCGTGGATGTTTTCTAACTGGGGAAATGACTTGTCTAGCAAGCAAGAGGTTGCCAGTTCAAATCCCTGCTGATATGTTTTCCAGGCTATGGGAAACACCTATATTGGGCAGCAGCGATATAGGAAAGCTGCTGGAAGGCATCATCTCATACTGCGCAAGAAATGGCAATGGTAAACCCCTCCTGGATTCTACCATAGACAACCACAGGACTCTGTGGTTGCCTGGAGTTAAAACCAACTCATTTGCACTTTTGTAACCATGAAAACTTAGCTTCCAGAAGAATTCAAAACAATAACATCTTGGGACTTTTACTCACATTAAGTTACTTGCACCTCCAGGCCCCAATGAAGTCAGGACATGCTTAGTTGGGGTAAATAAGGGCTACTTTATTATTATACAGTGATAACAAACTTGCAATGAGGTCCCTAACTAATCAGAGTGCAGGTACTCCTCCCGGGTGGTGGCCCCTCCTTATGAAGGGCATCCCACACCAGGGTGAAGAGCTGGGTCCTGATTCGGTCAGGCTTCATGTCCTGACCTCTCTCACTGCGAGGCTTCCCCCACTGAGGCGGGGTGGCCCGACCCACCCCAAACCCAAGCCACCAAGGCTCTGAGCCAGTGAGTCAGGCCATTCCCAGCCCTCTGGGCTGCCCAAACCCTGAAGGGCTGTTGCCTGACCCACCCTCCCCCCCCCCAAACTGGCCCTCCAGCCAAACATCAATCCTGAATCTACCTACCCAACACCCGCAATCTCCTGCCACAGAAGTGGGGCAAACCTCTGTTTAGCCCCGCTTCCCCCACCCAGCTAGCACTTCCTGAAGACCATGTTGCAAGTCCCAGAGGAACATTTTATCCCCCCAGTTGGAGAGATGCACTCCGTCCCCTCTGTATAGGGCTGCATCCTGCACTCGTATGTCAGGGTGCTGTATAACTGCCCCGCCTAAGGTGGTGATCACTCTCCCAACCTCCCAATTTACTTTCTTACATGCCCTATAGAAACACGGGGGGGCACCCTGGCCCCACCAACTCATCCTCGGGAGCAAGTTGGACCAAATCAACCGCATCTCCGGCCATCGGGCGACTAGGCCCCAAAAATCCTTGATTGCCTGCAGAATCAGGGCCTTGCCCTGTAGCAGACCCAGGTCATTGCATCACAGGTAAATGACCAAGACATGTGGTGTACTCTTTGCGGCCACATACTCATCTAGAAGTGGAAGGAAAAGGTTCCACAGCGTCCCTCGGCACCCCATCCAGTCCACTTCCGCTGCTCCCGCCAGGCCCAACTGGGTACCTATGCTGGTCTGCAGAGCTCATTGACTGGCCCAAAATACATAGCTGTGCCCGTAGATGAGTATCTGCAAAGCGAAAGGGAGCCACTGACTGTCTGCAAGACAAAACAGGGTTACTTCTGCCTGTTCTCACTGCCTGCTCTCACTGCTGCAGCGGAAGTATGTAGCGGTGGCAGGCAGAAGAATGCCACGTCCCCAACTCCTGGATATAGCGCTCAGGCAGCCCCACCACTGCCACCAAAGATGCTGCCCCAGTCCGGAAGGAATGGATGCCATATGGTCTCAGGTTGAGGCCTGCCTTCCTCAAAGCCTCCTTTACCAGAGCCCAGAACTGGAAGCATGTCAGGGGTGTAGTGTCTGCATGATGGAACAGCTGGCCATTCCCCTCCCCCAACATGGCCAAGTAAGCTTGCACGGCCCGCACTGGGCAAAAGCCCTCATTAGACCCCTCAGCCAGGGTGATGGTGGCACCCCTACCCTTCTGGTTGTTCTTAGCCCGATGCAGGTGCTACATCACCCTGTCCATTTCCAACCGGCATCCTCGTACTGCAGGGCTTGAGCCTACACATCAAACCTGGAAGCGGCAACCAGCTCACTGATCTGCAACGCACCAAAGAAGGCCACTAGGCAGGTGGCCTTAAGCAGCCGGACCTCAAAGTTGGAAAAACAAATATAATTAAAATGTGGTAGCAGCTGTTGCAGGGTTGTTGGAGCCAGAGGGACCCTTGGATCTGGGAGAGAGGGGTGCACCTGTGCCCATCCCTCCAGCATTCTGCGCACCCGAAAGTCGGCAGTGGAGTCCCCCACCCCACCCCCAGTTTTGCCTGGAAGGCAAGGGCTGCCAGCCTGCCGCCAATGGACCCAGGCGCCAAGCCCCATCCATGCAGGTGGATGCTATAGCCAGTGTGGTATAGTGGTTAGAGTGCTGGACTAGGACCAGGGAGACCCGTCCAAATCCCCATTCAGCCATGATACTAGCTGGGTGACTCTGGACCAGTCACTTCTCTCTGAGCCTAACCTGCTTTACAGGGTTGTTGTGAGGAGAAACTCAAGTATGTAATACACCGCTCTGGGCTCCTTGGAGGAAGAGCGGGATATAAATGTAAAATAAATAAATAAATAAATAATATAGCATATTGCATGCTCAACCGGGATAGGCTATAGTTCATCCAGTCCTGTAGCAGCCCAAACGCATGGAACTCACACAGCGCTGCTGCATAGCATGCTCTTGTGCTAGGAGCCATAGATAGGCAAATGGTCTCCTCAGCCTCTAGAATACAAGGCTCCATAGGTGGGTGGGAAAGACTTTGGGGAGTTCCCTGGCAGCTGGGGTGAGCGTTTGAAAGCACGCCTCCTGCATCTGAGACAGCGCGTCTGAGATGCTGTTATCCAGCCTGGGTACATGTCGTTCAGCAAAAAGAATGTTGTGACACAGGCATTGCAGTGTGAAGCAATGCACCAGGCACATCACCCGGGGACTCCTAGAGATCCCCAAGTTGATCACCTGCACTGTGGTCTTGTTATCACACTAGAACTGAAAGGCCCAGATGTGCACCGCGATGACTATTGGAAAGAACACAAGGAACGTCATATCTCAGGTCACTCCCATTCTATCCCAATCCAGGGGCCACCTGGCTGCACACCGCCTCCCCTGAAAGAAGAGACTAAAACCATGCCCACCTTCTGCATCAGGCTGAACCTGCAGCTCAGCATCCAGCAAGAATTTGGAGTGCTATAGGGAGATGTCATTGAAGTCCTTTAGGAATCCCACCCACATCCTGGCATACTCCCTAGGGATGTGAGAACCGGTTCGAATTCGAACCAGGGTGGTTTGAAGGTTCGAATTCGAACCGAACCAGCCATCAGGTTCGAGCTGCAGGTTCGAATTCGAACCGAACCAGGAGGTGGTTCGATTTGAACCGGTTTGAACCGGTTCATACATCCAAAAATTGGTAGCATGGTAGCTGGCACCCAGGGCTACCTGCCAGCCAAACTCCAAAGCATTTGGACACTCATACGATTTTTAATGAATTTTTGAAAAACAACCACCCAAACCCTGAAGCAATTGGACAGTCCTACAATTTTTTATGAATATTTGAAATATTTTTAATTATTTTTCTCAGAGTATAATGGGACCCGAACCAGTCCATATCCCCTATTGTGGAGCACCTAGGGGAACAAAAGCAGGGTGGGTGGTAGACAGACAGGGGTGCCTACCACCCACAAAACCCCAAGGCACTTGGACACTCCTCTGATTATTGGTGAATTGTTAAAGTATTTTTGTATTCCTCATAGAGAATAATTAGGATTGCAGCAAATGTATAGCTTCACGTCGGGGGGAAAGGGGTGGCCTAGAGCAGAGTGTGGTGGGTGGTAGTGCCCAAGGGGGGCCAAGAAGCTATCAGAATTATTTGAAAGAAATTGGGCAAAGGGCTGATTTTTAAGTGATTTTTGAAGTTTGTGTCTTTAAGGTTAGCAGATGAGAGTGGATTCATAGTTTGTCATTGAAAATCTTATATGCTACCAAAGAATCTACACTCAGAACACTTCAGAAACAACAAAACCCAGTACCCCATGGGTTAGCAACCCATGGGGGTGGTTGGCACCCTCTTTGCACTAGACCACCACTCACTCTGGGCCACCCCAGCACCCCACAAGTGGCTTTAAGGTTTTTCTCCATAGGGAAGAATGAAGGTTTCAGCAGCCCCATAACTGCACTGGGGGGGTTCTGGGGTGGCCCAGAGCGAGGGTGCCAACCACCTCCATGGGTTGCTAACCTTCGAACCAAATTCGAACCAAACCAGGGGGAGGTTCAAGCAAAACCAAAACCGAACCACCCCCTCCTGGTTCGAACCTGGTTCGAATTTGAACTGAACCAGGCAAACCAGTTTTGTGCACATCCCTAATCCTCCCTAAGGTTTTTGGTCACCTGCACCCGGTGATGAGGGGCTCTAAGTCCTTTAGTGGCATCTCAGAGCCTCCTAAGGAAGGCGTGGCCAGGAGCAATCACCCTGCACGCGAAGTTCAAGTGTCCCACTATGACCTGCAATTCGCTCAAGGTGACATTCCTGGAGTCCAGCAGCTGCTCCAGGCCAAGAACCGTCTCTGCTGGCAACCAGCAGCATTGGGCCACTGTATCTATTTCTATCCCGAGGAAGGCCAACCGAGTTGTTGGGCCCTCAGTTTTTTTCAGCGCCAGCGGCATGCCCAGTTCCTGTGCCAGATCATGGAACGTGCACATAAGGTATTTGCAGGTCGATGATGTCCCCGGGCCGGAAAAAAGGAAGTCATCTAGAAAATGCAAGCCTGAGGCCAATCCTGACCTATCCCATACTGCCCATTCCAGAAAGGAACTGAAGCGCTCAAAGGCAGAACAGGAGATAGAACACCCCATGGGTAGGGCCCTATCCATGTAGTAACCACCTCCAAAGGAAAAACCCAGGAGGTCAAAATCATCTGGGCAAACTGGCAAGAGCCTGAAGGCTGACTTGATGTCACACTTTCCCATCAACGCACCCCTCCCCTGCACCCAGACCATCTCCACTGCTGCTTTAAAAGCCGTGTACTTCACAGAACGCAGTTGGTGGGGTATAGCATCATTTACTGATCCACCCGCAGGGAAGGAGAGGTGATGTATCAAAGGGAATTCCCCTTTTGCCTTTTCAGGCACCACCCCAGGGGGTAAACCCTAAAGCTGGGTAAGGTCGGCTCGGGGAAGTGGCCCAGCACCCGCCCTTCCTGTACTACTTTTTCAATTTTGGCCCTAATAATTTGCTCTAACCCCTTCACCGATCGCAAATTCTCTGCCCAACAACCTACCCTAGGACCCTGATAAGGGATCCGGAAACCCCATTGGAACCCCTCCCCCAGGTAACCCCTATCCTGCACTACCGGGTAGTGCTGCAGTAGCTGCAGCAGGGGGCCCAACCTTATGGGATTAGGTCCCCTTTGCTGGAGCAGGGGTTCCCCCTTTTCTAGCAGCAGGCCCATCTTTGGGGCCAGTATGGGGCGAGTGGCCCCTCGTACAGGAGTTGAAGTGGTGGGGGACTCCTCAAATGGTGCAGGTGTGCTGAAAATGACACGGGTGGTGTGAGCACACACCCGAAGATGCAAATTCTCAGCAAAGCTGGCAAAACTGGCCCGCCGACCTGAGCATCTGGCCCCTAGCGTGTGCAGTAGCAGCAGCTTTTCCTATTAAGTTTCTGCAGTCCAAGAACTCCCCACTCACCAGCCAGTTGGGGCCCATGACCAGCCAGTTGGGACCCTCAACCACAGTTGTTGGTAGTGACAATCCCAAGGGAGATCTGGGTTCATGGCCGAATGCCTTCTAAATTCCTCGTCGTAATGGGCCCTAGTGGGCCCAGTGTACTCCAAGAGGGCATGATATATGATGTCTAGATACTTCACCATCTATGCTCCCCACGTTGGCTGTTTCTGTAATACCACCCCCACATATACCATGTACCCGACTAGCCCGTTTGACCAGTTACGATCAACTGTCTTATACCTGAGCCTTTCTTTGGTCCTATTGGCCATGTGGGCATCCCACACCGCCAGACGCTGGCTTGGTGCCCAGCCCAAGGGGTATAGCACCAACCCCATTCAGACTTACCAAAAGATCCTACATCTGCATCCAAGGTGTTCCGACAGGCAGCATCGGTTGACCCAGTCACCTCCACCTCATCTTTCTCCAGCATGTCCAGCCTCGCCTCAATGGGCTGTAAAAGTTGCAGCTGCTTGTTAGGTCAGTTCCCTGCCTTCTTTGCACCCTCTTTCCTGACCGTCTTGGACCCCTCTCCCCCAAGGGGCCTTCTTCTTGGACTCCAAGGCGTCTAAGCGGGACAAGATCCTTGCCATTACCAGCTGCCCTTCCTCCTCTGCAGCAGAGGAAGGTTTGGGCTCCTTGGGCTATGTTGGCTGTTGCTTAAGGGTGGGGGCCTTCCCCTTGCCCTTCTCTTTGCCAGACCCTTTTCTTTCACGCATAACTCAGTAACGTCACTAAGAGCTCGCAAACAATGCCCCCCCCCCAGTGATCTGGCCCAATGTCCCCCCAATTGGTTTTTTAATTCTATTTTTGTTTATTTATTTATTTCTTCTTATCTTCTTATAACAGCATTTTATTATTTATTTATTTATTTATTTACACAGTCAGACAGGTGTTATTGACTGGTTTGTTTTATCCAGACATCGAGTCCTTCCCAAGGACCTGGGATGGCTGAATTTTATTGTCAATGTTGTTGCTGTTATAGATATCATCGCAGAATATAGGCTGTTCCCAGTAAAGCTGCTTTTTGTAATTGGCTGATGGTGATTTCTGTGGCCCCTATGGTGTTGAGGTGCTCTTCAAGGTCTTTTGGGACTGCACCCAGGGCGTCAATTACCACTGGGATTATTTTGGTCTTCTTCTGCCACAGCCTTTCAATTTCAATTTGTAGATCTTTGTATTTGGTGATTTTTTCTATTTCTTTTTCTTCTATTCTGCTATCCCCTGGTATTGCTATGTCGATTATTTTGACTTGTTTTTCTTTCTTCTCGACTACAGTGATATCTGGTGTATTGTGTGGCAGATGTTTGTCTGTCTGTAGTCGGAAGTCCCATAAAATTTTTACATCTTCATTTTCTTCAACTTTTTCAATTTGATGGTCCCACCAATTCTTGGCTACAGTTAGCTTGTATTTTTTGCAGATGTTCCAGTGTATCATCCCTGCTACCTTGTCATGCCTTTGTTTGTAGTCAGTCTGTGCGATCTTCTTACAACAGCTGATCAAGTGGTCCACTGTTTCATCTGCTTCTTTACAAAGGCGGCACTTGCTGTTTGTTGTGGATTTTTCTACTTTTGCTCTTATTGCATTTGTTCTTAGTGCCTCTTCTTCTTCTTCTTCTTCTTCTTCTTCTTCTTCTTCTTCTTCTTCATATTATTATTATTATTATTATTATTTAGCTGCCCCTGATAAATTCACCACCTACCTTCTCCAATGAATTAAGTGAATGTACCTCCAAGATTTATCAGAGGCCCCCTTTATAAATTTGGCAAATGCCCATTTGTAATCCTCGAGTGCCCCCAATGCAATGCCCCTTTAGTATATATTGAATGCCCCAAATTGATTTTCGTGCAATGAATCCTGCAATGAACTTGCCTATTCCCCCACTGATTTGGGCAGTGGCCCCTCCATGCTACCCAAAATCTATGTATCCCCCCCCGCGGGTAAGGATTCCCAGATGGCCAGATACCACCCAGGGCCTGAAGGCCCTTATCTGCTCGTTCCCTCACTGCTCATTCCCTCGCCGCTCTTCCTCCTGGCCTGTTCCTCTCGGCTCCCGGCCAGCAGCCTGGCACATGTGTGCTCCCACTCGTGGCCATTGGGCAATTGTCCCCACTCAGCTCCTGGTCGGACAGGAAGGAATGCTCCCACTTGGGAGGAAAGCCCCTGCCTTTTAGGCTCCCTGAAGCTCCTCCACGTGGCCGATCATTCCTACACCTCCTTGCGCTTCTTCCCCCTGCGTTCCTTACCAGAGCACCTCTGCTCCACACGTGGTCACTTTGGAGAGGCCGAAAATACACCCTCCTCTTGCTCGGCAGCCAAGAGACTGACGAAGATGGAGGCTGCTGGGCTAGTTCTTCCCCGCCCCCTCTCCTGAATGGCCAGACCCTGGCCATGTGGAGGGGGCCAAGATGGCTGCCACTGTGCCTACTTCCCAGGCCAGGTGCACAACCCCACCCCCCGGGCAAGGAGCAGCATTTCATGAATTCCTGGAGGAAGATAAGACACTTTTAAAGATTTACAATGGTGTGAGAAGGTACCTTGTGCTCAATTTAAAGAGTTCTTCAATGATGTGCTATGTAGAAAGTCAGAAAGAAGGGTCAAAATTAGCTGTGCCATAGAAGATTGAGAAGTGGTTCCTTTGATATCTTTTCATTTGGTTAAAAGCAGCCAAGTGAGCCCCAGTTTGGACAGGATCCAGTGAAGTGGGAGGTTTTCCTCTTGAGCCGTTTCCCCAACAACACACACCCCCAGCTGATATTAGTTGTAGCATGACTATATTGCATGATAGCTTTTTTCTCTCCTCTGAAAATAATAGCAACTTTGAGGGGGCAGTAATTTTAAGTTGGGGAAATGGCATGGAGGGAAAGGGCTAACTCCTCTTCCTAGTGCTGTGGGCCCCAATTCAAATAGGCCACACACCAACTGTTGCTTTCAACCAAAGAAACAGACATTGAAAGATCTGTTTGTGGATCTCTCACATCATGTCTAATTGGGCTCTAAGGGGGTCTTCCAAATTTGTAGATGATTTCCTCCTCAGCAAAAATTCACTGTCAGATACTTAAGGTTCTCAGCCCCTCCCCCTCAAGGTTTCAAACCTTCTGAATTGACTGGGAGTCCACAAGAATTGGCATCAATATCTCCAAGGCTGATGAAAGCATTCTGAGAGATTTTAATTGGGAGGAAAAGGAAAGCAGCCAGGTTTGTGGGGAGAAGTGCTTGTGGCTTGCAGGGAGTGGCCCAGAGCTGCCTGGAAGGGGAGATGTCCATAGGCACCCAAACTGAAGAGTGTTCCTTCAGTACCATTCCCGCACTAGGAAGCAGCAGGGAAGGCAACCCTGGTGGAACTCGCAGAAAGGGAAAGGACCCCACCCCAATACACTCCTAGCACTGCTGAGCAGAGGAAACGTTACATAACATCTGCTCAGTTGGATGATGATGCAGCAGGATGACTGGCTTGGGAGATATATATTTGTTTTTATGTCACTAACTCAAAATGTGCATTGTGTGTATAGGGAGGAAACATCCTCCAACCTTCCTATTCCCACAGCAAGCTTCCTCATGGAGGAATACTTTTGCCTCTGGACAAGTCTCTCAGCAGTCAAAGGAATTTGTAAGGTGATTAGTTATAGGCGCAGCGGGGAAATGACTTGATTATCAAGCCAGAGGTTGCCAGTTCACATCCCTGCTGGTATGTTTCCCAGACTATGGGAAACACCTATATCGGGCAGCAGTGATACAGGAAAGGCATAATCTCATACTACATGGGAGGAGGCAATGGTAAACCCCTCCTGTAGTCTACCAAAGACAACCACACAGCTCTGTGGGTGCCAGGAGTCGAAACTGACTCAACAGCACACTTTACCTTGACATTAGTTACAGGCATTATGTATTATGTGACATTATGAATGGGTTGAACAGTACAAATAATGGCATCATGTCATGAGACTTAACATCATGAGTGAGAGAACCCAGTTTTTCAATGTATGGGAAGTCTTGGATAGTGCCGTTTTATTTGCTTACCAGAACAAGTCAATTTGCATCAAGCATGCAGAACCTAAACTTTTAGCAGAATCTGGGAAGGGAAATGAAAGCATTCCCATTGAGTTAAAATACTCTACTGCCCAGAGGCAAAATAATCATTTTGAAGGCGCCCTTTTCCTATAGACACTAAATGTATGATATAGGTTAATAATGTGTCTCAAGATTCCATTTTTGCTCCATTCCTGTTGAACGTACATATTTATTCAACAGCAAAAAGCTGCATTAAAAGCAGAGTTAACATATACAGTCAAGACAACTTAATGTCTGAAAAGTGAAGAAATATGCAGTCCCATTAAGCAATCATTAACTGAACACATAAATTATTTATATATTCCATGTTTCTAAGTGTCTGTTGGGGATATATAGAACCCTCTGGGAAGTTTTGCTTCTCTCAGAATTCCTCATATCATATTTCCCTTGAGGAGGAACATTCAGATCTGCTTCTACATTTTGCTTAAGGTGAAATTTAGTGGCAGCTCTTAATCCCAGGTCTTATCATGGAACCTAGCAGTTTGGTGCAAGGAAAATACATGATTTTTAAAATATTTATCTGCATGTTTGAGTGAACAAGACGCATTCATGGTTCAATTTAAAAAAAACCCCACATGTCTGTGATAGCTCAGAGGCATTTATTAGAAAGAGCTTGCAAAAGAGCATATGTTCAAGCTGGTACATATATAGGAAACTTATTGTCAAAAAATCAGAGATTCCTTGGGATCGAGCAAGTATCTAAAGATCCTTGCCTTTACTCTTTTAGATGGAGGAATAAGTAGTTGAGTTTTAGGGAGGGCTTTGATATTGTTCTGGAAACCACAGTACAGACCAATAGAGCAAGAAGGGATTTAGGGTATTCAGAGTACCCTGGGAGACATTCAAGAAGGCTGCTTCAAAAGTTTGAACTTATCTCCTTTGCTGATGACCTTCCAAATCCCTAAATATAGTGCCATTCAAACAAATATAGTGCCACAATACTTGACACAATACGATAACATTCCCATTACATGACAAAAGTCTACTAATGCACATTCATGTGCAAATGAACTCAAGTGAGACAGCAGACTCTGAAACTCCTACATTTCCCACATACCCCTGCACTTTTCCCAGGACTGCAAGGAGAAGAAAAGAAGCATCCCAGAAGTTTAAAACAAACAAACAAACAAAAACTAAAGCCATGTCACAGCAGCCACTACATCCTTGCCACCAGGAGTGATAGTTAAGTGCCTGGTAAGTACTAAACTTTAACTTTTTCTATATCATTTATTTTGTTTTAACTAATGTTTTGATTTTTCAAGTGTTTGTTTTCTTTGTTGTGAACCGCCCAGAGATGTAAGTCTGGGGTAGTATAAAAATAAATAAATTAATAAAATAAAATAAAATAAAATAAAATAAACAGCAGGTGGAGGAGTGGTGTGTGTGTGTGTGTGTGTATGGGAGCAGGGGGAGCTGAAACCTCAGCCTGATTTAAATTAACTCCTTTGAAGAAAGCCAAAGCAAACTGGGCATTCTCCTGAATCGCTGGATCAAATAGGTGGTCCTTCAAAAGCACTGAGGTGGTCCCCAAATCAAATTCATGGTGATTCGCCCAGTACTTAAAAGGCATGTTTTCAGTTCCTTTATGAAATCAGAAAAGAGGAATCTGTGAGTCCAATGGGAGTTGCTTTGAGACCTTAGTACTTGAGCCATACACAGATATTCCTTCAGAGTAACTCAGTCCAAGGCAGGCTGCAGATGCCAATCCAATTCTGAGTGTGAGGAGCTTTTCCCCTCTCAGTTTTTCAGAGTGATGATGGAGCTCTTCCCTGGAAAGTCTGAATTTCCAAACACATTGTCAGGAGAGATCACTGTCACCAAAATGGAGCTGTCAACCTGAATCACAGTTTGAATGCTAAAAGCTAGGATATGACAGTTGGCATTACATACCCCCTCAGCAACCATTTCTCACACCAAGAGACAGTCTGATGTCTTTTGAGGTATCATGCTCTGCATGTCTCCCTACTTCAAGAACTGCCTCAACTGTTGTGAATTAACCTAGACCACTTGGATCATACATATGCACTCAAAGCACAATTTGACAAGTTACACAGATTCAGAAAGAAAAAGAAAGTGTGAACCAATATAAGCTAATGGTTGAAAAACATTATGAATACTGTAATCTCTGATAAATTAGTTCAGTAAGTGGAGAGACTACCATGCCACAGAGATGATGTGGCTTTGGTCATACTTGTGGTTAGGTCATTGCTTGATACATAGATTCTAGAGATGTGCATGAATCGGATTTTGCTATTAGATTTGAGTTTGAATTGAATCGTAAAATCCTCAAATCAGTTTGTCAAAACAGCAACCACTGCCAGCTGTTTCAACAAATCAACTTGAATCGATTTGAGTGATTCAGCCATAGGGAACAATGGGGAACTTGCATCACTCCATGGTTTCCCATGGGTAGGTCCGAGGGACATGGGTAGGTCCTAGTGGATTGGGTGTTAGGACATATGAGTGTTACCTACCAGCCAACCCACAAAAGAACTGGGCAAGTGGGCAATATTTTATTTTATTTATTTTTTAAAAAAACCCGCAAAAAAACAAACAAACCCAAAAATATAAGATCCCATGGGGAGTTGGGGAAAGGTTAATTTTGTTTTAATCGCCCTTTTGCCCATTTCTTTTGTGGGATGGGTGACATGTAGCACCCATCATGCCATAGCATCCAACCCACTTTGGTGTCACTAGTATCTACCCATGGGGAACAATGGGGTGTTTCAGGTTCCTCATTATTCCCAATGGCTGAAACAAACTGTACTCTAATAGTGCACACAACAAGTTTTACATTGCAATTTGCAATGCATTTTGCATACCTGTCTTGCAAAACATTGCAGATTAGAAGCACACAATTAAAGGAATCTGTCCCTCCTGACACAGAACACAAATTTTTTCAAACACAGTCCAAAAATGGCCCAAAGTATCACTGACCCAGAATCCACCACCAGTCACAGTGCCTGCGCTACAGTATCATCACTAGTACAAGTTGCTATCTCACACACAATTATTTCAACATGGCAACAGCTGCCACAGCAGCACCCTCAGCAGCAAGCATAGCCATAAGTTCAACTATAGCAAAATCTTCAGCCGCATTTTGACTGAGTGAGTACACCTTGCAATGCAGAATGCAGATCAGAGCAGTGAGTGAAGCATAAGTTAGTCTCAAGGCCAGGCACAGGGTGCTCATCTCACTGCAATCAACAAGAAAATATTACACACAAACACACAACACACACCTAACCTGCCACATTGTCCATTTTTACCACAACAACATTCAACAAACATAACAAACTACAAGTCAAAGAAGTCAGGCAGATGCCCAAGATCTGCCTTCACCTATCTGAGATCCAGCAAAACCAGATCGTTAATAATATAGCATAATAATATAGCAGCAATAGCACAAAGTATGATACTCAGTGCTGTATTTTGGAACCTTATAGCTTCTTGTCCAACCAACAAACCCTCCCCCTCATTCCTCCCATATTCCTCCTCCCCATCCCTCCCATATTCCAAGCATTTGGGATGGTCATTTCCATACTCTGTACCTGAGAAAGGGAGATCCCACCATATCTCCAGACCTAGATCCAAGTCTGGGATTCCCTTTGGCCACCAGTGACATGTACAGAAATTGCTGACATAGCCAAGAAACTTAAACTTGGCAAAGCCTCCGGTTCTGATTTCATCTCATTTGAGGGTCATTGTCAAATAACCTCTAGTGGTGGACCCCTGTTTTGGCCTCTCTTTCGACAGCAATTGATCACTCCACCTCACCACCAAATGACTGGGACTTAGCGATAATCATCCCTTTCTATAAGAGAGGCAAAAGGAACTTGCCAACCAACTATTGCCACATCAGCCTCCTGAGCACCATAACCAAGATGTACATGATACACCTGCTCAATAAATTTCAGGATTGGCTGGAGGATGAACAGATATTGGCTGAGGAGCAAGCTGGTTTTAGGGACAGTCACTCTTCAATATACCAGGCCTTAACTTTACAGCATCTGGTCAAAAAGTACTCAACTAAACCCAGTACTGCTCTATACACTGTACATTTATAGACTATAAATTTGCCTGTGATCTAATTTCAAGAGACAAACTGTGGGACAAGCTTTTAAATATGTCACTGGACTGCTGACTACTTCTCTTAATTTACAAACTGCACGAGAGCTCTCCTCCGAAGGGCCACTGTAGTGCTGCTGGTCATCATACCAAAGAAATTTTGACATATAGAAGAGTCAGGCAAGGTTGTATTTTGGCTCCATCTCTGTTTAATTTTTACATTAACCCGATAGTCTCCCACATGGATAATTTGGCTTTTCATCCACCCAAACTAGCCTGCTTTATTTGAATGATAAGGTTATTCTATCACAGACCCCGGTGGGACTTCAAAGAGTTTACGTGCCCTGGTGGTATTTTGCCAGGAACAAGCACTTGTGATCAACTACACTAAAAAAAAAAGACACTTACATTTGTGAAGTGCCCAACAGTTCAGAATCGGTCACTGGAGGGTCATAAATTTGAGCAAGTCAAAACTTTTAAATATTTGGGCATTTTTCATGCCTCAGACAAGCACAGTGCGCACCTTCAGTACGTGATACAGAATGCCCCAAAGCCTGCATTAGCCATCCAATCCTTTTTCTGCTCCGGTGGCGCACATTTTATCCCTGTGGCAGTAAAATTATCCTTGGCAAAATCCTGCTCTCATCTCCTTTATGGGGCACAACTCAGTCCATATTTATTTATTTATTTATTTATTTATTTAACATATTTTTATACCCCCCAAAACGCACATCTCTGGATGGTTTACAACAAAGCAAATAAACTAACAGAAGAAGTTAAACCATTAGTTAAAATAAACGACAACAAAAATGAAAACATATGGTAACTTCCTGCACTAAACGCGGTGCAAACAAAATTTCTGAGAAACATTTTTCAAGTTCCTTGATGTGTACCCAATGCAGTCCTTCACGTAGAGGCAGCCATCCCCAAGGCTGAATCCAGGGTATGGCTGAGTGTCTTTGATTGCTGGTTAAGTCTAAACTACCATCCTGCTGGCTTGGCTTCTCTGATACTGACAAACAATTTCTGCTCATCTTGGAAAATAGCAGTTCATGGGAACTGTTTATACATTATAATTTGGTTCATGGTTTAACACCACATCCAAGATTTGGACTTTTTTTTTGTAAACAAGGCTATAAATTTTATATCTTTAATTTTGATGTTTGTATCATTGCGTAGATATGTTACTCACCTGCCATTGAGTTAGAACGAAATGATAGGAGGAGATATGATGGCGAAATGGAATCCAAGTTGATGTATTAGATAATCGTGAGATGTCATATGTGGTGGTTTTTTTCTTTGTTGTTTATTGGCTGTTCATTAATATTTCTTTAAATAAATACATTTTTTAAAAAGTAAAAGAGCAGTTCACCAAAAATTATATTTATATGGCTTCAGCCCAGAGTCTTTACTAAGAATGAGATATGCTCGAGCTAAAGCAGCTCTTAAACAGCATGTCTCCAACATGGGTGCACAAATAGAACAATCCTTGACCTCCAGGGGTGTTTTTCTTGGAAGCCAACCATTTAATCTCAATCCTGCTAGATATTTGTTTCAAATCACAATTCCCAAATATCACAGGATGTTTACACTAGCCCAATTTAATGCATTACCTACTACAGCATTTGAAGGAAAGTTTAGGAAAATTCCATATGCCCTTGCACATCAGGCATAATTGAATCTACAACACGTTTCACTGTATTGTGAGCGATACAGGGATTTCCAGTATCTTTATACCTCCCCGCTTTTAATGAACTTCCCAGTCCATTCAGATCTCATTTATGTAAAATGTTTTGCTGTTTCCCACTGCCGCGCTAGCATGCTGAGGTGGGGGGGTGTATGCCCCCACCATCGAAGCAGGCAAGGAAGTCACCATTTTAGGTCCCTCTCCACATGGCCAGGACCAGCCAAATGGGGGAAGGAGGTGAGCTGATTGGGCCCTGCTGCCTCATTCTAGGCAGACTCTCTTCAGCCAGGCATGAAGAAGGGTCGCTGGACAATTGCTCTTCATCGGGGCCAAGTGGGCTGGCCAGTTAGGAACGATGAAAGGGTGATCAGGGGAAATTGGCGTGCGTCTGCCAGCACCAGCAAGGTGCACAGAGCGAGCAGCAAGGGACTGTGTACTGAAGGGCCTTCTTGGCCCAGGGTGATCTCGAGCAAGCAGCCCTGAGAAGCAGGAATTTTGGCTGCTAAGGGAGGGGGTCCCTGGGTGGGCAGCAACGGCATGAGGTCCCAGGCCCAGCTTTTGGCTTTTATCAGTTCAGAGCATCCCAGTCTATTGAGGAGGGATCCTTGAGTGGGAGGCAACTGTGGGGGTGCACTGTCCAAGTGCCAGGCCTCAGCCAGCCTCCAGGACTGCATTGGCTAAGCCCTGGTGGCAGCCATCATTAAGGGCATTTATTAGCTCATTGGAGGCTCATTGATAAATTTATTTGGACCATTTATGAATTTATTTGGAGCATTTATTAATCCATTGGACATTGGGGGCATTATTAATTGGGCATTAATTCACTGGGGGCATTTTTAATTTGTTCAGTGGCATTTATTAATTGGGGCAGTTAATTCATTGGTGGGCATTTATTAACTCAGTGGGAAGCATTTATTAATTCAGTGGGTGGCATAGCTTAATTGGGGGCATTTATTGATTCCTTGGGGGCAATTATTAATTCATTGCAGGTTATTGTTAGGTCATTGGGTAGCATAGTTTGGTTGGGGCATTCATTGATTACCTGTCATTTATTAAGCCATTGCGGGGACATCTATTGATTTATCAGGAGCAGTTATTAACTCATTAGGGGGCTTTTATTAATTTGTGGTGGTAATTCATAAGGTGCATTTGCTGGTTTATTGTGGGGCATCAGCTACCCTGTACTGGGTCGTTTGCTGATTCATTTCGAGGGAGTAATTCCACAAGATGGGGTCCCTTGGGCATCTGCTAACCCATTATGGGGAGCATTTGCCAACTCATTGCAAGGGAGTAATTCACTAAGTAGAGGCCCATTGGACATCCACTAACCCATTACTGGGGGGAATTTGCTAATTCATTACAAGAGAACAAGGCTAGGGTGCAAGAGCCATGTCATCAAAGAAGGGGCCTAGTAAGGCAGAGGAAGCTGACAAGAAGGCTGCATGCCTGGGAAAGCTTATGCCCTGGGAGTTGGAGTGGGGGAGCGAAAAGGCGAGGGGAATGGACTGGGGTCAGGGTCTTCCACTTGAAAGCAAGCTTTCGGCAGCAACAGATGATTGAAAACTACCCCCACAGGGACATGTCTTTGCCTCTTGGTGATCACTTGTTGCTGTCCACAAGAGAAAATTTGGAGGAATGAGCATGTGGATATGTTCTCACTGCTGTTCTGTGAAACAGAACCCAGGGATGGCAATAAAGGGAACTTTAAAGAGAAGGAAAGGTTCAAGCACAAGGCGGTGGACCACAAGTGGTCAAACTGGCTGGTTGGTTACATGGTTTACATGGGTGGGGTGTGTGTGTGTGTGTTGCAGAAACAGCCAGCGCGGGGAGCGTCCATGGTTAAATATCTAGACATCATTTATCATGCGTTTTCAGAGTTCAGCGGGCCCGCATGGGCCTGTTATGATGAGGCTTTCAGGAGACATTCTAACCTGATCCCAGCTCTCTCTTGGGATTGCCACCACCAACAGCTCTGGTTGCGGATTATGAGCCCCAAATGGCCGGTAAATGGGGAATATTCTGACAGTGGACACTTATGTTGAAATCTGTTGCAGCGCCCACTGTGGGGGCCAGGCGCCTGGGTCAGTAGTTCAGTTTTGCCAGCTGTGCTGGGAATTCACGTCTTCAGGATTGTGCTCCAATCGCCCATGTCATTTTCTGCATGCCTGTACTATTTGTGGGGGCCCACACCCCTTTAATACCTGCTCAAGGGGCCAGGGGCCCCACTCTGGCCCCAGGGATGTCAAAACGGCCAGGAAAGGGGGATCCCCCTACCCTGCTCCAGCAAAGGGGACCTAGTCCCATAAGGTTGGTACCCCTGCTGCGACTACTGTGGCACTACCCAGTGGTGCAGGACAGGGACTACTTGGGGGATGGGTTCCAATAGGGTTTTCGGATCCCTTATCAGGGTCCTAGGGTCGGTTTGTGGGTGGAAAATCTGTGATCGGTGAGGGGGATGGAGCATGTGGTTAGGGATGAAACTGAGAAGGAAGTATGGGAGGGGAGGGTGCTGGGCCACTTCCCTGTACCATCTGTGCCCAGCCTTAGGGTTTCATTTCTGGGGGTTGTTCCTAAGAAATCCAGTGGGGAGTTTTGCCTAATATATCATCTCTCCTTCCCTGTGGGTGGTTTTGTGAATGACGCAATCCCCCACCAGCTGTGTTCTGTACAGTACATATCATTTGAAGCTGCAGTGGAGATGGTCAGGGCACAGGGGAAGGGAGCATTGATGGGGAGATGTGACATCAAGTCAGCATTTTGGCTCCTGCTGGTGCATCAGGATTTTGACCTCCTTGGCTTTTCCTTCAAAGGTGGTTACTACATGGATAGGGTCCTGCCCATGGGGTGCTCCATCTCTTGTTCAGCCTTTGAAAGTTTCAGTTCTTTTCTAGAGTGGGTGGTACGGGACAAGTCCGGCCTGCCATCAGTAGTGCATTATCTGGATCACTTCCTTTTTGCCGGCCTGAGCTTCTCTTCCAGTTGTTCTTACCTTATGCACACTTTCCAGGGACTGGCGTGGGAGCTAGGCATCCCACTTGCAGCAGAAAAAACAGAGGGGCCTACCTCGAGACTAGCATTCCTCATAATTGAGATAGATACTGAGGCACAATGCTGCCCGCTGCCAGTGGACAAGGTCCTAGCATTGGAACTGTGGCTGGGCTGCCTGCTGGAGGCCAAGAAGATTATGTTGAGGGAGCTACAATCCATTGTGGGTAACTTGAACTTTGTGTGTAGGGTTATAGCCCTCGGGCAGGCCTTCCTCAGGAGGCTGTGCAATGCCACCAAAGGAGTTAAAGCCCCCCATCACCGGGATAGAGTGACACAAGATGTTAGGGAGGATGCAAGGATGTGGGTTGAGTTTTTAAAGGATTTCAATGGCGTTCCACTCTGGCGCTCCAGATTTCTGCTTGAGGCTGAGCTGCAGGTCCAATCCGACGCAGCTGGTGGA